>NC_141875.1:41245000-41870000 GCF_056163025.1 Triticum urartu
TACTGAACCTGTATTGAATGTAACAGATGATTTCCATTTTGGCATGATTGAATGCTTTGAGTAGAAGTGATGAATTTCGTTTTGTTTTCCTCTGAACTTGGGCCGGATCGTAAATCATAAGCAACAATAGTGCATACATATCCTGGTTATTGCAGGAAGTGGTGGACGAAACTGACAGAGCTGCAGACTGAACACGGCACGGCGTGTGCGGTGGCTGTTTGCTGAGCTCTGGGAGAACAACCAGGGCAGGAGGTACCCTGCGGCAGCTTAGAGCTCTGGAAGTTCGGCGTAGGGCGGAACCACGGAAGGTGACTAGGTCTGAGGCGCTCAGCTGCATTTTGAAAGCGTCAAGTATGAAGCTTGGAAGGTATGCTCTGTTCTCTGCAACCGAGCTGAAGAAAGTAGTCCCATCTGTCATAGCAATGCTCTTCAGTAGTAGTACTATCTTTTCTGAACTCAGTTTGTGTGTGATGGCGATGGATGCATCTTACCTACGTTAATTAGCTATGGCCTATGGGCATGCGCTTCACTCACTCTGTTTTTGGCTACCGATAAGCGCAGTGGCCATTTGGTTGGAAGGAATCGGATACTACTCCGTATATTAGATTAATTAGACTGCTGCTGTGATCAAAACTGAAGCGAGGTGTTTCTCTTGTGTTGTAGTATTTGTTGACTACTCCCACCAGTTTCCTGAATAATTCAAACATTCTTCTATTTCATTTTTGCCAAACAAAACCTGAAATATTTTGAGAACACATGAATGAATGTCTGGTCCAATGATTTTCCTCCATAGCCTCTTCACCGTGTAGAGAGGCTGAACTGAATAGATCAGTGAACTGAATTCAAAGTACGTTGCTGTTGAGCCAAGAGTGTGTAGCGTCCTTTTTATTCAGTGGGCACAATTAATTTTGTGATCTAGACATCTAGTGTGCGAGCATCTTCATTGGTCGCTGGTCAGTAAGTCAAATTTGCAATCGTAAAATTTGTGTTGGTGTAAACCTGTACCTGTCCCTGACTCAAGTTATGTTATTGCAGTCAGTTGGTGTTTCTGTCGACATGCACGAAGGTCAGCTTTGTGTTTGGCGTCGTGGTTGGCTTCACCCTGAAGAGAAGGCTGCGCCGGTGGGCTGTCAAGCTGCTCAAGAGAATTAAGGACGATGAGTAGCTAGCTAGTGCAGTTAAACTTGAAATTCTGTTGGCAAGTGTGCTCTAGTTACTCTGTAGTAACCCCGAGTTGAACCTCATTGACCGCTTGGATTAACTGTGATGGATACGACATAGTCGTTCTTAAGCTGTATCGCAAATCTCCTTGAGGGGATCCGTAGTTCTGTACTGGCAATTGTGGCGTGTGCAGATTCCGCTTTGTTTCTCTCGCTGATTTTCAATATATGGTGCCGCTGTTGCGGTCCTCTTGGGATTTCATGGCTGGCTGTTGAAAATGATGAGCTAATGTTGCTTGGTGAAATATCCTGACACATGAATTAATAATGGAAGCAGAGGAGGGGGGCTTTATCTGCTACTGTTGTTTGTGTATCCAATTCATTCCAACTGAGGGCTTTGCTGTTGCTTGGCTTTCCAGTATATATATGCTGCTGCCGGCTTAGGTAAGGCATCAGGCTGAATCATCAAGAAAGAAAAAGTGAGCCACCTTGAGTGCTTTCGCTTTTCCCTTTTGCTGCAATGGTGGGTGGGAAGGAAAGAATAATTAGTGGGTTCCATGTCCAAGTAAACAAATTAAGATTAAGATAAGCATCATTAGCCTTCTTCACCTCTTTCTCTTCCAGCCAGCACGCAGAGGAAAAGTTTCCTGTCAAAAAAAAGTTTCCTGAAGGTATTGTTTGCTCTGTTCTTCCTCTTCTCCACACACAGAGGAAAAGTTTGTCTTGATCCGCTCATGTTCGCCCTTCCTTCCTCGTTGGCCCACTGGTCACCAGTCACCACTGATTGAAGTGATCCCGTGGACTTACGGGCCCGTGTTCAGGTATATATTCGATCTCAGTGTCCTGAACTTCTTGATCTGTAACACGGTGGGAGGTACTCCTTCTGTTCACTAGTTGGCCCATAATCTTGTACTATTATATACTACAGGTGTAGCAGCAGCATGGTTTTCTAGTGGTGATTGACCGATAATCTTCTAAGAGATCGACTGATCATCATGACAAACTGCTTCTTCAAGATTTATTATGATCACTGTGTTAAGCACATTGTAACATTCTAACGTGGTACATGTGCGCCTTGGCTAGGTTGTTAGACTGTTAGGCCGCCGTGATTCATCTCTATCTTCTGTAACAATAGCTAGCCTTATCCTCTGTTTCTTGATCTCCAAGATTGTAATCCAAACAACTTATATGCGCTGTTCAGGGAGGTGCACCTCTGCATATAAACACGCAGCGCGTCCCCTCCAAAGCGCTAAGACGCTTAAGCTAATCTTCTCACATGGTAATCAGAGCCTCCCTTTTCCGTTTTATCTAGCTTGCATCAAGTTTTCTCCATCCACTAGCTCGCAATGTCCTCCTCCACGAGCGCTCCTCTGGCTGTCCTCAATGGTGAGGTTAAGAGAAGCTAACCAGGACAAACTACATCCTCTGGCATGTGCAAGTCACGCCACAGCTTCTTGGGTCCAATGTCTTCACTCATGCCAAGAGAACACTACTGCAGGAATGTCTAGCAGTGGCAGGTGGGAAAAACCCAGCAGTGACGGGGAAGGCTCTCAGGGTCGCCCGCCATTGACCTCCCACCACTGGTGGGTGTATTGTAGTGGCTGGCGGAACCAGTTCCCGCCACAACTATTGTGACTAGCAATTGTGTCGGTACTCTCTGCCTGTCACTTTTGTGCGTAGCAGCAGTGGCAGTCAATATTGGCACCCACTAGTGGTAGTGGTCTAGGCCTATAGAAGAATTGCTGCTGCGGCAACATTTTTTGCTGCCATGGCAGCATTTTAATGACACGGTTACATTATTTTGCACTTGATCATCACATTGCAATACAAATATAGAATGTTGTCTCAGTATTCAAACAATCATGCACACGCATACAGTATATTATTACAATGTCGTCACAATAAATAAGAGTAATAGTGAAGCAAAGTAGTGAGTATAAGAAGTGCGAGGAAACAAACATGCATGTCTCAACACATAATCAATAGTTTCTGAAGCTGTTTTGAAGAATTGACTATATCGACTTGGCTAGTCGCTGGCAATTGATGACCGAAATGTGTCTTCGACTCGGTGAAGTTGTTCTTCATCTGACTCTGGCTGACAGTGGAACTTCCCATCCTCATTTACAACCTCCTTGTTGATGATTTTGCCTGACACCTTTTGGATGCGCTCAGGCTCACTTAATAATTCATGTCCTTCTCATCCTCATTTACATCTTTTGGATGCGCTCAGGCTCACTTAACATCCTCATTTTGGATGCGCTCATGCTCACTTAACATCCTCATTTACAACCTCCTACGTCCATGTCCTTCTCCATCTCCTTGGACCACTTGATGATCTAGCTATGATTTCACAAATATTGACTTTTCTTCAAAAAGTCATTCATGACAGCCATGACAAAGTAGCTAGATATATGAGAGGTTTTGACATTTGGTTCTTGATAGCAACAAGCGCTAGTGATGAGCTTGAATTCTTAATACCGTATTGTTGGAAATATGCCCTAGAGGCAATAATAAAAGTATTATTATTATATTTCTTTGTTCATGATAATTGTCTTTATTCATGCTATAACCGTATTATCCGGAAATCGTAATACACGTGTGAATACATAGACCATAATATGTCCCTAGTAAGCCTCTAGTTGACTAGCTCGTTGATCAACAGATAGTCATGGTTTCCTGGCTATGGACATTGGATGTCATTGATAACGGGATCACATCATTAGGAGAATGATGTGATGGACAAGACCTAATCCTAAGCATAGCACAAGATCGTGTAGTTCGTTTGCTAGAGCTTTTCCAATGTCAAGTATCTTTTCCTTTGACCATGAGATCGTGTAACTCCCGGATACCGTAAGAGTGCTTTGGGTGTATCAAACGTCACAACGTAACTGGGTGACTATAAAGGTGCACTACAGGTATTTCCGAAAGTGTCTGTTGGGTTGACACGGATCGAGACTGGGATTTGTCACTCCATATAACGGAGAGGTATCACTGGGCCCACTCGGTAATGCATCATCATTATGAGCTCAAGGTGACCAAGTGGTTGATCACGGGATCATGCATTACGGTACGAGTAAAGTGACTTGCCGACAACGAGACTGAACAAGGTATTGGGATACCGACGATCGAGTCTCGGGCAAGTAACATACCGATTGACAAAGGGAATTATATACGGGGTTGTTTAATCCTCGACATCGTGGTTCATCCGATGAGATCATCGTGGAGCATGTGGGAGCCAACATGGGTATCCAGATCCCGCTGTTGGTTATTGACCGGAGAGTCGTCCCGGTCATGTCTGCATGTCTCCCGAACCCGTAGGGTCTACACACTTAAGGTTCGATGACGCTAGGGTTGTGAAGATATGTATATGCAGTAACCCGAATGTTGTTCGGAGTCCCGGATGAGATCCCGGACGTCACGAGGAGTTCCGGAATGGTCTGGAGGTAAAGAATTATATATAGGAAGTGCTGTTTCGGCCATCGGGACAAGTTTCGGGGTTATCGGTATTGTACCGGGACCACCGGAGGGTTCCCGGGGGCCCACAGGGTGGGGCCACCTGCCCCGGGGGTCCACATGGGCTATAGGAGGTGCGCCTTGGCCTATATGGGCCAAGGGCACCAGCCCCTATAGGCCCATGCGCCTAGGGTTTCCATATGGGAGGAGTCCCACTAGTGGAAGGCACCCCTAAGTGCCTTGGGGGGGAGGGAAACCTCCCCTGGCCGCCGCACCTAGGAGATTGGATCTCCTAGGCTGGCGCACCCCCCCCCTTGGCCCTCCTATATATAGTTGAGGAGAGGGAGGACTTCATACCTCAGCCTTTGGTGCTTCCCTCTCCCCTGTTACATCTCTCTCTCGTAGTATAGGCGAAGCCCTGCTACTGTAACGCCCTGCATCCACCACCACGCCGTCGTGTTGCTGGATCTTCATCAACCTCTCCTCCCCCCTTGCTGGATCAAGAAAGGAGGAGACGTCATCCGCTCCGTACGTGTGTTGAACGCGGAGGTGCCGTCCGTTCGGCGCTTGGTCATCGGTGATTTGGATCACGTCGTGTTCGACTACATCAACCCCGTTCTTTGAATGCTTCCGCTCGCGATCTACAAAGGTATGTAGATGCATCCAATCACTCGCTGCTAGATGAACTCATAGATGGATCTTGGTGAAACCGTAGGAAAATTTTTGTTTTCTGCTACGTTCCCCAACAGTGGCATCATGAGCTAGGTCTATGCGTAGTTCTCTTGCGCGAGTAGAACACAATTTGTTGTGGGCGTAGATGTTGTCAACTTTTCTTGCCGCTACTAGTCTTATCTTGCTTCAACGTTATTGTGGGATGAAGCGGCCCGGACCAACCTTACACGTATGCTTACGTGAGACCGGTTCCACCGACAAACATGCACAAGTTGCATAAGGTGGCTGGCGGGTGTCTGTCTCTCCTACTTTAGTTGGAGCAGATTCGATGAACAGGGTCCTTATGAAGGGTAAATAGAAGTTGACAAATCACGTTGTGGCTTTCACGTAGGTAATAAAACGTTCTTGTTAGAACCCTACTTCAGCCACGTAAAACCTGCAACAACAATTAGAGGACGTCTAACTTGTTTTTGCAGCAAGTGCTTTGTGATATGATATGGCCGAAGTTGTGATGAATGATGAATGATCTATATGTGATGTATGAGATGTTCATGCTATTATACAAGGAATCACAACTTACATGTCGATGAGTATGACGGTGACAGGATGATCATGGAGCCCCAAGATGGAGATTAAAGGAGCTATGTGATATTGGCCATATCATGTCACTATTATTATTTGATTGCATGTGATGTTTATCATGTTTTGCATCTTGTTTACTTAGAACGACCGTAGTGAATAAGATGATCCCTTACAACAATTTCAAGAAGTGTTCTCCCCTAACTGTGCACCATTGCTACCGTTCGTCGTTTCGAAGCATCACGTGTTAATCGGGTGTGATAGATCCTTACGTTCACATACAACGGGTGTAAGACAGTTTTACACATGCAAAAACACTTAGGGTTTACTTGACGAGTCTAGCATGTACAGACATGGCCTCGGAACACAGAGACCGAAAGGTCGAACACGAGTCGTATGGAAGATACGATCAACATGAAGATGTTCACCGACGATGACTAGTCCGTCTCACGTGTTAATCGGACACGGCTTAGTCGACTTGGATCGTGTAACACTTAGATGACTAGAGGGATGTCTAATCTGAGTGGGAGTTCATTAATAATTTGATTAGATGAACTTAATTATCATGAACTTAGTCTAAAATCTTTACAATATGTCCTGTAGATCAAATGGCCAACGTTGTATTCAATTTCAACGCGTTCCTAGAGAAAACCAAGCTGAAAGACGATGGCAGCAACTATACGGACTGGGTCCGGAACCTGAGGATCATCCTTATAGCTGCCAAGAAAGATTATGTCCTACAAGCACCGCTAGGTGATCCACCCGTCTCACAGAACCAAGACGCTATGAACGCTTGGCAGACACGTACTGATGACTACTCCCTCGTTCAGTGCGGCATGCTTTACAGCCTAGAGCCGGGGCTCCAAAAGCGTTTTGAGAGACATGGAGCATATGAGATGTTCGAAGAGCTAAAAATGGTTTTTCAAGCTCATGCCCGGATCGAGAGATATGAAGTCTCCGATAAGTTCTTCAGCTGTAAGATGGAGGAAAATAGTTTTGTCAGTGAGCACATACTCGCTATGTCTGGGTTACATAACCGCTTGACTCAGCTGGGAGTTAATCTCCCGGATGACGCGGTCATTGACAGAATCCTCCAGTCGCTTCCACCAAGCTACAAGAGCTTTGTGATGAACTTCAATATGCAGGGGATGGTAAAGACCATTCCTGAAGTATTTGCTATGCTGAAATCAGTAGAGGTAGAAGTCAAGAAGGAACATCAAGTGTTGATGATGAATAAAACCACTAAGTTCAAGAAGGGCAAGGGTAAAAAGAACTTCAAGAAGGACGGCAAGGAAGTTGCTGCGCCCGGCAAGCAAGCCGTCGGGAAGAAGTCAAAGAATGGACCCAAGCCTGAGACAGAGTGCTTTTATTGCAAAGGGAAGGGTCACTGGAAGCGGAACTGCCCCAAATACTTAGCGGACAAGAAGGCCGGCAACACCAAAGGTATATTTGATATACATGTAATTGATGTGTACCTTACCAGTACTCGTAGTAACTCCTGGGTATTTGATACCGGTGCCGTTGCTCATATTTGTAACTCACCGCAGGAGCTGCGGAATAAACGTAAACTGGAAAAGGACGAGGTGACGATGCGCGTCGGGAATGGTTCCAAGGTCGATGTGATCGCCGTCGGCACGCTACCTCTACATTTACCTACGGGATTAGTTATAAACCTCAATAATTGTTATTTAGTGCCATGTTTGAGCATGAACATTGTATCAGGATCTCGTTTAATACGAGATGGCTACTCATTTAAATCCGAGAATAATGGTTGTTCTATTTATATGAGAGATATGTTTTATGGTCATGCTCCGATAGTCAATGGTTTATTCTTAATGAATCTCGAGCGTATTACTACACATATTCATAGTGTGAGTACCAAAAGATGTAAGGTTGATAATGATAGTCCCACATACTTGTGGCACTGCCGCCTTGGTCACATAGGTGTCAAACGCATGAAGAAGCTCCATGCAGATGGACTTTTAGAGTCTCTTGATTATGAATCATTTGACACGTGCGAACCATGCCTCATGGGAAAAATGACCAAGACTCCGTTCTCAGGAACAATGGAGCGAGCAACTAACTTATTGGAAATCATACATACTGATGTGTGCGGTCCAATGAGTGTTGAGGCTCGCGGTGGCTATCGTTATGTTCTCACCCTCACTGATGACTTGAGTAGATATGGGTATGTCTACTTAATGAAACACAAGTCTGAAACCTTTGAAAAGTTCAAGGAATTTCAGAGTGAGGTTGAGAATCAACGTGACAGGAAAATCAAGTTTCTATGATCAGATCGTGGAGGAGAATACTTGAGTCACGAATTTGGCACACACTTAAGAAAATGTGGAATAGTTTCACAACTCACGCCGCCTGGAACACCTTAGCGTAACGGTGTGTCCGAACGTCGTAATCGCACTCTATTGGATATGGTGCGGTCTATGATGTCTCTTACCGATTTACCGCTATCCTTTTGGGGCTATGCTTTAGAGACTGCCGCATTCACTTTAAATAGGGCTCCGTCGAAATCCGTTGAGACGACACCGTATGAATTATGGTTTGGGAAGAAACCTAAGCTGTCGTTTCTAAAAGTTTGGGGATGCGATGCTTATGTCAAGAAACTTCAACCTGAAAAGCTCGAACCCAAGTCGGAAAAATGCGTCTTCATAGGATACCCTAAAGAAACTGCTGGGTATACCTTCTACCTCAGATCCGAAGGCAAGATCTTTGTTGCCAGGAATGGATCCTTTCTAGAGAAAGAGTTTCTCTCGAAAGAAGTAAGTGGGAGGAAAGTAGAACTTGATGAAGTATTGCCTCTTGAACCGGTAAATGGCGCAACTCAAGAAAATGTTCCTGAGGTGCCTGCACCGACTAGAGAGGAAGTTATTCATGATGATCAAGATACTTCTGATCAAGCTCCTACTGAAATTCGAAGGTCCACAAGAACACGTTCCGCACCAGAGTGGTACGGCAACCCTGTCTTGGAAATCATGTTGTTAGACAACGGTGAACCTTCGAACTATGAAGAAGCGATGGCGGGACCGGATTCCGACAAATGGCTAGAAGCCATGAAATCCGAGATAGGATCCATGTATGAAAACGAAGTATGGCCTTTGACTGACTTGCCCGTTGAACGGCGAGCCATAGAAAATAAATGGATCTTTAAGAAGAAGACAGACGCGGATGGTAATGTGACCATCTATAAAGCTCGGCTTGTCGCTAAGGGTTATCGACAAGTTCAAGGGGTTGACTACGATGAGACTTTCTCACCGGTAGAGAAGCTAAAGTCCGTCCGAATCATGTTAGCAATTGCCGCATTCTACGATTATGAAATATGGCAAATGGACGTCAAAACGGCATTCCTTAATGGTTTCCTTAAGGAAGAATTGTATATGATGCAGCCGGAAGGTTTTGTCGATCCTAAGAATGCTGACAAAGTGTGCAAGCTCCAACGCTCGATTTATGGGCTGGTGCAAGCATCTCGGAGTTGGAACATTCGCTTTGATGAGATGATCAAAGCGTTTGGGTTTACGCAGACTTATGGAGAAGCCTGCGTTTACAAGAAAGTGAGTGGGAGCTCTGTAGCATTTCTCATACTATATGTAGATGACATACTTTTGATGGGAAATGATATAGAACTCTTGGACAGCATCAAGGCCTACTTGAATAAGAGTTTTTCAATGAAGGACCTTGGAGAAGCTGCTTATATATTAGGCATCAAGATCTATAGAGATAGATCAAGACGCCTCATAGGTCTTTCACAAAGCACATACCTTGATAAGATTTTGAAGAAGTTCAAAATGGATCAGTCCAAGAAAGGGTTCTTGCCTGTTTTGCAAGGTGTGAGATTGAGCTTGGCTCAATGCCCGACCACGGCAGAAGATATAGAAGAGATGAGTGTCATCCCCTATGCCTCAGCCATAGGTTCTATTATGTATGCCATGCTGTGTACCAGACCTGATGTAAACCTTGCCGTAAGTTTGGTAGGAAGGTACCAAAGTAATCCCGGCAAGGAACACTGGACAGCGGTCAAGAATATCCTGAAGTACCTGAAAAGGACTAAGGAAATGTTTCTCGTTTATGGAGGTGACGAAGAGCTCGTCATAAAGGGTTACGTCGACGCTAGCTTCGACACAGATCTGGATGACTCTAAGTCACAAACCGGATACGTGTATATGTTGAATGGTGGAGCAGTAAGCTGGTGCAGCTGCAAACAGAGCGTCGTGGCGGGATCTACATGTGAAGCGGAGTACATGGCAGCCTCGGAGGCAGCACATGAAGCAATATGGGTGAAGGAGTTCATCACCGACCTAGGAGTCATACCCAATGCGTCGGGGCCAATCAAACTCTTTTGTGACAACACTGGAGCTATTGCACTTGCCAAGGAGCCCAGGTTTCACAAGAAGACAAGGCACATCAAGCGTCGCTTCAACTCCATTCGTGAAAATGTTCAAGATGGAGACATAGAGATTTGTAAAGTACATACGGACCTGAATATAGCAGATCCGTTGACTAAACCTCTCCCTAGGGCAAAACATGATCAACACCAAAATTCCATGGGTGTTCGATTCATCACAATCTAACTAGATTATTGACTCTAGTGCAAGTGGGAGACTGTTGGAAATATGCCCTAGAGGCAATAATAAAAGTATTATTATTATATTTCTTTGTTCATGATAATTGTCTTTATTCATGCTATAACTGTATTATCCGGAAATCGTAATACACGTGTGAATACATAGACCATAATATGTCCCTAGTAAGCCTCTAGTTGACTAGCTCGTTGATCAACAGATAGTCATGGTTTCCTGGCTATGGACATTGGATGTCATTGATAACAGGATCACATCATTAGGAGAATGATGTGATGGACAAGACCTAATCCTAAGCATAGCACAAGATCGTGTAGTTCGTTTGCTAGAGCTTTTCCAATGTCAAGTATCTTTTCCTTTGACCATGAGATCATGTAACTCCCGGATACCGTAAGAGTGCTTTGGGTGTATCAAACGTCACAACGTAACTGGGTGACTATAAAGGTGCACTACAGGTATTTCCGAAAGTGTCTGTTGGGTTGACACGGATCGAGACTGGGATTTGTCACTCCATATAACGGAGAGGTATCACTGGGCCCACTCGGTAATGCATCATCATTATGAGCTCAAGGTGACCAAGTGGTTGATCACGGGATCATGCATTACGGTACGAGTAAAGTGACTTGCCGGCAACGAGACTGAACAAGATATTGGGATACCGACGATCGAGTCTCGGGCAAGTAACATACCGATTGACAAAGGGAATTGTATACGGGGTTGTTTAATGCTCGACATCGTGGTTCATCCGATGAGATCATCGTGGAGCATGTGGGAGCCAACATGGGTATCCAGATCCCGCTGTTGGTTATTGACCGGAGAGTCGTCCCGGTCATGTCTGCATGTCTCCCGAACCCGTAGGGTCTACACACTTAAGGTTCGGTGACGCTAGGGTTGTGAAGATATGTATATGCAGTAACCCGAATGTTGTTCGGAGTCCCGGATGAGATCTCGGACGTCACGAGGAGTTCCGGAATGGTCCGGAGGTAAATAATTATATATAGGAAGTGCTGTTTCGGCCATCGAGACAAGTTTCGGGGTTATCGGTATTGTACCGGGACCACCGGAGGGGTCCCGGGGGCCCACAGGGTGGGGCCACCTGCCCCGGGGGTCCACATGGGCTATAGGAGGTGCGCCTTGGCCTATATGGGCCAAGGGCACCAGCCCCTATAGGCCCATGCGCCTAGGGTTTCCATATGGGAGGAGTCCCACTAGTGGAAGGCACCCCTAAGTGCCTTGGGGGGGGGAGGGAAACCTCCCCTGGCCGCCGCACCTAGGAGATTGGATCTCCTAGGCTGGCGCACCCCCCCTTGGCCCTCCTATATATAGTTGAGGAGAGGGAGGACTTCATACCTCAGCCTTTGGTGCTTCCCTCTCCCCTGTTACATCTCTCTCTCGTAGTATAGGCGAAGCCCTGCTACTGTGACGCCCTGCATCCACCACCACGCCGTCGTGTTGCTGGATCTTCATCAACCTCTCCTCCCCCCTTGCTGGATCAAGAAAGGAGGAGACGTCATCCGCTCCGTACGTGTGTTGAACGCGGAGGTGCCGTCCGTTCGGCGCTTGGTCATCGGTGATTTGGATCACGTCGTGTTCGACTACATCAACCCCGTTCTTTGAACGCTTCCGCTCGCGATCTACAAAGGTATGTAGATGCATCCAATCACTCGCTGCTAGATGAACTCATAGATGGATCTTGGTGAAACCGTAGGAAAATTTTTGTTTTCTGCTACGTTCCCCAACACGTATTACCGTGTTGTTGAAGTTGTTACGCTTGCATAGAGCATCATTTAGAACCTCCTTCAATTTTGTCCATTGCTTCTGAGGGCATCTCTTCGAATCAAAGAAATAAGCCAAGCCCTGCATCGACAATAATGCGATTATGATCCAATGTTTGTCGTTGCGCAATAAAACGAAGAAATTAGCATGGATGAAATCAAACCAGAAGGTCAACTCTATATGTTTCATAATAAATGAGTGAACGTTAACAACTTACTTGTCACTGTATGGCAAGAGAAAGGTGCCCTTTTGCAAACGGTCAAGGAACCAGTGAAGTTTATTGTCACCAAGGACAAAAAAGGCAAGGGGGAAGCCTCGTCAAACCCTCTCCATCAAGTATGCATGGGTCTCTTAACACCAGACGGTTTTGATTGGGCAAAATCACTGGTCTCCTCTCAACTTTGGAACTACATCATTGAAGGCTCTGTTAGTAAGAAGTTAACTCCTTTTGCTCTCCCTGATTCATGTGTTGCTGGCCATGCTCCTACTTGCCAACAGGTTAGCTTGGAACAAGAGGTCTCTTCAGACCTTCCTGCTACTCCAACACATCACAGTGCCGAGGAGGATCATGGAGCTCGCTCGGCAAGCACCTCTGCTATCTATGCTCGGAAGAAAAGGAAGGACAAAGCTCCCATCTGTGAAACTGAGGTACGGAAAAGTTATAGATTACAGGAAGCTAATAAAGGATTTAGAGGAAAAGCTTGCAAAGATAAGAACTGCCTGCCTTGCAGCACTGAGCCACCTGCGCTTCCCTCAAGAGTTATTAGAAATCTTTCTGTGCTCAGGATAAGGACTGCTCTGAGGAAATGCTTCAGCAACCCAAGAAAAAGAAGGAGGCCAAGAGCACTGCTAGTGCTAAGGGGGTGCAGAAGAAGCCTGCAATCTTCAAGCCCTAGAGTTTTTATGCTAGTTAGACTGCTCTGTAATGATGATGGATTTTTGTTTTAGACCTTTTGTCAGTAAGATGCTCATGTTAATCTGGAACATTGCCATGTGGAACTCCTTTTGGTTCAGACTTGTAAACACTCTTCCAGTTATGCTGTATGCGAACTCCCTTTATCCAAGTCTTATTTGCCTCATGTGCTGGAAATTTATCGGGGAAGTTATGTCTGACTTGGCTTTCACCAGTATTGATTTGTGTTTCAAAATTTGTAATCAGTGTGGTTTGATCACAACTTGTGGGCTCTTACAAGTTTGCCCCATTTGCACAGTCCAGGGACTTATTCCTAGTCCATGCAACTTTTAGTCCTTTGCCTAAAATGAGCAGAAATTGGAACATTTTAAACTGGAACATTAGGGGTATTAATGATTCTACCAAATGGCTGGCTTCGAGAAATAATATTGATGAATCTAATGCAGACATCATCTGCATTCAAGAGACTAAAAGAGAACTTTTTGATGCAAGATACTCAAGAAATTTTGTCCTAGGAGAATCAATTAGTTTGAATATCTACCATCAGTTGGCGCTTCAGGAGGGCTGCTTACTGCCTGGAATGGCTCTCTATTTTCGGGAGAACACCTTTTTAATAATAATTTCTCGTCTGTTCGTTTTACCTCTGCTCTGTCTGGAGACTCCTTCATACTCTCAAATATTTATGGTCCTTGCCAAGGACCAGAAAGAGTTCAATTTCTGAATTGGTTCAAAGATATTCAAATGCCTGCAGATACTAGATGGATTATCATGGGTGACTTTAATTATATCATATTCCCAAGTGATAGAAACAGAGATGGAGGTAATTTCTCAGACATGTTGCATATTAATGAGGCCATCAATACTCTTTCTTTGGTAGAAATTCCACACAAGGGCAGGCATTACACTTGGAGCAATATGCAAGATGGTCCTCTCTTGGAGAAGTTGGATTGGGTTTTTACCTCAGAATCTTGGACCACTGAATTCCCCAATACAATGGTCCTGCCCCTTGCCAAACCAATATCTGATCACAGTCCATGTTTGGTTCAAATTGGTACCACTAGTAGAAAAAGGGTCAAACATGAAGCACATTAGTGCCGGTTTGAATTAGAGCCGGCACTAATGTGTACATTAGTGCCGGTTCGTGGCGGCGATCAATAGTACCGGTTCGTGGCGAACCTTTAGTACCGGTTCATGCCACGAACCGGTACTAAAGAGGCTGTGTCAGCCTGCGGTCAGGCTATGGCCCCACCATCACCATTTAGTGCCGGTTCGTACCACGAACCGGTACTAATGAGGTTATGGCAAGCTGTTTTTAGTCCCACCTCGCCAAGAGAGAGGCAGTATGAGCGGTTTATAAGCCGTGAGTACACAGACAATGACGAAGAGTTGCAATGCTCACCTACATGTTGATTAGCTTCAAGCCTTGTGGAATAGCATAGATTGCACTGAGCTATGTGCAGTGCAGTCTACACTATTCTGAATGGCTTGAAGCAGATTAACCAGCATTGCACCTCTTTTTTATTTTTAATAACTTATTTAAACTCCGGACTTCTTTTGTGTTTAGTATGCAGCATTCAAAGCGACGTCATCAATTTCCAACATGTTCTGACATTATTTGTTATTTTTCGATCATTTACCTAATTGTTTAGAGAGCTAAATGACCGTGAAATTGAAAATCACTACAAAATGAATCCTGAAAATGTTGAAACTTGGCATGGTATCATCATATCACCCGCATAGCATGCGCGAAAGAGTAGAGAGGGTCACGGCAAAAACTGGACGCACTTCGTGTACAAACTGGACAAACTCTTTTCGAGTATCAGGGTTTCGGACGAGAACTCATCTGTTACATGGCCATTTCAATGTTTTTTAAACTTATTTGAACTCCGGACTTCTTTTGTGTTCAGTATGCAGCATTTAAAGCGACGTCATCAATTTCCAACATGTTCTGACATCATTTGTTGTTTTTCGGTCATTTACCTAATTGTTTAGAGAGCTAAATGACCGTGAAATTGAAAATCACTACAAAATGAATCCTGAAAATGTTGAAACTTGGCATGGTATCATCATATCACCCGCATAGCATGCGTGAAAGAGTAGAGAGGGTCACGGCAAAAACTGGACGCACTTCGTGTACAAACTGGACAAACTCTTTCGGAGTATCAGGGTTTCGGACGAGAACTCATCTGTTACATGGCCACTTTAATGTTTTTTAAACTTATTTGAACTCCGGACTTCTTTTGTGTTCAGTATGCAGCATTTAAAGCGACGTCATCAATTTCCAACATGTTTTGACATCATTTGTTGTTTTTCGGTCATTTACCTAATTGTTTAGAGAGCTAAATGACCGTGAAATTGAAAATCACTACAAAATGAATCCTGAAAATGTTGAAACTTGGCATGGTATCATCATATCACCCGCATAGCATGCGCGAAAGAGTAGAGAGGGTCACGGCAAAAACTGGACGCACTTCGTGTACAAACTGGAAAAACTCTTTCGGAGTATTAGGGTTTCAAACGAGAACTCATCTGTTACATGGCCACTTCAATGTTTTTTAAACTTATTTGAACTCCGGACTTCTTTTGTGTTCAATATGCAGCATTTAAAGCGACGTCATCAATTTCCAACATGTTCTGACATCATTTGTTGTTTTTCGGTCATTTACCTAATTGTTTAGAGAGCTAAATGACCGTGAAATTGCAAATCACTACAAAATGAATCCTGAAAATGTTGAAACTTGGCATGGTATCATCATATCACCCGCATAGCATGCGCGAAAGAGTAGAGAGGGTCACGGCAAAAACTGGACGCACTTCGTGTACAAACTGGACAAACTCTTTCGGAGTATTAGGGTTTCGGACGAGAACTCATCTGTTACAATTACTCATTCAATTTCCAGAAGAAAAGAAATAGAAGAAAATAAATAATGCAGAAAATAAAAAAACTATACAAAAAATTACTCAAAAATAAATAGAAGAAAATAAATAATGCAGAAAAGAAAAAACTATATAAAAAACTACTCAAAAATAAATAGAAGAAAATAAGTAATGCAGAAAAGAAAAAACTATATAAAAAATTTGTTGGCGCGCTGCCCAGTGGGCCTGCCAGACCTAGGGTGTGCAAATGCAGGCCCAAAAGGGCCAGCAGACTCACAGGGCAGCGCGCCCTAATTAATTAGGCCCAGAAGCCTGCTATATAGAGGAGTTCGAAGAGGTAGCCGCGGCTGGGTTTATAAACCAGTGCGGCTGCCCTTCGCCGGCGAGGTGGGACTAAACTTTGGGGTGGCAGCGCAAGGCCTTTAGTACCGGTTGGTGGCTCCAACCGGTACTAAAGACCACCCTTTAGTACCGGTTGGTGGCTCCAACCGGTACTAAAGGCCTTCGTTTCCCGCCGCTTGGCCTGGCGAAAATAGGCCTTTAGTATCGGTTGGAGCCACGAACCGGTACTAAAGGCCCATCCTATATATATAGCACTTACGAAAATTTCAGTTTCATCTCCCCACTTCGTCTCCAACCTCTCGCGAGACATCGCCGTGCGCCGCTCGAGCCCGTCGTCGCCGCCCGTCGCCCGTCGTCCTCGTCGTCGTCGTTGTCCCCGCCGCCGCCCGTCGTCGTCGTCGTCTCGCGCCGCCGCCCCGAACGCCGCCACCGTCCATCGTCGTCGCCGCGGCCGTACGTCTCTCTCGCACCCGCGCCGCGCGGCCGGCCGGCCCGTACGTACGCCGCCGCCCCCGCCCCATACGCCGGCGTCCCCGCTCGTACGTACGGGGCGGCGGCGTACGGGGCGGCACTGCAGTATACACACACACATACACACATACACACACATACATACACACACATACACACACATTGTTTTACTTATTTTCTGTTTTCTGTTTTTTAGAAAAGTTAATTAGATGATCGAATCTTAGATTAATGTCGAATGTTAGATGAATTAGATAGAAAAGTTAAATATATATTAATGTCAATTGTTAGAGATGAATATAGCTAGATATATATTAATTAGGTATATGAGATTTGAACTAGTTGAATAATTAATATAACTAGTTTATTTTTAGTGAGAAAATTGTCAAACTAGTTTATTTAGGTATTTAAGATTTGAACTAGTTGAATAATCAATATAACTAGTTTATTTTTAGTAAGAAAATTTAGGTATCTGAGATTTGATGATCTAATTAAAATATTATTTATTAATGAGTTTTTCTGTTTATTTAATTTTTTATATATTTTGAGTTTATATAAATGTTAGATTAATGTTGAATGTTAGATGAATTAGATAGAAAAGTTAAATATATAGTAATGTCAATTGTTAGAGATGAATATAGTTAGATATATTAATGTCAAATGTTAGATGAATATATATTTGGATAGATATATATATAGGTGTTTAATGTTTCACCTATATGAACATAGGAAATGTCATCTGACGACGAAAAAGATTTCATTATGTGCGAACACTATGAAGACCAGCGCGGCCTGTGCGACAAAAATTTCCTTGTTGATGGTAGGCGTTTCAGCAGCAAGCTGGATGAGACATTCGAAGTTGATACAGTAAGTTACTTTGTCAATTATTATTTGAATGCAAAACTTATGCTTCATTTGCTTCAACTTATAATTTTAAATTTTCACTATTCTACTAGCGCATCCCCTGCCATGCAAGAATTTTTGTCTTGGATAAGATAGGTTTTAGTGCTATAGATGATATGGAGGTAAAGAGAGTTTACTTGAAGACGGAGCATGGGTATACTTTCAACGTCAAATTATATAATGGAGACACATACACCCATTTTGAATGCAAAACTTGGCAAGCACTATGCAAGGCTTATGCATTTGAGCCTGATATGGTTATCACCTTTGATATTCGTCCGGAAGATGATATTGAAGGTAATATAGACATCTGGGTCGATGTGCAAACGCCTCCAGTTCTACCATTTGGTGAGTTTTTCTCAACCATGCATGCATATGTTTATGTCTTTGATACAGTTTATTCAAAAATAGTTGACAACTAATTTGTATTGTCAGCTTATTTTGGTTCAAGCAAACATGTCCGGCGCTTGGTAGACAGGACCTACTACTGCCCCGGGGCTCAACTAAACTGCGAGGAGATAAGTCATTATGTTTCATGGCTTGAGGATCTTAATACTGTCAAGACAAATTTTTTTCCTGAACTTAGAAATGTTAGTACTCAAAACGTGCGACCAATGGTGATCGTATTGAACTACGGTCACATCTATAATCGAAAGATGGTAAGATTTTAAATATTTGTCCTTAATTAGTGCATCTTTTGCATACATTATTTTTGAAGCTAAACTTTCATTGCTTAGTATATTAATTACTATACGATGTTCTTCAACAGGGACTTCCGATGACAGTTGTGCCTCAGTGGATCGAGACAAAAGGTCGCATGTCAATGGTTAGCTTACGACCAAGATTTCCTACATTGCACATGAGTGCATTCAGGATTTCTGAAAGCGAAGAATGCTTAATAGTGAAAGATTGGAGCAAAATTGTTAACGATCACAGAGAAGTACTAGGGGGCAGCAAGGAGAAGCGCAACCCAAGATTAGGAGACAGATTCATCTGCATGCTCCAGTATGATGAATCAGGAGAGCTATACATGTTCTATGCTATTCTACCTGAGAGGGAGCAGCAGGATCAGTAGCTACTAGTTCATGCTCTTAATTAGTACTGTCTCATGCCCGTGTCCTGAACTTCGATGTTGGTGATGATTATGTTGAACTTGATGATATCTTTGTTTCTATTACAAAGTGAATGTTTCCTCTTTAAGCTAGCCAGCGTTGATGATGATTAGATAGCTAGCGGTAATGACTATGATGATTAAATAGTGGTAATTAGACGACTATGATGATTTTTAGCTAGCTAGAGTTTATTTATTTATTAATATGCGATGATGATGATAATGACGACTACAACTCATTATAACGTAAAACAATCCTAAATTAAATTGATAACACAAATTTAATTGAAAAATACAAAATAAAACAAAAACCCACAACCATTTAGTACCGGTTGGTGTTACCAACCGGTACTAAAGGGCTCCCGGCCCCCGGAGCTGGCTCGTGCCACGTGGTTTCCCTTTAGCACCGGTTCGTGCTGAACCGGTACTAAAGGGGGGGTGGCTTTAGTGCCGAAACTTTAGTGCCGGTTCCTAAACCGGCACTAAAGGGCCTTACGAACCGGTGCTATTGCCCGATTCTGCACTAGTGTACACACATTCCCAAGTCTAAACTTTTCAGGTTTGAAAACTTCTGGATGAAAGTGCAGGGCTTCAAGGAAGTGGTTAAACACAGCTGGGAACAGGCAATTCACATTTCTGACTCTGCAAAGAAAATTTCAGCTAAATTCAAGAGATTGAGAAAGTGCCTCAAAATCTGGGCTAAAAGCATTTCACAGATCACTATCTCTTTAAAACATACTAATGAGGTGATTATGCTCCTTGACACCATTGAAGAATTCAGGCCCTTAACTATCTCAGAATGGAATGGCAGAAACTTCCTAAAACAACATTTGTTGCAACTTCTGGAGTGGCAAAGGATTTACTGGCAACAGAGAGCCACCATCAGATGGGTCAAATTTGGAGAAGCTAATTCCAAATATTTTCAAGCCAAGGCCACCATTAAATACTGAATAAATCACATTGACAGCTTGCAAGATGAGGCTGGCAACATTTGCAAAGAGCATAACCTGAAGGTTGGTATTCTTTTAAATGCTTTCAAGAAAAGACTTAGCACTTCCAGCCCTACTTTTAATCTCCTTCAACTGGACTCTCTGATTGATAAAGCTACTGATTTATCAGTTCTAGAACAACCTTTCTCCAAAGCTGAGATTGACAAAGTGGTTCAAGGTTTGCCCTTTGATAAAGCCCCTAGTCTAGATGGTTTCAACACTGATTTTATTAAATTCTCTTGGGATATCATCTCCCCAGATTTTTATGCACTGATTGAGGATTTCTACAGTGGAACCATCAGCTTACAGAGCATCAATAGTTCATATATTATACTCATTCCAAAGAAAGATGCTCCAACTACTCCAAATGACTTCAGGCCCATTTCTCTGCTTAATTGCTCCATCAAGCTTATCACCAAACTACTTGCCAACAGACTGCAAACAGTAATTCTAAAGCTGGTTCATACAAATCAGTATGGTTTCATTAAATCAAGATATATACAAGACTGTTTGGCTTGGGCTTATGAGTATCTTTACCCGTGCAAATTCTCCAACCAAGAGTTGATAATTCTTAAGCTAGACTTTGAGAAGGCTTTTGATATGATTGAGCACCAGACCATCAAAGATATTTTAATTGCTCGTGGCTTTGGACCTAGATGGCTCATGTGGATGGACATGATTTTCACTTCTAGATTCTCCTCAGTGCTCCTCAATGGTGTGCCAGCGAAGCATTTCTTGTGCAAAAGAGGTGTTAGACAAGAAGACCCTTTCTCCTCTCTGCTCTTTGTACTTGCTGCTGATTTGCTCCACTCAATTCTAAACCAAGCAATGGTGTCAGGTCTCATATCAAAACCTCTTGAGCTACACCCCTATCCAGATTTTCCAGTAATCCAATATGTAGATGACACAGTCTTAATCATCCCTGCATGTAGTGTGCAATTAGAACAACTCAAAAGTCTCCTGATGCACTTCTCTACCTACACTGGCTTAAGGATAAACTTTGACAAGTCTGCAATGATTTCAATCAACACTCCAGATCAAAAGATGCAACTTCTGGCAAATAATCTGGGATGTTCTATTGGTACTTTTCCTTTCACCTATCTTGGTTTACCCCTCAGCCTACTAAAGCCCAAGCTGGAAGACTTTGCCCCTATCATTAAAAGGATTGACAGAAGACTTGATGGCTGCTCCACTTTGCTTTCTTATGGGAATAAACTCACACTCATTCAGTCTGTTTTCACAAGCTTTCCCACCTTCTTCATGAGCACACTCACCCTCCCTGCTGGAATAGTTGATCAGGCCAATAAATTGCTCAGATTGTGCTTTTGGAGAAAGTATGTTTTGGAAGAAAGAGGTCCTGCTGTGATTGCCTGGGAAAAAGTTTGTGTTCCTAAAGATCAAGGAGGTTTGGGAATTCTAGACATTGCCACACACAACAGATGTTTATTGATGAAGCATATTCACAAATTCTTGAATCATGTTTACCTCCCCTGGGTAAATCTTATTTGGGCAACTTACTATCCTAATGGCATTCACACCTCCAGACCAGTGGGATCTTTTTGGTGGAAAGGAATTCTTAAGTTGCTCTCTCTATTCAAACATTGGGCTAAGGTAGAGGTTGGTACTGGTAGCACCATAAATTTCTGGCAGGATAATTGGGGCCATGCTTCTATTCATCATAAATATCCATAGCTATATTCTTTTTCCCTCATAGAAGATTTGTCAGTACAAGGATTTATGCAAATGAACAACCGTCTGGATAATCTTCACACACCTCTTTCCATCCTAGCTTTGCAACATTTCAGAAACTTCAGTCCATCCTGCAAGACACTCAGCTCTCTGCCCAAAATAATTGTTGGAGTTATTCCTGGGGTACTGCTTTCTCCTCAATCAAAATGTACAAATGCTTGGCACTGGGAGATCATAATTCACCCCCATTTTCAAGAAGATTTGGAAGAATGCAGCTATTCTGAGATACAAGATTTTTTTCTGGCTCATCTTGCATGATAGAGTCAACTCCAGGGGCCTCCTCAAAAGAAAATCCTTTCATCTGCCTTCCTATGATTGTGAGACCTGCCATGTTAGCACAGAAGAAACAACCTTGCATCTTTTTTGGGACTGTGATTTTGCTCAAGCTTGCTGGAATTCTATCCTGGGACAACACAGACGTGGCATTTTGATATTTGATGAAATTTACTTCTCTCAGAAGCATTTCCTCCCAACATTGCTTTGGAAATTCTGATCATGGGTTGTTGGAACATTTGGATGCAGCGCAATGGGAAGATCTTCAAAGCTCAGATCCCTTCTGTTCAAGCTTGGAGAAGAGGCCTTAAGGCTGACTTACTCCTTCAACATCGCATGAAGGACAAGTTTAAATCTTTGCTTGTCAATTGGACAAAACAGTTTGTAAGCTAGTTTATCATGTTGCCGTTTGGTTTCCACAAAACTGGAGTTGGTTGAACTCCTTGTAATTTATAACTTTTGTTAATTTATTTTAATATATTAATACCGTAGAACGATTGTTCTATAGTTTTCGGTTCAAAAAAAAGTATGCATGGGTTCAAGAAGATCAGCAGGTATTAGCATATTTCTTGAATAACCTTTCCAGGTGACCAACATCCACAAGGTGCACGAGCTTGGACTGTCATGGCGAGCATGTTCTCATCGCAATCCAATTCACGGGTGAACAATATCTGCATTGCGCTCTCCAATGCATAGAAGGGCATGCAATCTATGAGCGCCCACTTCACCTACATGTGCTCCCTCTCTGACAAACTAGCGGCTGCCGGCGAGCCACTGGATGAGGACAAGGTCATCTTCTACATCACCGCTGAGTTGGGCATGGAGTACCAACCCCTGGTGTGGGCCCTCGACTCCCGCACCAAACCAGTCACACTCGATGATCTGTTTGCTCAGATGACCAACTTTGATCAGCATGTGGCGATGCTCCATGGCAGCAGCAACAACGCCGAGTTCAAGGTCTCCGCCAACTCTTCCGTTCATGGTGGCCGTGTTGACTTCCGTCACCATGGCCCGCCACGCGGCAAGAAAAGGGCAACAAATGGTGGCAACTTCAGCAACAACAACGGTGATGGTGCCCCTCGCACCTGTGGACGACCCTCCCCCAACAACTACAAAGGCCATCGAACCTCCACAAAAAATCATCTTGATGCCATCCTGTGTCAAATTTGCTGCAAGCCAGGGCTAGGGCTGCACGAAAAGCTCGAGGCTCGTGAGCTACTCGAGATCTACTCCTATTGTGGCTCGACTAGAAAAGAAATGAGTTGAGTATGGACAGTTTATATAGCTCGATCGAGAAACGAGTTGATCTTGAGACAATGCTGGCTCACTCGATTTTAGCTCGATAGCCCGATATACTACAATTATATTATATTATTTTGATAAATATTAAAAATAAATGGGATAATTTTTTACAATACCATATATGTTGTGTACAATTTGTTTTTCGTTTTTACTACTACCAAACATGAAAGCTTAATTAAGTGCGGAGAAAATTTAGCCCATTATGGTATGTGGTCACACATGTGTTAAATATCATGTTATTTTGTCTAAAGTTTGAGAGCAGACGCACCATCGTTTTCTTCTCTTTCCAATTCAACCATGATTTCTTGCTTTAATTACTAGTCTTCAATTGAGAGATAATAATTTGAATTATATAATAGTTTCTTATGTTGTGTTGTGGCCTACATTGCTTGAAAATTTGTGCCACGTTGTTAAAAAAGATCATCTTATTTAGCTCGAGATCGACTCAAGATTGTTACAAGCTAAGCATGAGCCATTTTTATGGCTCGACCTTGATCTTCGCTCAAATTGAGCTCACTCATTAGTATAAGTTGAGCTAAGTCTAATCCAACTCACTCGAACTTAACTCGTTTGCAGCCCTATCCAGGGCACTTTGCCAAGGACTGCTGGCAACATTTGGAGGAAGATGATGGTGACTCCTTGTAAGATGAGAAAGTTGCTGGTGCTGCTGAAGCCTCATACGGGGTAGACAGGAACTGATATGTGTATAGTGGTGCCACAGCCACATCACCGGTGATTTGGAGAAAGTGACTATGCCGGAAAAATACCACGGTCAAGATAAAGTGCACACCGCAAGTGGATTAGGTATGCGGATCAAACATGTTGGCCATTCAGTTGTTAAAACCCCTCACCGACCAATTCATCTCTGAACTTTTTTTGCATGTCCCTCGCGCATCTAAGAATCTTCTCTCCATTCATCGTACTCCTCTTGTTGAATGGAATCTGTTTCAAAACTATGACAAACCTGATTATAGCAAAATCATTGCACGAGGGACAAACCTGACAAACTTGACTATGCGGGAAAAAGGGGTGATACTCTTGGATCATCTATTCACTTAAGAAATGACCCGATGCTTTTCAAGTGTTTCAAAACTTCCAAGATCTTGTTGAATGAAATTTCGATAGAAAAATCATCTCTATTCGCTCTGATTGGGGAGAGGAATATAAAAAAATTAAATTTCTTCTTGAAACTCTTGGCATCTCTCATCAAGTGTTATGCCCACATGTCCATCAACAAAATGGGTCTGCTGAATGCAAACATATACACATTGCTGAAGTTGGCATAGCTCTCTTAGCTAGTGCATCCATGCCTTTAAAATTTTGGGATGACAACAAGGATTATCACCGAAGATTATGCCTATCTAAAGTGACCCCCAAAAATTGTTGACGAAAAGCAATTGGTTCGGTGCTTGTGTGAAGAAATTGATTGCAGCCGAGAAGTTTAAAGACAGAGAAAAGACATAGTATTTTCTTTCGTTGTTGTTCTTCTCTTTCTTGAGGCATAGGACCACTATACTATTAAGAGGAGTATAGTGGTCGAAACATATGCTCTCATGCTAAACCAAATCTAATGTGAGTTGAGAGAAATCTCTTTGTGTTCCAAATAGATACTTGCTAGCAAGAGACGCAATTCTTCTTTGCTGTGAGAGATCTCGGACTGAGGAGTTAGCATTACTTGTTCCTCAAGTAATGTTACCGTTGTGCTCAAAATCCAACTATTGGATACGTGTTGGTTGGATATTGACTAGTTGTCATGTTAAAAATGGTCTTTTCTCCCTCGGGAAGAGCATGGCTATAAATAGCCCACCCCGTCCAACGTGCATCGTGGGCTGCTTCGTGTGATTCCGAGAAGATTGTGTGAGCACCCTCTCCCGAGTGATTTGAGTTCAAAATCCACAGAGAGAAAAAATCCGGAGCCGAAAAATTCGATAGTGGTTTAGCATCACTAGTATCTAGGTTTAGTACGATTCACCTATTACTCTAGAGAGCTATGAACTCTCTAGATGGTTAGATGGCAAGTCTTTCAGTGACCAAGAGTAATTATGATTCACGAAGACAAAGTCTGTGAAGGTTTGAAGATTAACTCAAGCATCTACCACGAGTGATCGATGCTGGTTGACGAATCAGTTGTCAAGGAGAATAGGACGAATCCATAGACTGAATATCCCTTTAGATGTCATCGAGCACGAGCCATTATAGGTGATGCACAATCTCCCGCGCTATCATCACTTGACAGAAACACTGATATGACCAATCTTTCCACTCTCTTGGAATTCCTAGAGTTTTTGGAATCTCAAAGAAACATCAAATTTATCGATGTCCATGTCATACATCGTTGGTGTTGGTTTTGGCATAGTCAACAGAGGACACTCCTGGGCAGGGCCGGCCCTGGGGGTATGGCGGCGGGGTGACGGCCCAGGGCCCAGGCGAGGAGGGGGCCCATGACAGAGTATATATCTATATTATAGCCCAGCAAAAAATAGGTAAGAAAATACAAAAAAACTCGAGAAAAGAAATAAGATGGGCTAGGCCCATCAGATAGCTAGCAAGCCATCGCTGATCGATTAATGAACGCGAAGTCACGAAGCGACACCGTGACTCACGCCAGTTGGCAGACAGACGACTGCTCGTTTTCCTTTTCCTTCGTAGGTTAGGTTCGTCAGGCGCCGTGACGCCCGTCGGCCTCCTCGCTCCGTCGCTTGGCGCCTTGCCGTGTCATCCTCGCATCGCCTGCCGCTGGCCCGCTGCCCGTTGGAGCTGCATGCACGGCGCGCCGCACGACAGTCCAGCAACCCAGCGGCCCGGCCATCCGGCATACGGCAAGGCGGCACCGCGCAATACGTATACAAGTATACATCCGACTGGCGACTACAAGTCTTGAAGTCTGCAACGCGGCCGTCCCCAATCCCTAAAGTACGTTTGAATGTTTCTATCCATGTTCCTCAGTTCCAGTCCATCCCCCAAACCCTAATTTGACAATTCCAGTACTTTATTTATTCTTTATTTAGTATTTAATTACGTATTCAACTATACATCCATGATCCATCCTCCAATTTCAGTATGCATGAAGTTTTAAATTTTCTAATTCAATCAATCATTTTTTTGTCATTCTATGTACATGTCTAGGGTTCCAATCATCCGATGTATAAATTCCTAATTCTTTGTATCCTCTTTTGATCTTTTCTTCATGATTTTAGGACATTAGCCTGCCATGTTACCTAAGAAGAAGCAATTGTCGGGTGCTGAAATAAGAAGGAAAAAGAAAGAAAGTGATCCGAAAATTCTACCATTGAAGGATTCTTTGAATAAGTTCTTTACATCTTCAAGCAATGTTGATGTCATTGAAGAACAGGGGCAAGAAACTACTCCTGAAGAAACCTTTTTTTGAAGTACTAAAGTATTATTGTTGTCGATGGAGTCAGTCTAATTTGGTTCTTATTTGAGGTAATTAATCATGTCGTGTTAGTTTCATTTTGCGATTTTTTAGTATTATTGTTGTTGATGGAATCAGTTCGAATTTGGTTATTATTGTTCTCCATGAAGTCATTTGAATTATTATAGTCAAATTTTAAACTAAAGATGTGTGACTAAAAGTTACTCTTAATAAGTCATATATATAACGCACACACATACATATATATGGTCTTAGGACTTAGACATAGGGGCCCATGTTGTCGAGTTCGCCTAGGGCCTCCCAAAACATAGGGCCGGCCCTGCTCCTGGGACACGTGTGTTGCCATACCACAATAAATACATACGTCAACAATGCCATCAATTGCATAAGCCTACTTTCTATGCATGCAAAACTTGAGACTTTTGGATAGATTGGCATGAGCGATTCCCTTTGACTACCAGCAAACCATGGTGCAATAAACATGAGTTTCAAGAGATAGAGAACCATTACCACGCCTACCATGGGAGGCAATGGACATTGCTTGATGGAGAGGATCGGCTGCAACTGCTAAGATTCTTTCTTGCCCTGCTGACGTGCTCCTGATTAACGAAGTGCAGTTCTTCCCATGTGCGTCAGCAGGGCTGCTCCTCTTCCTTGTCTTCTATCTCTAGAGCATTGCCACAAATAGGAAGTGGCAAGAGCAAGGAGAGGAAACGGTGGAGTGTGTTAAACATATCTTGCGCCTCAAATATAGGAGATAGAGGCAGGTTTTATTGTTATCTGTTTAAACTACTTTATCTCTTCTTCTCTATCTCCTAATATATCTCCCTTCGGTTGGCAATCTCCACCGAATCCTGTAATCCCCTCGATTGTGTCAATATATGCATGCGGGCTCTCATGTATGAGGGTTGAGACGCTTCTATCATTCTCCACATGGTATACAGAGCAGGCTCTTCCGATTGCATCTAGCTCGTGCCTCCTACCTCTCGACACCTACCTATCTCCTTCGTTCCCAACCTCCGCTTCTCTCCTCGCCGCCACCCGTCCCCTCCACCATGTCCTCCTCCAGTGCCGCCGTCTCCTCCACCCTCAATTACAACACCTCTGAACCCCTTACCAGGACGAACTATGTTCTCTGGAAAGCTCAAGCCCGATCCCAGATACTAGGCGCTGGCCTCTATGGCTACATCGACGGCACCACCGTCGAGCCTCCCAAAACCCTCACCACCAAAGACAAAGACGGCAAAGATCAGGTCATCCCCAACCCCGACCATAACCCCTGGCTCGTTCAGGATCAACAGATCGTCGCCTACCTCTTGCGCAATCTGTCCAAGGAAGTTCTCATCCAAGTTGCCTCCCTTGAGTCCTCCCACGCCATCTGGAGTGCCTTGGCCACCATGTTCTCTGCTGTCTCGCTGTCTCGTGCCAACAATCTTCGCGCTGCACCCACCAATGCTCAGAAAGGCTCCATGTCTGCCTCTGCCTACTTTGGCCAGATGCGCTCTCTCTCCGACGAGCTCACCGCCGCGGGCAAACCCCTTGGCGACGGGGAACTCATCTCTTTCATTGTCGCCGGACTTGACATGGACTATCAACCCATTATCCCCGCTCTTGACGTCCGCACCGAGCCCATCACCATCGACGGCCTCTTCTCCCTCGTGTCCAACTTCGATCAGCACATGGAGATGTTTCACGGTGCTGGCAATGGCGGCTTCAAGTCCTCCGCCAACATCGCCTCGCGGGGCCGTTCTGGTGGTGGAAACGGCGGCTACCGCAAAGGAGGGGGTGGTGGCTCTCGCGGCGGCGGCGGCGGCTATAACACTGCTGCTGGTGGCTCCAGCGGCGGCGCTCCTGGCGGCTACTACATGGCGGGCGGTGGTGGCGGCCACCCCAACCCTAACTCTGGTGGCGGCTATGGCGCCCACTAGAACGGCGGGGGTCATCAGGGGGGTTCTGGTGGAGGCGGCGGCTACTTTCACCAGAACCAGAACCCTTCTGGTGGTGGTGGCTACAATCGGCGCAACAACAACAACAATCGACGTCCCTTTCAAGGGTATGAAGGGTATGAAAACAAGTGTCAAATTTGCAAAAAAAAACAAACCATATTGCAAAAGACTGTGATTGGCGTTACGCCGATGATAAAAACTCCCAAAAAAAGAAAGTTGCAGCTGCAGCCGACGTGTCTTATGGCGTTAATACCAACTGGTATATGGACACGGGTGCCACCAACCACATCACAAGCGAGTTGGACAGACTGACTATGCATGAGAAATATCATGGCCATGATCAAGTCTACACTGCGGCAAATGGTGGTCAGTCCTTTATCAAAACTCCACACAAAAATCTTACCATCAATGACATCCTATATGTTCCTAATGCCTCCAAAACATTGTTATCTGTTCATCGTATTGCTCTTGACAATAATGTGTTTCTAGAGTTTCATCCATTCTTTTTTTTGATCAAGGATCAGGTCACGAAGAAAATTCTCCATAGGGGTGTCTGTGTCGAAGGTCTCTATGCTTTGCTTCCCAAGTATTGCCAGAACAATAAACAAGTGTATGGTGCTATCAAGCTTTCTGCTGAGA
This sequence comes from Triticum urartu, assembly GCF_056163025.1. Lineage (NCBI taxonomy): Eukaryota > Viridiplantae > Streptophyta > Magnoliopsida > Poales > Poaceae > Triticum > Triticum urartu. The sequence continues at coordinate 41,274,139 of NC_141875.1, forward strand.
GGTGGCACAATCGCTTAGGTCATCCTTCTTTTTCTACTGTTCATCAGATCTTTAGTAGAAATAAACTCCCAGTTGTTGGTGAGAGACACTTAGAAACCATTTGTGATTCATATCAACGAGCAAAAAGTCATCAATTGCCATATCCTGTGTCTATTAGTGTTTCCACTAAACCTTTGCAGCTTATTTTTTCTGATGTGTGGGGTCCTGCCCCCACCTCTGTTGGTAGACACTCCTACTATGTAAGCTTTATTGATGATTACACCAAGTACACATGGATATATCTCCTTAAGAAACGTGCTGATGTGTTCCAAGTTTTCCACAACTTTCAAGCTCTCGTTGAACGCAAACTTGATAGCAAAATTATTTCCGTACAGTCGGACTGGGGGGGGGGTGAGTATGAGAAACTGAATTCTTTTTTTCGAAAGATAGGTATCTCGCATCACGTCTCTTGCCCACATGCGCACCAACAGAATGGCTCTGCTGAACGCAAGCATAGGCACACCGTTGAAGTAGGACTTGCTCTTTTAGCGTCTGCTTCAATGCCACTAAAATTTTGGGACGAAGCCTTTCTCACTGCCGTGCATCTTATCAACATGTGGCCTAGTCGCACTATTTCCAACGAAACTCCCACTGAACGCCTCTTTCATGTCACACCAGATTACACCACACTTCGTGTTTTTGGGTGCGCCTGTTGGCCAAATCTTCGTCCCTACAACACCCGTAAGCTTAGTTTTCGGTCTAAGCAATGTGTTTTCCTTGGTTATAGTGCTCAGCATAAGGGGGTCAAGTGCTTAGATATTTCTACCGGACGTGTGTATATCTCACGTGACGTTGTGTTTGATGAAACTCAATTCCCTTTTACAAAACTCCATCCAAACGCCGGCGCCCTTCTCCGCAAGGAAATTCTTCTCCTTCCTCCACATCTATCCGGCGTTCCGTGTGAGGGTGATGATATTTGTACTAACCCAACTTTGACTAATCCATCACCTGTTGCACCTGAGTTTTGTATTTCAGCAGAAAATGGTGAAAAAAACACTGGTTCAGAAGCAACAGAGGAGGAAACAGGCGATCCAAAGGAATCTACATCGGGATCGGTGCCCCTGACTGCGTCAGCCCAGATCGTATCCTCCTCGGGATTGTCGCTGGGCCAGTCCTGCCTGGTCGCGTCACGCTCCCCCACCGCACCAGCTTCCCCATGTGCGCCGCACCAATCGGCTGCAGGGGGCAGCCTGACCCGGCAGCCTGCGCCAGACCCCCCAGGCGAGGCGCGCCAATCACCTGACGAGGCCAGCCCGACCAGGCGGTACCCACCGGTCCCGCAGGTCTACTCCAGGCGGGCCCCTGCGACAGGCTCAGCTAGACGCGGCGCGGTTCCCGTGCCCGATCTGCCCGGATCTTCTGCGGCCGCCTCTGATGCTCCTTCCACTACAGCTGCCACAAAGGATCCCGTGTTGTTGAACGAATCTGCCTCGGGATCACCAGCACCGCGTCCGTCGCTGTCGCCCGGATCTTCTGCAGCTCCGCCGACGCTGCCTCGTATGCGTCTACAGACAGGCACTATTCCTCCTATTAATTATAAAACTAAGTATGGTTTAGCTGCCTCCAGTGACTTCCCAGGTGAACCTCGCACTGTCACCGATGCTCTTGCTGATCCCCGTTGGAAACACGCTATGGATGAAGAATTTCGTGCACTGCAGAATAACAACACATGGCATCTTGTTCCTTATCATCCACGTTACAACATTATTGATTGTAAGTGGGTCTATCGCATCAAACGTCGATCAGATGGCACCATCGATCGCTACAAAGCCAGACTTGTTGTTAAGGGTTTTAAACAGAGGTATGGACTTGATTATGAGGATACTTTTAGTCCTGTTGTTAAAGCTGCTACTATTCGCCTTGTACTATCTGTTGCTGTGTCTAGAGGTTGGAGCCTCCGTCAGCTTGATGTTCAGAACGCGTTTCTCCATGGTGTTCTGGAAGAGGAAGTTTACATGAAACAACCTCTTGGGTATGAAAATAAACACAAACCGTCTCATGTTTGCAAACTTGATAAGTCCCTCTATGGTCTCAAGCAAGCTCCTCGAGCATGGTATTCACGGCTGAGTTCCAAACTGCTAGCTCTTGGATTTATTCCCTCCAAGTCAGATACATCACTGTTCATTTACAAGAAGTCACAGATTGTTATTTTTGTGCTCATTTATGTTGATGATATTATTGTCACAAGTTCCTCTGATGAGGCCATAACAATGTTCTTGCAAGATTTGCATTCAGATTTTGCACTAAAGGATCTGGGAGATCTTCACTTCTTCCTTGGTATTGAAGTAAAGCGGAACAGTGATGGTGGTCTTCATCTTTCTCAGGAAAAGTATGCGACTGATCTTTTGACCAAGGCTGGGATGAGAGATTGTAAACCTTCTCCAACTCCACTTTCCAGTACAGAAAGATTATCTCTCACCGAGGGTGCACTCTTGGATCAAGCTAATGGCACCAAGTACAGAAGTTTGGTTGGAGCACTTCAGTACTTAACACTTACACGACCTGACATTTCCTTTGCAGTTAATAAAGTGTGTCAGTTTCTGCATGCACCCACCTCAGCTCACTGGACTGCTGCTAAAAGGATTCTACGATATGTGAAGAATACATTGAGTGTTGGACTCACCTTCAGCAAGTCCTCCTCCACTCTTGTTAGTGCTTTTTCTGATTCTGACTGGGCAGGTTGCTTGGATGACATATGGTCCACTGGGGGGTTTGCAGTTTTCTGTGGACCTAATCTTATCTCTTGGTGTGCCAAGAAGCAAGCAACAGTGTCATGGTCGAGTACTGAGGCAGAGTACAAAGCACTGGCCAATGCAACAGCTGAGATCATCTGGGTTAAGGCCATGCTAAAGGAACTTGGAATATATGCTCAAACACCGTGTCTTTGGTGTGATAACCTTGGTGCCACATATCTTTCTGCCAATCCCGTGTTTCATGCAAGGACAAAGCACATTGAAATTGATTATCATTTTGTAAGAGAAAGAGTTGCAAGCAAGGAGTTGGACATTAGATTCATTCCTTCAAAAGATCAGCTTGCAGATGGGTTCACAAAAGCTTTGGCCACAAGACAGTTTGAAGAATTCAAGCGTAATCTAAACTTGAGAAGTTCAGATTAAGGGAGGGTGTTAAACATATCTTGCGCCTCAAATATAGCAGATAGAGGCATGTTTTATTGTTATCTGTTTAAACTACTTTATCTCTTCTTCTCTATCTCCTAATGTATCTCCCTTCGGTTGGCAATCTCCACCGAATCCTGTAATCCCCTCGATTGTGTCAATATATGCATGCGGGCTCTCATGTATGAGGGTTGAGACGCTTCTATCATTCTCCACAGAGTGTGGTGTTGATGGGAGGGCATGTATGTAAATGACTATGACTCAAGTGCAGATTGTAGGTCTTCTCATTGTTAGTAAGAGCCACAAAGCACATTAGTAAAAACAGAACCACAATCCTCTCCAGAAAATAATAAGAAAACCACACCAATACATATATTATATCAAGTTTACAAGCATCATTTATTCATCACAATTACATATCATAACAGTAATAATAGTCAAACCTGAATCCACACGATAAAATGATAAAGTACAAATATATTGGCCAACATGATGTCCTATAGGGACGAATGTGAACAGAGCAACGTTTGTCCGTTATTATCAAATCCATATTCTTAGTTTTTCCCTTTTACTTCGGCGATTCCTTTTAGTTCTTTGGGTCCAGCGATTCGTTTTCGTCCTCCATACCATCAGCTGATGCTCCGCTGATGTTGCCCAAGCACTTTACGTGGAAATTATGGGTGCCACAGTCGTTCATGCCCTAGTGAAGGAAAGAAACGACATGTCAGGATCACTGGGTCGGGACATATATATGTTTGCTACGTAATGATAGGGGAGAAGTTGGGTGGTGGGACCGTGGGAGGGAGGTACCTGTTCCGCTGAAGAAGGGATCGCAGGGTTTTTGTCTTCACAAGTAAACCTGAATTTCTTTAAGTTGAAAGAGAGATATGAAATTACATTCAAATAATACACTTCAATTTTGAGTCATGAGTAGAAAATATTGGTGACCAAGCTCACCCTGCCAAGATCCCCAAACGCAATGGTAACGTTAACGTCGCATGACATGACAGATGCTTCCATTGGAGCTCTACCATCACCGGAGGCAATGAAAATATCAATCCCCTTTAGGATGTTTTGTATTAAGCCATGGAATTTTTCGCGCAGTTGGATATAATCTGCATGTTGCGTATGGACGATTGTATTAGATTAACTATAGTATAGTATAAAAACAAGGAGCAACACTTAGCTGCAATAATATAGATAAAGAGGTTTCGGTGTGTACACTATGAGAGCGATCTCTTCGATTGTCCAAAACTAATATAGTGATGCTGAAATTGGAACCCATGCGAATTTCAGAATGTTTCCTACTTTTGGTGGAATGGCTTACTATTACTTGATCAAGAGGCAAAGGTGGATTTTCGATGACAATTTTATCCGACAAATCCTGGTCTTTCGGCAGAGTTGACTTATTAGGTTCAGTTCCCATTGCACCACCTTTGGCATATCCAGTAATTAATTAATGAACAAATTAATGTGAAACACAAACTCTACAGGAGAGGTTATCCTCTTAAATTCAAGTAGGGAAAGTAACGGCTGAACCCCAGCTCGGTGCAGCCACGCTACACCAACGCAAAAATACATATCAAAATATTTCAAAAAAGTGAAATTTTGTGGGAATGATTATGAACAAATGTTATAGATGGTTGCAAAATTTGGTGCTCAAATGACATCCGGGAGCTCTGCACACAAAAAATTACAAGTTGTGTTCAAACAGTGCACGTACATTTTGGGTAATTTTCAGTAAAAAAATTGTACAGAGCTCCTCGGATGTTATTTGACCACCTAACTTTGCAAGCATCTATAACATTTTCATCATAGTTCTTACAAAATTTCAGATCTTTTTGAAATATTTTGCTATGTTTTATTGCGTGGGTGTAGAGTGGGTGCACCGAGCTGGGGTGTAGGACAACCACTTCATCGAAGTATGCTTTAGTTCGACAATTTCGTATGACCCCAGAAGTCACAAAGCTATGGACCACTGCACCTTACACCACATTCAGAATTAGGCAGGAAAATAAACATTGAAGAGAATCAGTTTTATTGGCAAAACAAGCAACATGGACTTGATAGAAGGAAAATTTCTCTTAACCACGTTTTAATAGCAGGTAGGAACAACACTAACAATGGAAAAACAAATGAAAATCTGAATCCTTCGGGCGAGAGGGCCGTTTTAACATACCAAATATGATAAAATTTTGGGTCAACAGAAGTTTACATTACTTTGTATATTTGATTGATGATAGCAAACTAGCCACTTAGAAAACCCAACAAATATAATCAGGCATTAGCCATATGTAAAATAGAAGATATGGAACTATTTCAGTTTTCCAGATTTTCTCCGCTCAACCACATCCAAAAATTAGTATCCCCAATTTCACAGCGAAGCTAGCCTTCATCCTCATATATACCATGAGGTGCAACATGAGACGATTTGATACGGGTATATCTTTATGAACAATCTTGGGAAAACAAAGATGCTAGTTCTCATTATTTACTTACTTTTTGTGGAATGGCTCACTATATTACTTGTATTTATAGCTTTGCAACAGTACTATGTTTGCAAGATAAGCTATCTGCTATCAATAGAAACTATCAGTATGACGTACTCACCGGCAATCTCTGCTGTTGCTTCGTCTTCAGTATTACTAGTCACATCCTCGTCATTCGACGGAGTAAACTCATCAGGTTGGGTGCCTGCAGGTAACCATACCCAGTAATTAATGAAGGAAAAAAACGTGTGACTCGAACTCTGCTCGGGAGGTTACATCAAAGTATGCTTTAGTTCAACAATTTCATATGATCATCAGCCAAGACAATAGCATTGCGATAACAACAGTCTTTCCAAAATGAAGTACTTTACTAGAGCGATGTACGTTTTCCGCTACTTCAAATAGATATTATGCAGCAAGATGCATGATTCATGAAATTTAACCCTAGTAACGAAAGTTGAGCAAGACACTTGTTGCAAATAATCTGATTCGAGAGAAGCATTCTCACTATGAAGCAGTAGTGATCTAAACGTTCTTATATTAGTTTACAGAGGGAGTACAAGCATTTTCCTCTTCGCCGGATATGAATTACTTACCTTTGGTTTCCCGTGTTGCTCGATTTGCACCTATACGCATCTGTGGCTTGCTAGGTGCACCGCTCAACATGGTCCTCTGAGTTAGTAACACTGGCACCTGTAGATCGACTGCGTTTGCTGGGAAGGGAGATACGGTGGTGTATATATATGAAGGCTTACTACGAGAACGGAGCAGTGGCTCAGTGGCTCAGTATATGTTTCTTTTTTCCTCTGAACGATGGTTATATGATGCTTAGAGGCCAAGTATGCTACTGTCAGGATTCACCTTTAGCCAATTTTCCGAGCAATTAATTTTTCTAACAACATAAATTCATTGTGGTGCACCTTTAGGCAAAGGAGATGATGAAGCTTTTGTCAGACTTTTTCCCTCGGACAGCCTCACCGTGTTTGCGCTTTCGATTGCACGCCAGACTTAAAAATCTATAGCCTACATCAATGTGCCGAGGTGATTTCTCGGATGGTTCTCATCGTGAGCACTGGCTATGCTAGTAGTATTGATAGTCCAAGGCATCGGGAGACGGCCATGCGTACAGTGTGTGAGCCCACTCGCATGCACGCTCGATTGAAAACCAAAAGCAACATGAACCAAAGGCCGTTAGCTGCGGTCCCATCTTAGGTGCTCAAGTGGAAGTGTGCATCTAGCTTTATGGACAGTTTTGATGGTTAAGGGCATCTCCCACGGCGACCCGCAAATTTCCTCCCGCATCCGTTCGCCACAGATGCAGGAGGCCGCCGTCCAACACTGCCAGACTGTCTGCATACATTTAATTACTTTATGAACCAATTGGATGAAATTTGTGCAAACACGGCGAATTTCATACCTGGTGTCCCGTTGATTGATTGTTATATATGGCGCAAGCGCAAGTTCTGGTCTATATGCGTGATACGCCTGTTGTTATTGGGAATTCGCCTAACGAGAGCTTGCCATGTTTAGATGCTATTCTAGTCGTTCTTAAGTTGACATGCCTGGAACTTATAATTTGTGGTTACGTTACTTGCGAGTACATTATTGTATTCACACCAGCGTTGTTATACCAGAATTTAGTCGAGGAACTCTGTAAAGAAGATGTCATTGGGATAGTGCGAGGATCCGTAGCCCAGGCAGATGCCTGTGGAGTGGAGCCGCTCAAGTTCGGTGCCTTAGTTTACGTCTTTTGTTGCAATATAAAGAACCATCGATTATCTTACGCTTGGTAATAACAAAAAATCATGCCAAGATGAGCCTGTGACCCATTTGTAGCCCTTTGGTCAAGTTTGTGTATTGATTATCATATTTTCGTGAATTAAATATGCATATCCACATATAATGGGGGGCAACCTTAGCCCAGTGGTGCAAAGGTGGGGATACATTGAGATTCTTCCGTTTGTGGGATCAAGAACCTACGAGTCCTATGATGGAGCGCCCGATCCCCATGATTTCTTGGAGAACTTACGCCCCAGGGATAAAAGCTACCGGGACAGATGCAAAGCTCCCCTTAGGGAAAGGTAGGGAGGCTGCCCTACCTTGACTTTTGAAAAAAAAAACATTCTTATGCACGTGTTTTTTCTGAACAATTTGGGTGGTCGTACGTAAAAAAAGCAACTTTGTATGAGAAAGGTATGCTTGTTTTAGTAAACATTGCGCAAAATCGATCCGAAACCAAAAAAGACTAGATCTAGTCTAGTCGGAAACCAAGTCTTCCATTGCAATAGCCAATTCTGAATCTAACAAAATCAAACTGTAAACATGTCATGGGTGTGGTATTTAAGGAGGCTTTGAGGGTACTTTGGGCGGCATATGGGGGAGTGGCCGAAACCAACTCTAGCTATGCAATAGATAACATTCTAAGGTTTTATTTTGGCTTGGTATATTTTGTGGGCAAAAATTATATTTCTATTAGCTCAGTCAATATCTTTTAGCACTGATTTTACCATTGCTTGGATGAGCTATCTTCAGAGTTGTTTGGAATTCTCTTGCCTTGACTCTAGAGAATCATTTTGTGATTTAGCTGGCATTGCTTTTACTAATGGTTAGGAAAACAGTTATACGCGACTTCTAGGCAACAAAGATCATCAAGACTGAGCTGCGCAGAAAGATGTTTGTGATGGCTTCCTGACGACTTGAGTAGAGTGTCATTCATATGTTTTTAGGTTTTCAAATGGCTTTATCAACAACATTATGGAAGATTTTCAAAAAATATATGAGTAGAACCCAAAAACATATGAATGAAACTTTACTCTTTTATTGTGGTCTACTCTTTTATTGTGCCGGCGAGAACTTTGGGAGGTAGTCCAGGAGCAGATGCAGATTGTGGTGTACATCAGCGGCATCTAGAAGATGGCGGGTCGTGTCCTGGGTTCATGGTTTGTGGATGACAGGTATGGTTTTCTCCTCCGATGTCTTAGTCGTGTGGGGGTGCCAGATTTGAAGTTTGATGGCGTGTCTAGGGTGTTGCCTCGATTTGATTCGTTTCAACGGTAATGGTTTCGTCTATGACGAGCCACCTGGGAGGTGCGCAAAGTGGCATATCAGCAATGAAGTCGAGTCGACTCGGGTGTGGAGATGATCCATCATTTTTTCCTTTGGTGACTGCTGTGGTGGTGTCAGAGACAGGTGGTGGACTTCAGTGTCAAGCTTAGAGTATTTTTCAGTCTTGTTTGTAATTTTACTTGTTGGCTAGTTTTCCTTTATGCAAAGGCTAATATTTTGCTATCTTTTTAGTTTTGACAGGTCGATATGTACATGACTTGACTTGTACTCACTGTGTGCAAAAAAAAAAAACAAGTATGCTACTGTACAGTGTGTGCACCCAGAAAGGTAAATATTGTCTAAGGTGTGGTGGCCTTCCTAACCTACTTTACAACACAAGGAACCAGAAATTATATATTAGCTAATTCGAGACTCATGGTACTCGTGATTACGTCCTCTTTTGTACAAGCAATGTAAATTCATTGTGCTGCACCTTCCCGCGAAGGTGAGGATGAAGCCTTTTTCTACTTTTTCCCTCCCTCGGACAGCCATAGGTTACGTGTTAGCCCTTTCGTTTGCACGCCGGACTTAAAAACTAGGTAGATCAATGAGGCGTGCTGCTTTCTCGGATGGTTCTCATGATGCTGTGACATGCAGGTATTGATAGTACGTGCCGCTGGAAAGTTGAATCCTTTGCGGTCCGTGTCACTCAACTCATTATGTGCTTTCACCTTCTCTTTTTTGGTTAAGTATCTACTTCTTTAGACAACGCCTTCGCTCTTGTTTCCCTCGGGCGGCGGTACAATGTGAGTCCACTAGCATGCACGCTCGATTGAAAAACAAAAACGCACGATGCTGTAGAGGGCCAAATGAATGGATCATGTGAAAATCGGTTTACCTTGGGACCGCGGTCCTTTCGAGGGGTTGAAAATACATCTTGCTTTATAGTCAGTTTTGATGGTTAATGACAACCCATATGCTGATCTAATGCTTAAAATTAAGTGTAAGCATAATGTTTATTTTGACTCGAACGGCAGGTGCTCTGCCTTTTCATTTAAGAGTAGGAATATACATAAGAGGGGGCAGTCGTCAATATAATTACAACGCAACTCTCAGGAAGTCCAAGTCAGCTTTGATTAGAGAAGCCACACCATCCGCCGAGGTAGACTTGCACTACAAGAAATATGTCAACTTGTGACCAGCACTATTGGTTACTGAATGGTCACTGTTTTCAATTTGTGACCTTTTTGTGACCAAAAACATAAGGTCAAAAGCTGGCGGTCATAAACTGACTATAGCGACCTTTCTTCTAGAATGGTCGTAGACGTTTATGACCAAAATACGTCTACTATGGCGTTTTACGTCTACTATGGCGTTTTGGTCACTAGCAACCTCCCCAAGCCACGTAGGCATCCAGCGTGACAATCTGATGTGGCACAAGATTCAGCCCGGTCCAATTCGATTTTCTACATGGGCCTAGCCCAACAATTCAGCCTTTTTTACTGTATATTTTCTCTAGCTACATGGGTTATTTTTTCTAATAGTTTTGATTTCTACATTGGCCTGGCCCAACAATTGGGCCTTTCGTTTTTGGGCCATGGCCTTTTTGGCTCAACAGTTACATTTCTTTTTTTAGTTACATTTCTTTTTTTAAGACATCCAATAGTCAGATGGGTTTGAGTGGGTCCCAATGGTCAGAGTCATGTTCTTCAAATTTTGATTTTCTAGTAAATAAAAACAAATATTTAAATCAAAACTGACTGAAAACAGAAGTAATACTTCAACAACCAAATTTGGCACCTTACAATCAAACATACACCACGTTCATAATCGAACATACTTCACATCAGGTTTACAGCCACCAAGAACACAACTAAATATCAAAATATAACTATCTATCAGAGTATAACTAGCTCCAATGAGCTAGAACTCAATGCTTCTTCACTTCTTGGAGCCCACGACGAAACACGAATGAAGTACAACATCTGCAAGTTATCAAACAATATGGTAAGGAGCAAAATAAAGGCAAAGCTAAAAGCACATTAACTTGTAGGCAGTCTGTGTGCATAAATAAAGTAAAACAAGCAAAATGAGGCATCGAAATCAGTGGATACAAGTAGTTACTATCAGCAGCAAGTAAATACTACTCCAATCACATCAGGTTTACAATCCTATAAATGCGAAAATTTTATCATGTAAGCATAGAAGGACAAATTAAACATCATTTAGATGTTTGAAACAAAGAACCAGAATTTAACCGTTTGAACAGCAAAAAAATTGTTCCAGTAGATTATATCCGGTTTAAATTAACTCCTTTGACACCAATATTATACAAGATCAAAGAAGTATACATACTGATCAGGTTTAATTAGCACATAGAAGCCAAATACCAGTAACCGAAGAAGAAAAAATCCTGATATACAAAGGTAAGCTCAATGTGCATTTTCTTTTTCAATGTGATACACAATAAGCATAAGTAACCACCAAAATCTCTCAATACCGATCATTAACTAGAGACCTCCCGGGAGCCAAAGCCCTAACAGCCATGGCATCGAATAGAAGAGTTGGTGTGCAAAGAAAAAGCGATTACCTCTCAGGGGCCATAGACGGCAGCGATGACCCTGGTGTTGCCCATCTTGAACAACGCCGACCCGTTGGCCCTAGAGAAGATGTCGACCTCGCCCTTGAGCTGCCGCATCTGCAAGGCAAGGCAGCAAACAGGAAGAATCAGAGGCAGTCGAGCCAGCATGAAGAGGATGAGGCTGCTCTGCTGTGGACAAGAAGATTTTAGCTAGGTATGATTGTTAAAAGAAATCAACAAGACAGTGTAACAGTAGCAAACAGTATTCAGAGCATCATTACCAAGAGGTTAATCATGGGTACCTTGGCTTGAATTCAACATCAATTCAACATGAGGGAGGGAGGGATTGCAACAAGGGGGATCGAACCTTGATGATGCGATGATGTTGCTGCTTGTCCTTGTCCTTGCCCCGCCAGGCAGAGGAAGGGAAGCTCCGCTCGATCTGGCCACCGTCCGTGGAGGTCGAGGCCCATGCCCTCTTAGCTGCAAAAACAAACTTTCTCAGTACACACAGCAGGAAACAAGGGGGATCAAAAAACGTAACGCCTGCAAGTAGTACTGCTTTGCTATCAGGTGCAATCACACAATTTTTTTTAATTTCTACCATGCTTCCATTTTGCAGCAACCAGAAATCAATTGATTGTGGAGATATTTCAAAAATTAGTTTATAGTTCACTAGGCAAGTTACAATCCATCTGTCAAATAAAATCGCTCATCTGCCAGAAGCATAAGCAATCAGACAAATCACACAAATTCAGTATTATTATTGTGCAAACAAAAAAAATGTTCAGAGTGCCTCCATACACGAATCATAAACATCCTCTTATATTATGGATGCGCTTGTATCAAGCTAGCCCTCACGGTTGGATGGATGCAAGTGTCCTGCCTGGCATGATTAACCCATTGTCTCTTAACCGACGCCGCCGAATACAGGGGACAAGAACAAAATCAGGTTGTTTCTAATGCGTGCGTACTAACATTGCTAAGCATTGGCCAGTGATAGTAGTAAGCAACCCCATGCCAAGATGACCCACTTGCTTCTCACATCGCTCTAATTGTGCCTGTGTTCGATGAAGCGTCGTTTGCAGCTATCTCATCTAGACGTGCTCAAACACTAACAAGACGAAGGTTGATGCTGATCGTGAGTTGTGAAGGTGCGCAGATCTTAACACAAGTGTGGTAAATTTTGCTGCAGAGATGAGTTCTCCATGTAGAGTAATTGAGTCCGGTGGTGTGGCTGTGTTCTTTGTAGGAGGTGGATGGAATTGGACACTGGAAATGCTGCTGTCCGTGCATGACTTGAATGTGCATACCCAGTGCAGTGCAGTTCAGTGCAATATAGCCCACCCAAACTTGCCGCCACGGCGATGTCAGACTACTCTCAACCAGAGAAACAAAACAGGAGACGCTGCGGTTAGTCTGTCGGCAAACAGAGTCTTGATCTTGATACGTACGTAGGGTGCAGAAACAATGAACGCTTGCAACATCCATCATCAGCCTGCCCATGAAACTGGAGTACACTAGATACAATATCAAGTCATTCTCCGCCAGGTACATAACACTAGATACACTAGGTTCCTTGTAATTTGTAAACCCAGGCTAAATAACCAACCATTGCAATGCTAGACCGACAGACTGAAGAACTGCTCGATTTTTAGTGGCCAAGAAGAATCGGATTTTGCACCACCAAGAGAGCACAAGGAAAGGGGATTGGCGGGGTTACCTGCCCTGATGCAGATGAACGCCGGAGGAGGAGGCTGCAGGTCCCGGTGGTGAAGCTGGCGCTGATGAAGGCCCACGTAGAGCGATCCTTGGTGCCGTTGCCCGTTGGAGGTGCGGGGGTCGTGCCGGTGACCCACTGTGGCGGCTAGGGTTCGGACCCGCCGTGGTTGTGGATCCCGTCGCCATGGCCCCTGCGAGGAGCCCGAGCAGGACCCCACGGGCTTGGCCTTGGATCCGGCCGCGGCAGGAGCAACACGGCCTCCCCTCTCGATCTGGGTGCACGGCCGCGGCCCCCCGAGCTGGAGCGTAGGGAGATGAAGGAGAGACTAAGGGCGCCGGCGGTGGGGTGGAGGGCAGAGGATGGGCCTCGGGGAGACGAGCTCGCAGCCGGTGGGGTTGGGATTGGGGAGAGGGAGGAGGTCGTCGTCGGCGGCGATTGGGTGGGACGAGGAGGAGCAAGCCCCGTGTCTTCATTTTTGGGGCCGGTTGGACGCACGCACGCACGCCGGATGAAGGCGAGGGGAGAGGGATGGCGGAGACGAGGTCGGCAGTGGGTGGGGGCGGCGGTAGTGGGTGGGGTTGGCGGCGGTGGTGGAGACTAGGTCGCGACAAGGGAGAGGACGGCGCGGCAGCCTCGATTGGATCTGGAGAAGGAAAGGGTGGGTGGGTAGGTGGGTTAGGGTTTTGGTCTTTCAAGAGAAGATCCACCGTTGGATGGGCGCGTGATGGATGGCTCAGATCGTGCCCAACTTGGTGATCCGCGTGGACGTGGTTCCTCGCTTCTCATTGGTTGGCTGGCGCGCGCTCAAATATCCAAAATTTGGACCCAAATTTCTTAAAAAAAAATTAAATGCCTACAAATCTATGTTGCAAAATTGAACCAAATCAAGGGAGTTTGTTCAAATGATCTCATATTTTACACAAGGGTGCATCTTGGAATGGCAAACAATGTTGCCTAAGAGAGTTTTCATTTTCTTTGCACGAAAAATTCATTTTCCATTTTTGAGTGCCCGAAATGAGTTTTTTTGTGAAGGACCTACCATATATTTGTTACAAAATTGGACCAAATCAATTTTATAAAAAACTAGGCCATATTTAATGCACAATTGACCAAATGGTTGCGTGTAAAAAGTTTTGATCCACCTCTGGTGAAAAAGACAAATTTCCGCCGTTTCAGCTGGAAGCGGGTCAAATTTGAACTGCGCCTGCCTCATAGTTTGCTATTTATTTTTTATAAAAATTATTTCTAGGTACAAAAGTATCTATTTAATCAGAGAAACACCAAAACAATTCCAAGATTCAACCACTAGCTAGGAACGGTCATTCCCGCCGTTTTGACCGCATTTTGAAACGGGCATAAAAAATTCAAAAAAAATCAAAAAATTGAAAAAGCTTCGCATTGTGTCATCATATGTGACCAAGTTCCCAGGAAAAATAATAAACTTATAATAAGGCAATTTTTTTAAAAAAAAGTGTTCTGAGAAACGAGCTATCATGTGTGAAGATTCATAACTTTCGAGTCAAATGATCAATCTTATGGCCACATTCATTGCCTAGTTTGTTCAAATAATCTCATATTGTGCACAAGGGTGCATATTGGAATGACAAACAATGTTGACTAAGAGAGTTTTCATTTTCTTTGTATGAAAAACCAATTTTTCATTTTTCGAGTGCCCAAAAGGAGGTTTTTTGTGAAGGACCTCCCAAATAATTGTTGCAAAATTGGACGAAATCAATTTTATAAAATACTAGGACATATTTAATTCACAATTGACAAAATTGTTGGGTGTAAAAAGTTTTGATGCACCTCTCCTGAAAAAGACAAATTTCCGCCGATTCAGTTGGAAGCGGGTCAAATTTGAACTGCAGCTGCCTCATAGTTTGCTATTTATTTTTTCCAAAAATCATTTCTAGATATATAAGTACCTATTTAATGAGAGAAACACCAAAAAAATTCCAGATTCAACCACTAGCTAGGAATGGTCATTCCCGCTGTTTTGACCGCATTTTGAAACGGGCATAAAAAATTCAAAAAAAAATAAAAAATTGGGAAACCTTCGCATTGTGTCATTATATGTGGCCAAGTTCCTAGGAAAAATAACAAACTTGTAATACGGCAATTATTTTAAAAAAGTGTTCTCAAAATCGAGCTATCACGTGTGGATATCAATGGCTTTCAAGCCAAGTGATCAATCTTATGGCCACATTCATGGCATAATTTGTTCAAATGATCCCATATTGTGCACAAGGGTGTATATTGGAATGGCAAACAATGTTGCCTAAGGAAGTTTTCATTTTCTTTGGACGAAAAAACCATTTTCCATTTTTCGAGTGCCCAAAAGGAGGTTTTTTTGTGAAGGACCTCCCAAATAATTGTTGCAAAATTGGACCAAATCATTTTTATAAAATACTAGTCCATATTTAATGCACAATTGACAAAATTGTTGGGCGTCAAAAGTTTTGATCCACCTCTGGTGAAAAAGACAAATTCCCGCCGATTTAGTAGGAAGCGGGTCAAATTTGAACTGCAGCTGCCTCATAGTTTACTATTTATTTTTTCCAAAAATCATTTATAGTTACATAAGTACCTATTTAATCATAAATACATGGTTTGATGGCGATACGTTGAGGTTTGGGCGGTGGCCAAGGCCCCCAACTCTAGAGCGCGTAAGCTCGCATGCCCGACGCATGGTCACCACGTGACCGTGGGGTTGCCATGTGTTCTGGGCAGCCTAGGCATGTCTAGTGGGTTGGACAATCCCCAGGTAGGTTCTAGGAAGAAAATTAGAACATAAGATTCTCACGAGGAGACCGATCGATGCTCAAACATGAATTAGCAGCCAAGTGTTTGATTAGCGGTACGAGAAATGCACATGGCCAATGGGCGTGAGTTTTTGCTGAGGATGATCATCTACTAAGAAGAATGTCTTCACAAATTTTCAGGTCAAAAGGAGGATCCTAGGTGGTACTTGCTTTGCAAAGTACCACACTAGACAGAAATATGAATGTTGAAGCTGGGCTCAAAATAATGAATGGATTGAGCTGAAATTTGGTGGAGGATGATTATTTTGGCATTGGAAAGCACCGTAGAAAATTGATACCATTTGGACATGCCAAAGTGGTACTTCCTTCACAATGCTCTTCTATGAACAGAAACTTGGGAAAACTAGTGAGAGAAATTGGATGAATGAAACAAGCTCAAATTTGGTGTAGGTAAGTTACATAGGTATGGTTATGCCTTGGTAGATTTTTAGACCATTTGGGTAAGCCTAGATAGTACTTACTTCACAAAGCTTCTCTCGAGGTAGAAACTTTGGAAATTTCCTGAGAAAGATTTACTAGGAAAATGAAGCTGAATATTATCATGTGGCAATGATTTGGGTATGGAAGAGTGCCCAAAGAGTTTGAGGTTAATAGGAGGGGTCTAGATAACACTTGCTTTGCAACGTGCCAATCTGGCCATAAAATATAAATTGAACCTGGGCTCACATAGATAATTTGGCCGAGCTGCAATTTGGAGGAGGGTGATAATTTGGGCATATGAAGGAACTGTATAAATTTCATGTCATTTGGATATATAAAAAAGGTACTTCCTTCACAATGCTTCTAGGTGGACAAAAACTTTGGAAATTTGCCGAGCAAGATTTGCCAGGCAAATGGAGCTGAATTTTGTCATGCGGAAATGATTTGGATAGGAAAGAGTGCCCAAGAATTCCGAGGGCAATCAAGATTATATAAATAGCACTTCCTTCATAAAGTGATGTTGTGAACAGAATAGGAAAATGAATATTGTTGAATTATTTTTGAACTAGGCAAGGAAGTATTTTTACATATTTGACGAAGATATGACACAAAGAATTTATGAGATTTTTTTGGGAATTTTCGGAATGACAGAAATATAGTTGCTTCACAACCTAGGGCAAAAATTGACCCATGGACATGACACATAGGCAAAACTGATGAGGTGGCACCAAGTCATACCAATCCACCATAATTGACAAGGTTATGACCATCTATATTGGTCATGATCAGCTAGAAATAAAGCACTGGACTAGTGCTATCTGCTCTATGACCATTTCGTGTAAGGAAATTACGACCTTTCTGACCAAAATGGTCGCAATGGTTTAGGGTTTGGAGCCCCCCGAACAGCTTTTGACCAATTGGTCTAAAATGGTCATAGATTTATGACCAATTCTTCCAGGGTCACTGACAGAAGGTCATAAGTTGACATATTTCTTGTAGTGTTGGCGTTGAAGACCCTCCTGTTCCTCTCATTCCAAATGTGCCAAGCGAAATAAGCAGCGGCGGCGGCCTGGACTTTATTGCGCTGGGACCAAACACTCCACCAATGAGAGATGGACTGAAACGTTAGCAGGTAGGAAGGATAGCACAAGGGGAATGCCAAGCTTAGCTTGTTCCAAACAGCCTTGGAAAAAAAGGCATGTGTTGAGGAGGTGGAGTGCAGTTTCAGGGAGTTGGAGGCAGAGAGAACACGTCGTGTTCTCGTAGCCTGTCAGTGGTTGGGAGTCTGTTTCGAGCCAAGGTCCAAAGGAAAAAACCTCACCTTTCTTTCAATCTCGAGCCTCCAACAGATCAGGTTAGCATCGGGCTTGGCAATGGGACCAATGAACTGACATGAATATGCTGACTTGACGGTGTATTTTTTGTCCTCGTCCAGATCCCATCAATGGTGACGATTCGGATGCCAGACCCGTCCGATTCGAGTTGGGGGTCGCGAATGACAGGCGACACACGTCTCATGCACGATGCATGGCTCTAGTGCGATTTCGTCCCCGGTCTCGGGGCCTCGCTGCTGGAATTCCGGCCGGGGTTCCTTCTCCAGCGAGGAAGGCGGCTGCTCCTCCTCAACGCCGAGGAGGTTACGGTGGATGCGCGCGGCTGGCGTGACGATGAGGGTTTCATTGCGGGCCAAGTTGTACAGTTCCCATGCCATATCGCCAACGTTGCGGCTCGAGGGGAGGGGGTGGCTCGGTCATGTTGCGAGTCCCGAGGTGGGTAATGGCGGTCGAGGGGAGAGGAGGGGATATTTTAGTCACCCGACTGCCCCAACTCCCCGCATTTCCCCATCTCGTTCCCCGCACGCCTCGCTCTCTCTCGCTCCGCTCTCCCTCGCTCCGCCGCGCCGCAAGTTGGGGTTCCATGACGAACCGCGA
This sequence comes from Triticum urartu, assembly GCF_056163025.1. Lineage (NCBI taxonomy): Eukaryota > Viridiplantae > Streptophyta > Magnoliopsida > Poales > Poaceae > Triticum > Triticum urartu. The sequence continues at coordinate 41,292,305 of NC_141875.1, forward strand.
GCAGTAGATGTGGGCGCTCCCCGACGGCGACGAGGTGAGAATGGGAAGGCTGAGAGAGATCGACAGGTGGTTCATGAAAGCGAAGATGCTCAACGATGCTGCGGAGATGGTACACGACAAGCTGAACGAAGAAGAGATCCAGCACTGATTCCCCAACTAAGACAGGCAGCCGGCGATGGGGGTTCTGCTCTGGGCGATGCTCGAGGCAGAATCGCCCATCCAGGAGCAGAGGCACGAATGGAGGGTGTTCAGATCCCTCCGCTACAACTAGATCCAGCCACAGCCACCTCCGCCGCCGATGGAGGTGGTGATGGGGCTGCCTGTGCCGGGCTCGCGGATGGTGCTGATCGTGATAGAGGAACACAGCGAGGAGATGGGGACGCCAGGGAGGAGGCAGAAGAGGATGGTCACGGCCGAGGCATTCTCCGCGCTTCCCCAGGCGTTCGCCGCGCCTTTGCACCCTCTCCCGCCTCCAGTAGGGACCTCGCTGGTCGGCAATCGCTTTTGGCTGTTGGTCGGGGAGGATTCCGACAAGGAGGGGGAAGGGGCATCTTCTCCAACTTCGTCATGTATGTTGGGGATGAAATATCTGACCTCTACTATATCAATTGATGTAGATGGGGTCAATTTGGGGAGATTGGGGAGAACAGAGAGGATTGGGAGAAAGGAAAAACGTACTAGAAAAAATACCAAACTCCAAATTGATGAAAATGGAGATCAGAAAAATAAAAAAAATGAAAAGGCTGAGATAAATAGTATTGCAAAAAAAAGGTTTGGATTTTATGGAAAATGTGGCTGAAGCAATAAAAAAGTGCAAATGCATATGAGGTGTGGTAATTTCCAGCCCATTGCTCTGTGGTATACGGAAGAGGAGTTAGACTTCGGTGAAATTTACATCAGAAGCACTCCAATTACTCCCCACATTGGGGGGGGGGGTACATGGGAATAGTGAGGATAAAGAGAAAAAAAAAGGAATGGGCAACTAGGTTTGGTGGCCCGGTGGGGGATAAGGTTCAAATGGACCTGGATCTAGATTTGGCCTGCTGGGCTCAGGAAGGCCCAGAAGAAGTGAAGGCCCAAGCCTTGGAGGCAGGTGGAGAGCCTAGAAAAAGGCCGGGACAGGGAGAGACTGAGAAAAGTGATCTAGTTTGAGGGTTTACCCCTAGCCGCCACAAGAAGAAGAAGTGCTCATGGCTGGAAACTTCGGGAGGGGCTTTGGTGGGGGTAGACCTAACAGAGGAGGAAGATTTGGAGATCCTGATGTTAGAAAGATAGGGTAGTTTGGAGGAGGAGACAGAAGCAGATCCAACTCTTCTGATAATTCTTTCGATTTCCATTGCAGAGGAGGGGAACCCTCAGGATTTGGGTTTAGTGTGGGAAGAGGTATTGGAAGTTCAGAGAAACCTAGTGATGAATCTGGTGGGAGCAACGTCTGGCAGATCCAAGAGGGAAAAAAGACAGTGGGGGATGTTGGGGATATCACTATCAGTTGAGACCCGCCCAAGAGGGGCCGGGTCAGCCCCAATGGCGGGTTACACAAGAAGCCCAGTAAACATTCAAGATTTTAGTTTATTAAGTCTTATAGAAGGCCCAAAGGCCTGAAGGCGGTTTAAGGCCTGATATTATGAACCGCCATATGTAAGGAAAGACTTGTAAAGAAATGCATGTAAAGGAAGTCACCGAGCCGGACACGACTATGAGCCGGCCGGGACTCTGTAGGCCACCAGGCGTCAACCCATGTATATAAGGGGACGACCCGGTGGCGGCTTAGGGCAAGAAACAACAAATCGATAACCAAGCCGGCGAGTTGAGCCTCTTGGAGATCGAAACCCCAGCAATACCAATCCCAACTAGATGTAGGCTTTTACCTTCATCGTAAGGGGCCGAACTAGTATAAAAGCTCTCCCGTGTCCTTTGTCCCGATTAACCCCTTCAAGCTTCCTAGTGCGATGGCCCTACGACTAAGTCCTTGCTCTAGGACATCTGCCGTGACAATTCCACGACAGTTGGCGCCCACCGTGGGGCCATCGCACGGTGATTTGAGTTCTTGAAGGGTAGCTTCGAAGGGCTCAAGGGATACGCTGTGGGCCGGATGACCAAGAGTCATCGCGGCAAACTCTACATCGACGATGAAGGCTGGGGCCCATAGGCCGGCTCAATTGAGTACGGGTACCGGGTCCCCTTCAGTGGAATTCACGTCTTCATCGGCCGGATCGGCGAGTCAGGCCCTGAGCCGGACGTCCACACCAACCTCATCGAAACGGCTCAGCGCGTAAAGACCACCCGTGTTCAACATGTCGTGAAGCATGCTTTCGTAGGCTGCGTCCACGATGGTGAATACTCTGAAGGTTCGGTGGAGGGCGGTGAGACAGCCGTCTGTTCTGACACTGCATCGTCAATGGGCGAGATAGACTCTTTGTACCAGCTGCAAGACGGCATGCTCGGGGGCTGTTCCGATGGCAGAAGTATTCCGGACCCTCTTGAACCGCCGAATTGGGCCGGAGTCTTCATGGCAGGGACGCATCCCGGGCAGAACTCTAGAGCAGCAGCGGCAGCAACAGGTACCGGGTCGGCTGTTGCCGGGTCAGGAGACCCCCCGCGCCCCCCAGCTCAGATTCTAATGGACCTCATGGATAAACTGACGACTCTGTTGACAACCATGGTAGAGCCGGCAGATAAAGCCCAGCATGACGCAGAGGTGGCACGCGTATGTGAAGAGATGGTGCAAGCTAAGGAAAATCTAGCCGCAGAGGAAGCCAGGATGGCAGCAGAGCGGGCAGCTTTGGATGTTCATGCTCAACAGCTTCAAGCGGAGACTTTCTGGCTCTCGGTGGATCTTAACGCGTCAAACGAGGTCATGAGGAGGAGGCATCAGAAAACTCAGTCACGTCTACCTCTAACGCTTGATCCTAGGAACCTATTCCGTACACCCGGGGCTGGGGGAAGCAACCCGCCGGAGGCAAACCAGACCACGACACCCGGCGCACTGGTTCAGCCGCGTGCCATGGAACCGCCTCGTATAATTACTGCTCCACCTCACTACATGCCAATGCCGCCGGGTCACTTCTCCAACCCCTTGGAAAACCTCATCGCAGCGTCGGCTCGTTTGGCGGCTCTCCTGATGGAAGGCGACTCATCGGCGGCAATTGAAACACGAAGGGTAAGAGAACTTCTTCAAACGGCTCTGGCGCAGCAGGATGCATACTCCTACAGTCGAGACAGGATCCATTCAACTCCTCGCCCAAGCCGGAGCCCGAGTTACAGTAGGCATATGGAATCCGCAGATATGTCAAGCAATGCTCAACGCCACAACTGGCCACACAGGCATGAACCAGTGCGGGCTGGAGCCCTTAACTTGGCGGATCAGGAGATGATTCGTCAAGAGGCGGAACGAGCAGCTCAAATGGCGGCAGATCAGGCGGCTCATCACACCTTTCTGGCTTATCCAGCAACCTCGGTTGAGGCAGGAGTGGCCACAAGAACCAGAGGCGTGCCTTGCTTGGTGCCAGCCATACGCAATGAGCGTTTGCCAAAGGACTTTAAGGGGCCTCGTAAAGTGCCTAATTACACAGCTGACCTACAGCCGGGGGCTTAGATTGAGAGTTACGAGATGGCTATGGAGTTATTGGAGGTCAGCGATGCTGCAATGGCCAAGTATTTTACCATGATGTTAGATGGAACAGCTCGTACTTGGTTGAAGGGATTGCCACCCAATTCTATCGGCTCATGGGCGGAGTTGAAGGCCCGGTTCATCCAGAACTTTAAGGACACGTGTAAGCAGCCTATGTCGATTGTGGACCTGACCAATTGCAAGCAAGCGGATGGTGAATCTACAACCCATTGGGTGCGCCGGGTCAAGGAGATAATACATTCATCTGATAAGATGGATGCCGGCTCAGCAGTTTTAATGTTGGAGAAAAATTGCCGTTTTGAACCTCTGAAGCAGAAGCTGGGGCGGCTCAAGCGTGACTATAACGACATGGGAACGTTAATGGCGGCTCTCGTCAAGTATGCTGATTCTGATACTACCAAGGACCCGGTGTCTGATGAAGAAAAGGCAACGAAGGGAAAGAAGAACCGCAATGGCAAGGGTCACCAGCATAACCCGGCAAATCAGGGAGGTAATAAGCGTAAGGCTGATGAGTTTGTTGCTAACACCAATGCATAGGGCGGCAATCAACGGTGCAAGGGCAGACAGCCCCCTCGGTCGGGCAGGTCAGGTCCCACTGAGGGAGTCCTGGATTAGGGGGTCTCCGGACAGCCGGACTATATCCTTTGGCCGGACTGTTGGACTATGAAGATACAAGATTGAAGACTTCGTCTCGTGTCCGGATGGGACTCTACTTGGCGTGGAAGGCAAGCTAGGAAATACGGATATGGATATCTCCTCCTTTGTAACCGACCTTGTGTAACCCTAACCCTCTCCCATGTCTGTATAAACTGGAGGGTTTTAGTCCGTAGGACACAACAATAACATACAATCATACCATAGGCTAGCTTCTAGGGTTTAGCCTCTCTGATCTTGTGGTAGATCTACTCTTGTACTACCCATATCATCAATATTAATCAAGCAGGACGTAGGGTTTTACCTCCATCAAGAGGGCCCGAACCTGGGTAAAACATCGTGTTCCCTGCCTCCTATTACCATCCGCCTTAGACGCACAGTTCGGGACCCCCTACCCGAGATCCGCCGGTTTTGACACCGACATTGGTGCTTTCATTGAGAGTTCCTCTGTGTCGTCGCCGTTAGGCTTGATGGCTCCTACTATCATCGATAGCGATGCAGTCCAGGGTGAGACTTTCCTCCTCGGACAGATCTTTGTGTTCGGCGGCTTTGCACTACCGGCCAATTCGCTTGGCCATCTGGAGCAGATTGAAAGCTACGGCCCTGGCCACTAGGTCAGGTTTGGAAGCTTAAACTACACGACCTATGTCCGCGGAGACTTGATCTTCGATGGATTCGAGCCTTTGCCTTGTGCGTCACGCGGTCACGATGAGTACGATTTAGCTCTACCATCAGACAGTGTTCAAGAGATCGCACCGGCAGCCGCTCTGACCCTCAATTCGGAGCCAGTTGCGCCGTCCATGGACGGGTGGATGGACCCCGCCACGGAGGCCTTACCCTCAGCGGCGATCGAGCCGAACATTGACCTTACCTTGCACGAGAGCCGTATTGTTAAACTGCCGGATCTTTCTTCGGCCACGGACTCCGAACCGCGTGCGCCCATTCCTATCGAATCCGATTGGGCGCCGATCATGGAGTTTACTTCCACGGATATCTTTCAGCACTCGCCCTTCGGCGACATACTGAACTCATTAAGGTCTCTCTCCTTATCAGGAGGATCCTGGCCGAACTATGTCCGGCAGGACTGGGATGCGGACGATGAAGAAATTCGCGGCCCACCCACCACCCACTTAGTAGCCACTATCGATGACTTAACCGACATGCTCGACTTCGACTCCGAAGACATCGACGGTATGGACGACGATGCTAGAGACGAAGAGGAACCACTGCCCACAGGGCACTGGACATCCACCGCATCATACGATATATACATGGTGGATTCACCCAAAGAAGGCAATGGCGACGAGACAACAGAGGGTGACCCCTCCAAGAAGCAACCCAAACGCCGACGTCAGCGGCGCTGCTCTAAGTCCCGCCAAAGCAAAAGTGGTGATACCGGTACAGGAGGTAATAACACTCCGGATAGTGCTGAAGACAACAATAACCCCCTCCAGCAAGAGTTAGAGCAGGAGGATGGAGGAGCCAGCCCTCCTGAGAGAGCGGCAGATGGAGAAGCGGAGTATGATAATTACATGCCCCCCTCCGAAGACGAGGCAAGCCTCGGCGATGATGAATTCGCCGTGCTAGAGGATCCCGTCGAACAAGAGCGCTTCAAGCGCCGGCTTATGGCCACGGCAAATAGCCTTAAAAAAGCAGCAGCAGCTTCAAGCTGATGAAGACCTGCTAGCTGACAGATGGACTGAAGTCCTCCCGGCCGAGGAATATAAACTCGAGCGCCCCTCCAAGAGTTACCCAAAATGCAGGTTGCTACCTCGACTGGAGGAAGAAGCGTATGACGCGGCTGATCGGCCACCTCGTGGCCGTGATAGAGAGGCATTCCAGCCAAAAGCTCAGTCGGCACCCCAACGCCATTCAAATAAAAAAGCATGGGGAAACACACCAGACCTGCGAGACGTATTGGAGGACAAAGCAAAACATGCAAGATCGATCTACGGATCACGAGGGCGCGCCACTATGCGAGACAATAAACGTCACTCTAGATACAGTAAAAGTAAATCCGGCCGGGCCCAACACAGCGGGGAAGACTCATTCGAGCTGCGTCGCGATATAGCCCAATACAGAGGCGCCGCACACCCCTTATGCTTCACAAACGAACTAATGGATCATCAAATCCCAGAAGGTTTCAAACCTGTAAATATTGAATCATACGACGGCACAACAGATCCTGCGGTATGGATCGAGGATTACCTCCTCCACATCCACATGGCCCGCGGTGATGACTTACACGCCATCAAATACCTCCCACTAAAGCTCAAAGGACCAGTGCGGCATTGGCTTAACAGCCTGCCAGCAGAGTCCATTAGCTGTTGGGAAGATCTGGAAGCCGCATTCTTCGACAACTTTCAGGCCACTTATGTGCGACCACCAGATGCCGATGACTTGAGCCACATAATTCAGCAGCCAGAAGAATCGGCCAGGCAATTCTGGACTCGGTTCCTAACAAAGAAAAATCAAATCGTCGACTGTCCTGATGCAGAGGCCTTAGCAGCTTTCAAACACAACATTCGTGACGAGTGGCTAGCCCGACACCTTGTTCAGGAAAAGCCAAAATCTATGGCAGCCCTCATGACACTCATGACCCGCTTTTGTGCTAGAGAAGACAGCTGGCTGGCTCGTAGTAACAATACGTCAAAGAACCATGGTACTTCGGATACCAAGGATGGCAATAGCAGGTCACGTCGCAACAAACATAAGCACCGCATGAACAGCGATAATACTGAAGATACGACAGTCAATGCTAGATTCAAAGGCTCTAAACCCGGTCAGCGGAAAAAGCCATTCAAAAGAAGCACTCCGGGCCCGTCCAGTTTAGACCGTATACTCGATCGCTCGTGTCAAATACATGGCACCCCCGACAAGCCAGCCAACCACACCAACATGGATTGTTGGGTGTTCAAGCAGGCCGGCAAGTTAATTGCCGAAGACAAAGATAAGGGGCCACATAGCGATGACGAGGAAGAGCCCCGACAGCCGAACACCAGAGGACAGAAGAGGTTCCCCCCACAAGTGCGGACGGTGAACATGATATACGCAACCCACATCCCCAAGAGGGAGCGGAAGCGTGTGCTCAGGGACGTATATGCGTTGGAGCCAGTCGCCCCAAAGTTCAACCCGTGGTCCTCCTGTCCGATCACCTTCGATCGCAGGGACCACCCCACTAGTATCCGTCATGGCGGATTCGCCGCACTGGTCCTAGACCCCATCATTGACGGATTTCATCTCACTGGAGTCCTTATGGATGGCGGCAGCAGCCTAAACCTGCTTTATCAGGACACAGTGCGCAAAATGGGTATAGACCCCTCAAGGATCAAACCCACAAAAACGACCTTTAAAGGCGTCATTCCAGGTGTAGAGGCCCATTGCACAGGCTCAATTACACTAGAAGTGGTCTTCGGATCCCCGGATAACTTCCGAAGCAAAGAATTAAACTTCGATATAGTCCCGTTCCGCAGTGGTTATCATGCACTGCTCGGGCGAACCGCATTTGCGAGATTCAATGCGGTACCACATTATGCATACCTTAAGCTCAAGATGCTAGGACCTCGTGGGGTTATTACAGTTAATGCAAACACAGAGCGCTCTCTCCGAACGGAGGAGCACACTGCGGCCCTCGCAGTAGAAGCACAAAGCAGCCTCTCAAGGCAATCCACCAGTTCGGCGTCTCAAGACCCGGACACCTTCAAGCGTGCTCAGAGTAATCGGCATCTAGACCGCCTGGCACGATCTGAGCTCGCGTAGCAATGTGGCCCCCACCCCAGTCCCAGCCAAGCAGCGAAATCCGTGCCACACGTACATAATTACGCATTAAAAATACCATGGGCATAGGTGGGGAGGGGGGCACAACTACGGCACGCTCCAAGAGGCGGCCTAAACCGCCCTAGGGGCTTCCCGCTTTGTTATTTTCTCTTTCAGGACTTTAATCTCTGGAAACCTTGTCCGGCAGCATGATTGCCGAACACATGATGCAGCAACCAAGAGAGGCAGAAAGCTATGTCACATGACAGAACTCCCAGGTGGATTACGATAACGAGTGAAATATTTGCTTTAATACTATTCCTCAGCTTGCCCTTGGAAGGGACATAGTCCTACTTTTTGCTTATCGCACTATCTGTATCATTCAGCTTTAACGCACCTCTTTGAATAAACAACGCATAACATCACGACTATTATTGCATTCTTGTTATATATATATGTGTGTTCATTAATGACACCTTGCAACCGTACACTTTGGTACGGCCAACACACTAGGGGCTTAAGTACCTCACAATATGGTGTGAGAAGTCCGAACACTTTCACAAGTGCGGCACCCCGAACTTATAGCATTATATGCATTAGCTCCGAATCATGTCTTTGGTCAAATGTTGGGTTTTCCCGGCTCCTATGTTTTGGTACCTTACGTTCCGTTCTATCGGCTAAGGTAGCGCTAGGAGAACTACTGCGATTGTGCCCCGGTTCTGCTGGGCTAAGCACCTCAGTAGAGAAAGCTAAAATTGACTGTCATGATAAGGCAAGAGACTGGTTGCTGTTCGGGGAGGTTTCGAGTCCCTAAAGACTTATGCCGCTTAGAGCGAGGAGCCGGTCCTGTCTGGCTTAAAGGCGTGTATCGCACCTTGAATTCAGCCTTCCGAATACCAGGGGCTTCATCGAAATTTAAAATTATGGAATTCTATGGCTAAGTGAGAGTGATAAAGCATTATTAGTCCGGTTGCCTTGTTCCCTGTGCTGAGCACCTCCCTCGAAGGACCCAAAAATGGGAACAAGAGTGCTCAGGTTTATCCTGAACACCCCAGCACTCGCGGCATGGGGGCAGAAGCCGAGGACTAGCCATCTCTCAGATTGGATAAACAGCCAAACAGAAGGTAATATTTTAAATTCAAACAAGCATTGCATAGCGCATATGAAACAAGTTTTCATCATACAGGATCACACGAGCAAGTTTACTCAAAATTACATCCTTTGAACATTCGTCCGCTACAAGACGGGCACCCTTCAGGACACCCTCATAATAAATTTCAGGGGTGCGATGCTCCTTGCCCTGCGACGGTCCCTCCTTGATCAGCTTCACGGCGTCTAGCTTGGCCCATTGCACTTTCACGCGGGCGAAAGCCCGGCATGCACCTTCGATGCAGACAGACCGCTTGACGACCTCCAGCCGTGGGCAGGCGTCCACAAGCCACCTCACCAGGCTGAAGTAGCTGTTCGGAAGGGCGTCGCTAGGGCACATCAGGACTATAAAGCCCTTCATGGCCTGTTTGGCCACTTTGTGTAGCTCGACCAGCTGCTTCAGCTGGTCGCTCATAGGCACCGGGTGTTCGGTCCCAGTATACTAAGACCAGAACAGCTTCTCCGTTGAGCTTCCCTCCTCGGCCTAGTAAAACTGTGCGGCATCCGACACGCTGCGGGGCAAATCTGCGAATGCTCCTGGAGAGCTCCGGATTGGGGTAAGTAATATGTAATTTACTTTCACATGCTTGCTTTGCATATAGAATGCCTTACCCGCTGCTATTTTCTTCATCGCGTCAATCTCCTGGAGGGCCTTTTGGGCTTCAGCCTTGGAACTTTTTGCACTTTCACGGGCAGCGGCAAGCTCGGACTCTCGCGTCTTCGAGTCACGCTCCAACGCCTCATGCTTCGACACGAGAGCTTGGAGCTCTTGCTGCACCTCGCCCACCCGTGCTTCTTGCCTTTCCCGCTTGGTTCGCTCCTTGGCCCCTTTGTCTTCGACCTCGGTTAGCGCTTGCTTCAGGGTCGCCACCTCGGTCATGGCCCCTGCCAAATATACGATGATCCTGTCATTTTGCAATCGTGTCTTCTTTTATATATACATAGACATGGTATTACTTACCCTTGTTCTCCTCGAGCTGACTCTTGGCAAGGCCGAGCTCTTTCTTGGACCCCTCGAGGTCCTGCTTCAGTGTGGCGACCTCCGCAGTCAGTGCGGCTGAGGCCAACAGCAAAGCCTGCATACGCATATAGACATAATTATGTTAGACTCCTGCGGCATTATTTGATCCTCTATTCGACTTTTCTTTTTGAACACCGAACAGAGCATCAGGGGCTACTGTCTATGCGGTAATATTTTTCCTATATTTCGAACACTTACCTCAAAGCCTGTTAGAAGGCTGGCACAGGCTTCAGTCAATCCGCTCTTGGCGGACTGAACCTTCTGGACCACCGCACTCATAATAGTACGGTGCTCCTCGTCGATGGAAGCGCTGCGAAGCGCTCCCAGCAGATTGTCCGGCGCCTTTGGATGGACAAAGGTCACCGGCACAGGCGTCTTGCCCCTCTTGGAAGGAGGCCGCCTGCTCGAGTCCAGAACCACTGGAGGTTCCGACGCGGTGTTCGGCTGAGGGCCGTGATGAAGCTATGTACCTAGGGTAGGGTCATGGACCTGTCCAGCATACCCTCCCCGAGGACATCTTTACAAAGAATCAGAAGCAGTCAAAGAGAAAATATCATCCACTCGACCATGAAGATGTGCTCACTCGACTACCTTGAAGACACTCGACCACCAGAAGATGAGAAGCCCTCCACTTTGCAACGGTCGCGACTTAAACCATAGCATTATGGGCATTTATAACACTTTATTGTAGACGTTACCAGTAACGCCCCACCTTTATGAACATTATATCCCTGTGTAACGGAGGGGAGCTGGGGTCCTGGCCCACTCTATATAAGCCACCCCCCTCCTCTGGGACAGGGGTTCGCACTTTTGTAAACACACACACACGTATAATCCAGTCGACCGCCTCAGGGCATCGAGACGTAGGGCTGTTACTTCCTCCGAGAAGGGCCTGAACTCGTAAAAATCGTGTGTACAACTACTCCATAGCTAGGATCTTACCTCCTCATACCTGCCCCCATTCTACTGTCAGTCTTAGATCCACGACAGTTGGCGCCCACCTTAGGGCAGGTGTCTTAGCGACTTATTGGAGAAGTTGCAATTTTTCCGATCCCCATCATCATGGTTCCAGGCGGAGGTTTGGCTGAGGGCCGCGAGATCCGTCTCGGCGTGCTCGTGTTTGTCGCCGACGACTCTGCTTGGCTTGAGGAGGCACCACTCGACGTCAATGCGCTCCCCACCTGCGGGGCGACGCACTTTCATGCGTGCATCCGCGGGGTCCTCCTGCGGCAATTGTCGACCCAGTACCAGTCGACTCCTACGGCTTTCCCCCTCCCTGTGACCCGCCGGAACAAGCGCACCGACCGGTCGAGGGTTAAACGGTGGGTGAAGCATGCGGTGGCCCGCCAGCCGGCCACCCCTCAAGTCGCGGCGCTTGAGCCCGACGAGTCTCTCCACGGCCTGTTTGATCTGTCAACTGGCTCCGCAGAGACTGCATCCGAGTGCGGCAGCAATGACTCGGCAGCAGAAGTCCTGATGGTCAATGGACCACGCGGTCCTCCTAGATTCGATCGTGAAGACGGAGGTGACGGGAACGGCGATCCGTCGCGCGTTCACGAGGAGTACCGCCCCGAGCCTCTCTCCTAGTAGCAGAGAGAAGAACTTCGTCGCCAAACATGGATGCCCTACATATTCCTATAGTTGGAGAAACGCCCGAGGCCCAGGCCTTGGAACAGGCTCGCTTGGCCAATCTGGCTGAGCGCACTCGGCTGGAGAACCTACAACGTGCACTCGACGATCGCGCTCGTCAACGTGCTCCTGAGTCCAGCCGACGCCAACTTTTTCCACCTCCGGCTCAGGTATACCGAACACCGATCAAAACCTAGCAGCTGCGGCCCGGATAGTAGAGTCGATTCAACGTTCCCAGTCAGAAGCTGGCCGAGGTCTGGCGCAGATCAGGGCCTTGCTCCGGGCAGCAGGAGAGTAGAATACGGCCATGTCTCAGTTGCGGGATAGGATCCATAGAAGATCTGTGGTCGCAGATACGGTCTAGTCGGCCCATAGCCCGAGATCGCCCCCGAGGCGTGAGGGACGTGGAGAGGGGCGTGATCAGTATAGAAACCAGGAGCAGTATGATCGTCGAGCCGATCGCGATGGTCGCCGTCGAGTGCCCACGCCTCCTCCAAGGAGTGGGTTGTACGTGTCGCGGCCACATGAAGACAGGCGCCCTAACAATGTCGGAAGAGGTATTCCAGTCGACCCTAGGGAGCCAGGCTTTGATGCGAGATCTATTCTCGTACAAGGCTTGGTCGACAGAAATAGAGCTCACCGAGATGGCCATGACAGAGGCCCTCAAACCAGCAACAGGGTGCATGTCTCTGGCCTAGAGTGCTTCAGTAGAGCTATCAGAGCTGCAGTGATTCCCCCCAACTTCAGGTTGGCGATTGGAGTCAGTAAGTTCACCGAAGAGTCCAAGTCTGACACCTGGCTTGAAGACTACCGAGTGGTTGTCCAGATTGGTGGCGGCAATGATGAGGTGGCCATGAAACACCTTCCTCTGATGTTGGAGGGCTCGGCTAGGACGTGGCTGAATCAGTTGGCGCCTGGCAGCATCTATACTTGGGAAGTTCTCGCCCGAGTGTTTGTCAGAACGTTTGAGGGTACTTGCAAGAGGCCAGCAGGTTTGACAGAATTACAGTGTTGCATCCAGAAAGCCAATGAAACTTTGAGAGATTATATCCAGAGGTGGATCACCTTGCACCACATGGTGGAAGATGTGTCTGATCATCAGGCAATTTGTGCTTTCAAGGAAGGCGTCGGGTACCGAGAGTTGAATCTGAAATTCGGTCGGACAGGAAACATGACTTTGACTCGGATGATGGAAATCGCCACCAAGTATGCCAATGGTGAAGAGGAGGAGCGACTGCGGAGCGGCAAGCACAAAGCAGTCGCCCACGAAGCCGGAGGAGAAAACTCCAGTCGGAAACAAAAACGCAAGGCCGAACCAGCTACTCCGGGTGAGGCCTTGGCTGTGGTTCAAGGAAAGTTCAAGGGTAAGCCCAAAGGGCCGTGGAACCCCAAGAAAGTAAAAGATCAAGATGGAAATGACGTGTTGGATCTGCCGTGCCATATCCACACCAAAAAAGACGAAGAAGGTAATTTCATTTACCCGAAGCATACCACTCGACAGTGTCGGCTCCTGATCCAGCAGTTCCAAGAGAAACAGCGCAAGGAAAAGGAGAAGGAGGCAGACAAGGCTGAGAGTGAAGGGGAAGATGATGATGGTTATCCTCACGTGAATTCCACTCTGATGATTTTTGCTGATGGTGAAAACAAGAGTCGATTGAAAGTCATCAACAGAGAAGTGAACATGGTCGCTCCGGCGACGCCCAATTACTTGAAATGGTCGCAGACTGTCATTACGTTCAACTAGTCTGATCACCCAGCGCACATCGCCACCCCTGGGAGGCAAGCACTGGTGGTCGACCCGGTGGTCGAAGGCACTCGACTGACAAAGGTCCTGATGGATGGTGGCAGTGGCCTGAACATTCTGTACGCAGAAACGTTGAAAGGAATGGGCATTCTGATGTCCAGACTCAGTGAAAGCCACATGAGTTTCCATGGGGTCATCCCAGGCAAGAAGGCTGCGTCCCTCGGTCAGATTGCACTCGACGTGGTTTTCGGTGATGCCAAAAATTACCGCAAAGAAAAGTTGACGTTCGAAGTCGTGGATTTTCAGAGTGCGTATCATGCAATTCTGGGCAGGCCAGCTTATGCACGATTCATGGCTCGACCTTGTTACGTGTACCTCAAACTAAAGATGCCTGGTCCCAGAGGAGTGATCACTATCTCTGGTAATCGGAAAAAGGAGGAAGAGTGTTTCCAGAGGGGCTCAAAGACCGTCGATGCCCAGATGGCCGTGGCAGAATTGCAAGAATACCAGAAAAATGCAGACCCAAGTGACTTGTTGCGAGCCAAGAAGCCAGCCACGGATTCAGCATTCCAGTCGTCTGGCCAGACGAAGTCTGTTCACATTCACCCAACGGACCCCAATGCAGCTCCGACCCACATTTCGACCACACTCGACTCCAAATAGGAAGAAGCGCTCATCCAGTTCCTCCGTGAGAACTGGGACATCTTTGCATGGAAGCCTTCTGACATGCTAGGTGTTCCCAGGGGACTGGCTGAGCATCGTTTGCGAGTCGACCCGAAAGTGAAACCAGTCAAAGACCATCTTCGACGGTCCGCCATCCAGAAAAGAAAAGCAATCAGGGAAGAGGTGGCTCGGCTTTTGGCAGCTGAGTTTATCCGAGAGATTTACCACTCCGAGTGGTTAGCCAATGTTGTCATGGTCCCAAAGAAAGATGACTCACTCTGCATGTGCATCGATTTCAAGCATATCAATCGGGCCTGCCCGAAAGATCACTTCCCTCTCCCTCGCATCGATCAGATAGTCGACTCGACTGCTGGGTGCGAGCGTTTGTCCTTTTTGGATGCCTACTCCGAGTACCACCAGATCCGTCTGTACGGACCCGATGAAATAAAGATAGCTTTTATCACCCCGTTCGGGTGCTTCTATTATGTCACAATGCCATTCGGCTTGAAGAACGCGGGAGCCACATTTATGCGAATGATTTAGAAGTGCCTGCTCACTCAGATCAGTCGGAATGTGGAAGCATACATGGATGACATTTTGGTCAAGTCACATAAAGGTTCTGACCTGCTGACCGACCTCGCTGAAACCTTTGCCAACCTCAGAAGGTATGATATCAAGCTCAATCCATCAAAGTGCACATTTGGAGTTCCAGGCGGAAAGTTACTCGGTTTTCTTGTTTCCGAACGAGGTATGGATGCTAACCCAGAGAAAGTAGGCGCTATACTTCGGATGAAATGCCCTATGCGTGTGCATGATGTCCAGAAGCTTACTGGTTGCTTGGCCGCCCTAAGTCGATTCATTTCTCGCCTCGGTGAAAAGGCCCTGCCTCTTTACCGACTGATGAAGAAATCAGATGCGTTCGAGTGGACTCCAGAAGCTGATACAGCATTTGCAGAGCTAAAAGCCCTGCTTTCCACCCAGCCGGTGCTTGCTGCTCCAATCAGCAAAGAGCCTCTTTTGCTTTATATAGCAGCCACTTGACAAGTCGTCAGTACTGTACTTACGGTCGAGTGGGAAGAAGAAGGAAAAGAGTACAAAGTTCAACGCCCAATTTATTATATTTCTGAAGTCCTGACCCCGTCAAAGCAGAGATATCCTCACTATCAGAAGCTTGTCTATGGAATTTACATGACCACGAAGAAGGTTGCACACTACTTCTCAGATCACTCTGTTACAGTCGTCAACGACGCTCCATTGTCAGAGATTCTGCACAACAGGGATGCAACTGGTCGAGTGGCAAAATGGGCGATTGAACTCCTTCCCTTGGATATCAAGTTTGAGGCAAAGAAAGCTATCAAGTCCCAAGCAATAGCATATTTCCTCGCCGAGTGGATCGAACAGCAACTGCCGACTCAAGTTCACTCGGAGCACTGGACCATGTTCTTTGACGGATCCAAGATGTTGAACGGTTCTGGTGCTGGAGTAGTTCTGGTATCCCCCCCGAGGAGACAAGCTCAGATATGTCCTCCAGATTCACTTTCATTCCTCCAACAATGAAGCAGAGTATGAAGCACTCCTGTATGGGTTGCACATGGCCATCTCACTCGGCGTCTGTCGCCTCATGGTCTATGGCGACTTAGATTTGGTAGTTAATCAAGTGATGAAGGAGTGGGACGTTAGAAGCCCATCCATGACTGGTTACTGCAACGCGGTGAGAAAGCTGGAGAAGAAGTTCGAGGGGTTAGAACTCCACCACATCCCCTGATTGAAAAATCAAGCAGCCGATGAATTGGCAAAGATAGGTTCCAAGAGAGAGGCCATTCCCAGCAATGTGTTCTTGGAGCATATTCACACGCCGACAGTTCAGGAAGACCCTTTCATTGAAGAGCCCCCACAACCCAAGAGCGCCACGGATCCGACTGAAGTCGAGGTACCAGCTGCGGTCGACCTAATCATGGAGGTTCTGGCCATTACTCCCGATTGGACGGTGCCCTACATTGCGTACATCCTCAGGAAAGAGCTCCCAGAGGATGAAGAAGAAGCTCGACAGATCGTCCGCCGATCTAAAGCTTTTACTGTGATAAGAGGGCAGCTGTTCAGAGAATGACTGGAGTCGTTCAGAAGTGCATAACACTAGAAGAAGGTCGTATGATCCTCAATGACATCCACTCGGGGACCTGTGGTCACCATGCATCCTCTCGGGCCATCGTGGCTAAAGCATACCGAGATGGATTCTATTGGCCACGAGCAAATGAGATGGCGAAAGATATAGTCGACAGATGTGAAGGCTATCAATTTTACTTCGATATGTCTCACAAGCCAGCGTCAGCCCTGAAGACCATCCCCCTCGTCTGACCCTTCGCTGTTTGGGGACTGGATATGGTTGGACCGCTGAGGACTGGCAGAAGCGGCTTCACTCACGTGCTTGTTGCAGTCGACAAGTTTACCAAATGGATCGAAGCCAAACCCATCAAGAACCTTGACGCTAGCAACGCTGTCAGTTTTATCAGAGAATTGACGTTCTGATATGGAGTCCCACACAGCATCATCACGGACAACGGATCGAACTACGATTCCGATGAGTTCAGAATTTTCTGCGCCTCTTAGGGCACTCGAGTCGACTATGCTTCTGTTGCTCAACTGCAGTCGAACGGACAAGCAGAAAGAGCCAATGGCCTAATTCTCAAAGGACTGAAGCCCCGACTGATGCGTGATCTCAAACATGCTGCAGGTGCTTGGGTTGATGAACTTTCGTCAGTTCTGTGGGGTTTAAGGACAACTCCTAATCGGTCGACTTGAAGAACTCCTTTCTTCTTAGTCTATGGAGCCGAAGCTGTTCTGCCAAGTGACTTGCTCCACAACGCACCCCGAGTTGAACTCTTCTCTGAAGCAGAAGCAGAGCAGGCCCGACAAGATTCAGTCGATCTCTTAGAGGAGGAAAGAGAGATGGCCTTGATCCACTCAACCATTTATCAGCAAGATTTGCATCGATTCCACGCCAGGAATGTGAGGGGTCGAGCATTTCAAGAAGGAGACTTGGTTCTTCGAGTGGACCAGCAGAAAGCACACAAGCTTGCTCCAACTTGGGAAGGCCCCTTCATCGTCACCAAAGTTCTCCACAACGGAGCATAGCATCTTTACAGTATTGAGCATCAGAAAGACTAGCCACAGGCTTGGAACGCGGAGCTGCTCCGCCCCTTTTATACTTAAACACTCGTTCGAATAAAATGTAATAAGAAACACCTTTTGTAATTCGTTTATCAAAGACAAGAGCTTACGGTTCTCTCATTCGATTGTGTTGTTCTTATTTACTCCTGAAATCCCCTAGTGGGTGGGCTTAGTCGCAAATCCGTTCTGCCTAAGTTCGAAATAATCCTACCGAGTGAAGAGCAATCCCACCACTCGGGGGCTTAGCTGCAGTCGAGCACTCGCCTAAGTTCTCTCACTAAGAGGCTTAACGGCAGTCCAGCACTCGCCTAAGTTTGGAAAAATCCTACCGAGTGGAGAGCAATCCTCCCACTCGGGGGCTTAGCTGCAGTCGAGCACTCGCCTAAGTTCCCTCACTAAGAGGCTTAACGGCAGTCCAGCACTCACCTAAGTTTGAAAAAATCCTACCGATTGGAGAGCAGTCCTCCCACTTGGGGGCTTAGCTGCAGTCGAGCACTTGCCTAAGTTCTCCCAATAAGAGTCTTAACGGCAGTCCAGCACTTGCCTAAGTTTGGAAAAATCCTACCGAGTGGAGAGCAATCCTCCCACTCGGGGGCTTAGCTGCAGTCGAGCACTCGCCTAAGTTCCCTCACTAAGAGGCTTAACGGCAGTCCAGCACTCGCCTAAGTTTGAAAAAATCCCACCGAGTGGAGAGCAGTCCTCCCACTCGGGGGCTTAGCTGCAGTCGAGCAGTCGCCTAAGTTTGAAAAATCCTACCAAGCGGAGAGCTGTCCTCCCACTCGCTTAAGTTCTATCAATAAGAGGCTTAACGGCAGTCCAGCACTCGCCAAAGTTTGGAAAAATCCTACCGAGTGGAGAGAAATCCTCCCACTCGGGGGCTTAGCTGCAGTCGAGCACTCGCCTAAGTTCCCACACTAAGAGGCTTACCGGCAGTCCAGCACTCGCCTAAGTTTGAAAAAATCCCACCGAGTGGAGAGCAGTCCTCCCACTCGGGGGCTTAGTTGCAGTCGAGCACTCGCCTAAGTTCTCTCACTAAGAGGCTTAACGGCAGTCCAGCACTCGCCTAAGTTTGAAAAAATCCTACCGAGCGGAGAGCAGTCCTCCCACTCGGGGGCTTAGATGCAGTCGAGCACTCGCCTAAGTTATCTCAGTAATAGGCTTAACGGCAGTCCAGCACTCGCCTAAGTTTGAAAAAATCCTACCGAGCGGAGAGCAGTCCTCCCACTCGGGGGCTTAGCTGCAGTCGAGCACTCGCCTAAGTTCTCTCACTAAGAGGCTTAACGGCAGTCCAGCACTCGCCTAAGTTTGAAAAAATCCTACCGAGTGGAGAGCAGTCCGCCCACTCGGGGGCTTAGCTGCAGTCGAGCACTCGCCTAAGTTCTCTCACTAAGAGGCTTAATGGCAGTCCAGCACTCGCCTAAGTTTGGAAAAATCCTACCGAGTGGAGAGCAGTCCTCCCACTCGGGGGCTTAGCTGCAGTCGAGCACTCGCCTAAGTTCTCTCACTAAGAGGTTTAATGGCAGTCCAGCACTCGCCTAAGTTTGAAAAAATCCTACCGAGTGGAGAGTAGTCCGCCCACTCGGGGGCTTAGCTGCAGTCGAGCACTCGCCTAAGTTCTCTCACTAAGACACTTAATGGTAGTCCAGAACTCACCAAAGTTTGGAAAAATCATACCGAGTGGAGAGCAATCCTCCCACTCGGGGGCTTAGCTGCAGTCGAGCACTCGCCTAAGTTCCCTCACTAAGAGGCTTAACGGCAGTCCAGCACTCGCCTAAGTTTGAAAAAAATCCTACCGAGTGGAGAGCAGTCCTCCCACTCGGGGGCTTAGCTGCAGTCGAGCACTCGCCTAAGTTCTCTCAATAAGAGGCTTAACGGCAGTCCAGCACTCGCCTAAGTTTGGAAAAATCCTACCGATTGGAGAGCAATCCTCCCACTCGGGGGCTTAGCTGCAGTCGAGCACTCGCCTAAGTTCCCTCACTAAGAGGCTTAACGGCAGTCCTGCACTCGCCTAAGTTT
Organism: Triticum urartu; assembly: GCF_056163025.1. NCBI lineage: Eukaryota > Viridiplantae > Streptophyta > Magnoliopsida > Poales > Poaceae > Triticum > Triticum urartu. The sequence continues at coordinate 41,311,736 of NC_141875.1, forward strand.
GAAAAAATCCCACCGAGTGGAGAGCAGTCCTCCCACTCAGGGGCTTAGCTGCAGTCGAGCACTCGCCTAAGTTCTCTCACTAAGAGGTTTAACGGCAGTCCAGCACTCTCCTAAGTTTGAAAAAATCCTACCGAGCGGAGAGCAGTCCTCCCACTCGGGCGCTTAGCTGCAGTCGAGCACTCGCCTAAGTTCTCTCACTAAGAGGCTTAACGGCAGTCCAGCACTCGCCTAAGTTTTAAAAAATCCTACCGAGCGGAGAGCACTCCTCCCACTTGGGGGCTTAGCTACAGTCGAGCACTCGCCTAAGTTCTCTCACTAAGAGGCTTAACGGCAGTCCAGCACTCGCCTAAGTTTGAAAAAATCCTACCGAGTGGAGAGTAGTCCGCCCACTCGGGGGCTTAGCTGCAGTCGAGCACTCGCCTAAGTTCTCTCACTAAGAGGCTTAACGGCAGTCCAGCACTCGCCTATGTTTGAAAAAATTCTACCGAGTGGAGAGCAGTCCGCCCACTCGGGGGCTTAGCTGTAGTCGAGCACTCACCTAAGTTCTCTCACTAAGAGGCTTAATGGCAGTCCAGCACTCGCCAAAGTTTGGAAAAATCCTACCGAGTGGAGAGAAATCCTCCCACTCGGGGCTTAGCTGCAGTCGAGCAATCGCCTAAGTTCCCTCACTAAGAGGCTTGACGGCAGTCCAGCACTCGCCTAAGTTTGAAAAAATCCTACCGAGTGGAGAGCAGTCCTCCCACTCGGGGGCTTAGCTGCAGTCGAGCACTCGCCTAAGTTCTCTCAATAAGAGGCTTAACGGCAGTCCAACACTCGCCTAAGTTTGGAAAAATCCTACCGAGTGGAGAGCAATCCTCCCACTCGGGGGCTTAGCTGCAGTCGAGCACTCGCCTAAGTTCCCTCAATAAGAGGCTTAACGACAGTCCAGCACTCGCCTAAGTTTGAAAAAAATCCCACCGAGTGGAGAGCAGTCCTCCCACTTGGGGGCTTAGCTGTAGTCGAGCACTCGCCTAAGTTTGAAAAAATCCTACCGAGCGGAGAGCAGTCCTCCCACTCGGGGGCTTAGCTGCAGTCGAGCACTCGCCTAAGTTCTCTCAATAAGAGGCTTAACGGCAGTCCAGCACTCGCCAAAGTTTGGAAAAATCCTACCGAGTGGAGAGCAATCCTCCCACTCGGGGGGGGGGGGGCTTAGCTGCAGTCGAGCACTCGCCTAAGTTCCCTCACTAAGAGGCTTAACGGCAGTCCAGCACTCGCCTAAGTTTGAAAAAATCCCACCGAGTGGAGAGCAGTCCTCCCACTCGAGGGCTTAGCTGCAGTCGAGCACTCGCCTAAGTTCTCTCACTAAGAGGCTTAACGGCAGTCCAGCACTCGCCTAAGTTCGAAAAAATCCTACCGAGCGGAGAGCAGTCCTCCCACTCGGGGGCTAAGCTCGCCTAAGTTCTCTCACTAAGAGGCTTAACGGCAGTCCAACACTCACCTAAGTTTGAAAAAATCCTACCGAGCGGAGAGCAGTCCTCCCACTCGGGGGCTTAGCTGCAGTCGAGCACTCGCCTAAGTTCTCTCACTAAGAGGCTTAACGGCAGTCCAGCACTCGCCTAAGTTTGAAAAAATCCTACCGAGTGGAGAGCAGTCCGCCCACTCGGGGGCTTAGCTGCAGTCGAGCACTCGCCTAAATTCTCTCACTAAGAGGCTTAATGGCGGTCCAGCACTCGCCTAAGTTTAGAAAAATCCTACCGAGTGGAGAGCAATCCTCCCACTCAGGGGTTAGCTGCAGTCCAGTTCTCGCCTAAGTTTGAGACCCATCCCTATCCGCAAGGACGACGAGGTGCAGGTCGACTGCAACCTTCTTCTTCGGAGCTGCGGCACTAATACAACGTCCACTCCATCCCTATCTGCAAGGACGACGAGGTGCAGGTCGACTGCGGAGCTGCGGCACAAATACAACGTCCGCTCCATCCCTATCCGCAAGGACAAAGAGGTGCAACAAGCAAAGTCCATCCGAAGGCAAACACAAGCACATTCGGAGATAAACCAAATTCAGATAAATACTAAAAGGTTCCAAGCAGCAAATCAAAAGTACTTGGGCACCAAGCCCGAAGGAGTTTAACGGTTACAGAAACCACTCGGCATTCCAAGGCAAATTTAAAGCGTATCCAAGTTTCATAAGATTGTTCACTCAGCCGGAGGAGGACTGGCAGGCTCCACGAATGAGTCCAGATCGATCCCATCAGCGATCCGAGTGGCGGCAGCAATGAAAGTCTCCATGAAGGACTTGAAGTCGTGCTTTTTGGTGTTAGCGACTTTGATCGCAGCCAGCTTGTCTTCACGAACCTCCTTGCAATGGACTCGCACCAGGGACAACGCCATGTCAGCACCACACCGGGCGGAGGATTTCTTCCATTCTTGCACTCGGTCAGGGATCTCGTTTAGTCGAGTCATCAGAGATTCCAGATCATTCTGAAGCGTCGCCTCCGGCCAAAGCGTCGAGTCGATTCGAGAGACAACCTCCTTCAGGCGTGCGAGGTAGCTTGTGGCGCTGGCGATACGGGACTCTAGTCAGAGCACGTTCATCGCAGTTTCGTCGCAGACCGGGGAAGCGATAGGGTCCAGACCTGTCTCGACCCTCCCAGTTTCTTCGTCAAAGTCTTGACAATGTTCTGGAACCAAAAGTCAGTTCAATCAACCGAGTAAAATCCGATGGCAAACATCAACATAGTCGGATTAAAAGAAATACCTCCCAGCACGAGATAAAGCTTCTTGGCGAGGGTCCTCAGATAAGCTTCTGTGTTGTTCCTCTTGCGGATCGCAGACTCCAACTTTTCGTTCAGGCGACCTTATCCTTCTTCAGGCTGGTCACTTCGCGGTTAGCTTCATTAAGACAAGATGTCAGTCTAGTCACCTCTCCTTCAAGCGTTCCGACTAAAGCAAGCTTCTTCTTTGCGAGAGCGGTTTTGTCTTGGGCTGCTTTTTGTGCGGCGGCGAGGTCCGAGTCCTTCTTGTCCAGAGCCAACTTCATTTTCTCTGCAAAATAAATAATCGAATCAAAAAAAGAGATCAAAGAGATATATTGAAATTCAGTCGGCAATCAGATACCTTCCATACCAGCGGCCTCGTCTTGAGCTTTTTTCAGATTTTGCTGAGCCAATTCCAAGTCTAAGTTGAGTTGCCTCTGCTTCTCTTCGAGTTCGGAAAACTTGGAGATAAGAGTACAAGACTTCTCCAGGAGGCAAGAGACAGGTCAATCGATAGGTTCGAAAGCAGTTCATTTCCGAATGAATAAAACCTAAAGAAATGGACAACAAGCTGTTCAGACCCCAGTCGACTGCCAGCAGTCGACCGCGGTCTCGGGGACTACACCCAATGGGTGCACTTGGCGTGCCCCCACCGGTTCTGATCCCACTCGCCCGGCCCGCAAGAGTCGAGTGCAAGGAGTAAAAAAAAGAGAGAGAAAGAACAATTGCGCCGTCAAGAAAAGAAGAACTCAGACCACAGTCGACTGCCAGCAGTCGACCGCGGTGTCTGGGACTACGCCCAGTGGGTGCACTTGGCGTGCCCCCACCGGTTCTGATCCCACTCGCCCAGACCGAGTGGAAGAGCGAAACTACCAAAAACGACAGCAACACCCAGTGGGTGCTCTAATTCAACGCGAACAACAGGAGATTGTGCAGAAGAAGATTTTTCGAGAACAAAAACAGTCGGAAAGTCTACTCACCTCGACGTTGGCCCGAAGAGCGGCACTAGCGTCATAGGCAGCCTGACTGCTCTCATGCACTATCTTCACCCGCTCCATCATCATATCATCCTGTCAGATGGCTTCCGCAACCGCTTCCGACTGGTTGTCTGGGACGGGGTAGCTGGTGAAAAAATGTGCAGACGACCCAGGTGCAGCTGCATGAGGCTCCGTGGTGTGCAGTTGGATAGTTGAAGGAACCACAGGCACGGTCAACCGCGTGGGGTGCCCACTCGGCAAGGGTGCAGCGAACGTCACAACGGCCCTGCCTGCTGTTGGGGAACGTTGCAGAAAACAAAAATTTTCCTACGGTTTCACCAAGATCCATCTATGAGTTCATCTAGCAACGAGTGATCGGATTGCATCTACATACCTTTGTAGATCACGCGCGGAAGCGTTCAAAGAACGGTGATGAGGAAGTCGTACACGACGTGATCCAAATCACCGGAGATCCTAGCGCCGAACGGACGGCACCTCCATGTTCAACACACGTACGGTCAGCGTGACGTGTCCTCCTTCTTGATCCAGCAAGGGGGGAAGAGAGGTTGATGAAGATCCAGCAGCACGACGGCGTGGTGGTGGATGCAGGGCGTCACCGCAGCAGGGCTTCGCCGTTACACTGCAAGAGAGAGAGGTGTAGCAGGGGAGAGGGAGGCGCCAAGACTCAAGGTGTTGCTGCCCCCTCCCTCCCCCCTTTATATAGGCTCCCCTAGGGGGGCACCGGCCCTAGGAGATGGGATCTCCTAGGGGGGCGGCGGCCAAGGGGTGGAGTGCCCCCCAAGCCAGGTGGGGTGCCCCCCCACCCCTAGGGTTCCAACCCTAGGCGCATGGGGTGGGCCTAGGGGGGCGCACCAGCCCACTATGGGCTGGTTCCCCTCCCCACTTTGGCCCATGGGGCCCTCCGGGATGGGTTGCCCCACCCGGTGGACCCCCGGGACCCTTCTGGTGGTCCCGGTACAATACCGGTGACCCCGAAACTCTCCCGATGGCCGAAACTGCACTTCCTATATATAATTCTTCACCTCCGGACCATTCCGGAACTCCTCGTGACGTCCAGGATCTCATCCGGGACTCCTAACAACTTTCGGGTTACTGCATATACATATCTTCACAACCCTAGCGTCACCGAACCTTAAGTGTGTAGACCCTACGGGTTCGGGAGACATGCAGACATGACCGGGACGACTCTCCGGTCAATAACCAACAGCGGGATCTGGATACCCATGTTGGCTCCCACATGCTCCACGATGATCTCATCGGATGAACCACGATGTCGAGGATTAAACAACCCCGTATACAATTCCCTTTGTCAATCGGTATGTTACTTGCCCGAGACTCGATCGTCGGTATCCCAATATCTTGTTCAGTCTCGTTGCCGGCAAGTCACTTTACTCGTACCGTAATGCATGATCCCGTGATCAACCACTTGGTCACCTTGAGCTCATAATGATGATGCATTACCGAGTGGGCCCAGTGATACCTCTCCGTTATATGGAGTGACAAATCCCAGTCTCGATCCGTGTCAACCCAACAGACACTTTCGGAAATACCTGTAGTGCACCTTTATAGTCACCCAGTTACGTTGTGACGTTTGATACACCCAAAGCACTCTTACGGTATCCGGGAGTTACATGATCTCATGGTCAAAGGAAAAGATACTTGACATTGGAAAAGCTCTAGCAAACGAACTTTACGATCTTGTGCTATGTTTAGGATTGGGTCTTGTCCATCACATCATTCTCCTAATGATGTGATCCCGTTATAAATGGCATCATTATGTCCATAGCCAGGAAACCATGACTATCTTTTGATCAACGAGCTAGTCAACTAGAGGCTCACTAGGGACACATTGTGGTCTATGTATTCACACATGTATTACGATTTCTGGATAATACAATTAGAGCATGGACAATAGACAATTATCATAAACAAGGAAATATAACAATCATTTTATTATTGCCTCTAGGGCATATTTCCAACAGTCTCCCACTTGCACTAGAGTCAATCATCTAGTTACATTGTGATGAATCGAACACCCATGGAATTCTGGTGTTGATCATGTTTTGCTCTAGGGAGAGGTTTAGTCAGCGGATCTGCTACATTCAGGTCCGTATGTACTTTACAAGTCTCTATGTCTCCATTTTGAACACTTTCACGAATGGAGTTGAAGCGACGCTTGATATGCCTGGTCTTCCTATGAAACCTGGGCTCCTTGGCAAGGGCAATAGCTCCAGTGTTGTCACAGAAGAGAGTCATCGGGCCCAACGCATTGGGTATGACTCCTAGGTCGGTAATGAATTCCTTCACCCAGACTGCTTCGTGTGCTGCCTCCAAGGCTGCCATGTACTCCGCTTCACATGTAGATCCCGCCACAACGCTTTGCTTGCAAGTGCACCAGCTTACTGCCCCACCATTCAAAATATACATGTATCCGGTTTGTGACTTAGAGTCATCCAGATCTGTGTCGAAGCTAGCGTCGACGTAACCCTTTACGACGAGCTCTTCGTCACCTCCATAAACGAGAAACATTTCCTTAGCCCTTTTCAGGTACTTCAGGATATTCTTGACCGCTGTCCAGTGTTCCTTGCCGGGATTACTTTGGTACCTTCCTACCAAACTTACGGCAAGGTTTACATCAGGTCTGGTACACAGCATGGCATACATAATAGAACCTATGGCTGAGGCATAGGGGATGACACTCATCTCTTCTATATCTTCTGCCGTGGTCGGACATTGAGCTGAGCTCATTTTGACACCTTGCAACACAGGCAAGAACCCCTTCTTAGACTGATCCATATTGAACTTCTTCAATATCTTATCAAGGTATGTCTTTTGTGAAATACCTATGAGGCGTCTTGATCTATCTCTATAGATCTTGATGCCTAATATATAAGCAGCTTCTCCAAGGTCCTTCATTGAAAAACTCTTATTCAAGTAGGCCTTAATGCTGTCCAAAAGCTCTATATCATTTCCCATCAAAAGTATGTCATCTACATATAATATGAGAAATGCTACAGAGCTCCCACTCACTTTCTTGTAAACGCAGGCTTCTCCATAAGTCTGCATAAACCCAAACGCTTTGATCATCTCATCAAAGCGAATGTTCCAACTCCGAGATGCTTGCACCAGCCCATAAATCGAGCGTTGGAGCTTGCACACCTTGTCAGCATTCTTAGGATCGACAAAACCTTCCGGCTGCATCATATACAGTTCTTCCTTAAGATGACCGTTAAGGAATGCCATTTTGACGTCCATTTGCCATATCTCATAATCATAGTATGCGGCAATTGCTAACATGATTCGGACGGACTTCAGCTTTGCTACGGGAGAGAATGTCTCATCGTAGTCAACCCCTTGAACTTGTCGATAACCCTTAGCGACAAGCCTAGCTTTATAGATGGTCACATTACCATCCGCGTCTATCTTCTTCTTAAAGATCCATTTATTTTCTATGGCTCGCCGATCATCGGGCAAGTCAGTCAAAGTCCATACTTCGTTTTCATACATGGATCCTATCTCGGATTTCATGGCTTCCAGCCATTTGTCGGAATCCGGGCCCGCCATCGCTTCTTCATAGTTCGAAGGTTCACCATTGTCTAACAACATGATTTCCAAGACAGGGTTGCCGTACCACTCTGGTGCGGAACGTGTCCTTGTGGACCTTTGAAGTTCAGTAGGAGCTTGATCAGAAGTATCTTGATCATCATCATTAACTTCCTCTCTAATTGGTGCAGGCACCACAGGAACATTTTCCCAAGTTGCGCCACTTTCCGGTTCGAGAGGTAATACTTCATCAAGTTCTACTTTCCTCCCACTTACTTCTTTCGAGAGAAACTCCTTCTCTAGAAAGGATCCATTCTTGGCAACAAAGATCTTGCCTTCGGATCTGAGGTAGAAGGTATACCCAATAGTTTCTTTAGGGTATCCTATGAAGATGCATTTTTCCGACTTGGGTTCGAGCTTTTCAGGTTGAAGTTTCTTGACATAAGCATCGCATCCCCAAACTTTTAGAAACGACAGCTTAGGCTTCTTCCCAAACCATAATTCATACGGTGTCGTCTCAACGGATTTCGACGGAGCCCTATTTAAAGTGAATGCGGCAGTCTCTAAAGCATAGCCCCAAAATGACAGTGGTAAATCGGTAAGAGAGACATCATAGATCGCACCATATCCAATAGAGTGCGATTACGATGTTCGGACACACCATTACGCTGAGGTGTTCCAGGCGGCGTGAGTTGTGAAACTATTCCACATTTTCTTAAGTGTGTACCAAATTCGTGACTCAAGTATTCTCCTCCACGATCTGATCGCAAAAACTTGATTTTTCTGTCACGTTGATTCTCAACCTCACTTTGAAATTCCTTGAACTTTTCAAAGGTTTCAGACTTGTGTTTCATTAAGTAGATATACCCATATCTACTCAAGTCATCAGTGAGGGTGAGAACATAATGATAGCCACCACGAGCCTCAACACTCATTGGACCACACACATCAGTATGTATGATTTCCAATAGGTTGGTTGCTCGCTCCATTGTTCCTGAGAACGGAGTCTTGGTCATCTTACCCATGAGGCATGGTTCGCACGTGTCAAATGATTCGTAATCAAGAGACTCTAAAAGTCCATCAGCATGGAGCTTCTTCATGCGTTTGACACCTATGTGACCAAGACGGCAGTGCCACAAGTATGTGGGACTATCATTATCAACCTTACATCTTTTGGTATTCACACTATGAATATGTGTAGCATTACGCTCGAGATTCATTATGAATAAACCATTCACCATAGGAGCATGACCATAAAACATATCTCTCATATAAATAGAACAACCATTATTCTCGGATTTAAATGAGTAGCCATCTCGTATTAAACGAGATCCTCATACAATGTTCATGCTCAAACTTGGCACCAAATAACAATATTGAGGTTCAAAACTAATCCCATAGGTAAATGTAGAGTCAGCGTGCCGATGGCGATCACATCGACCTTGGAACCATTCCCAACGCGCATCGTCACCTCGTCCTTCGCCAGTCTCCGTTTATTCCGCAGCTCCTGCTTTGAGTTACAAATGTGAGCAACTGCACCGGTATCAAATACCCAAGAGCTACTACGAGTGCTGGTAAGGTACACATCAATTACATGTATATCACATATACCTTTCGTTTTGCCGGCCTTCTTGTCCGCTAAGTATTTGGGGCAGTTCCGCTTCCAGTGACCACTTCCCTTGCAATAAAAAACACTCAGTTTCGGGCTTGGGTCCATTCTTTGGCTTCTTCCCGGCAGCTTGCTTACCGGGCGCGGCAACTCCCTTGCCGTCCTTCTCGAAGTTCTTCTTACCCTTGCCTTTCTTGAACTTAGTGGTTTTATTCACCATCAACACTTGATGGTCCTTTTTGACTTCTACCTCTGCTGATTTCAGCATTGCAAATACTTCAGGAATGGTCTTTTCCATCCCCTGCATATTGAAGTTCATCACAAAGCTCTTTTAGCTTGGTGGAAGCGACTGGAGGATTCTGTCAATGACCGCGTCATCCGGGAGATTAACTCCCAGCTGAGTCAAGCGGTTATGTAACCCAGACATAGTGAGTATGTGCTCACTGACAGAACTATTTTCCTCCATCTTACAGCTGAAGAACTTGTCGGAGACTTCATATCTCTCGACCCGGGCATGAGCTTGGAAAACCATTTTCAGCTCTTCGAACATCTCATATGCTCCGTGTCGCTCAAAACTCATTTGGAGCCCTGGTTCTAAGCTGTAAAGCATGCCGCACTAAACGAGGGAGTAATCATCAGCACGTGTCTGCCAAGCGTTCATAACGTCTTGGTTCTGTGGGACGGGTGCGTCACCTAGCGGTGCTAGTAGGACATAATCTTTCTTGGCAGCTATGAGGATGATCCTCAGGTTCCGGACCCAGTCCGTATAGTTGCTGCCATCGTCTTTCAGCTTGGTTTTCTCTAGGAACGCGTTGAAGTTGAGGACAACGTTGGCCATTTGATCTACAAGACATATTGTAAAGATTTTAGACTAAGTTCATGATAATTAAGTTCATCTAATCAAATTATATAATGAACTCCCACTTAGATAGACATCCCTCCAGTCATCTAAGTATAACATGATCCGAGTTAACTAGGCCGTGTCCGATCATCACGTGAGACGGACTAGTCAACATTGGTGAACATCTTCATGTTGATCGTATCTTCTATACGACTCATGCTCGACCTTTCAGTCTTCTGTGTTCCGAGGCCATGTCTGTACATGCTAGGCTCGTCAAGTCAACCTAAGTGTTTGCATGTGTAAATTTGTCTTACACCCGTTGTATGTGAACGTTGGAATCTATCACACCCGATCATCACGTGGTGCTTCGAAACAACGAACTGTCGCAACGGTGCACAGTTAGGGGGAACACTTTCTTGAAATTATTATGAGGGATCATCTTATTTACTGCCGTCGTTCTAAGTAAACAAGATGCAAAAACATGATAAACATCACATGCAATCAAATAATAATAGTGACATGATATGGCCAATATCACATAGCTCCTTTGATCTCCATCTTGGGGCTCCATGATCATCTTGTCACCGGCATGACACCATGATCTCCATCATCATGATCTCCATCATTGTGTCTCCATGAAGTTGCTCGCCAACTATTACTTCTACTACTATGGCTAACGCGTTTAGCAATAAAGTAAAGTAATTTACATGGCGTTTCTCAATGACACGCAGGTCATACAAAAAATAAAGACAACTCCTATGGCTCCTACCGGTTGTCATACTCATCGACATGCAAGTCGTGATTCCTATTACAAGAACATGATCTCATACATCACATATATATCATTCATCATTCATCACAACTTTGGCCATATCACATCACAAATCACTTGCTGCAAAAACAAGTTAGACGTCCTCTAATTGTTGTTGCAAGTTTTACGTGGCTGCAAAAGGGTTCTAGCAAGAACGTTTTCTTACCTACGTAATAGCCACAACGTGATTTGTCAACTTCTATTTACCCTTCATAAGGACCCTTTTCATCGAATCCGCTCCAACTAAAGTGGGAGAGAGACACCCGCTAGCCACCTTATGCAACTAGTGCATGTCAGTCGGTGGAACCAGTCTCACGTAAGCGTACGTGTAAGGTCGGTCTGGGCCGCTTCATCCCACAATACTGCTGAAGCAAGATAAGACTAGTAGCGGCAAGAAAATTGACAACATCTACGCCCACAAAAAATTGTGTTCTACTCATGCAAGGAGAACTACGCATAGACCTAGCTCATGATGCCACTCTTGGGGAACGTTGCAGAAAACAAAAATTTTCCTACGGTTTCACCAAGATCCATCTATGAGTTCATCTAGCAACGAGTGATCGGATTGCATCTACATACCTTTGTAGATCACACGCGGAAGCGTTCAAAGAACGGTGATGAGGAAGTCGTACACGACGTGATCCAAATCACCGGAGATCCTAGCGCCGAACGGACGGCACCTCCGTGTTCAACACACGTACGGTCAGCGTGACGTCTCCTCCTTCTTGATCCAGCAAGGGGGGAAGAGAGGTTGATGAAGATCCAGCAGCACGACGGCGTGGTGGTGGATGCAGGGCGTCACCGCAGCAGGTCTTCGCCGTTACACTGCGAGAGAGAGAGGTGTAGCAGGGGAGAGGGAGGCGCCAAGACTCAAGGTGTTGCTGCCCCCTCCCTCCCCCCTTTATATAGGCTCCCCTAGGGGGGGCGCCGGCCCTAGGAGATGGGATCTCCTAGGTGGGGCGGCGGCCAAGGGGTGGAGTGCCCCCCAAGCCAGGTGGGGCGCCCCCCACCCCTAGGGTTCCAACCCTAGGCGCATGGGGTGGGCCTAGGGGGGCGCACTAGCCCACTATGGGCTGGTTCCCCTCCCCACTTTGGCCCATGGGGCCCTCCGGGATGGGTGGCCCCACCCGGTGGACCCCCGGGACCCTTCCGGTGGTCTCGGTACAATACCGGTGACCCCGAAACTCTCCCGATGGCCGAAACTGCACTTCCTATATATAATTCTTCACCTCCGGACCATTCCGGAACTCCTCGTGACGTCCAGGATCTCATCCGGGACTCCTAACAACTTTCGGGTTACTGCATATTCATATCTCTACAACCCTAGCGTCACCGAACCTTAAGTGTGTAGACCCTACGGGTTCGGGAGACATGTAGACATGACCGAGACGGCTCTCCGGTCAATAACCAACAGCGGGATCTGGATACCCATGTTGGCTCCCACATGCTCCTCGATGATCTCATCGGATGAACCATGATGTCGAGGATTCAAGCAACCCCGTATACAATTTCCTTTGTCAATCGGTACGTTACTTGCCCGAGATTCGATCGTCGATATCCCAATACCTCGTTCAATCTTGTTACCGGCAAGTCACTTTACTCGTCCCGTAATGCATGATCCCGTGACCAGACACTTGGTCACTTTGAGCTCATTATGATGATGCATTATGGAGTGGGCCCAGAGATACCTCTCCGTCATACGGAGTGACAAATCCCAGTCTTGATCCGTGTCAACCCAACAGACACTTTCGGAGATACCCGTAGTACACCTTTATAGTCACCCAGTTACGTTGTGACGTTTGGTATACCCAGAGCACTCCTACGGTATCCGGGAGTTACACGATCTCATGGTCTAAGGAAAAGATACTTGACATTGGAAAAACTCTAGCAAACGTACTATACGATCTTGTGCTATGTTTAGGATTGGGCCTTGTCCATCACATCATTCTCCTAATGATGTGATCCCGTTATCAATGGCATCATTATGTCCATAGCCAGGAAACCATGACTATCTGTTGATCAACGAGCTAGTCAACTAGAGGCTCACTAGGGACACATTGTGGTCTATGTATTCACACATGTATTACAATTTCCGGATAATACAATTAGAGCATGAACAATAGACAATTATCATAAACAAGGAAATATAATAATCATTTTATTATTGCCTCTAGGGCATATTTCCAACACCCGCATCTTCAGTTTGACAGACGGGAGGCGTTGCAGTTGGTTCCTGCCGAGCCACCCTGCTAGCTGTTACCTTCTTGCTCTTCCTAGGCTTAGGAGCCACATCTTCGTCGTCGTCCGAAAGGTCAATGATGTTGGGTGGAGCTGCAAGACAGAACATTCGACCCCAAGTGAACCACTCGACCCTAAAAGGATCAAGAATCGAAATCGCTAGAGTTCATACCTGGGTTAGAGGTCACCGCATCCTCCATTTCCTCGTCCCGGTACTGGTATGAAGAGGTCCTTGACGTAGCAGCACTGCAAAGGCCCGCATTCAATCGGTTACACCCCGTTAATTGAATCCACATAAAGGACAAGTCAGATGGTTACCCGGAGATAGTAGGAACGATCACTTTGATCCGAGGGAAAGCTTTGGGCGGTTTGGAAGAGATGGCTTTCGGCACTTTCAGCGCTGGAAGCGGCGCGACCTTGGATTGCTTTGGAGGCTTCTCAGTCGGCGTCGGGGAAGACGTCCTGGGGCGCTTCGAAGATTGCTCGATCGGTGCAGCCACCAAGTCCGGAGCGCGTGCCGGGTCATGAGTGTGCTTGGACCTCCTCTGCCTCCGAGGAGGCGAGTCGACTTCTTCCTCATCGGTCGATTCATCGCTCTGCTCGTCCTCCTCGGCTTCCGAATGCTCCTCGCCGCTCTCGCCCCCGCTCCCTTCTTCTTCAGCGCCGGGGTCCTGCACTTCGTTGGGCCTGAAAGGATAACAATCAAAAGACATTCAGTCGACCACAAACAGGACATCACGTGGTGAATCGGAAAGATACTTGATAAAACAGAAATATACCTGCTCCGGCTGGCGCGAGTTGTTGAATGGAATCACCCTCCTGGATCCCCGAGGGTTGTCTTTGTTGCCAGTGATTCCCCTCAACCAGTTCTCCAAGATATCCTCACTGACCTCCTCCGGGTGGATCCGAGTGGTATCTTTGAGCCCAGAGTACATCCACATCGGATGATCACGCGCCTGAAGAGGTTGGATGCGTCGACCGAGAAAGACCTCCAGCAGATCCATCCCGGTCACTCCGTCGCGAACAAGCTGGACGACCCGTTCGACCAGCTCCTTGACCCGCGCCTTCTCTTCTGGAACTACCTTCAGGGGAGCAGGCTTCTCCACTCGAGCCAAGGAGAAAGGAGGAAGTCCAGTCGACTGGCCAGGGGTTGACTGATCCTTGCAGTAAAACCAAGTCGACTGCCAGCCCCGGACCGAGTCAGGAAGGATCATCGCTGGGAAAGTACTCTTGCTCCTCATTTGGATCCCTAGACCACCGCACATCTGGATCACCCGCGTCCTCTCGTCACTCAACTTGGCCTTTTTGACCGACTGGGAACGGCAAGTGAAGTTGTGTTTGAAAAGCCCCCAGTGCGGTCGACAGCCCAAGAAGTTTTCGCACATGGACACGAAAGCGGCCAGATAGACTATGGTGTTTGGGGTGAAATGGTGGAGCTGAGCCCCAAAGAAGTTCAAAAAACCCTGGAAGAAAGGGCAGGGAGGCAGCGAGAATCCGCGATCTACGTGGGTTGCTAGGAGGACACACTCACCCTCTCTAGGCTGCGGCTCAGTTTCGTCCCCCGGGAGCCGAGCCGATTTGTGGGGGATCAATCCCCCCTCCACCAGGTCGTCGAGGTCGTCCTGCGTGATTGCCGAGCGGATCTAGTCGCCCTGGATCCAGCCCGCCGGCAGGCTGGACCTCAACGAGGATTCGCCCCGGCTAGTCCGCTTGCCCTTCGCCTTTGTGGTCGCCTTCTTCGCGCGTTCCAGCGCCGCCGTCTTATCCTTCCCCATGGTGGCAGATGGAGCTCGAGCGGAGGTCCGGTGACGAGGCGGAAGCGAGAGTGGCGGAGAGATCGGGAGAAAGAGAAGAGAGAATGGTGGCGTGCGGAGCAGAGGCCTGGCCCGAGACCTTTTATAAGACCTTCCGCCGAGTGGTTGACTAGTGGACCCAAGCGATCTAAACAAATCCCGCAACAGTCGCGCGCGCAGTACGTGGCGAAAAAGGTGGCGCGGGGATCGAGGAGACTTACCTAATCCATCCCGATGACCTCGTTTCCTCCTGTCTGGCGCGCTTCCCAAAATTCGAATCCCGCGAGATCCGCGGAGAGCGGAACAACCTGTCAGACTGAAGACAAACACCCTCTACATCATCATTCGGAATTCAACCATGAAAGTTCACTTGACAACAACCAAGAATGGACCAAGGCGACTGAGAAAGGAGTTGACGTCGTCTCATCAACTCATTGTTTCGGGACAAGGCATATTCATAGCACAAAGAGTGGGTCGGAAGTGTTCTCAACCCCTTCCTCATTCGAACCCTGATCCATTTGGGGGCTAATGATGAAGCTATGTACCTAGGGTAGGGTCATGGACCTGTCCAGCATACCCTCCCTGAGGACATCTTTACAAAGAATCAGAAGCAGTCGAAGAGAAAATATCATCCACTCGACCATGAAGATGTGCTCACTCGACTACCTTGAAGACACTCGACCACCAGAAGACGAGAAGCCCTCCACTCTGCAATGGTCACGACTTAAACCATACCATTATGGGCATTTATAACACTTTATTGTAGACGTTACCAGTAACGCCCCACCTTTATGAACATTGAACCCTGTGTAACGGAGAGGAGCTGGGGTCCTGGCGCACTCTATATAAGCCACCCCCCTCCTCTGGGACTGGGGTTCACACTTTTGTAAACACACACACACACATATAATCCAGTTGACCGCCTCAGGGCACCGAGACGTAGGGCTGTTACTTCCTCCGAGAAGGGCCTGAACTCGTAAAACTCGTGTGTACAACTACTCATAGCTAGGATCTTGCCTCCTCATACCTACCCCCCATTCTACTGTCAGTCTTAGATCCACGACAGGCCGAACTCGGAGCCCTCAGGGGCCTTGTTCCCTCTGCTCCCGGAGTCTGGAAGGTCGCCTTGAGGCGCCTCCGAGACTGTCTCCCCTCAACCCGGTGCCTCTTGAGACAATACCTCGGCGTCGTCCGCAGGGCAAGGGGAGGTGGCGGTCGAAAGTGGATCGCTATCCATATCCGACGAGCCCAGGGAGCCGTCCGATGATACATCGATACTGGCCCGTGGCGGCCTGCATAATCATATTCGGCGTTAGGGGAAGCAGTGCGACAAAGGAATGCTATGAGTTACTCTGGTATCTGAATACTTACGACTTCGCCAGGGGCTTGGCCCTGAGCAGCCACTCGTCTTCGCCTTCTGCGGCGGTGGTGGAACTATCCGGAAGGAGAGTCCTTCCCTTCTTGGACCCTTCGGCCTCCCCAGTTGGGGCGGCCTTCCTTTTCTTGTCTCCCCCAACTGGAGGGGGAGCATCTTCTTCTTCCTCCTCGTTTTCGAGGGAGGAGTGTGCCGCAGAGTTATCAGACGATGAGTCTGTTGACGCCTGGTTTCCGGAACTCTTTCGGGTTCCCTTGGCCTTCTTGGTCTTCTCCGACACATTGTAAGGGGCCGGAGTCAGCATCTTCATCAGGAGAGCGTCTGCTGGGCCTTCGGGCAAAGGAGCCGGACAGTCGATCTGTCCGGCCGTCTCCTGCCAATCCTGTCAAAGGTACGGGAGTTTAGATCCTGCATAGAGTCAAACTATGAAAAACAAGTATCCTGTGAGGGGTAAAACAGCTTACCATGCTGGCTTGGTGCTTCGCGCAGAATCCGCGATCCTCGATAGTGGGAGGGGGAACCTCGGCACCCTTGAATATCACCTTCCAGGCATCCTCGTGAGTTGTGTCGAAGAGCCTGTTCAGAGTTCGGTGCTGGGCTGGGTCGAACTCCCACAACTTGAAAGCCCGTTGTTGGCATGGTAGGATCCGGCGGATGAGCATGACCTGGACTACGTTGACGAGTTTGAGCTTCTTGTTCACCATGTTTTGAATACATGTTTGGAGTCCGGTCAGCTCTCCCGAACTACCCCAGGACAGGCCCTTCTCTTTCTAGGAGGTGAGCCGCGTGGGGATGCCAGATTGGAACTCGGGGGCTGCTGCCCATTTAGGGTCACGCGGCTCGGTGATGTAGAACCACCCCGATTGCCACCCCTTTATGGTCTCCACAAAGGAGCCCTCGAGCCATGTGACATTGGGCATCTTGCCCACCATGGCGCCTCCGCACTCCGCCTGGCGGGCGCTCACTACCTTCGGCTTAACATTGAAGGTCTTTAGCCATAAGCCGAAGTGGGGCTTGATGCGGAGGAAGGCCTCACACGCGAAGATAAACGCTGAGATGTTGAGTGTCGGTGTCAAAACCGGCGAATCTCGGGTAGGGGGTCCCGAACTGTGCGTCTAGGCGGGATGGTAACAGGAGACAAGGGACACGAAGTTTTACCCAGGTTCGGGCCCTCTCGATGGAGGTAAAACCCTACGTCCTGCTTGATTAATATTGATGATATGGGTAGTACAAGAGTAGATCTACCACGAGATCGAGGAGGCTAAACCCTAGAAGCTAGCATATGGTATGATTGTTGATGTGTATGTTGTCCTACGGACTAAAACCCTCCGGTTTATATAGACACCGGATAGGGTTAGGGTTACATAGAGTCGGTTACAATGGTAGGAGATCTTCATATCCGTATCGCCAATCTTGCCTTCCACGCCAAGGAAAGTCCCCTCCGGACGCGGGACGAAGTCTTCAATCTTGTATCTTCATAATCCAGGAGTCCGGCTGAAGGTATAGTCCGGCCATCCGGACACCCCCTAATCCAGGACTCCCTCAGTAGCCCTTGAACCAGACTTCAATGACGATGAGTCCGGCACGCATATTGTCTTCGGCATTGCAAGGCGGGTTCCTCCTCCAAGTACTTCATTAGAAGATTTTGAACACAAAGATAGTGTCCAGCTCTGCAAAATAAGTTTCCACATATTGCCATTGAGAGAATAATATTTACACAAATCTAATCTGCTGACGTATTCCGTACTGTGACGTCACACCACGGCCAAGCTTTTATTCGAACCGTTTTACTGTTCCAACTCAGCGCGTTATGCGAGGCAGTTTCCTTGGCACATCTTGTTAAAGCAGAGATCGTGTCCCCCTTATTCCGGGATTCTCATCAATACGGGCGTGGGTAATCCAACCGCTTCTAGGACTCCTAGATTATAGGCAAGCCCAAACAGACATGGAGAGGATGCTTGATATCCACCCTCTTTATAAAGGGACAAGGCTTTTATTTTTCCCTCCCGTGCTCAATCGAATCCTTCCCCCGCCTCGAGCTCCAACGCCCAAAGTTTAGGTTAGGTGCTCCGAACCTTCAATCATGTCCGGATCTAGCCTTCAAGGCCGATGGGTGCCTTCCTCCGTCACGGAAGAAGACATCAAAAAGTTGAGGGAGGCCAGATATCTGACCGTCGAGATCTTGCATCAGCTACCTCCCCGGGGGCAGGCCGTCCCTTCCCCCGAACCCAACGAGAGCATCGTGTTCGTCTCCCACTTCCTTCGAGGTCTAGGCCTTGCTCTGGATCCATTCGTCAGGGGCTTGATGTTTTACTACGGGCTAGATTTCCATGATCTAGCTCCGGACTCCTTTCTTCATATCACGACATTTATTATCGTGTGCGAGGCCTTCCTCCGGGTCACCCCTCACTTTGGCCTGTGGCTCAAGACCTCTGAAGTAAAGCCTAAGATGATCGAGGGGCAACAGGCGGCGTGTGGAGGTGCCTCAATATGCAAGATGACGGGAGCTCTGTGGCCCAAAGGTTCCATTCCAGAGGTGTCTGAATTGTGGCAACAGGAGTGGTTCTACATCACGGCTCCTAGAAGCGCCAAGTGGGCGCCCCCCTGTTTTCCGCTCAGGCCCCCCACCACAACTGATGTCGTGGATCAGCAGAGGTCTGAGCTGGGGTCCAGCCAAGGACGTGCCTATTACTGCAAGGCCGCATTCGAGATCTCTTCAATGGAGATTTCAGTTTGGTTGCGGTGATACAGGTTATGCTGGTTCGTCAAGTCCAGCCTTGCAAACGCCGGCCTCTTCGTCTGTGGGAGTTCAATCCTGAGGGACCGCGTGCCATTCAAAATTTTCTTGGCCTGATGCACGAGGAGATGTACAAATCATTCTTCGGACCTCAGACGGAGTGTCCGGAAATCACCGAGGACGTGGGCCTGAGTAGCAACCACACCGCTGAATAGGTAAGGCATCTTCTGGCCGAACATAATTTCTCTACTTTGTTATGAAGTTATCCCTGAGAGTTTGCTTTTTGACCAGGACTGGCTCACAAAGGCGAAGTTGATTCGGTGTTCGGCCCCCCTCCCTGAGGGTTTGGAAAATCCGGTATTGGAAAAGATGCTCCAGACCGCACCTTGCCTGGAGCCCTTGAAGGAAGATACTGTGGAGGATAATGCGGGCGGACGCGGGCTCCCAATGCTGCCCATTCTAGCCGAGGGAGCGAGCGCCTCTATGAGGGAAGGCGATCAGAAGAGAAAAAGGACCGCGCCCGGGGATTTGGAAGCCAAAGCTTCCAAACGGGAGAAGAAGTCTCCCACAGAGGGTCCCACCCTGGGGGGTGTTGTCGCCGCACAAAGTCCGCGGGGGGATCAATCCTCCCACGAGTCGTAAGTGACCTGAAATACCTTTGATAGTACAGATATGCTATTTTTTTCTTCTGAGAAGATAAGCACCTCATATATTTTTGCAGTTCGAGCCTTAGCCCCTCTCAAATGAGCTCATCTTCGGGGGATCTTCTTCTAGAGATGATGGAGAGCGAAACACCTCATCCGGACTCCTCCGCTCCGGAAGCGGGCAACCCTAAAGTGTCGTCGCGGAGGGCCTCTCCGAGTCCGGCGAGGCCAGAAGATAATCCCGTTGACCCCCGAAGCTCCCAATGTCCGGCTCCCGAAGAGAGTAGACAAAAGAGTCCGACACGGTCTAGTGTGCGATCGGATGTTCTAAGGGAGTTGGTGGGGCGAGCGGCCATCTCAGATGAACAAAGTGTGCTGATGAATACGGTGATGGAGAGAATATCGTCTGCCGAAAGCGGATTGCATGAAGCTTTTATGAGTCTACTGACAGGCTTTGAGGTACGTAAAAGAATGTATGATAGTCCTGCACATGCTAGGTGTGCCCTGTGTAGATAGTAGCCCCTGAGACTCTGGTTGTCGTCGGAAACGACGACGAACAGAGGATCATATTCCCAGGTAATAACTATACTACCTCTATGTGCAGGTGATGGAAGCTCCGGTGGCTAGCCGCACTAGCGAGTTTGCCCATTTAGAATGGCAGTTGGATGCGGCAGACGCCGACATCGAGCTTGTTAACAAAAGGCTTGACGAGGCACAGGGTGAGTGTCAATATCTGGTAAACGCCACATAGGAAGAGCAGCATGATGCCAGTATCTTAAATATGTTGTGACTGTAGATGGAGCTGCCACTATTGAGGCCTTGCGGGCATAACTTGCCCAAGCCAAGGAACAAGCGAGGTTAGGTAATGCGGCTGCTGTGAAGGCGGCCGAAGAGTTGCAAGCCAAGAAGGCCGCGCATGGCGAGACCCGAGACAAGATGGCCAAGATGGCTGTGGAACTAAAAGCCGCCGCCGACCGTTGCCGGGTTCTCGAAAAGGAAAACCAAACGAAGGCATCGGACCTTGAGAAGGCTGCTGCGACGAAAAAGGATCTCCGCTCTGCTATGAGGGCAAAGAAGGAGGAGCTGCGGGAAGCCGGGGATATTGTAGCTGGGAAATCCTTAATGTTGCGGAGGAAATTCGGAGATCCACGGTATGCCCCTCTGGATCGACTATGGAGTTCGGAGGATGTGTATATGGATTTGGCGGCGAGTGCTGCCGATGCGGCCAAGTACTTCCAGGGTCAGACAGACCGTGGAGTAGACCAGCTGTTTTGGAGACAATTCCATTCTCCCAAGCGTCCACTTACATTGACTGACCAATTAGCCGAATGGGCCGAACTAAACAGGTCGTCCGGACTCTCTATGAGGTCTGTTGTGGATCAGCTGTGGCCGGGAAGGTCAAAACCAAACAGCTATTTCAGCTTGGTGCAGTAGTTCCTTGACGTTGTGCCGCGCATTAATGTGATGAAGAGGTCGGTGTGCATAGAGGGCGCACGGATGGCCTTTGCCCGTGTTAAGGCATACTAGGCGGAGATGGATGCTACCAATGTTGCAGCGCGGGATTCGGCTATAGGTCGAAAGGCTGCTGAGCACTATTTTGAAGAAGTTCTTGAGGGTGCCCGTTTGATAGAGACCCAGTGCTCAAAAAATATTATGTTTGAGTGATATGTAATCTCACTGTAAGAGAAATGCTTTTATAAATTTTTATAAGGCTATTTTTATACTTTTGCCTGAAAGTAATATGATGCCTCCTGGGCGGCCATTTATGTATACATGTGTATAACCTGAAAGATTGCAGTCGTTGGCTTCAGCCCCCACACATATAATGCAGAGGTGCTCGCAAAAACACGCGTTCACACTTAACCCAACGTCTTGGTCCTATTAAGGAGGTGATAGCGGAGCGAGCGAGGCAACCGGACTATAATGCTTTAGCACTTTCACTTAGCCATAGGAGTTTGACAGTGGGGCTACTAGATAGCCCCTGGTGGCTCCGCACTCTCCCGGTTCCGGGGTGCATACATGCCTGGCCGGAAAACGGCCCTTTGTTAAGGCGGAGGAATTCTAACATTCCCACAGGTCATCGAGTGGTTGACCAGTCTCATGCTATATCATGACAGTCAGTTTTCGGCTTTCTCTACTGAGGTGCTCGTCCAGATGAACCAGGGCACAATCGCAGTAGTTCTCCTGGTGCTACCTTAGCCAGTAAAGCGGAACGTAAGGCACCAAAACACAGGAGCCGGGCAAACCCAACATTTGACCAAAGACAATGATTCGGAGCTGATGCATATAGGGCCAAACTCGCGACGCCGAACACTCCCTAAGGTATTCGGTCTTTGTGGTATAAACCGGGCATAAATAATGGCCTTTGTAAGAAGCCCCTTGTGTCCAGGTACGTGCATTATTCTGGCATGGCCACATGCCAAGACGTCAGCATCCTTCTCAACGGTGGATATGTATCAACAAGAGACAGTAAAAAAGGTTTACGCAGGGTCTTAATCTAAAAAGAATCCTTGGAACGGGTCCCTGCTGCACGTCTGCGCCTGTGTCTCTGTTGTGCCATATCCCGGACGGGTGTAGCACGATGGTTGTCTGTAAAAAAGAGGAAGTTAAGTGAAAAAGTTGTCGTGCAAAAAGATAGTTTTTAAAGAAACCATGTGTAATTCAAGATGATAAGAAATTGCCACCTGTCTGCGCGCGTTGAGCCCCTTGTATTGACAAATAGGGGTGTGACCACTTATTTCTGTATAAATAGCGGCGCCGGACTTGATTAGTTGTATCTGAGGTCTTGACGACCTATTGGATGCTTTCTTTTGTCCGAGCGCTTTTAGTGTGCGGCGGCCAAGGCAGCCTCACTCTCTTCGGCGCGCAGAGATCGCTTGATATTTCCATGCACTGTAATGATGCCACGTGGACTGAGCATCTTGATTGTGAGGGAGGCGTAGTGCGGTATTGCATTAAAGCGAGCGAAAGCTTCGCGTCCGAGCAGTGCTTGATAGCCACTTTGAAATGGAGCGATGTGGAAAGTTAAATGCTCGCGACGGAAGTTATCGGGGGAGCCGAATATAACTTGTAGTAAGAGGGATCCCATACAACGAGCCCCTGGGCCTGGTGTTACTCCTTTAAAGGTAGTATTGCTATGGCGAATCTGTGTTGGGTCTAACCCCATCCTGCGGATTGTATCCTGATATATTAGGTTTAGGCTACTGCCGCCGTCCATCAAGACCCTTGTGAAGTGATATCCACCAATTACTGGGTCTAATACCAGGGCAGCCCATCCTGCGTGTTGGATACTTGCTGAGTAATCGCGATGATTGAAAGTGATCGGTTGAGATGACCAGTGGCAGGACTTCGTAGTGATAGGCACTTGGGTATACTTTCCTGGGAGTGCCGTATTGTTTTTTCCCTTGATTATGTGTAACACGTTTACTGTTTTGACTTCTGGTGGAAATTTCTTTTGTTCCGCCATGTCTTGCTTGGGAGGCTCGTCCTCGTCTTCACTTGGTGTATCCTCCCCCTTATGTACATCGTTGAGCTTGCCGGACTGCTTGAAGACCCAACATTCTCTGTGGGTATGATTAGCAGGTTTACCAGGGGTACTATGGATCTGACATACTTGGTCCAAAATTTTGTTGAGGCTGGACAGTTCATCCCTGGTGCCTTTAGGCGGCTTTTGACCTGCCCGAGAGCTTTTGAATCCGGCATTTACTGCCGTGCCCTTCGTGCTGTCTTCTTTATTCCGGCGTTTGTTATTGCTGTTGTGCCGTGATTTCCCGTTTCCATCTCTAACTTCAGATGTACTGGGGTCGCTGGTGCTGCATCTGGCTAGCCAGCTGTCCTCCCCCACGCAAAAGCGGGTCATGAGGTTTGTTAATGCGGCCATCGTTCTTGGCTTATTTTGGCCGAGGTGTCTGGCAAGCCATTCGTCACGAACGCTATGCTTGAAAGCTGATAAAGCTTCGGCGTCCGGGCAGTCGACAATTTGGTTCTTTTTAGTAAGAAACCTATTCCAAAGCTTTCGGGCCGACTCTCTGGGCTGTTGAGTTATATGACTCAAATCGTCCGCATCCGGAGGTTGGACATAAGTCCCTTGAAAATTTGCCCGAAAGGCGTCTTCGAGCTCTTCCCAACTTCCGATGGAGCTTTCGGGGAGTCCTTTGAGCCAGTGATGAGCTGGCCCTTTCAGCTTGAGGGGTGGGTACTTGATGGCATGGAGATCATCTCCTCGAGCCATATGGATATGAAGGATGTAGTCCTCAATCCAGACCCCAGGGTCTGTTGTTCCATCGTATGCCTCTATGTTTACGGGCTTGAATCCTTCTGGAAATTCATGGTCCAGCACCTCATCGGTGAAACATAGGGGGTGTGCGGCACCCCTGTAGCTGGGTGTACTTCGTTGTTCGGATGTTTGTTGTATTGCATTGTATGCTGGGGCGCGCTTGCGTGGTCCATAGATGGATCTTGTTACACCGTCCTTTGGGTGCGAGCCCTCGCATTGGTTGCGTGTTGTATGGTGAGCGGTGTTGTATGCCGCTCTGTATTGGTAGAGGGGTCGTCTATCCGACCAGGTGGCTGCTTCGATATTTGGTTGTGGGGGTTCTGAGGCCTCCTCATCGAATTCGGGTAGCAGCTTCCGCTTCGGGTAGCTCTTGAAGGGTTGATTGTCGCCGTACCTTGCTGCAGTGCTGAGTATTTTACTCCATCTGAATTGGAGTGTGTCTTGCGCAGCCTTGAGCCTTTGCTTCTGCTTTTTCAGGCTCCTCGCGGTGGCAACAAGCCTTTTACGGGCAGTCTGTTGCTCCGGGTGTCTGTCCGGCGTTATGTCGTCCAGACCATTATCCTTGATAGGATTTGTTTGTTCGATTTGATTATCCGGATTGCCGTTGTCCGGCAGCGGTTCGCCCTGCTCCAGCACTGGGTCTGTTTGATCGCTATTTCTATCGAGGCGGGATTTGGGGCGGCGCTTGCGGCGCCGCTTTGACTGCTTTTCGAGGGAACAAGCCTTCGGTGCGTCCTTTCGCTCCTCGTAGTCATCTTTTGGTGCGTCCACCATGTATACGTCATATGATGAGGTGGTCTTCCAGGGCCCAATAGGCGCTGGTTCTTCATCGTCTCCTTCATCGGCGTCCATACCGTCGATGTCTCCGGAGTCGAAGTCGAGTATGTCGGTTAAATCGCCGACTGTGGCTACAAAGTGGGTGGTGCGTGGGCCTTGAGTTTCTTCATCGCCCGCATCCCAATCTCACTGACCATAGTCCATCCAGGACTCTCCTGATAAAGAGAGAAACTTCAATGACTTCAGGATATCGCCCAAAGGCGAGTGCTGAAAGATGTCCGCGGCGGTGAACTCCATGATCGGCGCCCAATTGGATTCGATTGGCAGGGGCGCGGAGGGTTAGGAGTCCGGAGAGGAGTCCAGCTCCTTGGAGTCACGAGTCTCGCCGGGTACGGGGCTGGTGCTTGGCTCAATCGCCGTTGGGGCCGCAGCCCCCGAGGTGGCGTCCAACCGCCCATCCTCGATCGGCGCAGTTGGCTCCGAATTAAGGGTCGGAGCCGATGCGGGTGCGGCTTCCAGGGCACTGTTCGGCGGCAGAGCTAGATCATGCTCGTCGTGACAGTGTGGCGCGCTTGGCAGTGGCTCGAATCCGTCGAAGATCAAGTCTCCGCGGATGTCAGTCGTGTAGTTTAAACTTCCGAATCTGACCTGACGGCCAGGGGCGTAGCTTTTGATCTGCTCCAGACGGCCAAGCGAATTGGCCCGCAGTGTGAAGCCGCGGAAGACGAAGATCTGTCCGGGGAGGAAGGTCTCACCCTGGACTGCATCGCTATCGATGATCATAGGAGCCATCGAGCCTGATGGCGATGACACAGAGGAACTCTCAATGAAAGCACCAATGTCGGTGTCAAAACCGGCGGATCTCGGGTAGGGGGTCCCGAACTGTGCGTCTAGGCCGGATGGTAACAGGAGACAAGGGACATGAAGTTTTACCCAGGTTCGGGCCCTCTCGATGGAGGTAAAACCCTACATCCTACTTGATTAATATTGATGATATGGTTAGTACAAGAGTAGATCTACCATGAGATCGAGGAGGCTAAACCCTAGAAGCTAGCCTATGGTATGATTGTTGATGTGTATGTTGTCCTACGGACTAAAACCCTCCGGTTTATATAGACACCGGATAGGGTTAGGGTTACATAGAGTCGGTTACAATGGTAGGAGATCTTCATATCCATATCGCCAAGCTTGCCTTCCACGCCAAGGAAAGTCCCCTCCGGATGCGGGACAAAGTCTTCAATCTTGTATCTTCATAATCCAGGAGTCCGGCTGAAGGTATAGTCTGGCCATCTAGACACCCCCTAATCCAGGACTCCCTCATTGAGGATGAAGTTTGGGGCCAGATCGTGGAAATCCAGGCCGTAGTAGAACATGAGCCCCGGACGAATGGGTGGAGAGGGAATCCCAGTCCGCGGAGGAAATGGGTAAGGAACACTACCCTCTCATGGGGCCTGGGGGTGGGGATGAGCTGCCCCTCATCTGGGAGCCGGTGTGCGATGTCGTCAGGCAGGTATTCGGCTCTCCTCAGCTTCTTGATGTGGCCCTCTGTGACGGAGGAGACCATCCATGTTCCTCCCGCTCCGGACATGTTTGGAGAAGGTCGAGGTGGGAAATGCGGACTTGGGCGCTGGAGCTCGAATGTGCGAAAATGGATGAGCAAGGGAGGAAGAAGGCGTGGATGAAAAGGTGAATCCTTATCCCTTTATATGGGCGGACGAAACTATGCATCCCCACTAGCCAGGTAAAACTCGCTTATCCCCCAAGCGCCGTAATCGATGGCGCAGTTGGGTTACCCACACGCGTATTGATGAGAATCCCGTGATAAGGGGACACGATCTCTGCTTTGACAAGACGTGTCAAAAAACTGCCTCGCGTTATGTGCGGGACTAGTTAAAGGAAACGGTTCGAATAATCACTGGGCCATGACATAATGTTGTGCTGCCAAAACAGGTCAGCAAATTAGATTTGTGGAAATATTATTCTCTCTACGATGGTATGTGGGACTTATTTTGCAGGGTCGGACACTATCCTTGTATTCAAATTCTTCCGTGATGTATTCGGAGGAGGTACCCGCCTTGCAATGCCGAAGACAATACTGCGAGCCGTACTCATCGTCATTGAAAGCCTGGTTCAGGGGCTACTGAGGGAGTCCTGGATTAGGGGGTCTCCGGACAGCCGGACTATATCCTTTGGCCGGACTGTTGGACTATGAAGATACAAGATTGAAGACTTCGTCTCGTGTCCGGATGGGACTCTACTTGGCGTGGAAGGCAAGCTAGGCAGTACGGATATGAATATGTCCTCCTTTGTAACCGACCTTGTGTAACCCTAACCCTCTCCGGTGTCTAATATAAACCGGTTGGTTTTAGTCCGTAGGACACAACAATAACATACAATCATACCATAGGCTAGCTTCTAGGGTTTAGCCTCTTTGATCTCGTGGTAGATCTACTCTTGTACTACCCATATCATCAATATTAATCAAGTAGGACGTAGGGTTTTACCTCCATCAAGAGGGCCCGAACCTGGGTAAAACATCGTGTTCCCTGCCTCCTGTTACCATCTGCCTTAGACGCACAGTTCGGGACCCCCTACTCGAGATCCACCGGTTTTGACACCGACACCCACTCTTGAGCAGTTATTAAATGAACCTTGTCCAAAGCACGGCACCCGGGAGAAGCCAGCCACCCACCTGTGGAAATATTGTACGATCATGAAGGCGTTTAAAAATTCAAACGCGTTTGATGGAGGTCACGACCCAGGTGGTGGTTCAGGAGGAGGCGGTTTTCACGGCCCGGGCGCCGGTTCAGTTGGAGGATGTTTCCACGGTCAGGGCTATCCTGGTCACCAAGGAGGATATAATCAACAACCCGGCCAATGTAATCAGTAGCAGCAATCCGGTTATTAGAGCAACCCGAAACAACTGAGTAGTGGGCAATACCATGTATTTACCACTAGTTTATGTAAGAGGGACCAGAAGCTTCACAAGAGGGCCGTCAATGTCATTGAGCCGGCGATTCCACGTTATCTACGTTGGTCAGAGCAGTCTATTGTGTGGAGCAGAGAGGATCACCCGCCCCGGGTTGATAATCCGGGTCATTTGGCCTTGGTAGTGGCACCTCAAGTTGGTGGATACAAGTTCACTAAGGTGCTCATGGATGGAGGCAGCAGCATCAACATCCTCTACTATGAGACGTTCCGCCGGATGGGATTGACTGATAAAAATCTTAAACAATCCAACACCATTTTTCACGGTGTGATACCTGGTAAATCGGCATACCCGGTTGGTAAGATTGAACTGGAAGTAGCCTTTGGGGATTAGTACGACTCCAGAGCAGAAAAATTAACCTTTGAGGTGGTTAAAATCAAAAGCCCATATCATGCTCTGTTCGGGCGGCCGACTTATGCCAAGTTCATGGCTCGGCCGTGTTATGTGTATTTACAGCTCAAGATGCCGGGTCATAAGGGCACCATTACAGTACATGGGAGCCGGAAGATAGCCTTGGAATGTGAAGAAGGTGATGCCGCCTATGCTGAATCTGTTTGTGCAACAAATGAGTTAAAGTTTTATAAGGATCATGTTGACCCGGCAGAGCATTGATACGTCCATTTTGCATCATGCTTTTATATCGATATTTATTGCATTATGGGCTGTTATTTCACTTTATGTCACAATACTTATGGCTATTCTCTCTTATTTTACAAGGTTTACATAAGGAGGGAGAATGCCGGCAGTTGGAATTCTGGGCTGGAAAAGGAGCAAATATTAGAGACCTATTCTGCGCAACTCCAAAAGTCCTGAAAATCCACGGAACATCTTAAAAAAAATGAAGAAAAATGCTCGCCAAAGATGAAGGCCAGGGGGCCCACACCCCGCTCACGAGGGTGGGGGCGCGCCCCCTACCTCGTGGGCCCCCTGGTGGCTCTTCGATGCCCATCTTCTCCTATATGAAGTCTTTCGATGAGAAAAAAATAGGAAGGAACTTTTTGGGACGAGACTCCGCCGCCACGAGGCGGAACCTTGGCGGATCCAATCTAGAGCAACGGCAGAGCTGTTCTGCCGGGGATACTTCCCTCCGGGAGGGGGAAATCATCACCATCGTCATCACCAACGCTCCTCTCATCGGGAGAGGGCAATCTCCATCAACATCTTCACCAGCACCATCTCATCTCCAAACCCTAGTTCATCTCTTGTATCCAATTCTTGTCTCAAAGTCCGGGATTGGTGCTAGTAGGTTGCTAGTAGTGTTGATTACTCCGTGTAGTTGCTGCTAGTTGGTTTATTTGGTGGAAGATCATATGTTCAGATCCTATATGCATATTATTACCCCTCTGATTATGAACATGAATATGCTTTGTGAGTAATTAAGTTTATTCCTGAGGACAAGGGAGAAGTCTTGCTATTAGTAGTCATGTGAATTTGGTATTTGTTTGATATTTTGATAAGATGTATGTTGTCTATCCTCTAGTGGTGTTATGTGAACATCGACTACATAACACCTCACCATTATTTGGGCCTAGAGGAAGGCATTGGGAGGTAATAAGTAGATGATGGGTTGCTAGAGTGACAGAAGCTTAAACCCTAGTTTATGCGTTGCTTCGTAAGGGGTTGATTCGAATCCATTTGTTTCATGCTATGGTTAGGTTTACCTTAATACTTTTGTTGTAGTTGCGGATGCTTGCAATATAGGTTAATCATAAATGGGAAGCTTGTTCAAGTAACAACAGCACCCAAACACCGGTCCACCCACATATCAAATTATCAAAGTATCGAACGCGAATCATATGAACATGATGAAAACTAGCTTGACGATATTCCCATGTGTCCTCGGGAGCGCTTTTCCTATTATAAGAGTTTGTTCCGGCTTGTCCTTTGCTACAAAAGGATTGGGCCACCTTGCTGCACTTTATTTACTATTGTTACTTGTTGCTCGTTACAATTTATCCCGTCACAAAACTATGTATTACCACTTATTTCAGTACTTGCAGAGAATACCTTGGTGAAAACCGCTTATCATTTCCTTCTGCTCCTCGTCGGGTTCGACACTCTTACATATCGAAAGGACTACGATAGATCCCCTATACTCGTGGGTCATCCAGACTCTTTTCTGGTGCTATTGCCCAGGGGGTAGGGCACTTTTGGTAGGTGGAATTTGGTAAGGAAAAATTTCTATAGTGTGCTGAAATTTACTGTCACTTGTTACTATGGAAAGTAATTCTCTGAGGGGCTTGTTCGGGGTATCTTCACCCCGTCCAGTATAGCAAAGAGTTGCTCGTCAACCTACTGAACCTATTGAAAATGAAACTCCTTTTGAATTTCCTTCGGGTATGATGGAAAAACTGCTAGCTAACCCTTTTACAGGAGATGGAACAAAACATCCTGATGAGCACTTAATATATGTGGATGAAGTTTGTGGATTATTTAAGCTTGCAGGTATACCCGATGATGTTGCTAAGAAGAAGGTCTTCCCTTTATCTTTGAGGGGAGACGCATTATATGGTATAGGCTAGGTGATGATATGAGATCATGGGACTATAAAAGATTGAAGTTGGAATTTCATCAAAAGTATTACCCTATGCATCTTGTCCATCGTGTTCGCAATTATATATATAATTTCTGGCCTCGCGAAGGAGAAAGCATCGCTCAAGCTTGGGGGAGACTTAAATCAATGTTATATTCATGCCCCAATCATGAGCTCTCGAGAGAAATAATTATGCAAAGTTTTTATGCTCGGCTTTCTGATAACAATCGCACCATGCTTGATACTTCTTGTGCTGGCTCTTTTATGATGAAGACTATTGGATTCAAATGGGATTTATTGGATAGAATTAAACGCAACTCTGAAGATTGGGACCTCGACAATGGTAAGGAGTCAGTTATGACACCTAAGTTTGATTGTGTTAAATCTTTTATGGATACCGATATTTTCCGTAAGTTTAGCACTAAATATGGACTTGACTCTGAGATAGTAGCTTCTTTCTGTGAATCTTTTTCTACTTATGTTGAACTCCCTAAGGAGAAGTGGTTTAAATATCATCCTCCCATAGAAGTAAAAGTAGCTGCACCTATTAAAGTTGAAGAAAAGACTGTCACTTATAATGATCCTATTGTTCCTACTTCTTATATTGAGAAACCACCTTTCCCTGTTAGAATAAAGGATCGTGCTAAAGCTTCAACTGTTGTTCGTAAAAGCAATATTAGAACTTATACACCTCCTGAGCAAGTTAAAGTAGAACCTAATATTGCTATTGTTAAAGATCTCTTGTCCGATAATATTGATGGGCATGTTATTCAGTTCGAAGGTGAAACTGCTAGAATTGCTAAACCTTGTGCTAAAGATAAACATAGACCTGTGGTAGGCGTGCCTGTTATTTCTGTTAAAATAGGAGATCATTGTTATCATGGCTTATGTGATATGGGTGCAAGTGCTAGTGTTATACCGCATACTTTATACGAAGAAATTAAGAATGAAATTGCACCTGCTGAGTTAGAAGGTATTGATGTCACAATTAAACTTGCCAATAGAGATACTATTTCACCAATTGGAATTGTTAGAGATGTTGAAGTCTTGTGTGGGAAAACTAAATATCCTGCTGATTTTCTTGTTCTTACTTCTTCGCAAGATAGCTTTTGTCCCATTATATTTGGTAGACCCTTCTTAAATACTGTTAATGCTACCATAGATTGCACAAAGAATGTTTTTACTGTTGGCTTGGATGATATGGTTCATGATTTTAATTTCTCTAAATTTAGTAAACAACATCGTGAGGAAGAATTACCTAGTAAGGATGAAATTATTGGTCTTGCTTCTATTACTGTACCTCCTAGTGATCCTTTATAACACTATTTGCTAGACCATGAAAATGATATGTTCATGAATGAAAGAAGAGAAATAGATGAAGTATTCTTTAAACAGGAACCTATTCTGCAACATAATTTGCCTGTTGAAATTTTAGGGGATCCTCCTCCACCCAAGGGTGATCCCGTGTTTGATCTTAAACCTTTCCCTGATAATCTTAAATATGCTTATCTTGATGAAAAGAAGAAATATCCTGTTATTATTAGTGCTAACCTTTCAGAGCATGAAGAAGAAAGATTATTGAAAACTCTAAAGAAGCATCGTGCTGCTATTGGATATACTCTTGATGATCTTAAGGGCATTAGTCCCACTCTATGTCAACATAAAATAAATTTGGAAGCAGATGCCAAACCAGTTCGTGATCCTCAACGACGTATGAATCCTAAAATGAAAGAAGTGGTAAGAAAAGAAATACTAAAGCTTCTGGAGGCAGGTATAATCTATCTCGTTGCTGATAGTGAGTGGGTAAGTCCTGTCCATTGTGTCCCTAAGAAGGGAGGTATTACTGTTGTTTCTAATGATAAAGATGAATTGATTCCACAAAGAATTATCACAGGTTATAGGATGGTAATTGATTTCCGCAAATTAAATAAAGCTACTAAGAAAGATCATTACCCCTTACCTTTTATTGATCAAATGCTAGAAAGATTATGCAAACATACACACTATTCCTTTCTAGATGGTTATTCTGGTTTCTCTCAAATACCTGTGTCGGCTAGAGATCAATCACAGACTACTTTTACATGCCCTTTTGGAACTTTTGCTTATAGACGTATGCCTTTTGGTTTATGTAATGCACCTGCTACCTTTCAAAGATGCATGATGGCTATATTCTCTGACTTTTGTGAAAAGATTTGTGAGTTTTTCATGGACGACTTTTCCCTCTATGGTTCCTCTTTTGATGATTGCTTGAGCAATCTTGATCGAGTTTTGCAGAGATGTGAAGAAACTAATCTTGTCTTGAATTGGGAAAAGTGCCACTTTATGGTTAATGAAGGTATTGTCTTGGGGCACAAAGTTTCTGAAAGAGGTATTGAAGTTGATAAAGCCAAGGTTGATGCTATTGAAAAGATGCCATGTCCCAAGGACATCAAAGGTATTAGAAGTTTCCTTGGTCATGCCAGATTTTACAGGAGGTTCATTAAGGACTTCTCAAAAATTTCTCGGCCTCTGACTAATTTATTGCAAAAAGATATACCATTTGTCTTTGATGATGATTGTGTAGAAGCATTTGAAATACTTAAGAAAGCATTAGTCACTGCACCTGTTGTTCAGCCACCTGATTGGAACCTACCCTTTGAAATTATGTGTGATGCTAGTGATTATGCTGTAGGTGCTGTTCTAGGGAAAAGAGTTGATAATAAATTAAATGTTATTCATTATGCTAGTAAGACTCTAGACAATGCTCAAAGAAATTATGCTACTAATGAAAAAGAGCTTTTAGCAGTTGTATTTGCTTGTGATAAGTTCAGATCTTATATTGTAGATTCTAAAGTAACTATTCGAACTGATCATGCTGCTATTAAATATCTTGTGGAAAAGAAATATGCTAAACCTAGACTTATTAGATGGGTTCTCTTGCTACAAGAATTTGATTTGCATAATTGTTGATAGAAAGGGAGCTGAGAACCCCGTTGCAGACAACTTGTCTAGGTTAGAGAATATTCTTGATTACCCACTACCTATTAATGATAGCTTTCCTAATGAACAATTAAATGTTATAAGTACTTCTTGTAGTACTCCATGGTATGCTGATTATGCCAATTATATTGTTCCTAAATTTATACCACCTAGCTTCACATACCAAGAAAAGAAAAAGTTTTTCTATGATTTAAGACATTACTTTTGGGATGACCCACATCTTTACAAAGAAGGAGTAGATGGTGTTATTAGACGTTGTGTACCTGAGCATGAACAGGAACAGATCCTACGCAAGTGCCATTCCGAGTCTTATGGAGGACACCACGCTGGAGATAGAACTGCACATAAGGTATTGCAATCTGGTTTTTATTGGCCTACTCTCTTCGAGGATGCCTGTAAGTATGTCTTGTCTTGTGATGAATGTCAAAGAATTGGTAATATTAGTAGACGTCAAGAAATGCCTATGAATTATTCACTTGTTATTGAACCGTTTCATGTTTGGGGCTTTGAATATATGGGACCTTTTCCTGTCTCTAATGGATACACACATATTCTAGTTGCTGTTGATTATGTTACTAAGTGGGTAGAAGCTATTCCAACTAGTAGTGCTGATCACAACACTTCTATTAAAATGCTTAAGGAAGTTATTTTTCCGAGGTTTGGAGTCCCTAGATATTTAATGACTGATGGTGGTTCACACTTTATTCATGGTGCTTTCCGTAAAATGCTTGCTAAATATGATGTTAATCATAGAATTGCATCTCCTTATCACCCACAGTCTAGTGGTCAAGTAGAGTTGAGCAATAGAGAGCTCAAATTAATTTTGCAAAAGACTGTTAATAGGTCTAGAAAGAATTGGTCCAAGAAATTTGATGATGCATTATGGGCTTATAGAACTGCATATAAAAATCCTATGGGTATGTCTCCATATAAAATGGTCTATGGAAAAGCATGTCACTTACCTCTCGAACTAGAACATAGGCATATTGGGCTATTAAAGAGCTCAACTATGATTTTAAACTTTTTGGTGAGAAGAGGTTATTTGATATTAGCTCACTTGATGAATGGAGAACCCAAGCTTATGAAAATGCCAAGTTGTTTAAAGAAAAAGTTAAAATATGGCATGACAAAAGGATACAAAAGCGTGAGATTAATGTAGGTGATTATGTATTGCTATACAACTCTCGTTTAATATTTTTTGCAGGAAAACTTCTCTCTAAAGGGGAAGGCCCCTATGTTATCGAAGAGGTCTATCGTTCCGGTGCCGTAAAGATCAACAACTTTGAGGGCACAAATCCGAAAGTGGTAAACGGTCAAAGAATCAAACATTATATATCAGGTAATCCCATAAATGTTGAAACCAATATTATTGAAACTGTAACCCCGGAGGAATACATAAGAGACACTTTCCGGAACGTTTCAGACTCCGAAAAAGAATAGGTATGTGGTACGGTAAGTAAACCGACTCCAAAACAATTTTAAGGCAATATTTCTCCGTTTTGGAATATTTAGAAAAATAGAAAAATAAGTAGCAGTCCGGGAAGGACACGAGGGCCCCACGAGGGTGGTGGGCGCGCCCCCTACCTCGTGAGCACCTCGTGTGCCTTCCGGACTCCGTTTTCTTGCACGATACGTATTTTGGTCAGTAAAAATTCATTATATATTCTCCCGAATGTTTTGACTCCCGTATCACACAAACCTCCTCTGTTCTTGTTTCGAGCTGTTTTCTGTCAGGGTTTTCCAGGCTAGGCATCATGTCATCTCCCTCCTCCAACAATGGTGACAACGATGCTTGGGTAATGAAGATAGATCTGAAGAGGGAAGAACCCACGAGGGTCAACAAGGATGAAAGGATCAAGAAGGCCACGGAGGATCAAGCTCCAGTAGCAAAAGACATCCTTCAAATTGATCATAACCTTCTTACCCCAACTGAGATCGAAGCTTTCAAGATGATTGAGTTAGCTCGTATACAAAACAAGTATCTCACACAAGAAAATATTTTGTTAAAGGAGCATATTGTCGCACTCAAGGGCATTATTCGCAAGCTGGAGGACCTCTTACGCTCGATGTGCGATTATCCATTACCTCCACCTTCTTCACCAACCAAGGAGATATAATCACATGGGTATGGGCACTCCCCTTGGCAACTGCCAAGCTTGGTGGAGGTGCCCCGGTACCGTATCACACAACTCCTATCTTTACCATTTTTCTTAGTTCGATCCTATCAGTAGTATCTTGATCTAGTAGAATAAAGTTTATGGCATGATCTAGTTTTGAGTTTTGCTTTGTGATCTCTCTATGTAATCGAGTCCGTGAGCTATATATAATAAAGATTAGTGTTGAGTCAAGGGCTTGATTATTTTGCCATGATCTTGGGTGAATAAAAGAAAAGAGAAAAAGAATAAAAAGAAACAAAAAGTTCATATTGACCTTATTGAGAGTAATGACTTCACATAGAAAGAGTATGATGATTAAAAGTTGTTGGGAGTTGGCAGACATAGCTTTGGTCATTGTTGCAATTAATAGGAAGTAATAAGGAAAGAGAGGTTTCACATATAGATATATTATCATTGACATCTTTTATGATTGGGAGCACTCATTAAAATATGACATGCTAAAGAGTTGATGTTGGACAAGGAAGACAATGTAATGAGTTATGTCATTCTTATATCTGAGATAAAGTATGTTGTCATGGATCCTCTAACTTGTTGAACTTGCCTTTCCCCCTCATGCTAGCCATATTCTCAGCACCAAGTAGAAATACTACTTGTGCTTCCAAACACCCTTAAACCAGTTTTGCCATGAGAGTCCACCATATCTACCTATGGATTGAGTAAGATCCTTCAAGTAAGTTGTCATCGGTGCAAAGCAATAAAAATTGCTCTAAATATGTATGATTGATTGGTGTGGGAGAAATAATCTTTATACGATCTTGTGATGTGGAAGTAATAAAAGAGACGAACTGCATAATAAAGGTTCATATCACAAGGGGCAATATAAAGTGGCGTTCTTTCGCATTGAGATTTTATGCATCCAACCATGAAAGCGCATGACAACCTCTGCTTCCCTCTGCGAAGGGCCTATCCTTTATTATTATCTTCTACCTTATGCAAGAGTCATGGTGATCTTCACCTTTTCTTTTTCATTTTATACTTTGGCAAGCTCAGCATGTTGGAAAGAACATGATATATATATATCTAATTGGATGAAGGGGAGCATGAACCATTATTGTTGACATTACCCTTGAGGTAAAAGGTTGTGGGGCAAAACTATAAGCCCCTATCTTTCTCTGTGTCCGATTAAAACTCCGTAACCACAAGTATTGCGTGAGTGTTAGCAATTATGGAGGACTAAATGATAGTTGAGTATGTGGACTTGCTTTTTAGCTCTGACATAGACTCTTTCCGATGTTATGATAAATTGCAATTGCTTCAATGACTGAGATTATAGTTTGTCGGAGCCCAATAAGGTTTATGATTTATACTTTTGCATTGTGAATAGATCATCACTTGAACATAGGTAATCATATGACAAAAGCTATATATGTTGCTGCTATGAGAATAATCGTGATGCCTTCATGTCGGTATTTTATTTTTATCGACGCCTCTACCTCTAAACATGAGGACATATTTATTGTTATCGGCTTTTCGCTTGAGGACAAGCGAGGTCTAAGCTTGGGGGAGTTGATACGTCCGTTTTGCATCATGCCTTTATATCGATATTTATTGCATTATGGGCTGTTATTTCACTTTATGTGACAATACTTATGGCTATTCTCTCTTATTTTACAAGGTTTACATAAGGAGGGAGAATGCCAGCAGCTGGAATTCTGGGCTGGAAAAGGAGCAAATATTAGAGACCTATTCTGCGCAACTCCAAAAGTCCTGAAACTCCATGGAGCATCTTAAAACAAATAAAGAAAAATCCTCGCCAAAGATGAAGGCCAGGGGGCCCACACCCCGCTCACGAGGGTTGGGGGCGCCCCCCCTAGGGCGCGCCCCCCTACCTCGTGGCCCCCCTGGTGGCTCTCCGACGCCCATCTTCTCCTATATGAAGTCTTTCGATGAGAAAAAAATAGGAAGGAACTTTTCCGAACGAGACTCCGCCGCCACGAGGCGGAACCTTGGCGGATCCAATCTAGAGCTCCGGCAGAGCTGTTCTGCCGGGGATACTTCCCTCAGGGAGGGGGAAATCATCACCATCGTTTCCACCAACGCTCCTCTCATCGGGAGAGGGCAATATCCATCAACATGTTCACCAGCACCATCTCTTGTATCCAATTCTTGTCTCAAAGTCCGGGATTGAATCTCCAAACCCTAGTTCATCTCTTGTATCCAATTCTTGTCTCAAAGTCCGGGATTGGTGCTAGTAGGTTGCTAGTAGTGTTGATTACTCCTTGTAGTTGATGCTAGTTGGTTTATTTGGTGGAAGATCATATGTTCAGATCCTATATGCATATTATTACCCCTCTGATTATGAACATGAATATGCTTTGTGAGTAATTACGTTTGTTCCTGAGGACAAGGGAGAAGTCTTGCTATTAGTAGTCATGTGAATTTGGTATTCGTTTGATATTTTGATAAGATGTATGTTGTCTAGCCTCTAGTGGTGTTATGTGAACGTCGACTACATAACACTTCACCATTATTTGGGCCTAGAGGAAGGCATTTGGAAGTAATAAGTAGATGATGGGTTGCTAGAGTGACAGAAGCTTAAACCCTAGTTTATGCGTTGCTTCGTAAGGGGCTGATTTGGATCCATTTGTTTCATGCTATGGTTAGGTTTACCTTAATACTTTTGTTGTAGTTGCGGATGCTTGCAATAGAGGTTAATCATAAGTGGGATGCTTGTTCAAGTAAGAACAGCACCCAAGCACCGGTCCACCCACATATCAAATTATCAAAGTATCAAACGCGAATCATATGAACATGATGAAAACTAGGTTGACGATATTCCCATGTGTCCTCGGGAGCGCTTTCCCTATTATAAGAGTTTGTTCCGGCTTGTCCTTTGCTACAAAAGGATTGGGCCACCTTGCTGCACTTTATTTACTATTGTTACTTGTTGCTCGTTACAATTTATCCCGTCACAAAACTATCTGTTACCACTTATTTCAGTACTTGCAGAGAATACCTTGCTGAAAACCCCTTATCATTTCCTTCTGCTCCTCGTTGGGTTCGACACTCTTACTTATCGAAAGGACTACGATAGATCCCCTATACTTGTGGGTCATCAAGCATGAGCCGGTGTTGAAATTCAAATCAGCTGAGGACACCAAGATGGTTGACTTTGTGCCTGGCGACTCATCCAAGCAGTTCATTATCAGTGCAAACTTGGATCCGAAATAGCAAAGCACACTCATCGAGTTCATCCGTGAGAACCGGGACATCTTTGCATGGAAACCTTCAGACATGCCGGGTGTCCCGAGGGAAATCGCCGAGCACACTCTTAATATTGATCCAGAGTTCAAACCGGTTAGGCAATTTCTCCGACGGTTCAATGAAGAAAGGCGCAAGGCCATTGGAGAAGTGGTGGCCCGGCTCTTGGCGGCCGGGTTCATTGTAGAAGTCTTTCACCCGGAGTGGTTAGCTAACCCGGTGCTCGTGCTAAAAAAGAATGGCACCTGCGTATGTGTGTAGATTACACCGATCTGAACAAAGCTTGTCTGGCTGATCCTTTTGCTCTCCCCCGTATTGATTAGATCATTGATGCTACAGCGGGTTGCGCACATTTGAGTTTCTTGGATGCTTATTCCGTTTATCATCAGATTAAGATGGCGGTCAAGGATCAGGAGAAGACAGCTTTTATCACTCCTTTTGGAGCTTTTTGCTATGTGTCTATGCCTTTTGGGCTTAATAGTGCCTAGGCGACTTACCAACGATGTGTGCAAAATTGTCTTCACGATCAAATTGGGTGCAATGTTCATGCTTACGTGGATGATATAGTGGTAAAATCCAGGAAGGAGGAAACCTTGGTCACAGATCTGAAAGAGACTTTCGATAATCTCCGGATCTACAAAATGATGCTTAACCCGGCCAAGTGTGTTTTTGGAGTCCCAGCTGGCAAGCTCTTGCGTTTTTTGGTGTCCAACCGAGGTATTGAAGCTAACCCGGAGAAAATCAAAGCAATTACGTCCTTAGCCAAACCAACGTGCATCAGTGACGTTCAGCGGCTGGCGGGTCATGTTGCTGCCTTAAGCCGGTTCATAAGCCGGTTAGGGGAGAAGGCAATGCCTTTGTATTAGATGATGAAGAAAACATATGCTTTTATTTGGAGTGATGCTGCAAATACTGCTTTTGAGGATCTGAAGACACAGCTTGCTGAGCCGCCAGTTCTTGCTGCTCCAGTTGAGAAAGAGCCGCTGTTATTATATGTGGCCGCCAACTCATGGGCTGCTAGTATGGCTATTGTGGTGGAGCGCAAGGAGGCTGGCAAGGAACATCCGGTTCAACGGCCGGTTTAGTACGTCAGTGAGGTGTTGATTGAATCCAAGCAACGATATCCGCATTGGCAGAAACTCGTATATGGGGTGTTCATGGCAAGCCGGAAGCTTAAACATTATTTCCAGGGTCACCCGATCACTGTGGTCAGCTCTGCTCCTTTGGGGGACATCATTCAAAACAGAGAAGCCACTGGGCGAGTCGCCAAGTGGGCAATTGAGCTTGGGTCTCATGGGTTGAAGTATGTGCCGCGTACTGCGATCAAATCTCAAGCACTGGTTGACTTCATCAATGACTAGACAGAGATGCAGATGCCAGAAGAGAAACCAGACAACACGTATTGGACTATTCATTTTGATGGGTCCAGACAGTTGGAAGGCTCGGGGGCTGGAGTTGTGTTAACTTCTCCATGAGGTGACAAATTTTGTTATGTGTTACGGTTGATGTTTCCTTGCACCAACAACATAGCAAAGTATGAAGCCTTGCTCCATGGTCTTCGAGTGGCGAAAGAGATGAGTTTGAGCCGGGTCAGATGTCTTGGCGACTCAGATCTAGTAGCTCAATAGGTATCTGGCAAGTGGGATTCCAAGGACCCTCTCATGGCGGCTTATCGCCGGGAGGTTGATGCTGTTGCAGGGCATTTTAAAGGTTATCAGGTGGAGCACATTGACCATCGAAAGAACGAAGCAGCTGATGCCTTAAGCTGGTTGGGGTCTCAGCATAAGCCGGTGCCACCTAACACCTTTTTGGATATTTTGCATAACCCCTCTGTCAAGTTGCCCACAGAAGAATATTTAGCTGTTCCTGACCCGGAGCACAGTTGGTGGCGGCTCTTCATGTCATCCTAGATTGGACAGTACCGTCCTTGGCTTACATGACCCGGGGAGAGTTGCCAGCGGATGAGACCCTGGCTCGACAGATAACCCGACGGTCTAAGTCAATGACGATTTCGGATGGAGAGTTATATCATCGCAGTGTTTCTAGCATGTTTCATTGGTGTGTTTCCCCCGAAGAAGGTCAAGAAATCCTTCGTGAGATCCATGAAGGTGATTGTGGTCATCATGCCGGGTCAAAATCTTTGCTGGCCAAGGCGTTTCGTCACGGTTTTTACTGGTTGATGGCTCATGCTGATGCAGAAGATCTGGTCAGTAGATGTGATGATGTCAAAAGTTTGCACGATGAGTGCATGTGCCGGCTCAAGAGCTTCGGATGATTCCAATCACTTGGCCGTTTGCGGTCTGGGGGCTTGATATGGTGGGACCTTTCAAAAGGTCTAAGGATAAAAAGACACATCTCCTCGTGGCAGTTGATAAATTCACCAAGTGGGTTGAGGCGGAGCTTGTGAGTAAGTGTGATGCGGCCACGGCGGTTCAGTTCATGAAAAGGATGATCTTCCGTTTTGGTTTTCCACACAGTATTATCACTGACAATGGCACTAATCTGTCCCAAGGGGCTATGGAGGAGTTTTGTCAACGAGAGCACATCCGGCTTGATGTTTCTTCTATAGCTCATCCTCAATCCAATGGTCAAGCTGAGAGAGCCAATCAGGAAATTTTGAAAGGGCTCAAACCCCGGCTTATGGTTCCTTTACAGCAAACGCCGGGTTGTTGGGTAGAGGAATTACCCTCGGTGTTGTGGAGTATCAACACCACACCCAACAGGTCTACAGGTTACACACCTTTCTTCATGGTTTATGGAGCAGAAGCAGTGTTGCCTAGTGACATCCGTCATGACTCACCCCGTGTGGCGGCTTATGTTGAAGCCAATAATGAACAAGCCAGACAGGATGCACTTGACTTGTTGGATGAAGAAAGAGACTTAGCAGCAGCCCGGTCAGCAATTTATCAACAGGACCTGCGCCGTTATCACAGCCGCTGGGTTAAGTCTAGGACTTTTCAAGAAGGCGACTTGGTGCTTCGGCTCATTCAGGATCTGTCAGATGCACACAAGTTATCCCCACCTTGGGAAGGACCCTTTGTGGTCAGTAAGAATTTAAACAATGAGTCATATTACCTCATTGACGTTCAAGAGCACCAAGACTCATGTAAGTCGGAGGAAGAGACCCGCTGGCCGTGGAATATTGCTCAACTTTGGCCATACTACACCTGAGCCGCCGGCTCTCATCATGTACATACTTTAACATTGTATATACCATGTTAAGCAATAAAGTAAGACCATCGGTCTCTTTTCTTTTCAAAGATTATGCATCTTTGTTATTTCTTATTTTTCAAATGACTATTAAGGAGCTGATCATATTTGAATCAAGTTTAACCTTTTTGGTCCAGCTTATGATCGTATCTGAATCTAGCTGCAATCTCATGGTCACTTGGGGGCTTCCTGTTCAAACATAGGTCATATTCGAACCAAAGAGAACATAGCTGTCGTAACCCTCTTGATCGGCTCAAGGCCAAACTCACTTGGGGGCTTCTTGATCGTATCCGAATAATAGCTTAACCCCTTTTGGGTCCGACTTGGATCATATTCGAATCAGGGTCGTTAAAAACCTCTCAAGGTCATTTGGGGGCCTCTTGTTCAAACATAGGTCGTATTCGAACCAAAGAGAACATAGCTGCCGGCACCCTCTTGATCGGCGCAACGCCAAAGCCACTGGGGGCTATATGGTCGTATTCGAACCTTAGCTTAACCCCTTTGGTCCGGTTTACTGATCGTATTCAAATCAGAAACCCCCAATCTTTTGAATACATGGTTAAATTATGCTTATTATTTGTTGCTTGCTTTTTAGTTTTTTGTTGTTTCAATATTACAAACAATTAGCCTGGTCTTCTTCATCGGCTCGACTATTTGACAACACAGCCACCTGGATCGTTCACACCGGCGGCTTACGGATCAAAAGGTGCAACCTACCAAGGTATTGTAATCATTGAGTATTCAAAAAAGCATTGGATTCTCATAAAGATTGAATTATCAAATTCATCACCCGGGTTATTTAAACCGGCGATCTAAGGATCAAAAGGGACAAGGTATGGTTATTACTTATACGCACTTACCTACTGCATTAACTAAAGAGTTAGCCCTTGTCCTTTATTTATATATATCTGTCTCTGGTTCTTACTGTGGTAAGCGTATTGGCTATAAATTGGGTGTTTTAACCCGTTTGGTTCTAAGCCGCCAAACTAGTCTTT
The DNA here is from genome assembly GCF_056163025.1 of Triticum urartu. Lineage (NCBI taxonomy): Eukaryota > Viridiplantae > Streptophyta > Magnoliopsida > Poales > Poaceae > Triticum > Triticum urartu. The sequence goes on from NC_141875.1 coordinate 41,354,194, forward strand.
TCTTTGTATTTACAGGAACAGAGTTCAAACATTGCAGAAACAAACATTAAATACGATGCATACATTGGCATCAGGAAACATACTCACATAAAAAGAGTTTTATGCGTGATGGCATAAGCAAAGCATACAGTATTGTCACAACTAAGTTATTACAAGGCTTTATAAGCCCATGAAGATGATCATTGTTCCTCCCTCGCTGGTTCACCACCTTCTGTGGAAGTTGGGTTTTGACCAATCAAAACCATTCATGGCGACAAATTCGGCTTCGTCATCAATCAGGCCGACCGGGTCAACTTCTGGGGCAAATGTGTCTTCTCTCACTGGTGGGATCAAATCTGTTACTTTGTATGAGGGAGTGGCCATCTTCTTATTCTCACTATCAAAACCTGGCTTGTATTTATCAACATTAGTATCGTCTCCAAGGGTAGTTGCCTGAGGCCGGACTCCGCACACGCAAGCCATGAAGTCATCCTGATCAAAAGGAGACCCGTCTTGTTTCACGGTGGGATAGCCTCTGGCCACGTCCGCCGGGTCTAGGTCTGGCACCCAAGCCTTGGAGCAGCTTAGGGCAGTCAAAGCTCCGGCTCGAGCATAGGAGCGTTTTACTTCTTGAAACCTGGCAGGAAGGATGGACAGTTTCTTTAGGACGTCGCTGAGCCGGTTGGGTCCTTGATTAGGAGGAGAGATGGCGGCCAGAGCCCGCTGTGCGCCAATATATAGTTGTTCAACCAAAGTATATACCGCCTTCAGTTTAATCAACGGGTCTTGGCTCAGATTTTTGCTTCGAGGACCTGCATAAATTTCACACGCAAAGTCAGTTGGCGGATTATACTCCGGATCGGCAAACAGCACACAAAAGTTAAAGTTAGACAGCTTACCAAAGATACCAGCTACCATCTGAGACACCCGGCCCTTTAACCCGTTCAACTCTATTGAAATCTCTTTCAGAGCTATTTCGGCCGTCTCAGCACGTTGGGTCAGAAGCATTTTTTCCTCTTCCCAAGTTTTCTTCTTGGCAGCAAAGCTGGTCTTTAAATATTCTGTTGCAGAGAGACTTATTTGCAGTTTGGAGTTAGCGGATTTGATTTCTGTCTCCTGACTCGCTAGCCGGGTCTTCGCGTTAGTCAATTGAGAGTTCAATTCAGATAAGGCATTCTGCAAAACATTCAGATGAGTCAAGATTTGGTTTCAAATTCAAAAATCAAGATTCAAGTCTCAAATACTTTACAAAAAACCACTTGACACTTGGGGGATAATGTATGCCAAATCAAATTTCTACGATTCTACAAACATATTTAAGTCCCAAGTACCTTACAAAGTAACAGCACTTGGCACTTGGGGGCTAATGTATGCAGTTCAGCATGTTCCTCAAAGGATAAGCCGGAATATTAAGTCTTTTTGAATACAGAACCAAACAATTTAAAGTACCGGTTCATTTATTATCAAAGTGAATGTCAGGACCCCGATTCTAAGTCACACCGATCTAGCCTGTAACACCTCATATCACTTTGCGGCCTCACGCACGATATCCCCATGGGTGTCGCCTTACCATGGCCCAGGATCATTTGCGCCTTTTGGCTCACGTATATGATAGTGTCGCTAGCATCCATATGACAGAGAACCCGGGCCGACATGACTAGTCGTGAACCCAAAGTGGCACTAACTTACGGGGACAGGCATACATGAATCAACATCGAGCATGTCGGTCAGCAGCGTGTGAATCCGGGCTGTAGCAACCGGGCTAACAGGACTCCGGGAACCCGGGCTGTAGCAGGCTAACAGGACTCCAGATGTCACCGCGTGACATTTCCCCGAAGGGACAGACACAGGAACAAAGTGAATCACATGCTGGCCAGTCTAAGTGTTCTGGAGCAGTAGTGCTGGGCTAGCAGGACTCCGGTGAACCGGGCTGTAGCGGACTACTATGGCTCAGGAAAGCACAAGACTACATTTCCCCATAAGAGAGGCTACCAAGGATGAACAACTAGGTTGTCGGATCCCACACATACCAAGCATTTCAATCATAACACAATATGCCCGATATGTGTAAATACAACATTGCATCACAACATAACTCTACGACTCAAGTATTTATTCATTAGGCTTCGAAGAGCTAAGAATTACAAACATGGGTCTCATGACCCAACATACAGAGCATACAAGCAACAAGCACATATGGAAGGATAACTTGTTTGAGTACAGACAACTACAAACGAGGAGGGCTGAGAAGCCTGACTATCTACAAGACCCTCCCAAGGGTACAAGATCGTAGCTGAGGTAACAAGCTAAACTTCGAAGTCCACGCGATACTACAAGTGAGACTGAACTCTCTCTGCAAAACATAAATTAAGCAAACGTGAGTACAAATGTACCTAGCAAGACTTACATCAGAACTAACTACATATGCACCGGTATCATCAAAGGGGTGGTGGAGTTTAACTGCAGCAAGCCAGCTTTGACTCGGTGGCTATCTTGAACTACGACTGCAAATAATTCTTTGAGGTGGCTCACACGAGTCCACATATTCACCATATCAATACACCACTATGGATGCGCTCCCGTCTCCCTACGAGAACGCCATCCATAGCACTCATGCTTATCTTGCGCATTTTAGAGTATCCACTATCACTTGTCTATGAACTATGCAAGGGGTCCAATTTTCCACATCCGAGGAATCCAGCTATTTGAATAGATAATGATAACCCTGCAGGGGTGTACTTCTTCACACACGCTATCACCACTTACTACCATGTATACATCGTGTATCTCGGCAACCTTCAAGTGGAAGCCTGGAGAGGGAGTCGGCCATGACCTGACTAACCAACAAGTCTCTAGTCTAGGTTTATCGCCTATTCGGGTTCCATCCGCAAGGAGATCCGGCCGAGGTGTCGCTCATGACACCAAACGATGTGAGCAGGGTTCCCATGCCCACCATCCAGGTGCCACTTGGTACACCGGGACACTGTGCCTAGTCTATCCCAAGCCCACCTGTACCGGGTGCCACCTGGTAGACTACTAACACTACCTACAAACACCAGAAACTAGTTCCAACTCCTGGACAGAGATCAGGTTGATTAATAAGTCGAGAGAGCTTGGAACGCCCGGAGCCCAATGTGTGGTAGTAACTGTTCATGGATCACAAACACAGAACTCAGTTCCTGAGGACGGCTGCAATGAGACAACTCACCATGTACTCCTACATGGCCTCTCACCACTACCTTTACCAAATCGTGTTCACACACTTTGCTCTCAACAGTAGGACATGTTCACCACATTCCAATTCATCCCCGATGATTTGGACCTGACTCAACTCTAAGCAGTAGCAGGCATGACAAACACGCATGAATGAGTAGGCACATCAGGGCTCAAACAACTCCTACTCATGCTAGTGGGTTTCATCTATTTACCGTGGCAATGACAGTTCATGCAGAGGAAAGGGCTTCAACTACCGCAGCATGTAACAGTTGAATCGGTGTTGTCCTAATGCAGTAAAAGAGAGCAGGAGCAAGAGAGTGGGATTATATCAGAATGAACAATGGGTTTTTGCGTGCCTGGCACTTCTAAAGATAGTATAGTTCTTCATCGGTGTCATCGATCACATCGTCGGAACATACGTCTACTGAGGGGGGAACAACCACCGACTAGCAAAGAAGGAACACAATCAATGCAATGCACATTCACATGAATGACATGTCATGTTAAGGTTCTGAATTCACCTAATGCAATATCTAGCCAATTTAATTGGAGTGGAACTCAAACAAGATCAAATTCCGACTCCAAATGTTATTTTATAAATTGTCCTAATCATCATTTGTCCTATTCAGTGAGGTTAACTTGTTCAAACATGCATGATCATGGCATAAACAGATCCTTCATATTTTTTGATCATTTTTCATATATAAATTATTTCATTTGGAGTTACGGTTGAATTTCTATGATTTTTAGAAGTTTTGGGTATTTTCTGAAAATAATAAATCATTTCTGATTTAATTCAAAATTCCAGAAAATAATTACTGCGTCAGCCTGACGCCATGATGATGTCAGCAGGTCAACAGGGCTGGTCCGGGTCAAATCTGACCAGTGCGGCCCACAGGTAAGTGACACAGAGTCAATTACAGAGGCTGACACGTGGGTCCTGGTCAATGCTGATGTGGCCAAGTCAAAGGTGATAGGCGGGGCCCTCTGAGATTAGCACTAATCTAACAGAGAGGTTAAACTAATTAACTTAGGCACTGGGGCCCATTTGTCAGTGAGAGATGGGGGTTAATTAGTGCTAACGGTGGCGTTTAACCGGTGACTAATCGCCGGCGCTAAGCAGTGCACGGCGGCGATCACCGGCCGGCTATTTCCGGCCACGGCTGGTTGCGCGGGTGGGTTCTACGGGGCGTGGGAGTGAGCCGCATCCAACGGTGCCATCAGTTGGTCGCGGGGTGGACAGAATCATCGCCGGCGTCGAGCTGGGCGACGGTGGTGCTCGGGCACATGCGGGAAGTGGTGCTACGGGGCACGTCAAGCTAGCAAAAAGGGCTGGACGGCCTCCTGGAGGCACCGGGAGCTCATTGCCATGCCCAGCAACGATGGGCGCTGGCTGCAGTGGCGGCGCACGACAAGGCAGGCGACGACGAGCTTCGGCCGTGGTGGCCAGCGGGGCTAGAGGAAGAAATCAAGTGGGAGGAGAGAGGGGTTGGGAGCAGAAGCTCATGGAGATCATGTAGGGAAGGTCAGCGAGCTCGGGGAGGCGCCGGAGCGAGTGGGGCGGCGAGCGGATCTTCGGCGACCCGAGGAGGAAGATGGCGTCAGGGACGGCGATGCGGTGCTTCCCAAGTTGCTTGGCTCGGCATGGACTAAGAGGACTATGATGCGGAGCTTCTTGGCGCGTCGGCAGAGCGTGGGGTGCACGGTGGCTACGGTGAACGGTGTCGGCGGCGACGAGCTCCGCTCGGGCTGCACGGGAGAGAGAACAGAGGGGGGAGGAGCACGGGGAGAGTGAGAGGCGGTCGAGGGGGTTGCGTGGCGTCCATAGCGACATCTGGGATGCGGTAAGAAGGCAGGTGGTGGCCGCAGCGTGTGGCTGCGCGCGTCGGGCACGCGCCCTCGCCTACTGGCGCGAGGAGGAACGCGACAGGAGAGCGCCTGGTGGGCTGGGCCGCCAGGTAGGCTGAGGTAAGTTTCTGCTCTATTTTATTTTTTGGTTCTGTTTTCCTTTATTTAATCACTTTGCCACTGTTTTTTTAATTCCAGCAAATGTAAAAACAGTGACAACATCCCTCTGAATATTTTTATATTGCACAATGGGATTATCCAAAGGCACATAAATTATTTCAGAGTTATCTGAAATTATAATCCATATATTAAGAATATAAAACCAAATCCAAATACAATATTGGTTTAAATTCAATGCCCAAAATAATTCCTTAAAAATGTTCATTATTTTTGGTTTGGATCAAAGCCCTTGCCAAAAAATACCAAATATTAATAAAGATCATTTTGGTTTCATTGAATGCAAATTTTAGTTGAACCTAGTTTGATTCAAGTGATGCTAGGGTTTGAACATCCCCATTTCAAGATTAATTGAAATTGAAAATGATGCATGGATGCAATGCCACTAATTACAAGAAGTTTTCTAGGGATGTGACAACTCACCCCCACTAATCAAGAATCTCGTCCTGAGATTCAAGAAGTGAAGTAAGAAGACAGAGGGGTCACAAAACTATCACAGTCTTCTCGATGCAACTTCCCTTCTCAGAGATGTTGACTCATTGCTCCAATTGATCTTGACGTCTTTGCTTTCGAGATCTTCATCCAACATGATGATGACGGAAAGAAACTACCGAAATCGGTCTTCTCGAAGATCGAATAACTCACGATCGATCAACTTATGGGGTGAGATGTAGGAACATCTCTCGAGCTGAGAAAGCGAACACATATCGAGAGGGGAGGAAAGAAACAGACGACGAGGTTTCAGTTTGGCAGGCTACAATTCCACACTTGAAAAAGATGGAGCATGAATTTCAAAGTAGTAAGGAGATAATTGCCATGATACCATATCGAGACATCTTAAGGAAGATGACCGGCAGGAATATTCCCTTAAGTGGCAAAAAGAATTAATTTTTATTCATAGATCATTGAGACTATTTATACCAACCTAAGGAAATCACAACTGATCATTCGAAGGAGTTCAAAAGAATGACATACTCGAACTAGAATGGATGATGTGGACTACCTTGTTGAAGACAACACAATGGATGATTTTGCTTATCATCGAAAATGTATGGGACCCATGGCAAGTCCACTTTGGAAGATGACCCTAGACATCAATTACTGAGAGGGGCAGCCCATGGGAAATTGGCACAATGGCGGTGCAAGCTAGGAACAAAATGCAAATGTTGGGGATTTTCCAACCATCATATCTGCCTAAGATTTAGATCTGGTTGGTAACAGGATACTTCAGACTCGGCATGTCTGAAAAGGAAGTTTGCAACACAAACCAACGAGATGACGTTGCGATATTCTCGGGAAATGAACTATGATAGCAAGCTCCAAAACATGAGCTGGTTCTGCTACAAACCTGTGAACACGTTGTCCCAGACAAGCATGAGGTAGTCTTACAACAAAATACTACCGAGTTCTGGTAGGGAAGCATCATTAATGATATCGAAGTCTCCACGCGGAAGTCTAAAGTAATGACCTTAGAACAGACTCCTTTATCTTGAACAAATCAATCAGTGGCTTGGTGTGCTAGGAATTACGTATGGAATGGAGGTAATTAATCTACCAAACCATAGAATTCTTCGTACGTATGCATGACTGATTTGGGATGATTCCAGAGGAAACAAAACAAACCTTTCTCAAATTCATGGCGGCAACTTACACCAAATGCACGTGAACTTGGAGAAAGTCACTTCTTTCACCAAAACATATACTTCATGAACGGGAGATGAAGAAATGCTTACAAAAGTTTCCAACACTAACTTAGATGTTCAACATGAATCATGGACAAGATGAAAATATTGCCGATGGGCTCAACAATAAGTCATCGGAATTTCCATATCACTGGACTTCCACCATTATGTGAACAATGTGATAGCATTGGTCAGACCCAAAAGATATAATGGTGTATGCTCGAGGGATCAACCACGAGTAAGACAACATTACGAATATCATTGGTTCTGATTTGATTTGACGATGGCCCACACTCAAATCAAGGTTTGGGGCAAGACGATAGGTCCAACAACTGATCACAGGGACCAATCGATGAAGATATCATCTTTCTTCAACAACCACACGAACACAAGGATATCCCTTTGAAAATGAACTAAGTGGGACAAGCTTTCATCTTCCAACTCCCCAAGTTATTGTTTAGCTTATTGAACTAGTTCACGAGTATCCAACACGGAATCTTGGAGAATGGGTGGTTTAGAGGAAAACCAACATGATCACGAGCTCAACATAATAGTCAGGGGAAAACCTGGTAATACTTCCGAGAAGATATCCAGAAAATCACGAACCACTGATATGTCTCTAAGCTCGAGAACAGTCTTGCTTTTCAAGGCAAGACAACATGATCAGAAAAGCAAGGGATTCAATCCTAGCTCAAAGATCGAAGGGTACAACAGGAAAATGGTCTAGGTAGCACAATCTATCTTAGAATCATGATTCCATAACCAACACGCTAAGTATGAGGTTATTGTCCATTAAGTACCAAGCAACACAGTTGCTAGGAGTATTGATTTCACACATCACAATTCACTTGTCGGTATTCCGGTTGCGACAACACGACATCGAGGTATGAATAATGATGGAGAGAAGTATCACTACATCAAGAATTCATAAGGGAAGGTGCAGTTCTCATGACATTCCTGACATAAAGTGGATAATACTTCAGGGTAGAACAGACCAATAGCTTGATTGCATTTGATCTGTGAAACACAACTGCTTTGACCCAATCCTAGAAATGGATGAGGTACTGGAGTTTGTTTCTCCTAGTCATTCTGAAATAGAATGGCTTAACGGACGACAAGAACTATAGGCACCGATGAACGAATGCTCACATACTCTTGACTGTTAATTGATAGATGAAGGTCGGAATATAACTGAAGAGGGACAACTCAAAGGAACATATAACTTTCTGAGTTGTGGATGCATAGATTAGTATGTCAAACGAGTTCAACATATTTCTTCCGGATAACCCATGCAGAAAGGTAGAACTAGCAGAATCACAATTATGAATGGAGAACTCCTCAGGAGTACTCTAATGGTGATCTTTTGGTTCAAAGAACTTCCGCCTTAATGGTTCATGGTATTTGGAAGAAGGAAATACCACGGACCTCGAGGACTATCGCAAAGGTTACTAATATCCTAAAGGAACTAGCAACACTATCAACATGAAGCAAGTAGGGTGAATCTTGGGCTTAAGAACCCAGAAATAGAATATCTACTACTAAATGGCATCAGGGGATGCTTTCGAGAATGGTGGCCAGAATCATCACACTGGGAACACAAAACATTGCTAGATTACTGAGTGGTTCTCGAAGACACCTAGGGTCATAATACTAACTCCAACATACATGTCAAGGCAACGGAGTACCTCAACAGACTGATTAGTGTGCTTAATCTGGCCCAAAGGAACATCGAGAACGGGAAGAAGGGATTTACAAATGTATAAGATTGTTTAGGAACCTGGGATGACTCGGACAGCATAATGGCTGTAAATGCTAAAAAAGATTTGAGACATCCTGCAAAATGGTGGCATAACCACTCAACATCACAATATTAAGGTTCCGAGATCAACTGTTGACACAGAGAAGTACTAGAAACTGAACCGAGACTTGAACCCATCAATCTTATAAGTCTCTAACATAGTAACTCGTCATCCTGATAGATAGATGAGAAGGCCTAGTTCTTAATCCCTGTAGAAAAGAAGAGGTTGACTCAGAGCAGAAGGGCATAAGGTAAAGGAGTAACAAGAGCCTTATGTTCCCATCCACAATCAATTCCCTTATATAACTAAAGCATTTCTAGACTCAACTTTGACCAGCTTGGCTTGGTAATCCTACAGGCAGTCAGGCTCTGATACCAAAGCTGTCAGGACCCTGATTCTAAGTCACACCGATCTAGCCTGTAACACCTCATATCACTTTGCGGCCTCACGCACGATATCCCCACGGGTGTCGCCTTACCATGGCCCAGGATCGTTTGCGCCTTTTGGCTCATGTATATGATAGTGTCGCTAGCATCCATATGACAGAGAACCCGGGCCGACATGACTAGTCGTGAACCCAAAGTGGCACTAACTTACGGGGACAGGCATACATGAATCAACATCGAGCATGTCGGCCAGCAACGTGTGAATCTGGGCTGTAGCAACTAGGCTAAAAGGACTCCGGGAACACGGGCTATAGCAGGCTAGCAGGACTCCGGATGTCACCGCGGGACATTTCCCCAAAGGGACAGACACAAGAATGAAGTGAATCACATGCCGGCCAGTCTAAGTGTTCCGGAGCAGTAGTGCTGGGCTAGCAGGACTCAGGTGAACCGGGCTGTAGCGGACTACTATGGCTCAGGGAAGCACAAGACTACATTTCCCCATAAGAGAGGCTACCAAGGATGAACAACTAGGTTGTCGGATCCCACACATACCAAGCATTTCAATCATACACATAATATGCCCGATATGTGTAAATACAACATGGCATCACAACATAACTCTACGACTCAAGTATTTATTCATTAGGCTCTGAAAAGCTAAGAATTACAAACATGGGTCTCATGACCCAACATATAGAGCATACAAGCAACAAGCACATGCGGAAGGATAACTTGTCTGAGTACAGACAACTACAAATGAGAAGGGCTGAGAAGCCTGACTATCTACAAGACCCTCCCAAGGGTACAAGATTGTAGCTGAGGTGACAAGTTAAACTTCGAAATCCATGCGATACTACTAGTGAGACTGAACTCTCTCTGCAAAACATAAATTAAGCAAACGTGAGTACAAATGTACCCAGCAAGACTTACATCAGAACTAACTACATATGCATCGGTATCATCAAAGGGGTGGTGGAGTTTAACTGCATCAAGCTAGCTTTGACTCGATGGCTATCCTGAACTACGACTGCAAATAACTCTTTGAGGTGGCGCACACGAGTCCACATATTCACCATATCAATACACCACTATGGATCCGCTCCCGTCTCCCTACAAGAACGCCATCCATAGCACTCACGCTTATCTTGCGCATTTTAGAGTATCCACTTTCACTTGTCTATGAACTATGCAAGGGGTCCAAGTTTCCATATTTGAGGAATCCGGCTATTCAAATAGATAATGATAACCCTGCAGGGGTGTACTTCTTCACACATGCTCTCGCCACTTACCACCATGTACACATCGTGTATCTCGGCAACCTTCAAGCGGAAGCCTGGCGAGGGAGTCGGCCACGACCTGACTAACCAACAAGTCTCTAGTCCAGGTTTATCGCCTATTTTGGTTCCATCCGCAAAGAGATCCGGCCGGGGTGTCGCTCACGGCCCCAAACGATGTGAGAAGGGTTCCCAAGCCCACCATCCGGGTGCCACTTGGTACACCGGGCCACTGTGCCTAGTCTGTCCCAAGCCCACCTGTACCGGGTGCCACCTGGTAGACTACTAAGACTACCTACAAACACCAAAAACTAGTTGCAACTCTTGGACAGCGATCAGGTTGATTAATAAGTCGAGAGAGCTTGGAGCGCCCGGAGCCCAATGTGTGGTAGTAACTGTTCATGGATCACAAACACAGAACTCAGTTCCCGAGGATGGCTGCAATGAGACAACCCACTTTGTACTCCTACATGGCCTCTCACCACTACGTTTACCAAATCGTGTTCAGACACTTAGCTCTCAACAGTAGGACATGTTTGTTGGGGAACGTAGCAGAAATTCAAAATTTTCCTACGTGTCACCAAGATCTATCTATGGAGAAACCAGCAACGAGGGGAGGGAGAGTGCATCTACATACCCTTATAGATCGCTAAGCGGAAGCGTTCAAGAGAACGGGGTTGATGGAGTCGTACTCGTCGTGATCCAAATCACCGATGATCCTAGTGCTGAACAGACGGCACCTCCGCGTTCAACACACGTACAGCCCGACGATGTCTCCCACGCCTTATTCCAGCAAGGAGAGGGGGAGAGGTTGAGGAAGAGTCCATCCAGCAGCAGCACAACGGCATGGTGGTGGTGGAGGAGTGTGGCAATCCTACAGGGCTTCGCCAAGCACCACGGGATATGAGGAGAAAGAGAGGGAGGGCTGCACCAACGAGAGAGATCAAATCACGTGTATTGGGCAGCCCCTAGGCCTCATATATATAGGGGAAGGGGAGGAGGGTGCGCCCCCTCTAGGGTTCCCACCCCTAGAGGGGCGGCAGCCCTAGATGGGTCTTGGGGTGGCGGCCAAGACGGGGAGAGGGGGGGCGCCCCCTAGGGTGGGCCTTAGGGCCCATCTAAGCCTAGGGTTTCCCCTTCTCCTCCTTTACTGCGTCTTGGGCCTTGTGGGAGGCGCACCAGCCCACTTAGGGGCTGGTCCCTCACCACACTTGGACCACGCAAGCCTCCGGGACTGGTGGCCCCACTTGGTGGACCCCCGGGATCCTCCCGGTGGTCCCGGTACGTTACTGATAAACCCCGAAACTTTTCCGGTGACCAAAACAGGACTTCCCATATATAAATCTTTACCTCCGAACCATTCCGGAACTCCTTGTGACTTCCGGGATCTCATCCGGGACTCCGAACAACATTCGGTAACCACATACAAACTTCCTTTATAACCCTAGCGTCATCGAACCTTAAGTGTGCAGACCCTACGGGTTCGGGAGACATGCAGACATGACCGAGACGTTCTCCGGTCAATAACCAACAGCGGGATCTGGATACCCATGTTGGCTCCCACATGTTCCACGATTATTTCATCGGATGAACCACGATGTCAAGGACTTAATCAATCCCGTATACAATTCCCTTTGTCTAGCGGTACGATTCTTGCCCGAGATTCGATCGTCGGTATCTCGATACCTTGTTCAATCTCGTTACTGGCAAGTCTCTTTACTCGTTCCGTAACACATCATCCCGTGATCAACTCCTTGATCACATTGTGCACATTATGATGATGTCCTACCGAGTGGGCCCAGAGATACCTCTCCGTCACACGGAGTGACAAATCCCAGTCTTAATTCGTGCCAACCCAACAGACACTTTTGGAGATACCCGTAGTGCACCTTTATAGTCACCCAGTTACGTTGTGACGTTTGGCACACCCAAAGCACTCCTACGGTATCCGGGAGTTGCACAATCTCATGGTCTAAGGAAATGATACTTGACATTAGAAAAGCTTTAGCATACGAACTACACGATCTAGTGCTATGCTTAGGATTGGGTCTTGTCCATCACATCATTCTCCTAATGATGTGATCCCGTTATCAACGACATCCAATGTCCATGGTCAGGAAACCGTAACCATCTATTGATCAACGAGCTAGTCAACTAGACGCTTACTAGGGACATGGTGTTGTCTATGTATCCACACATGTATCTGAGTTTCCTATCAATACAATTCTAGCATGGATAATAAACGATTATCATGAACAAGGAAATATAATAATAACTAATTTATTATTGCCTCTAGGGCATATTTCCAATAGTCTCCCACTTGCACTAGAGTCAATAATCTAGTTCACATCGCCATGTGATTAACACTCACAGGTCACATCGCCATGTGACCAACATCCAAAGAGTTTACTAGAGTCAATAATCTAGTTCACATCACTATGTGATTAACACTCAAAGAGTTTTGGGTTTGATCATGTTGCTTGTGAGAGAGGTTTTAGTCAACGGGTCTGCAACATTCAGATCCGTATGTACTTCGCAAATTTCTATGTCATCTTGCAGATGCTACTACTACGCTACATTTGGAGCTATTCCAAATAACTGTTCTACTTGGAGCTATTCTAAATTGTTGCTCCATTATACATATCCGGTATCTCTACTCAGAGCTATCTGGATAGGTGTTAAGCTTGCATCGACGTAACTCTTTACGTCGAACTCTTTATCACCTCCATAATCGAGAAAATTCCTTAGTCCACTAGTTACTAAGGATAACTTTGACCGCTGTCCTGTGATCCATTCTTGGATCACTCTTGTACCCCTTGACTGACTCATGCCAAGGCACATTTCAGGTGCGGTACACAGCATAGCATACTGTAGAGCCTATGTCTTAAGCATAGGGGACGACCTTCATTCTTTCTCTCTATTCTGCCGAGGTCGAGCTTTAAGTCTTAACTTCATACCTTACAACTCATGCAAGAACTCCTTCTTTGACTGATCCATCTTGAACACCTTTCAAGATCATGTCAAGGTATGTGCTCATTTGAAAGTACTATTAAGCGTTTTGATCTATCCTCATAGATCCTAATGCTCAATACTCAAGCAGCCTAATCCAGGTTTTCCATTGAAAAACATTTTTCAAACAACTTTGCATGCTTTCCAGAAATTCTACATCATTTCCGATCAACAATATGTTAACAACATATACTCATCGGAAATTCTATAGTGCTCCCACTCACTTATTTGGAAATACAAGTTTCTCATAAACTTTGTATACACCCAAAACTTTGATCATCTTATCAAAGCATACATTCCAACTCCGAGATGCTTACTCCAGTCCTTAGAAGGATTGCTGGAGCTTTGCATACTTATTAGCATCTTTCAGGATTGACAAAACCTTCCGATTGTATCACATACAACCTTTCCTCAAGAAAATCGTCGAGGAAACAATGTTTTGACATCCTATCTGCAAGATTTCATAAATAATGCATTAATCGCTAATATAATTCCAACAGACTCTTAGCATCGCTACGAGTGAGAAAGTCTCACCGCAGTCAACTCCTTGAACTTGTCAGGAAACTTCTTAATGACAAGTCGAGCTTTCTTAATGGTGATACTTACCATCATTGTCCGTCTTCCTTTTAAAATCCATATGTACCTAACAGCCTTACGACCATCAAGTAGTTCTTCCAAAGTCTACACTTTGTTTTCATATATGGATCCTCTCTCGGATTATATGGCCTCGAGCCATTTATCGGAATCCGGGCCCACCATCGCTTCTCCATAGCTCGTAGGTTCATTGTTGTCTAGCAACATGACTTCCAAGACAGGATTATGTACCACTCTGAAGTAGTACGCATCCTTGTCATCCCACGAGGTTTGGTAGTGACTTGATCTGAAGTTTCATGATCACTATCATAAGCTTCCACTTCAATTGGTGTAGGTGCCACAGGAACAACTTCCTGTGCCCTGCCACACACTAGTTGAAGAGACGGTTTAATAACTTTATCAAGTCTCCACCATCCTCCCACTCAATTCTTTCGAGAGAAACTTTTCCTCGAGAAAGGACCCGATTCTAGAAACAATCCTTTATTGCTTTCGAATCTGAGATAGGAGGTATACCCAACTGTTTTGGGTGTCCTATGAAGATGCATTTATCCGCTTTGGGTTCGAGCTTATCAGCCTGAAACTTTTTCACATAAGCGTCGCAGCCCCAAACTTTTTAAGAAATGATAGCTTAGGTTTCTCTAAACCATAGTTCATACGGTGTCATCTCATCGGAATTACGTGGTGCCCTATTTAAAGTGAATGTGGTTGTCTCTAATGCCTAACCCATAAACTGTCATGGTAATTCGACAAGAGACATCATGGTATGCATCATATCCAATAGGGTGCAGTTATGATGTTCGGACACACCATCACACTATGGTGTTCCAGGCTGTATTAGTTGTGAAACAATTTCCACAATGTCTTAATTCTGTGCCAAACTCGTAATTCAGATATTCATCTCTATGATCATATCATAGATATTTTATCCTCTTGTCACGACGATCTTTCAACTTCACCCTGAAATTACTTGAACCTTTCAATAATCCAGACTCGTGATTGATAAAGTAAATATACTCAATATCTACTCAAATCATCTGTGAAGTAAGAACATAACGATATCCACTACATGCCTCAGCACTCATTGGACTGCACACATCAAAATGTATTACTTCCAACAAGTTGCTTTCTAGTTCCATTCTACTGAAAACGAGGCTTTCAGTCATCTTGCCCATGTGGTATGATTTGCATGTCTCAAGTGATTCAAAATCAAGTGAGTCCAAACGGTCCATTTGCATGGAGTTTCTTCATGCATATACACCAATAGACATGGTTCGCATGTCTCAAACTTTTCAAAAATGAGTGAGTCCAAAGATCCATCAACATGGAGCTTCTTCATGCGTTTTATACCAATATGACTCAAATTGCAGTGCCACATTTGTGTGGTACTATCATTACTATCTTATACCTTTGGCATGAAAATGTGTATCACTACGATCGAGATTCAATAAACCATTCATTTTATGCGTAAGACCATTGAAGGTATTATTCAAATAAACAGAGTAACCATTATTCTCCTTAAATGAATAACCGTATCGCGATAGACATAATCCAATCATGTCTATGCTCAACGCAAACACCAAATAACAATTATTTAGGTTTTAATATCAATCTCGATGGTAGAGGGAGCGTACGATATTTGATCAACCTTGGAAATACTTCCAACACATATCGTCATCTCACCTTTTAGCTAGTCTCCGTTTATTCCGTAGCCTTTTGTTTCGAGTTACTAACACTTAGCAACCAAACCGGTATCTAATACCCTGGTGCTACTAGGAGTACTAGTAAAGTACACATTAACACAATGTATATCCAATATACTTCTATCAACTTTGCCAGCCTTCTCATCTACCAAGCATCTAGGGTAATTCTGCTCCAGTGGCTGTTCCCTTTATTACAGAAGCACTTAGTCTCGGGTTTGGGTTCAACCTTGGGTTTCTTCACTAGAGCAGCAGCTGAATTGCCGTTTCATGAAGTATCCCCTTGTTCCCTTGCCCTTCTTGAAACTAGTGGTTTCACCAACCATCAACAATTGATGCTCCTTCTTGATTTCTACTTTCGCGGTGTCAAACATCGCGAATATCTCAAGGATCATCATATATGTCCCTGATATATCATAGTTCATCACGAAGCTCTAGCAGCTTGGTGGTAATGACTTCGGAGAACCATCACTATTTCATCTGGAAGATCAACTCCCACTCAATTGAAGCGATTGTTGTACTCAGACAATCTGAGCACAAGCACAACAATTGAGCTTTTCTCCTTAGTTTGCAGGCTAAGAAAATCGTCGGAGGTCTTATACCTCTCGACGTGGGCACGAGCCTGAAATCCCAATTTCAGCCCTCAAAACATCTCATATGTTTTGCGACGTTTCAAAAATGTCTTTGGTGCCTCAACTCTAAACCGTTCAACTGAACTATCACGTAGTTATCAAAACGTGTATGTCAGATGTTCGCAACATCCACAGACGACGTTCGAGGTTCAGCACACTGAGCGGTGCATTAAGGACATAAGCCTTCTAAGAAGCTATGAGGACAATCCTCAGTTTACAGACCTAGTCCGCATAATTGCTACTATCAACTTTCAACTAAAATTTTCTCTAGGAACATATCTAAAACGTAGAACTGAAGCGCGAGCTACGACATAATTTGCAAAATCCTTTTGACTATGTTCAGGATAATTAAGTTCATCTTATGAACTCCCACTCAGATAGACATCCCTCTAGTCATCTAAGTGATTACATGATCCGAGTCAACTAGGCCGTGTCCGATCATCACGTGAGACGGACTAGTCAACGTCGGTGAACATCTTCATGTTGATCGTATCTTCTATACGACTCATGCTCGACCTTTCGGTCTTCTGTGTTCCGAGGCCATGTCTGTACATGCTAGGCTCGTCAAGTCAACCTAAGTGTTTCGCGTGTGTAAATCTGTCTTACACCCGTTGTATGTGAACGCTGGAAACTATCACACCCGATCATCACGTGGTGCTTAGAAACGAACGAACAGTCGCAACGGTGCACAGTTAGGGGGAACACTTTCTTGAAATTTTAATGAGGGATCATCTTATTTACTACCGTTGTTCTAAGCAAACAAGATGCATAAACATGATAAACATCACATGCAATCAAATAATAGTGACATGATATGGCCAATATCATATAGCTCCTTTGATCTCCATCTTGGGGCTCCATGATCATCTCTTCACCGGCATGACACCATGATCTCCATCATCATGATCTCCATCATCGTGTCTCCATGAAGTTGTCACGTCATCTATTACTTCTACTACTACAGCTAACGGTTAGCAATAAAGTAAAGTAATTACATGACGTTTATGTTGACACGCAGGTCATAAATAAATTAAGACTACTCCTATGGCTCCTGCCGGTTGTCATACTCATCGACATGCAAGTCGTGATTCCTATTACAAGAACATGATCAATATCATACATCACATATATCATTCATCACATCCTTTTGTTCATATCACATCACATAGCATATCCTGCAAAAACAAGTTAGACGTCCTCTAATTGTTGTTTTCATGTTTTACGTGGCTGCTATGGGTTTCTAGCAAGAACGTTTCTTACCGACGCAAAAACCACAACGTGATATGCCAATTGCTATTTACCCTTCATAAGGACCCTTTTCATCGAATCCGATCCGACTAAAGTGGGAGAGACAGACACCCGCTAGCCACCTTTATGCAACTAGTGCATGTCAGTCGGTGGAACCAGTCTCACGTAAGAGTACGTGTAAGGTCGGTCCGGGCCGCTTCATCCCACGATGCCGCCGAATCAAGAGAAGACTAGTAACGGCAAGCATATTGAACAAAATCAACAACCACAACTACTTTGTGTTCTACTCGTGCATAGAAACTACGCATAGACCTGGCTCATGATGCCACTGTTGGGGAACGTAGCAGAAATTCAAAATTTTCCTACGTGTCACCAAGATCTATCTATGGAGAAACCAGCAACGAGGGGAGGGAGAGTGCATCTACATACCCTTGTAGATCGCTAAGCGGAAGCGTTCAAGAGAACGGGGTTGATGGAGTCGTACTCGTCGTGATCCAAATCACCGATGATCCTAGTGCCGAACGGACGGCACCTCCGCGTTCAACACACGTACAGCCCGACGATGTCTCCCACGCCTTGATCCAGCAAGGAGAGAGGGAGAGGTTGAGGCAGACTCCATCCAGCAGCAGCACAATGGCGTGGTGGTGGTGGAGGAGTGTGGCAATCCTGCAGGGCTTCGCCAAGCACCACGGGATATGAGGAGAAAGAGAGGGAGGGCTGCACCAACGAGAGAGATCAAATCACGTGTATTGGGCAGCCCCTAGGCCTCATATATATAGGGGAAGGGGAGGAGGGTGCGCCCCCTCTAGGGTTCCCACCCCAAGAGGGGCGGCAGCCCTAGATGGGTCTTGGGGTGGCGGCCAAGAGGGGGAGAGGGGGGGCGCCCCCTAGGGTGGGCCTTAGGGCCCATCTAAGCCTAGGGTTTCCCCTTCTCCTCCTTTACTGCGTCTTGGGCCTTGTGGGAGGGGCACCAGCCCACTCAGGGGCTGGTCCCTCACCACTCTTGGCCCACGCAAGCCTCCGGGACTGGTGGCCCCACTTGGTGGACCCCCGAGATCCTCCCGGTGGTCCCGGTACGTTACCGATAAACCCCGAAACTTTTCCGATGACCAAAACAGGACTTCCCATATATAAATCTTTACCTCCAGACCATTCCGGAACTCCTCGTGACGTCCGGGATCTCATCCGGGACTCCGAACAACATTCGGTAACCACATACAAACTTCCTTTATAACCCTAGCGTCATCGAACCTTAAGTGTGCAGACCCTATGGGTTCGGGAGACATGCAGACATGACCGAGACGTTCTCTGGTCAATAACCAACAGCGGGATCTGGATACCCATGTTGGCTCCCACATGTTCCACGATTATTTCATCGGATGAACCACGATGTCAAGGACTTAATCAATCCCGTATACAATTCCCTTTGTCTAGCGGTACGATACTTGCCCGAGATTCGATCGTCGGTATCTCGATACCTTGTTCAATCTCGTTACTGGCAAGTCTCTTTACTCGTTCCATAACACATCATCCCGTGATCAACTCCTTGATCACATTGTGCACATTATGATGATGTCCTACCGAGTGGGCCCAGAGATACCTCTCCGTCACACGGAGTGACAAATCCCAGTCTCAATTCGTGCCAACCCAACAGAAACTTTCGGAGATACCCATAGTGCACCTTTATAGTCACCCAGTTACGTTGTGACATTTGGCACACCCAAAGCACTCCTACGGTATCCGGGAGTTGCACAATCTCATGGTCTAAGGAAATGATACTTGACATTAGAAAAGCTTTATCATACGAACTACACGATCTAGTGCTATGCTTAGGATTGGGTCTTGTCCATCACATCATTCTCCTAATGATGTGTTCCCGTTATCAACGACATCCAATGTCCATGGTCAGGAAACCGTAACCATCTATTGATCAACGAGCTAGTCAACTAGAGGCTTACTAGGGACATGGTGTTGTCTATGTATCCACACATGTATCTGAGTTTCCTATCAATACAATTCTAGCATGGATAATAAACGATTATCATGAACAAGGAAATATAATAATAACTAATTTATTATTGCCTCTAGGGCATATTTCCAACAATGTTCACCACATTCCAATTCATCCTCGATGAATCGGACCCGACTCAACTCTAAGCAGTAGAAGGCATGACAAACAAGCAAGAATGAGTAGGCACATCAGAGCTCAAACAACTCCTACTCATGCTAGTGGGTTTCATCTATTTACTATGGCAATGACAGGTCATGCAGAGGAAAGGGGTTCAACTACCGTAGCATGTAACAGTTGAATCGGTGTTGTCCTAATGCAGTAAAAGAGAGCAAGAGCGAGAGAGTGGGATTGTATCGGAATGAACAAGGGGGTTTTGCTTGCCTGGCAGTTCTGAAGATAGTATAGTTCTGCATCGGTGTCATCGATCACATCGTCGGAACATACGTCTACTGAGGGCGGAACAACCACCGACTAGCAAAGAAGGAACACAATCAATGCAATGCACATTCACATGAATGACATGTCATGTTAAGGTACTGAATTCACCTAATGCAATATCTAGCCGATTTAATTGAAGTGGAACTCAAACAAGATCAAATTCCAACTCCAAATGTTATTTCATAAATTTCCCTAATCATCATTTGTCCTATTCAGTGAGGTTAACTTGTTCAAACATGCATGATCATGGCATAAACAGATCCTTCATATTTTTCTGATCATTTTTCATATATAAATTATTTCATTTGGAGTTATGGTTGAATTTCTATGATTTTTAGAAGTTTTGGGTATTTTCTGAAAATAATCAATCATTTCTGATTTAATTCAAAATTCCATAAAATAATTACTGCTTCAGCCTGACGTCATGATGATGTCAGTAGGTCAACAGGGCTGGTCCGGATCAAATCTGACCAGTGGGGCCCACAGGTAAGTGACACAGAGTCAATTACAGAGGCTGACACGTGGGTCCCAGTCAATGCTGACGTGGCCAAGTCAAAGGTGACAGGCGGGGACCTTTGAGATAAGCACTAATCTAACAAAGAGGTTAAACTAATTAACTTAGGCACTAGGGCCGACTTGTTAGTGAGAGATGGGGATTAATTAGTGCTAACAGTGGGGTTTAACCGGCGACTAATCGCCGGCGCTAAGAAGTGCACGACTGCGGTCACCGGGCGGCCATTTCCGGCCACGGCTGGTCACGCGGGTGGGTTTTATGGGGTCGTGGCAGTGAGCCGCATCCAACGGTGCCATCAGTTGGTCGCGGGGTGGCCGGAATCATCACCGGCGTCGAGCTGGGCGGCAGTGGCGCTCGGGCACATGCAGGAAGTGGTGCTACGGGGCACGTCGAGCTAGCAAAAAGGGTTGGACGGCCTCCTGGAGGCACCAGGAGCTCATTGCCATGCCCAGCAACGATGGGCGCTGGCTGCTGTGGCGGCGCACGACAAGGCAGGCGGCGGCGAGCTTCGGCCGCGGTGGCCAGCGGGGCTAGAGGAAGAAATCGAGTGCGAGGAGAGAGGGGTTGGGAGCAGAAGCTCACGGCGATCACGTAGGGAAGGTCAGCGAGCTCGGGGAGGCGCCGGAGCGAGCGGCGCGGCGAGGCGGATCTCCGGCGACCCGAGGAGTAAGAAGGCGTCAGGGACGGTGATGCGTAGCTTCCCCGGTTGCTTGGCTCGGCATGGACTAAGAGGATGACGATGCGGAGCTTCTTGGCGTGTCGGCGGAGCGTGGGGTGCACAGTGGCTGCGGTGAACGATGTCGGCGGCGACGAGCTCCGCTCAGGCTACACGGGAGAGAGAACAAAGGGGGGAGGAGCACGGGGAGAGTGAGAGGCGGTCGAAGGGGTTGCGTGACGTCCATAGCGACGTCCGGGAGGCGGTAAGCAGGCAGGTGGTGGCCGCAGCGTGTGGCTGCGTGCGTCGGGCATGCGCCCTCGCCTGCTGGCGCGAGGAGGAAGGCGATAGGAGAGCGCCTGGTGGGCTGGGCCGCCAGCTGGGCTGCCAGGTAGGCTGAGGTAAGTTTCTACTCTGTTTTAATTTTTGGTTCTGTTTTCCTTTATTTAATCACTTTGCCACTGTTTTTTTTAATTCCAGCAAATGTAAAAACAGTGACAACATCCCTCTGAATATTTTTATATTTCACAATGGGATTATCCAAAGGCACATAAATTATTTCAGAGTTATCTGAAATTATATTCCATATATTAAGAATATAAAACCAAATCCAAATACAATATTGATTTAAATTCAATGCCCAAAATAATTCCTTAAAAATCTTCATTATTTTTGGTTTGGATCAAAGCCCTTGCCAAAAAATACCAAATATCAATAAAGATCATTTTGGTTTCATTGAATGCAAATTTTAGTTGAACCTAGTTTGATTCAAGTGATGCTAGGGTTTGAACATCCCCATTTCAAGATTAATTGAAATTGAAAATGATGCATGGATGCAATGCCAATAATTACAAGAAGATTTCTAGGGCTGTGACAGTGAACCGGCCCTTGGGGACTACAGGTGAAGCTTTGATATATTAAAGTGAAGAAAGGTTTCGAAGGTAAAGGTCTCGGCCTATATTTTAAAGTCTACAGGTCACTTCGGTTCTCTCATAATTTGAAGACTGGGGGACTGAAGGAATACAGATAAGCCGGAAAAACATACCTCGTATTTCAACTGCAGTTGTTTGACCATTTCAATTTCGGAGTCGCGGCTGGAGTGTACATGGTTAAGATATCCGGATAAAATATCATTGGCATTGAGACGGTCATAGTTGGCAACGTCAAAGCAAACTTTCTGCCTCTCCAACGCCTCTTGTTTTGCTGTAACCGAGCCAGCACGGTTGGGTTCTCCGGTTCAATAAAGTGGCTCCCGGTAATCTGAACATCTTGTGCAGACGGAGACGGCGGGTTGACTGAGCTTGATGGTCCGGTTGTGGAAGGGTTCATAGTGGTTTCGTCAAATGACGGCTCAGGAGGATTTGCTTCAGTGTCAACAGGCGGGTCTTCTGGAGCGTCAGTTAATGGAGAAGGCCTAGCCGGGTCAGATGCCAGCACCGGCAGGTCTTCTGCCGGCTTAGCTGCCTTCACTTTCTTGGATTTAGCTTGGCCACTAAGAAAAAATGTTGCAGGATTGTCAGTATAAAGATACAATTGGACAACCCGAAAGAAAGGAGGATTTCTGATTACCCGGGAGCAGTCTTGAAAGCCGGGAATTGCGTCGGCGATGAGTCACCAGAAGAGCGAGACACCTCCTGAAAGGATAAAATAGAGTTAAAAGGAATACAAGGAGAAGGATCCATTAAACAGAGTTAAAGACACAAATAAATAAACCTCATTCGGACGTTTCTGAGGAGTTTGTTGAAGAACGACAGCCGGTTCATCTTCAATCCCAGCTGGACGGCGGCTTTCATGGTGCTGCTTTTTCAAACGAAAGTTGGGATCCAAGTGAGCTAGAGGGTTAGAAAACCTTACTTCACGGATCACTCGTCGAACTTTGTGTCTTGGTAAGGGTTCTGAGTCGGAGGAAATGATAGTTACCTCTGCTTCCCCGGCCTGACTAGCCCCAGTGTCATCCTGGTAATGATCAGTGTCAATAAGATTGTTAAAAAATTGGCCAAGGGAATCAAGGGCTACCTCTGAGTCAGATGTGTCATCAAGCTTCATCAGGTCTTCAGCAGTACTTTTTTTCTTCTTTTTCGACCTCCGGATCGTTTTCTTGGCATTTATGGCGGCAGCTTTCGCTTTCTTCGCCGCCTCATGGTCATACTTAACATTCTAGAAGTCAGAATTGGCCTGCAGACAGGTAAAAACAAGGTAAAAAGTTAGGCAAGTATTAAAACAATACGGCTGGAGAAATACAACAGAGATAAATAATGACATCCTTGCTTCTGGAATCGGGTTAAGCTGACAGAAGGGGTTCAACCCGACGACACTACAATCTTCATATTTCCCGTTCACCAGAAGAGTTGACATTGAGACAATATCTTCCTCTGTCAATTGAACGGTGCTGTTATGAAGGGAGTCATCCAGGCCTCCACCATACTCATACATCAGCTTTGACCGACGGCTCAAAGGGATGACCCGCCATGAGATCCAGCAGCGGGTCAGATCAACTCTAGTTAACCCGTTCCCCAATAGAGCGTTGATCCCTTTGATGGAGGGAAGCAACCTCTTGCGTTCAGCAACAGTCATCTTATCAGGAAGTGCGAACTTGGAGTCAAGGCGATCGGGGCGATAACCCGACATGGGCTTCTCGTTTGCTAGTGAAGTGTCCTGGCAGTAGAACCAAGTCTGGTTCCAGTCCTTTGGGTGGCTTGGTAAGACAATCAGGGGATAGACGGCACCCTACCGGCGCTGGATTGATATACCTCCAAGTTCTAAACTAAGGCCGTTGGTGCACTCATTCTACCGGTTCAGATAGAAGTATTCTCTGAACAACTCCACGGTCGGCTCTTGTTGAATATATACCTCACAGAGCACTTGGAAGTTACAGCTGTTAGATATGGAGTTGGGCCCGATATCTTGAGGGTGGAGTTTGAAAAAATGGAGGACCTCTCTGAAGAACTTTGAGTCGGGCGGTGAGAAGCCACGGTTCATGTGGTCAGTAAAAACGATCACCTCACCATCTCTCGGATTGGGCCGTTCTTCTTCCGGGTCAGAGGCACAATAAGACATGATGGCTTTTGATGGCAGAAATCCTATGATGAAAACTCTTTTAAACGTTCCTTAGTTATGGTTGAGGGGACCCAGTTACAGATGGTTGGTGTCTTTGACGGCATGATGTGCAAGGAACTGAAAACAAAAGCAACATGCCGGCTTAGTTTTACGGTGAGGTTAACAGTTAAAGGATGAAGATGCAAAACAAGTAATGGCGGCTTAACTAAGGGCTAATGACGTATAAGGAAAAGAAAGCCGGTTCGGTAAGCCGCCATGACTACAGATTCTTTCAAAAAGCAGATTCAGCTAAGTGTTGGGACAAACAAGTTTCCCGAAATGCTTGATATTATTTCAGATCAAATGGATGTTCAAAATGAAAAAATTTCTAGACTTAAAAATACAGCCCAGATGAGTTCATTAGATCTAAATATGGCTCTGGTACCGGAAAAAGGAGTCTTCTAGTATCAAAAGAAGGCACCAAACAACTATTGCATAAACATACATCTCTTTTGGATCAAAAAGAGGAGGCAGTGGAAGAACTACGAAGAAGCTATGATGAACTACGAAGAACACACAGGAGCTTGGAAACCCTAATGAAGATCTGAGACACAGAGGAAAGGAAACTTACGGTTGCAGGTCCACTACGGAGGTCGCCATGGGTTCTCTAGATCGGTTCAGGTCGATACAGCGGCCAGAGTCGACGACGGAGATGAGACGCAACGGCGGCGAAGCTCGAGCAGCGGCAGGGACGCGAGAGGAAGAAGATGCGAGAGAGATAAGAATGAGGAAGGCCGGGGCAAGCCTATTAATAAGGAAAGATGCGAACAAACGGGCTCGAAAATCAAGGGAGAACCAAATAATGGTTATCCAACTATATAGGCGCCTCGATTCTCGGGAAACATTAAAGATAAAAGATCTGTTGGAAGATGATGTCATGAAAGTTTTTTGCGTTTTAAGAGTGACGTCACGGCGGGTTACAAGGAAATTTCAGTAAAGATAAAATGGATTTTTTGCTAAATATGGAAGATTGACAAAGAACAAAGTTCAAAGTTAACCTGGGGCCTAATGTTGGGGATATTACTATCAGTTGAGACCCGCCCAAGAGGGGTCGGGTCAGCCCCAATGGCGGGTTACGCAAGAAGCCCAGTAAACATTCAAAGTTAACCTGGGGCCTAATGTTGGGGATATTACTATCAGTTGAGACCCGCCCAAGAGGGGCCGGGTCAGCCCCAATGGCGGGTTACGCAAGAAGCCCAGTAAACATTCAAGATTGTAGTTTATTAAGTCTTATAGAAGGCCCAAAGGCCTGAAGGCGGTTTAAGGCCTGATATTATGAACCGCCATATGTAAGGAAAGACTTGTAAAGAAAGGCATGTAAAGGAAGTCACCGAGCCAGACACAATTATGAGCTGGCCGGGACTCTGTAGGCCACCAGGCGTCAACCCATGTATATAAGGGGATGACCCGGTGGCGGGTTAGGGTAAGAAACAACAAATCGATAACCAAGTTGGCGAGTTGAGCCTCTTGGAGATCGAAACCCCAACAATACCAATCCCAACTAGACGTAGGCTTTTACCTTCATCGTAAGGGGCCGAACTAGTATAAAAGCTCTCTCATGTCCTTTGTCCCGATTAACCCCTTCAAGCTTCGTAGTGCGATGGCCCTACGACTAAGTCCTTGCTCTAGGACATCTGCCGTGACAATTCCACAACAGGGGTAGAAATGAAGAAGCTGGAAAAGAGAAAGAGGCTAGAGCAGATCAGAGAGATGGCAAAGACAAGGGAGAGGAGAGCATGAATTCTAATCAGCAGCAACAAATCATGAGTGCATTACTATCACAACTAGTGCAGGGAATGAATAAGAGTGGGATTCCTGTGGGAGATAGTGAAAACAGTAAGTCAATGATGAGTTATGGACAAGAGATAGTCAAAGAATCTGATGCTAGTCGTGATGAAAAGAGCTAAAGGGAATGGAAGTAGCTCAGGGAATGGGTTCAGGAATCAGGTGAGCAGTGGAGCTTGGCAACAAAATGTGGGTGATGAAAGGAGTAGAAATGGAAGATTCAACAGGCAGGTGTGTGGGAAATGCAAGGATCCCAGGCACCTAACTTGAGATTGCAAAGTGGGGCACTGCTTAATCTGTGGCGGAGAAAACCACATCACTGGAGATTGTAACTTAATGAAACAAATGAAGCTAGTACCCAAGTATGTTGGATATGCAACAAAGGGTTTAGGAGTGTTGCTGGTGCAGAGCTACAAGGATGTCCTAATTGCATAGCACATAAATCCTTTAGGAGTGGTGATCATAAGGGATGGACATATAAATGAGACTGAATTGATAAAATCCCTCAATGAAATGTTTGATTGGGGATGGCAGTGGAGAGTAAAGGAATATGAAAAAAAATTCTATATGATGAGATTCCCCAATAAAGCAAAGTTGGTGGAATTGGCAAAGTTCAATGACTTCAACCTGGTGGGGACTGGTGTCATTATAAAAGTGCAGCCTTGGTCTCTTGATCATCTGACAATTGGGAAGATGCACACTGCCTGGGTGAAATTTGAGAAAGTACCAAATTGCTTCAGACATTTCTTTGGAATGTGTGAGGTGGCTGCTGCTGTAGGGCCTGTGCTAGAAATAGATATGGATACTATTAATGAAGAAAAAGTGAATGTGAAATGTGGGGAAGATCCCTTCCCAGGTAGAAATTACTTCTCTAGATTTGTTAATTTTCAAGATTGGGACAGAGCTGGATAGGGGGACTGAGATGGGTTGGTATAATGAGGAAAAAAGAAAATTTGATACTATTTCTGAAATGGAAGATGGAGAAGATGAGGTGGAAAATAGGAAAAGAGCAAAGCTGACTGGAGCTAATAGAAATGGGATGTCCCTGGGATGCTTATCCCTGAAACAAATTGAAGAGATTGATAAGAAGAATGAAATGATGAGAAACTCAGTAAAGGAAATCATTGGGCACTTGGATAAAGGGATGGCTGCAGAAAGAGGAAAAATGCAAAAGGAAATAGATATTATGTTCAGAAAAATTCAGAAATTGGAGGAGGAAAAAACTAGACAAAATGCTTTATGGAACAAGGCCGACAAGAGAATACAAGACTTGGAGAACACACGGAAAAGTTTGGAGAGTATGACTGAAAAACAAAAGGAAGATATACTAAAATTGGAGCAGGAAGCTGCAAACAGAGAGCAATATGAAATGGAGCTGGTCCATATGGAGGTTGAAGACTTTGAAAAAGAAAGCCTGGATAATAAGGAGGAGACTGGATCTGGAAAATACAATGAACCTACTGATTACAATGCTAGTCAAGAATCAATGGGACTTTGGGAGAGAGAATTGCAGAGTTGCATGGGATGGAGGTGATAGAGAGAAATGATGAAGACAAGGAAATTGAACTAAAAAGAAGCCTAAGCAATAGGGAAAACAAAATCAAAAAGTGGAGGAAATGGCAAAGATGAGGGCTGAAGAAAGAGACAATCATGGTAAGGATTCTGAGCTAAACGGTGCTAATTCTTCCCTATTACACATTAGTTCTCTGGTGGGGCTTGATTTGGGATGCTCCATTGAGATGATAAATAAAAACTTAGAGATAATTAGAAAAATGGAAATAGCAAGAAGAGAAATATATTTTCAGAATTTGAAGGACAGGGAAAAAGAGGGGGAAAGTAATAGGAACATGGGGGGGGGGGGGAGGACATCACACCGGTGCATATTTACACTGAGGATGCTGATGTGGATGATTTGTGCTCAAATTTAGAGCACTCAGATGCAGATTTATAAGAACATCAATTTTTGAAACTGAGAAATATATTCTTAGGAAAAAAGGAAAGAAAAAGAATAGCTCACCAGCAAGAAGCTATGTGAAGCAATCAGTTGGGATTGGTGTACTTAGAAGAAAAAAGAAAAATAAGGAGTAGTTAAAGGAGGAGAGTTACAAAATATTAGAAAATTTGGTATAAAAACAATTTTAAAAATGAGAGGGACATTTTGGAATATGAGAGGTTTGGGGCAAGATCAGAAGAAGAGATATGTTAGAGAAATGATTGTGGATCACAAACTAGATTTCATAGCGATTTCAGAAACTATCAAGCAGAAATTTTCAAAAAACGAACTACACAATCTGTGTGGGGGAGAAATTTTCATTGGTGTTGGAATGAACCTAGGGGGATGTCTGGAGGGATCCCAATGGGAGTGAATCAAGATAGATTCAATGTAGAGCACATAGAGAAAGGAATATACTTTGTGAGGATGTTGATATATAACAAAATTATTAAAATGCATTGGGACTTGATTACTATTTATGGGGATGCAAAAATTGAGGGAAAAGCATGCTTTCTCGCAGAATTAGCTAGGGTATATCATGATAACCAATTACCTTGCTTGGTGGGGGAGATTTTAACATCATCAGAAATGAGATAGAGAAAAACAAACCTATCCACAATGAGCAATGGACTTTCATGTTTAATGCAATCATTGAACAGGCTGGGCTAAGAGAACTTCCTTTAAATGGGAGAAAAATTTACTTGGCCTAATAGTTTGGCTGATCCGACTTATGAAAAATTGGATAGGGTATTAATGTGTCTAGCTTGGGAGGAGAAATATCCTCTAACTATATTACAAGCTTTTGCTAGGGAGGTGTCAGATCATACACCTCTTTATTTGGACACAGGAGAAGGACAACCAAATAAATGTATTTTCAGATATGAAAATGCTTGGGCCTTGAGAGAGGGGTTTAAGGAATTGATACAGAAAACTTGGAACGAAAAATATTATGGAGATATTTTAGAAAGATGACAGCTTAGGATGAGGAATTTAAGGAAAAGGCAAAAGGGTGGAACAGAAATGTGGATGCCTGGTATAGAAAGATAAAAATAGATATTGTCAGGAGATTAGATGAGATAGATAAAAACATTGAAATTAGGGGGATTACTGCAGAGGACAGAAAACAACAGAAAGAGTTAAGAGACCAATTGAAGATGGTGATGATACAAGAGGAGATCAAAATAATTCAAAGATACAAGGATAAAGAAATTACAGATGGGGATGGGAATACAAGATATTATAATGTCAAGGTAAATGGGAGAAGAAGAGAAAACATAATAATTTCCTTAGAACAAGAAGAAGGGGTGATAGAAGAAGAGGAGGAACTTATGAAATATATTACTAACTTTTATAAAAATCTATTTGGACATCCTGAAGAAGCACAGATGTCAATGAGAGACATGGAAACAAAAATTACTGATGAGGAGAAAGAAAGACTAATGATCCCCTTTTCACTAGAATATATTAAAGAAGTGGTGTTTGGAAAGAAAAAGAATAAAAGTCCTGGTCCAGATGGGTTTCCTGCTGACTTTTACCAGTAGTTCTGGGACTTGGTGAAGTGGGATCTCAAAGCTTTGATAGAAGAATTTGGTAGAGGAAAAATTAATATTGCTAGGTTAAACTATGGTATCATGACACTAGTGCCTAAAACTATAGATGCTAAACAAATCCAAAAGTTTAGGCCAATATGTTTGCTGAATGTTAGTTTCAAAATCATTACAAAAGTACTTATGAATAGGTTAACAAGGTGTGTGTCACCTGTTATATCCAGAACTCAGACAACATTCATTAAGGGGAGATACATAATGGAAGGAGTAGTGATTTTACATGAAGCTTTGAACACTTTTCATAGCAAGAAACAAGATGCACTAATATTTAAGGTGAATTTTGAAAAAGCATATGACAAAATTAAATGGCCTTTTGCGATCCAGATTATGAAGGCCAAGGGATTTCCTGGTAAGTGGTGTGATTGGGCTATGGAAACTTTGAGGGGGGGGGGACACATTGGGGTGAAAGTAAATGATGAAATTGGGCTTTATTTTAAAACCTTTAAAGGGCTTCACTACAAAAAAATACACTTCCGTGATGATACGTGTTTCTGATAGTAGGTCACGTTTTCTGTAATGCATGTACATCCATGACAAATTTATGACATAATCAAGATAGTCATACCTGTGCCGTCGTAGAAGTGTTCCATGACATTACCAAAATTATCATCATGGAAGTGTCCACTTCCATGAAGATAAATCGCGTGTCACAGAAGTGCTTTCATCAAGGGTGACCGACACGTGGCATCCACCGTAACAGCCCTGACCGATGGGGATTTTCCACGTGTAAAATCATCATTGGCTGGAGGAAACACGTGTCGGCTCACCGTTGGGACAGATGTCATCCGCTCATTGGACCGAAGGCGCTATGATACAGCGACACGTGGCATGACCGAACAGAGGCCCATTCCTATGAAAAGGCCGGCCCGTTTGACTTGGTCAAAAGGTGGCGGGCCGGCCCATGGAAAGCTTGTTAACGGTCTGTTCGCATATAGCCCATTTACAGCCCGCTAACCCAGGGCCCATTACGCCCTATCCGAATTAGGCCCAGTAGCGTCATCTGGGCCGTCCAATATGATTCAGTCCGTTTTAACTTCCGGCCCATGTGTGGCCCATGACTTCTTTCGGCCCATATGAGGACCTCTGTAACTCTTGGCCCATTAACGGCCCGTGGTGAAACTGGCCCTAATGAACATTGTATCACTTTATACCCTTAATGGCCCATTATTCCATTGGGTCATTTCCAGCCCAAGTTATCTTTCGACCTTCTCAGGGCCCATTGATTCTTGGGCTCATTTGCAGCATTCGGTTACAGACGGCCCGTTACTGTCATTTTCTGCTTGTGGGCCAAATTCAGCCCGTCGTTACAGTCGGCCCGTTTGCGGACCGTTAATACGTTGGGCCGTTTTCATGTCAAAAAAACCTGTTGGGATGTTTTCATATAGTTATCAAATACGGCCTATTAACGGCCAGTTATGGTCCACGAATAGTATAGCCCATGATTGGCGAAATGATGATACGCCCCATAGAAGGCCCATGGATCCTACGGCCCGTATGAGGCCCATGGATAGTACGGCCCGTAGAAGGCCCATGGATCGTACAGCCCGTAGAAGGCCCATGGACCCTACGGCCCGTAGCAGGCCCATGGACCCTAAGGCCCGTATAGAAGGCCGATGGATCCTACGGCCGGACGAAGACCCATGGATCATACGCCTGCAGGAGGCCCATGGTTACAACAGTCCGTGTGTTGCCATGATTATTTTGGCCTAGTTACCAAAAATAGGCTATTGTGGCCACTAGAAAAAAACAGAAAAAGAACTGCAGTGACTACAAGCAAACAACTAAAGAAGACAATAAGGAAATAAATTAGCGAGCAATTAACGCTAGCCTATTACCACTATTACACATATTACATCCACTGGGCATCAAAGTTCGCCACCAGTGCAAATATAGGGAACAAAGCAGCACATTACATACACTGGCCGTCAAAATTGGCCACCAGTGCAAATAAACGCGGCAGCAAAACAAGAGCATTACTGAAACAACTTCAGAAGAGCTCAACAAACGTTATCCTGGGTATCCATCATGCTGGCAATAAGCGTAGCAAGCTGATTAGCTTTGTCCTATTTGGCGCTAAAATCCTCCAACGCTTGGTGTTGCACCAGAAAGTATGCATCTGAATGCTCCAGGGACTTCTGCAGTCCTTCCGCTTCTTGTTGCAGCACAGCTGATCGATGTCTTTCATCTTGTAGTTGAGACTCAAGAAACCGAACTGATTTAGACAGTGAGTTTGAATAGCTTGTGAAACTGGTAGTGGCCAGTAACTCGAACACTAAACCAAGACAGGACTTTGGGGTTGTCTCGGTGTCTTCAAAATAGTCTTCCTTAGCTTTTTTATCAGCTTTGTTGGAGACCAACAAGGATGTGTCACTATCCTGAACCTTATCTGCATTACTTCCTTTACCATTGCTTAATAAGGCATTCTTCCCCAATATTCTGTCAGCATTCTAAAAGAAGAAACAAGCAGACACATAACAAGTTTAGCATGTACTAGTATATGAAACTCATTTCGGTGAACCAGTTCATTAGTAAGGTGGACAGGATTAAAATACCAAGTCTTCTATTGCCAAGTACTAGTACATAATAAAAGCATCAAACAAACATATATCTATGTCCTATGGTCACTGCATCATCTTGCCAAATCAAAATAGAGACACGGTTCAAATCATATCAGTTCAAGACAAAGCAGAAGTGAAAGAATACAATGCATGGGAAACTACACGGCACAACAAGATTTCAGATGGGTACCACGGGTCTACATGTACAACAACACTATTGGCTCTGTTGTGATGCTAGTAATGTGCATGATATGAAAGTCAACTGTATACACAATTGAAATTGAAATCAACAGAGCTATTGATAAGAGCAAACCTGTTAAAGAAACATGCGTGAACATACCTGCTGTACCATTGGAGTTTCGATTGGATCCTTCAATTTAAAAATAAGTTTGTATGAGTAAATACAGTGATACAAGAGCAAAGCAATCATAGTTAAAAAAAGGCGCGCCTAAGCGAGCACTTAAGCACGCCTAGGCTCTATGTGTTGGCAAAACGCATTGCGCATAACTGCGCATAATCTGTGCATAACTGCGCATAAGCATGCACTTTGGTCAGTAAAGCGCAAGGTGGTGGCAAAATGCACAATTAACGCCTAGCGCTTTTTTGAACTATGATAGCAATGGAATCTTAAATTAGAACAGTTGTTCTTCAAGTTTAGGCACTTGTTCTCCATGAACAGAGTACAATAAGACGCAAGAATATAATACTTAAAAATAGAAAATGAGCTCATAGACCTTACCACATTCTTGTTCGGAACCAGTACAGAACAAGGCGTTCCCAGTCATCGTCCAGTAAATGTGTCTCAGGAGAACGTAAGGGAATTTGATGAGTTTGTTTGCCGGTGAAGTATGTTTTCTTCAGGTAATTCCGATACTGCCACCAAGCATTCTTGAAGATAGCAGAGGTATTAGCACATGTTACCTCATCCCGAGTTTCCAAATCGGTCCTTCTCTACAGAGAAAAATGGGAAAATTTTCTATATTATAACCATCATGGAGGTAGGATGTATGGGACGAAGCAAAGTAATTGCCATCAATAACATTACTTACACACAACTCCTGGACAAACACCTGCAACTGGCATTTTCATTCATCTTCAGTATAATATTTCCAAGATGGGAAGATACGCACATACGATTTAACAACATCAAATGCGATAGATGCTAAACTACGACTAGATGGTTGTGCTTCCTCCACAGGAATATGCGTACTAACTGGTGGAGTTGGGGTTCGCCGTGATAGTACTGGCCCTTTGGGCACTGGAGCTGCCTTACTAACTGCTCTTGTTTGGGAGCTCTGTGTTTGAGATGGTGCTGTATCAACAGGAACTGGGTTACTATCGGCTGGGGTTGGGTTTAGATTGGGTGAAGCTGGTTCTCTGTTCATCGCAGTAGGGCTACAATCTGCGAGAGTTTGGGTTATGTGTGGTAGGGTTGGTTCTTGTGCATGTACAATCGGGGTGCTATCTCCACCAAGAGGTAGCACTGTTTTATTTGAAGACAGTGTTTTTAGTTCGCTAGATACTGGCATCACCCGCTCCAATTCAAATGGCTGATAAATAGGAAACATAGTTGAATGTACAGACATTGTATGAGAGATAGATGCAATAGATAGTGTGGAAAAAAGAGGGCATGAAATAGTTGACATGTATATTGTTTAACTAAAACGGATAGCATGACATAATTTCACATATATGATGTCTACCTAAACTGGATAGCATAGCATAACATAATTCAAAGATATGATGAATAACTAAACAGGATCACATGACATAATTCACCTACATGTTATCTAAGTAATCAGGATCGCATCATTTAATTCACATATGTGATTTATATGCTAAACAGAGGGCATTCGATATGATGTCTGAACTAAGAACATGGTGTTGAATATTGTGTATATGATGTCTAAACTATGCAATGCAAGACACTGTATGCATGATATGAGAAGTATAACCGTGCCAAGTTAGAGCATACACCTCAGTGGGGGAATAGGATTGGTCATCTGTCTCTGAATCCATCTATGACGAGCTATCGGGACCCAACAAGAGATGTGCGTCGAGAGGTAGCACTGTCTGCTCTGAAGGCCTTGTTTTCACTCCAGATTTTTCCATCTCCCACCTAAATGGCTGATTCACAGGAAGAGTAGTTTAATGTACAAACGTTGTCGACAAATGGAAATGTAATGAAGAAAAGGATGGCAAGATATCATTCAAATATATGATGCCTGGTTAAACAGGATGGGATTGCACATTTCACATATATTATGGCTAGCTAAAAGACATTAGACTGCATAATTCCCATATATGATATAGAAACTAAGCAGGTGGCATTACAGAACATGTCTAAACTAAGCAAATGACATATATGATGTCAAAAGTAGGCACTGCAAGGCAACATATGCATGATATGACTAACATCATCATGCCAAGGTAGAGCAAACACCTTGGGGGGTAAATACGAGTGGTCAGCAGCGTCTGAATCTGCCTCAGAACAGATATCTTCCTCTGGATTACAATCTGGAGAGGGGTGGGGAGGGTTTGCCATTAAACCCACCATGGAGCGATGTCTGCATGACATTGTATTGCCGCGCAAAACTCTTCTATTTTTCTCTAGATGTTCAGCATGACTGTGTACAATATCTGACATGCATACGAAAAATATGGTGGGATTATGTAAGGAGAGCATGCAGAAATTTAGAGTGATGGTAACAACCAGTGGATCGACATTTTTCCGTTGAACCAAAATAGCCCTAATGGATCGACGTGAATGTAGAGTAATAAGTGATGCAACAAGTGTACAACCTCTTTGCCGTAGCAGTGTCGACCTCAGCATCATTGGGTTGGTCGCTGAAGCAGTTGAGGCAGAGGTGGCTGTCGGAGGTGTGGAGGAAGATCTGAGGAATCTGTAGACGGCGTCCAAGGCACTGCTCTGTTGTGATGGATCGGTCTGTCGTTGGAGCAGCTCCGGTGAGCCGTAAGACGTCAAGGCTGAAGCAGCACAAGACATACATCATCAATCTCAAGTGGGATTCTAATAGCATCTCCAATAGATGATGTAAAATGGATGTAAAATTAACATCACCAAAAACCACCTGACTACAATAGATGAGGTAAAAACTATTGACTCTGAACCTAACTATCGAAACTAAAATTTACTGTGGAATCTGAATGCTACTGTCGAAACTGAACGCAATGGTAGCAGAGAGGCACTTGACATGTAGTATTGTGAGGGCCTACAGTTCATCTTCAACCTGCACCCCCCTGAGCCGCCAACCACCACCGGCTGAACCGCCGGCCCCAGCGCCGCCTCGCCGCCCCGAAACAACTTGCCACCGCCGCCCCGGCCAGCCCTCTAGGCCCCCCGCCCCCACCCTGAAACCTAAGATAGATCGTGGGGTACCTCTCCGGCGAGCCCCCGTCCCCGCTGCGGGTGGTTCTTCCTTAACTCCGGCGAGCCCCCCAACCCCTAAAAATCGACTGACCCAAAAGTCGATTCAGTCGACTGAAGTGTGGCTTAATCGGAGCAGAGCAGCAGCACGGGCGAGGGGGCGAGCAACAGCAGCAGCTGGGAGAGCGAGCGATCGAGCGAGAGCCGGAGCAGAAGTAGCAGCGCGAGTGAGAGCCGGAGCAGCAGCAGTAGATCCGGCTGGTATGGACGCCACCGTCGAAGAGACCTCGCACTGGGGAAGAGCCACCGTGGAGATGTCGCCCGTGGCGCCGGCTTCAAGGTTGCCGCTCCATGGGGGTGCAGGATGGAGCACCGTCGGCGCCGGGAGGTCAAGTTAAGGAGAAGGTGCGATGCGATGAGTGTACAACCTCTTTGGTGGCGCCGAGTAGTCCTCGGCTTCGTCCGAGGAGTCGGTGAGGATGTTGCGGTTCCGATGGAGCAGGTTAAGGCGGCGCTGTGGGGATGGAGCAGCCGCGATAGACGAGGCGATCGTCGGAGTAGCTCCTTGGAGGTGGAGGACGGGGTGGCTGAACCGGCGAGATGGACGACGGATCCTCATCCGGGGAGGTGGACGAGGGACGTCGAGCTGTTGCGGTGGACGACGTTGTCGGGGAAGAGGCTCCGGCTGGGCAGCGGTGACGTAGCGGACAGAGGAGGGTGGGGTTTCGCGGCTGGAGCGGAGAGGTTATGGCGGCCTGGGATTTCGAATGGCGAAAAGGGGGCGATGGGAGGGGTGAAGCATGACTTAGGGATGTGCTTGTCCAAAATGTAGGGTGTGTTACAAAAGTACCCCACACCGATTTGAACTAGCGGCCCTTTCGGCTCAGGGTTAGAAGGGGTATTTCGCGTGTCGGGATTTGGCAGCTGGAGGGAGTTTTCACGCGCGTTGTAATTTCGGGATAGCAAGGCGCGGGTTGTGAAGGCGCCAGTTTTGGGAGCACGATATCTGAATTTTTGGGATATAACAAGACGCGGGTTGAATTTTAGGGACAAGCCTAACGTGTAGTAATATTGTACTTGTACGTACCAAATCAATTCACACTTCCCTCAACCAAAAAGAAAACGAAAAAATAAAACTATTCACACCACACAAAGAGAGAGTCTTGCCCCGTTTTACTATACAAATGCTATTCAAAGCTACTCCCTCCTTCCATCTATATAGGGCCTAATGGGTTTTTTGGATGCTAACTTTGACGAAATATTAGAGCAATGATATATGACATGCAACTTACACAAAGCACACCGTTTAATTCGTCTGTGAAAGGTTCTTTCAATGATATAATTTTCACATTGTGCATGTCATGTACTATTAATCTTATCAATAGTCAAAGGCGGTCTTAAAAATCTCATTACGCCCGATATAGATGGAAGGAGGAAGTATGAATCCATCTTATGTCCGATTAAATTTTTTTGCTTGCTGTATAGTGCATGTAACCTACTCATACCAACATGTTAGTGCATTCCAAATGTCTATACTACCGCTGCAATTCGAATTAAATTTGAATTCGTTTCTCTATTTCAATCAGAATCTACAATCATGATTGTTGCCAACTTCAACCATCATAGTTTCCTTGCTATCCGCCAGATATAAATCGGACGGCCTATAATGCAGGATGGTAGGCACACCATCATCAACAACTCCATTTTTTATAAGAGTAGAGATAAAATATATTAAATGTAGTATAACATGTTCATAACCACACCATGTGTATCACCGTTATATACATTCACACATGCATCAGTTTGAAACACTATGATAAATTCTTCAAATATCCGAATTCACTTTCTGTAATGAAGTATATATGAACTCTATTCGTCTTTTACACCCACACAACCCTCTTATCTTTGTAGCTAGCACTAACTTTGTCTTGTGCATGCACACGCCCACATCCCTCTCACCCTCCCTCAGCATTCTCTAGCTCTCCATCGCGCAAATTCGTCTTTTCACTTTAGGTCGTTCACCCACGGTGTGTGTAGGCCCCCCAGCTCCTTCTTTACGACACACATCGATCGATATGCCTCTCTAGCCAGGTGTGCCTAGAACAAACACAACCTTCCCCTCTTCTCTTGTCACCCTCCATGCCTCACTCCCACCACTCTTTTCATCGTTCTCATACTCGCACACTCCTCCCCCTCGATATAGTATGCCTCTCGTACCACCTCCGACATGCACCCTTCTCTCTCCATCCTTCTCCTTGTGCCTCATTTGCTTCTAACACACACATGCATGTATACCGATCGATCTCCCAACATATACCTAGATCGACTTTAACTACCCCCCATCGATCGACGTACCTCACAAGTTATGTCTCTCCTTTCTCTAACAAAGGGCGATTGATCTTCCTATGTAGTTACATCTGCTTACCACAGCCACATCATCCCCCCTCATCATTCGTGCTTGCCTCCTGACCCGTCTCTCACACGCACGTGCACAGACAACAAGCAGCCATCTCCTCTCTTATTGATATTGCGGGCGTGCCCTCCGTTTGTCTAGCAAGCCTATCCCACCATTTGTTATAAGCAACTCCACTACCACCCCCTCCAACACTCTAGCTCTGTCTCTCTCCCAACCTTATTCCTCTCCTGCACATATGCATGTATGCCGATCGATCTCCTTAATACATGAGGTAGGCCTCTCTCCTCCTCCACACATATACCAGCCATTGTACCTCTATAGTTAACTGGGCCTCCCTCTTCCCCCACCACACACCGATAGTCGAGCGCTGCAGGTAGGTATCCATTCCATAGAGACAAACTGCACATGTCCCATCTCACGTTCTAGTAGGCCAGCCACTCTATATCTTTGACGTGGGCACACACAAATACGATGGCACTCTTTATCAATCGCGCGCGCACACACACACACATCATCCCTCTCTTCGATTCTATGGACACCTCAAGCCGATGATACCTCCACTCTCTTCTTGTGGATCACCCCCTCTATATATATATGTTATATCCAGGACTCTAATTCACACACATTGCATATGTTACATTTTTTGATTGACCCCCCCCCAAAAACTCTCAAGAACCCACACACTATATCTCTCTAGGTTTGTATCTCTCTCACACAACCCCACGTAGGTGGTGTACGTATACAAGAAGAGAATAGGTGCACTATGCACGTGCCCACGTGCTAATTTGAATGCCTGTAGCGGTTGTTTACCTAGGGAGGTCGTGTACCACGCGTGCACGAAACAAAGTTCGACTTGACGCATTGCCGTGTTATTTTTAATTAATGTTATAGCGCTCAATGGCACATACACAGAATATAAAACGATTTTTATGGAGAAAAAGGTAGTCCGCTCACTATATACAATGGAGCCTGCCTGCCTGGTTTGTCGCTCTTTAGAGTATCTCACATAAGGATGCGGTGGCCTCTCTCTCTCTCTCTCTCTCATCGTTGGTCACTGATCCGGCCGCATCCCGTCTGCCGGGGGAAAGGGAGTGCGGTGGCCTCTCTCTCTCTCACCATTGGTTACTGATCCGGCCGCATCCCGTCCGCCGGGGGAAAGGGAGGAAGTGCATCATTTCTCCGTTCGACGGCGCCGAGGCAGCACGTCCCGATCTGTGGTACACGTCGTTCTCTCTGACCAAGCTCCGACGCGGCAGGGCCTACGCCACCTGCTCGCAGATTCCGCCTGCCGCCGCTCACCTAGTTACATCCCGACGACCTCCAGGTACCCCCTCCGGCCTTGCTCCACTGCCCATCTTCCCACATCGCTGCATGTGGATCTTCCATAGTTCTTTGCCCAAAACGTAGCTCGTCCGACGTACATTCCATATTGCATTCTCGTCCTCACACCGTTTTAGACAAACACAACTGTGTTGTTGTCTTCCCTTAGGACAAGGAATATGCTTCTTTTTTGTCGTTGCATGTGTCATCAACTGTTATTGGCCAGTAATTATTTCCTTTCTACCTATTTTTTGCAAACAGGGCTATCCATTTCACCTCGTTGCTATTGCGACCTTTTGGTCAACTGCACAAATCACTTTTTTCTTAAGAGTGTTTTGTGCAGTTGTACTAAAATGTCACACGGGCAACGTCTCTACATTTCAGTGTGACTGCACAAAGGGTGATTGGTTTTTCTCTATCCTCCTCATCCAACTCCGAGCCTAATCTTCTCCAACTAGTTAGTCTTAAGAGAGACTGCAAAGGTGACCGGCTTCAATTTGTGTGTTTATTGTTTCATCAGCAGTCCTCTATTATTGTAATCACACTTAATATCTTTGGAACAGGGACGCTCAGCTCTATTTTAGTGGAACTGCACAAAATGGTCGGAATGTTGCATGCTCCAGACATCTACTTTTTTTCCCAACATGCCTTGTTGATTTAGACAGAGCTGGGGGGGGACGTTGCTGCCAATGAAAGCATGGATCAATTTTAATTTAACACCTTCTCACAACTCTGTCTTCAGTTGTGATGTAATTATTAGCTCTGATCTGCTAATAATTGACATGCATTAGCAAGGAAGTTAGTTTTTTATTGTTTCCGAAAGAGTATTGATGGCAAGACATGCAAAACAAAAGCTGAAAGCTCACACCATTGTACAATTTCATGTCGCTGGAAAATTATTTGTATAGTACATCAATTATGTAAACAAATGATGGAAGCTTGATAGCATTGCCAGAAGCCTCTTCATTATCTGGGTCCATGTGCCATGCACAAAATTATACTCCTTCATTCCTAAATATTTGTCTTTTTACAAATTTCAAACTGGCATATTTTAGAGTGTAGATTCACTCATTTTGCTTCATATGTGTACTCCCTCCGTTCCTAAATATTCTATTCGTCTTTATAGAGATTTCAACAAGTGACTACATACGGAGCAAAATGAGTGAATCTGCACTCTAAAATATGTCTATATACATCTGTGTGTGCCAGTCCATTTGAAATCTCTAAAAAGACAAATATTTGAGTAGTCACTCGTTGAAATCTCTAGAAAGACACATATTCTGGAGTATATTTAAGAACCGAGGGGGTAGTGCACAACTGCATGGGAGACTCAGCCCGGTCGTTGCGCCGCATTAATAGTGAGTAATGAGCAGTCAAATCATAAGCCCCACCTTTCCCACTGTAAGTTGCTCTGAAGAAGCAACCATCAATACGCTCTTCTTTGAATCCTCTCATACTACTCCATCCATCACTGTTTATACAGCGTGCTTCAGAAAAAAGAAAAAAATCTGTGGGACCAAGACGACTAGCAATCGGCCTGAAAAATAGCGTTGGTAGTTAT
Source organism: Triticum urartu (assembly GCF_056163025.1). Taxonomy (NCBI): domain Eukaryota; kingdom Viridiplantae; phylum Streptophyta; class Magnoliopsida; order Poales; family Poaceae; genus Triticum; species Triticum urartu. Next base: position 41,395,077 of record NC_141875.1, read on the forward strand.
AGCACGGCGTCTATTACTAGAGGGAATAATGCGTACACACATGCATGCAGTGCTTCCACCCCGGGTACACACATGCATGCACTTACTCCACTCCGTAGTAGTACAGTACATGGAGAGAAAATTGTGGACTTGATTGCGGTTACCATGCCCTAATTAATTGAGCATTAAACCAAATGCGTCTAAAGTCTCTCTGGTGGTGGAAATGCATTGAGAGAAATGCATCATAATGAAGCGCGCCCTGTAAACTGTGATGGAGGGAGGAGTAGTATGAAGGTGCAAAACCAAGTACGCGTATGGCCAGTCGGTCAACGCACCTCCTCTTGGCATATCACTGACATGTGGGACAGGAGTGTGAGCAAACCGATCTCAATTGACGGCAAAGAGCCAACCCGGTGTTCCTTGAGAGAGACGAGGAGCGAGAACACACAGAGGGGCTTGCACGGAGGCCAAGATAAACTGTTACATGTTGGGCTGCCATTTTCCGCCCTTCTCCAGAATAAACATGTACTTTATAAGAGATAAAAAATAAGAGTACAGACGCTGCACCATGCGGTTCTAGTAGTAGTACTACTTGTACTACTGCGCTTGGCTCTTCGCCTCTTCATGAAGTCGAACAATGATGGTACTCCGCATGTTGGGTACTACAGTGTATGCCTCTGACAATCTGACACCGAATGGACTGATGCATGTCCACCGAGGGTAGGTTGCATTAGTAAAAAGGCATAAGCGAGCTTCACCTTGTCCTGCAAGCTTCTCCTTGTTGTGCGAGTTGACGGGACACACCAAAAAGTAGTGCTAGTCCATACTCCCTCCTTTCCGGTTAATATGGATTAATCTTTTTTGCGGGTAAATGAGAGAGCTTTGTTCATATATAAGCATTCTTAGGACGATCAGCCAAGACACTGGTCACTAGGAAGCGAGGTACCCCACAAAAAAAGAAGTAGGAAGCAAGGTGTTTCATCAATCCAGCTCTCGGCCACATTCAAAGTGCAGCAAGAACGGTTCGCACGAAGATGCGCCGCAAGGTTTGCTGACCTGTTTACATGCTGAATAACAAAAAAAGAGGAAATATTACCGAGCGCTATTATTTGTAACAGGATATGAGCCAAAATTAAGCGAGAATTGTGGCGAGTGTTCCATGCAATCAACTTCCATTATCATATGCGAGAACCCTCGAAGAGAACCAAATGTGTTGAAGATTGCTTTATCATATTTTAAAATTATAATAATAGTGCAGACGCTCCTCCATCCGGTTCCTAGTACTAGTATAGTACGTACCTCTATAGACTATAGTAGTAGTACTAGTAAACTTTGCGCTTGGCTGTTCGCCTATTCGCGAAGTCGAACAATAATAGCACTAGTAGTATAGTGTATGCTTCTGGCAATCTGACACCGAATTAACTGTTGCACGTCCACCGCCTGAGCGAGGGAGAGCTTGCATTAGTCAAAAGTTTCTCCTTGTCCTGCGAGCCACCGCGCGCAAGCTTCTCCCGTCCTGCAACCTTCTCCTCATTCGGCAAGTTGACGGGACATAGCAAAGTAATGCTAGTCCATACTGCCTCCTCTCCGGTTAATATGGCTTAATTTCAAACGAGATAAATACACTGTCTGTCACTTTATATTTGTAAAAATACGGTCAGTGGACTTCATAATACACTCATTGCGCTCAATATATATTTTTTCCGGTGTTTATACGGTCACTAGCTCACCCTGACTGAGTATGTGTGTGCATGCACATGTAGGTTGAGCACTTGAGCGTGACCGTGTGTGTTCCGTCGTGTGCTCGGACATGCATGCATTTGGGCATCGTGCGCGTTTTTGCGTCCATGTGTACGTGTGACTGTTGCATACACGTAGGGGGAGTACGTGTAGGGGCCACTAAGGAGCAGTCAAATCACACAGTAAGTTAGTCGGAAGAAGCATCCATCATTTCACTCTTGAATGACACGTACGCAATATAAAATGGTTGATATGGAGAGAAAAAGAAAACCACTATATATACACTAGCAGGAGCCTAAGCTACAAGCCTGCTTGCTTAGGTTGCTTTCTTCACAAGCATAGAACGACGGGCCTGATCCCACAGCTGGGGGAAGGGAACAATGTTCTGCATAGCCGCGGTCGACGTCGGTGAGGGAGAAAACCCACATTCGGTGCGTCCCAATCGGGGGTCACCGCAGTATGGGCCAATGCCGTGTCCCAACCGCCCTTCTAGCTACAGCCCGACCTCCCAGGTAGTCCATCTTCCTTTTGGAGCCGGCTTGCTCCACTGGCGTAGCGCCATCTCCATGTCGATCTTTCTCTAGTTCTACCGGCTTCTACTTGTGATGAGTTTATGTATCATGAACTAGTGCCAGTACTATTATTCTAATCACACTTCTTCAATATCTTTGCCATCAGGGATGCTCAGGTCGATTTTAGTGGAACTGCACAAAAGTATCGTATGATCCGTGGGTGCCAGCCGTCTTTCCTTCGACAGGTTCTACCTGGCCAGGAAATTAAATCATGTTTAGGGTTTGGGGTTTAAGTCGTAGTGACACCATCAGTAGTTTTTCTTTCGTACATGCTCTCACAACTTTTTTCTTTAGTTGTGAAGTAAATATTGGCTATGATCTGTGAATCATTGAGATGCATCAGCATGCGTGTTAGTTTTCCTTTGTATTTGATGGAATGTTGTAACGAGGCAACCTTGGAATAGGAATGAAAATGGAGTGGAAAGTTTCCGTTTTTGCGGAGAAAAAATGGAAACAGAGAGAAACCAACGTTTTGTTTCGTTGGATCGAGCCATCGAGCAAAACCAATGTTTAAATCACGTCTGTCGTGTTCGTGTCTCACCCTCCTCCATGGCTCGACCCCACACGGTCGCTCGGCATGCCACTCACCGCAAACCGAGTATACGGTAACTTTCCTGCCTGCTTGTCGATGGATCGCGCCATGGAGTACTAGCACTACTGGAAGAGATTGACGAGTTGGGGGAGGACAACTAGCTGTAGCATGGACTCCCAAGAACTTTTTACATGCATGTTGTAGCCAGCTATTGCGACCTTTGAACGCGGAGCAGCCCCATGCACCCGGAAGCGGCGCGGGCGACGCTCTCTCGGCCGGCGCGCCGCTTCCACTACAAAAAAATACACTTCCGTGATGATACGTGTTTGTCACAGTAGGTCGCGTTTTTTGTCATGCATGTACATCCATGACAAATTTATGACAGAATCAAGATAGTCATACCTGTGCTGTCGTAGAAGTGTTCCATGACATTACAAAAATTATCGTCACGGAAGTGTCCACTTCCATGACGATAAATCGCGCGTCACAGAAGTGCTTTCATCAAGGGTGACCGACACGTGGGATCCACCGTAACGGAATGCCGTTAAGCTATCGGGTCGGGTTTTGGATCCGATAACCCGTTAACAGCCCCGACCAATGGGGATTTTCCACGTGTAAAATCATCATTGGCTAGAGGAAACACGTGTCGGCTCATCGTTGGGACAGATGTCATCCACTCACTGGACAGAAGGCGCCTATGATACATCGACACATGGCACGGCCCAACAGTGGCCCATTCCTATGAAAAGGCCGGCCCGTTTGACTTGGTCAAAAGTTGGCGGGCCGGCCCATGGAAAGCCTGTTAACGGCCTGTTCGCATATAGCCCATTTATAGCCCGCTAACCCAAGGCCCGTTACGCCCTCTCCGAATTAGGCCCAGTAGCGTCATTTGGGCCATCCAATATGATTCCAGCCCGTTTTCACTTTTGGCCCATGTATAGCCCATGACGTCTTTCGGCCCATATGAGGCCCTTTGTAACTCTTGGCCCATTAGTGGCCCGTGCTGAAACTGGCCCGTAATGAACAGTGTATTACTTTACACCCATTAACGGCCCATGGTGAAACTGGCCCGTAATGAACAGTGTATCACTTTATACCCATTAACGGCCCGTTATTCCGTTGGGCCATTTCCAGCCCAAGTTAACTTTCGGCCTTCTGAGGGCCCATTTATTCTTGGGCTCATTTGCAGCATTCGGTTTCTTACGGCCCGTTACTGTCATTTTCTGCTTGTGGGCCAAATTCAGCCCGTCGTTACAGTCGGCCCGTTTGTGGACCGTTTGTCTGTTGGGCCATTTTCACAGCATCACCAAATACGGCCTATTAAAGGCCCGTTATGGTCAGCCCATAAAATGTATGATTGCCATTAAAGGCCCGTCTACGGCCCATTAAACGCATGTACCAGACCCATAAATGAGTCGGTGGCCCATGGAACCTACGAGACGTAGAAGGCCCATGGATCCTACGTGACGTAGAAGGCACATGGATCCGACGGCCCGTGAAGGGCCATGGTTGGGCGAGTTGGCCCCCGTTTGAACAATATAGCATATTCAAAGAATAATCCTACTCAATACTATCACCTCTAAAAAGCATACACTATACAACAAAGAGATCAAGGCATAGAAAGGTAGAATAATCCTACACTATACAATAAAGAAATTACAGCCGATTATACCCACTGGGCATTATGGTTCGGCACAGGTGATAATAAAGCATACACAAACACAAAATTACATACACTGGGCAAATACAACTCATACATCATGGATGCGCGTCAACTTAACTCCATTTGAACTATAATCTCTTCAGAAAATAGAATTGGTCGGATTCAGATAGCACAACTTTCAGTCTACAAAATCTGCAATTCCTTCATGGTTACCTCAGTGTCTTGTTTCATTTTTTTGACTCCTACATCTAATACCTGCATGTCCAGTCTCAACTTGTTGATTAAACATTGACAATCATGTACACGTTGTCTTGCCACCTCTAGTTGATGCTTGAGAACATGAGCACATTCCAATTCCAATACATAATCACTCGGTAACGGCCATGCTGCACTGCTCGCAGATCTTTGTGTTGATGTCACTTCATCCTGAAATGTTTCTGTAAGTACACATTACTAGGGAAAAAAATAGTTACAACAGTGAAGCGAACAAGACACTATTTTGTACTACATGGCAAAACAGGACTAACAATAATGTTACACGTCACTTTCAAAAAAAAATGTTACATGTCATGAAGCATAAGCAGGTGATATTTTAAAAATTATGAAAAAGATAGTCTGTGCAGCCTGCATACAGAAATCCCTCTTCGCTCACCAGAGGAGCATGATGTTGGGGCCGAATCGAAAACACAGACAAGTTACAAATTTAGACAGCACACTGCGTATAAGTAAGCAACCAGTTGGCCATTCTGTGCCTCAATTAAAGTCTTAGGGAGCATAATGAATAGCAGAGGGTTTCATACAAACATACTACAACAGGCAAAACTATGCAATCATTAGCATATTATAAACTAGATTGTGAGTCTCATGCAATAATAGTTGGTTAATAGACTTCAAAGCTTTAGGCACACTTCGGCAGAGTAACTAAATGGTAAGGCCTTTAATTATGTCAACTAATAGTGATACAAGTACCGAACATCAGGCATGATTATTTGGGCATCTCATTAACTAAGGACAAATAAAGCAATTGAAAAGAGAAAATTAACTATGCCTGAAACAAACAAGGAATTGAACTGTTGAGTTGCATACAGTGACTTACCTTAGCAGGTTGAAGAGGCTCAGCGCAGCTCCTACTTCTCTTGCAAGGCTCCTTCCTAACATCTTGTACTTGGAAATCCTCAATCTTATCTTCATTGCACCCCCTCTACAAGGTGACACAAACTAGTTACTCGTCTCCTTGGAAGATAAATATGCATACTTTCCAGCCTGTGAACACAAAAGAATGAGATTATAACAAAACAACACCACATAATGAAACATGCCGCATCACTTGCACTTGCACACAATGAAATGAGCATTTACTATGTCTGCACTATGTAAAAACTAGGCATACCTTCAAACTGGATCTCCAGGTACTCTTATAGAGCCTACTGTAGTGTATAGCCAAACCTTTATGTCACCTATGAGTTAGACAAGGCCCCACTACAGCAGCCCTTAGTGTTTAAATCGTTGACAAGCTCTGTTAGAGTGTTAGGTCAAGAACAACAAGTAATCAAAGCAAATAGTCCTAGTATGGCTGGCTGATGCAAACAAGCAATTGAACAGATGTGTGAGCAAATCTTACATATCAAGAAAAGAAGAAAAGAAGGAGGCTTAAAGACCATCACTTGACTGACCAGATTTAAGGGGCATTTAAACATCATGTGCAACGTATGAACTAACATAAACATTGCATATTCTAGATTCTACAATGGAATGCACATGTATTAGGTTATGCCATGTATGATGATGCCTAAATGTACACATAGCAGGCATGAGTGATTCATCATTGCACGCACAATTGAATTGCAGGTTAAGGGCCAGTTCGATTCCGCCTTTTCAGGGAATATTGTCAAAATAAGCCATAAAAGATGTAAAGAAGTCATTTTTGAGTTATGGGCTTGGGCTTAACTAATTTCTCTTTGGAGGGGGGTGTTTCGGGTAGATCCTCACTAAAAATTGAAGGGAAGGGGAATAGTGAAATGACTCTGTTGTCTGCCTATATTACATTCAAAATGCAACTGCTGACACCCATGTCACACCTGACCCTCAAGTAAAAACAAACACGCAAGCATTCATTGCCCTGCCCGCTTGCATTGACTCTCCCCTTTCCCTCTACCTCGATCCCCTGCCTGCAGCACTAGGGTTCCTCCAGCGAGCCGTCGCCACTGGTCCCATCTGGCCTGGTCCTCGATGATGCTATGTCCAGCTAGGCTACCTGGCCAACGGGTAGGGGAAAATCTCCCTGGCTGCTCCTCCCTCTGGCGCAGCCCCTCATTCTCATGGTCTCCAGCAGCCGCTCCACTGTGGTTTGTCCAACGCACTACTCCGGTAGGCGCTGCACAACTACGACTGATGCCACACTGCGGTAGAAGGCACCTTATTCCCCCTCCCCTCCTCCCAGGCCATGGCCTTGCGGTGCTGTTGAAGGATGAGCTCATCCAACAAGGTGAGGATCTCCTCTGATTTTTTGCCAAATTTTCATTCTGATCCACTATACGATGGATTGCTATGAGCTGCTTCTGCTGCTGCTATATGATGCATTGCTATGAGCTGCTCCTGCTGCTGCTATATGATGAATTGCTATGAGATGCTGTTGCTGTATGATGAGTTTCTATAAGCTACTGTTGCTGCTATATGATGAACTGCTATGAGCTGCTACTGCTGCTATATGATGAGTTGCTACAAGCTGCTCCTGCTGCTCCTATATGATGAGTTGCTACAAGCTGCTCCTGCTGCTATATGATGAATTGCTATGAGCTGCTACTAGTATATGATGAATTGCAGACTGCTGCTGCTGTATGATGAGTTGCTAGGAGCTGCTGCTGCTGCTGCTATATGATGCTTTCAAGTGGTGCTGCTATACGATAATAACCAGCCACTTGGACCATCGAATTTCAATAAATAATTGTTCTTCATTTAAATGTGGGTCATGTGTTCTTCGTTTGAATTAGGCAATGGGATCTCTATGGAAAACATTGACCAAAGTAGATTGTGCCAAGTAGATGGTATCTTTGTATTTACATTTTGAGCAAATAGTGATGGTCTGTTTTCCTGTCATATTAATTACTGCACTGGGTTCAATTTGTGATGTTTGCAAGTCAAATTAATTTCCATACGGGCAGCAAAATGAAAAAAATATAATGCAATCTAGACTTTCCACTGATCATACCAAAAATAAGCTGAAAACGCAATGAAAAGAACTGGTTGGCTTATTACATGGAGCTTATATTCACAGGTTCTTATTTTCTTAGGATAACTCGTCATAACTGTCCCTAAGAAACTTGGCTAATAGAACTGGCATACAAATAACATGTCACGATGATTGCAGTGGAGGAGTGACGTACCATAGCACACTGTATAGGCTCACCGCTGCCTCTCCTTTTTTGCGATGCTCCATGAAATTGCCACATACATCTTGTACTTTTTCATTGTGTAACCCTATCTGCAAGTTGACACGGCTAATTTCAGACATCTCTACATGATACTACATTGCATATCCCTTGCGCATATTTAAACCACCAATGAACGATTGTGTGCGTACCATAAACTAGCCATGACTTTGTATGCTGGACCAGCAGGCACTCTAAGGGAGCCTAATGTAGTGCACTGGAATTCCTACATGCCACCTATGACTTTGTGTAATGTACTGCCCTTGTTCCTAAATATATGTCTTTGTAGAGATTCCAGTATGGACAACATACAGATGTATATAGATGCATTTTCGAGTGTAGATTCACTCATTTTGCTCCGTATGTAGCCTATAGTGGAATCTCTAGAAAGACTTATATTTAGGAACAGAGGTACGAGGTAGTATCATGTATGACATCTGCATATCTAATTTAGCAGCCAGTAGTAGAAATCATTGTCTGCACATAGGGATTACTGGTCGAAAATCCTAGCAAAGCATGCTGGCAGGCAGAGAACAATACAAGAGAGAGAGACACGCTTACAAGATCATAGCAATGCCTCAGTCCAAGATCTTGGTTGGCCAAACTGTTAGATCCAGAAGAAACATCGTCCTTCTAGTTTTTGCCAGCTGCATAACAGGTAACATCGACCGGTTAGTATATTTGAAGTACATCGGGCAGGTGATGCTGGACGGGTTTAAAGGTGACAAGTACCTAGGCTGTGGCGGGTGCTTGGCATCTCTCCAAACGGTGGGAATCAGGTTAGAAACGTCGAGGGTGATGACGCTGCGCTGGCTGTCGGGGTCCGGTAAGGAGATCTGGAACCGTCAATTAGGGTGTTTGGGGAGCGGCTCCGGTAGGGTGGACTATGGTGTGGGCGAAGCGGATCTGCGGCTGTGGACGAGGGCGTAGGTGAAGCTGCTCCGGTGGTTGGGTTAAGGATGGTGTCGACGACGCGAATCTGTGGCCGTGGATGGGGCGTCAGAAGCTGCTCCAGTGGTTGGGTTAATGATGATGTCGATGATGCGGATCTGCGGCCGTGGACGGGGTGTCAGAAGCTGCTCCGGTGGTTGGGTTAAGGGTGGTGTCGATGATGCGGATCTGCGGCCGTGGACGGGGCGTCAAAAGCTGCTCCGGTAGGTTGGATGAGGGTGCGAGGAAGCGGATCTGAGGCCGTGGACTTGTGAGTTGGCAAAGCGGCCCCGGTAGGGTTGAGAATGGTATAGGGGAAGCTACTCCGGTAGGGTTGACGATGGGGTCGTCGAAGCGGCTCGGGTAGGGTTGAGGAAGATGTCGGCGAAGTGGCTCCGATAGGGTTGAGGAAGGTGTCGGCGAAGAGGATCAGAGGTGTCGACGGGGGCGTCGGTGGGGCGTCTCCGGGGGGTGTGGATGAAGCGTCTCCAGTGGGGAGTACGAATGAGCCGCTGCAGATGCGCGGCGGTTGACGAGAGTACCGACGAAGCAGATGGCGCCGTGGATAAGGCCGACACTGAATGGGCTGTGGTACAGTGGTGGATGAGCAGTCTACTTGTTTCTAGGGGAGGTGGGAGGGGTAGATGCGGCTGGAGAAGCAGATCCGGTGAGGTGGACGCCACTGGCAGTGAATGGGCTATGGGACGCCGGTGGATGAGCAGTCTAGGGTTTCGAGAGGGGAGGGGAGAAAGGGCGATGAAGTACGGACGGTGTGATGTAAGATGCTCTGGTGCTGTGGAGGTAGTCGTTTTTGTGGGAGGGGGTGAGGAAATGGGGGTGCCATGTAGTGGGGGAACCGGAAGTTACCAAAGCAGCCCCGACCTATCATGTAGATGAGGGCGGTATTGTAACTGTTGGTCTCCGTGCACCAAGGACAAAAGGGGGATTTCACATGCTAAAGACTAAGGTGGCGGAAATTTTAGAAGGAGGCGGGAGATTTTGCCGCCCGCGGGATCGTTCGTATCTAGTTTCAACTAATTTTGGACCGTGCTAGCGGGAAGGTCATGCTAGACTGTGTACACGGGGCACGCGTCAGCAGTTAATAACTGGTGTGAAGTCCACCCCAGAAAAAAGACAATAACTCGGGATGATGCGCCGATAACTTGGACGTTCACATGGGCGCGGCCAATCGTACAGGTGTAGTGGCACGTTCACAAAAAAAGGGATCAAACACTCAGCCTATTTATTTCTCGTGTAAATAGATAATTTAGTGCCATTGGTTATTTACTTTAAACATAATGCATTGACGTGTTAGTGTAGAGGCGCACAAAAAGAAATGGATATTGTAGTCAGCTACTTAAAAGTGTTACCTCATATGATTACATAGCCTCCATTTCATAAATTGCGTACCCGTTGAATTCATATATGAATATTACATATATTACTTCAAAATAGAAACTTAAATCACCCAAGACTAATGAATTTGAATGCAAGAGTAACAATGGTGCATGTACATGATAGCTACATTGGTTGTTTGAAGAAACATCACTGTAACTTTGACATGCACAACTGAAAAGGTTTACTTAAATAGAAAAAATGTGATATGTGACTGTCCAATCTTTATAGCGTTGAATCGATATTGTACCTTTGGCCACGATACGAAGTAGATATTGACTTATGTTCAAGCGATGCACGTCCACGATCACTAGATAGTGATACGTGAATGAATTGTGGAATCTCTCTCACACGCACTCATATCTCATTTCCCTGTGGGCATCGGAATCACACACGCGCACTTCGTGTATTTCTCTCCCTCCGTCGGGGTTAAATTCGTCTTTCTACCCTGTCCTACAAGTCTCTCACATAGAAACACACACGCTCTCTATGTCTAACACGCCCACCCCTTTAATTCTGCCCACCCACAACCACTAATGTCTCAAAGTATAATAATGTCTCTCACACATATGCTATGTACCTATCCCTTAATATAGCTAGATATGTGTCACACAAACTCCTTCTCCCCACTAGCAAGATGCCCATGCGTTGCACGGAACATCAAGATGCATTTGTATGAGAAGTTTATCTTGTGGGAGAAAAGGATGAACGCTGGAATGCCTTATTTGCAAATGCGGAGAGGGGTGTGAGTATCTTTTTGCAAAATTGCCATAGTTTCCTTCCTGTCCGTCGGATATAAATTGGATGGCCTATATTGCAGGATGGCAGGAACACCATCATCACCAACTCTGTTTTTATAAGAGTAGAGATATGTGAGTGTCACTGCCCCCCCCCCCCCCGCCCACACACACCCACACTTACCAACACCGAAGGAGTAGGGTGACACCTCGATCTTGATACTAATCTATTGACTGGCTTCTCTCTCAAACATACACACACACACACACTACCCGACACCGAAGGAGTAGGGTGGCACATCAATCTTGATAATAATCTATCTACTCCTCTTTTAAACACACACACACACACTCACTAGTTGTGCCACTGTGCCTACCGCGCACACTCTCGATACGTCTTTCTCTCCCTCCCCCCAATAATGACAGCAGAAGGGTGACAACTCGATCTGATCATAATCTGTCAATTGGTTCTCTCTCAAACATTGTGTCTCGGTGCCTCGCTCGGTAGCCCCCTCGATATGTAGACTTCTCGCGCACGCACAGCTGTAGTGACGATGATGCTGAACCCAGTGTGCCTTGTTTTTACCGGCCTCATGTGATAGTTTTCACCCTGTTTTCTGTTAATTAACAAGGCAACCTTTTCTTTGTTACTACTAGTGAATCTGAAATCATTCGGGGCAGACATAAAATATATCACTTCAACCCAATTATCGCAGCAACTATTTTAAAAGAAATTAGCTAGCTGCCCGTGCGTTGCACGGAACATCAAGATGCATTTGTATGAGTAGTTTATCTTGTGAGAGAAAAGGTTGAACGAGGGAAGGCCTTATTTGCAAACATGGAGAGACGAGTGGGTATATTTTTGCAAAATTGCCATAGTTCCTTTCCTATCCGTTAGGTATAAATCCGACGGCCTATATTGCAGGATGGCACGCACACCATCATCACCAACTCTATTTTCTACTCCCTCTCTCCGAAATACTTGTCATCAAAATGGATAAAAAGAGATGTATCTAAAACTAAAATACGTCTACATAGATTTCCTTTTATCCATTTTGATGACAAGTATTTCCGGACGGAGGGAGTATTTGTCTTTTTAGAGATTTCAACAAGTGACTATGACCGGACCTTACCAACATACTCAAAAAAGTAGTCCATAATTTTGATGTTACCCTCTTTTCTTGGCAGTGCAGTGCCATCTAGATACCTCATAAATAAACAAAGTACTACATGATACTAATATATGATACATGGCGCAGGAGTACTAAGTATTATTAACACAGTTTTGCTAGAACTCATCTAGATGAGATATAATTTGGTCTCATTCATCTTTTATAGCCATTGGATGTGATGCTATATAAGATGCTTGTGTGCTGACGTGGGTTGTATTTGTTCTTGTGCAACAAACTGACCACTGCATGTCATGTTTGATAGTCTCAAGTCATTAAAAGCATACAAGCCCCACGTCTCTATTTATGTCAAAAAAATAAGAAACGTGAGAGTTAATGCACCATGCCTATGTGTTTACTATTTGGTTTTCGTAAGATGACTTAATACTCACCTAGACAGAGGGAGTATTCGATTTGACAGCGGGCGGCGCAGTTCCTGATACGGCTTTAATGCGGACGAGGGAGGGAGTAGCGGTTCCCATTATGTTGAACGGCCAATGCATCCTCCTTCAATTAATGCATGAGGGAAGTAATGGGAGGAGGTCCAGGAAAAGAGGCTGCACGATGTGAATGCAACGCAGTTTGCCCTCATTGCCCTCATATAAAGGCGCCCCTCCATTCCAATGCATCTACCACATCGTACGCACCTAAGCATTTTCCTAAGCACCTACACTAAGCGCAAAAGAGCTCACTCCAGACGCATGGGGGCGATGCTCGTGAGAGGCCAGCGGCTGCGCCAGATGGTCCATGACGCCGTCCTGTGGCATGGCGCCGAGGATCGTCTCCATACGGTCGAGACCAGATGGTGGATGGCCGCCTTCGGCGCCAACTACGACTCTCAGTTGGACCAGATGATCGTTGCCACCAGCAACAAGTTCACCGTCCTCAAGAAGCCCGCGGACGACATTGCCGTACTCCCCCAGCCCGCACGTCCGGGCTCCTCATTGCCTGCCACCCTAATCGGCCTCCATGGACGGAACCTCTTTCAAGCATGGGTGGCCCTGCGACTGCCCGCCGACGCCACGAAGAATGTCCACCTGGAGGTCGCGCTCGCCGCGAGGCGCCTCACCCTGCAAGAATTCGTCGACCTACACATCCACATGTACGAGGTATCTACAAGGCTAGTGAGGATGCTACGACGTTGGCCTTCCTCAACCGGCTGGAAGCCTTGGATGCCTTTGCTGAGAAGCACCTCGACCTCGCCACAAAAGCCGTTGCTCCTTAGCCATCGGTCGGTGGCCGGCACACTAAGTTGAGGAGGAGGAGGTCGTACGTTCATGGATCCATCTTTCTTCTTGCCTTCTGTAACCACCACTGCGATCGCATCATCGTGGACTTAATTCTTACTGTGTTGTTGCATTCTCGTTCCAGTCAATACTGACATGTGCGATCCCTTTGCTTAATTATATGCATCACTGTAACTAGTACTCCATCCGTCAATTTATAAGTTGTGCTTACCTTTTCCATCAACTTCGTGCAATGCGCAGGCATCTTCCTAGAAACACTAGAATATGTCTATATAATCCGTATGTGATAGTCCATTTGAAATCTCAAAAAAGACAAATATTTAGGTACGGAGGGAGTAATATATTAGGAGTATATCAAAACAATAGTGATTTCTTTCAAGTTTGTGAACAAATACTACTATTTTACTACTTTGGATCCGTCGCAACGCACGGGCACATTGCTGGTAAAAGAAAAGGCCTGCCACGTTCGCATCGCACCACCACACGCCTAGGAATCGAGAGTACAACACGGCCCGTCCGACACGACACATAGCTTAGGGAAGGCGTGTTGCCTAGCATTTGCACTTTCATGTGGGATCGCCATTGAGCAAACCGACACCCCGCCCACTGCCAGGTTGGAAAACAGAAACGAGGGGAAGATCTAGCTGTAGCACGGAAGCCAAGAAATTTGGTGTCAGATGGGGCTCGTTGATAGAGTAGGAGCATTCAGTACTAGTACTACTCCTACTAGTACCAAGTTTGTAATAATTATACTATATTACCAGTACTACCACTATACAACTAGTAGGTACGTGCACAGCACAACATCGTAGGAAAAAAAACGGGAAGATCTTGTTTTGGGTGATTTATCTTTTTTTCAATCAACATAGTATGGATAATATGATGTGGGGGACACCCATGAAGCTTATGTGGCTTGGTTGCATGGCTACGGAAGGTTAGAGAAAAATAAATAGATAATGTGTTTAGAGTGCACTCCACAAAATAGATATATATACTTTGGATCCATTGCAACAGACCGGCACATCTATATCTATACCCCCTATATAGTGTGTGAAAAACTTTGAAAGTTGGTCGTTGGATGAAGCCAATCCGACGGTACAAAGATGGCAAATCCAAGCACTACTGGTCGTTGGATATCATCCACCAGATTCTGCCACATGTATAATCTAGAAGACTCCATGGTTGAACTTAATTCATGACTAACTTTGCCACAACTAAGCTTAGGCAAAGTTATTAGTTCTTCAAAATGAGAGAAACAAGTTGGCAAGCCTAAGGGAATCTTGCCACATTTTTTGTGTGTACGTCATGTGGGGTCTTAGTGTGGCTTGCCTAAGGTGTGGCTTGAACCAAACACTCACCTAAGTTAATCAAACTTGCCTAACCTTACATTCCACCAGATTTTGCCACATGTTAGAATCCAGAAAGCTCCACATGTAGAAGCATAATGCACAAACCACCAGAATCTCATGCGTGCAATGCATGTATACCTTACTAGTACTAGTTGGTAGTAGTAAGAAACAAATTCCAGTTTTGGCAGAAGCTCGTACTGCGGGAGCACCACAAGGCCTGCCGCAGGAGTTACATTTCCCTCTCGAGGCCCACGAGACCGAACTTCAGTGGCTTAGTGCCTGGCCTATGAGTCAACGACATGCGGACCTTAAATGCGGCTGGCCCACATGTCATTCTCATGCTGGTGGTGTGGTTCGCGACTAACTCATTCGAGATGAACCAGCCGGTGGTGGCGTGGCCGTGGCGAGGGTGCCACAGTTGGGCATCGGGGCGTTACGAGGCATAGATGGCCACACCAGCGGGTACTACATGTAGTAGTCCCTCCGGTCCTTTTTACTCTGCATATTAGGTTTGTCCGAAGTTAATCTCATCCAACTTTGACCAAGTTTATATAAAAAATTATAGACATTCACATAACAACACCAATATCATTAGATTCATCTTGGAATATATTTTCATATTATATTTATTAGATATTATAGATGCTAATAATTTCTAATATAAATTTGGTCAAACTTAGCAAAGTTTGACTTTCAGCAAATCCAATGTGCAGAGTAAAAAGGACCGGAGGGAGTACATAAGTACTCCAGCTGAGGATTGATTCCCGGGATGAAATGTGTCAGAACCGCTGGATGAAAATTCGATGGTGCGGGAGTACGGATCAGAGCACAGCAGCAGAGCAGTCAAACTGCGTCCAATCGAGTGTGTCTGTGGTAGAAAGTTGATGGTCGCCGCAGTTCAGCTGGCCCGCATATCATGCACACAAAGGCAGAGGAGCAGTGGGGCCGAGGGGGATGAGGGGCACGTCGGGGGGATGAGGATCCCCTGACGCGAACAATCCTACCATTATGTCGCTGACATGTGGGACCCATAAGCGTGGGTCCCACCTGTCAGCGAAGGAAAGGCAGGGCAAGGCAGTGATAGCCACGTCAGAGGATCCTTGTCCATGTCGGGGGACGTTGTGCCGTGGGTTGGAGCGGCGTCATGGGAATCGCGTGTGGGTGTGGCAGTGGTAGAAACAAGAAACGTGATGGTCACCGTGGTTCAACTTCCATGGACAAGCTGTCATGTCTGCTGACACATGTATATCAAAACTAGAGTGTTTATATTTCAAGCATGTGAACAAGTATTATTCTACTACTTTGGATCCATTGCAACACACAGGCCAACACATTGGTAGTAGTAGTGTCCATCTCTATCTCTAGAGGCCTTCCCTCGTTCATCCTTTTCTCTCACAAGATAAACTACTCATACAAATGCATCTTGATGTTCCGTGGAATGCACGAGGATGTTTCCTTGGGGGTCTCTCCAGGGCGGCGTGGCCGTAGTTGCAAGTTGACGCCCCTTGAGATGCCGACGTTGAGGGGCACTCGGATTTCCTCCGATGAGCAGGTAAGATGAGTTTGCTCACGTAGTAAATGCATTCTAAAGACTACTTCCGTGTCCATTTCCTAATTCTCCCCCTGCCCACTGTTTCACAGGTTAGGCTCGGTGCGAGTGGAGATTGGCTTGCATAAGTACAGGAGGGTACCCACATCAATTTGCACAACATTTACAATGGTGACACCGTTCCCGTAGAACCTTTGTGCAACATTGGGATCAGCCATGCAACGGGCCACCGCATGAATTGGTACAATGGAACCACGGTGAGATTGAATAAGATAGCACGAACCTTGCACATGGCGGTCAAAGGCGGACCATGTTGTCTGCGGCCGATTTGTTTCCCTATGAGTAGGAAGACGTTGTGCTCCTTTCTAACCGCATCTTCGCGGTGACAAACCAGGGGACTTATTTTGTATGGGACACATCCTACGATATACTCCCTCTCTCCCAGTTTATTTGTTTTGAATCTTTTCGTTTTATAAGTTTCAAATTCAAATTTAGAGCTCCCCATCACATGTTGAGATTACAATGTCGAGTTTGGCATGAGTTCGTGTTGCGTGAGCACCACAAGCCCTGGCGTAGGAGTTACATTTCCCTCTCAGGGCCGTCGGGACTGAGCTTCAGTAACTTACTACACCTACCTTTGAGTCAATAACATGTGGACCCGATAGGTGACTGGTCCACATGTAATGCTCCCGTAGGCAGAGGGGCAGTGGGGCCAAGAGGGGTGAGCCGCAGGTCGATGGATGTGTGGTTTCATGGGTTCGAGCGGCGTCATGGGAATCCCGGGTGGCTGTGGTAGAAACTTGATGCTCGCCGCATTTTAGGTGGCCCACATGTCATGCACACAAACTGTCATGTCTACGGACACATGCAATGCATACCGATCACTGGAAGGAGTGGCAGAGAAAGCTATATATGCGGATAAATAGTTCCTTATAGTCAAGCGGACCCACGCTACTACTCTGTTCCAAAGACATGCACACCATCGAAATAGTCCATCTATATCAATATACACCAAGAGGGAATATTTTTTTTACAAGAGAGGAAATAGTTCATCCATCCATAATGCCCTCCTGCTGGTGCAACCTTTTCTTCTTCTTCTTCTTCTTCTTCTTCGTCTTCTTCTTCTTCTTCTTCTTCTTCTTCATCTTCTTCTTCTTCTTCTTCTTCTTCTTCTTCTTCTTCTTCTTCTTCTTCGTCTTCGTCGTCTTCTTCTTCTTCTTCTTCTTTGTCTTCGTCTTCTTCTTCTTCTTCTTCTCATTATCTGTGGGAGACGGCTTCGCAACAAGCTCTTTGGACCTTGCAGCTATCTCGAAACTCACACGGGCATCGAGGGCAGCATATTTTATCCGCTCGTACGTCAAGGGATAATTCTCCCATCCAGATGACCTTAATGCCACTGTCTCGTCACCCTTCTAAAGATTTGTAACGAGCACAAAACTTTCTACATCGAATAGGGATGGTGTCTGTTTATCACAAGCTTCTACAGGAATTTTGATTCTGGTTTGTAGGTCAGCGATGCTTTTCAAATCAAGGTTGTACGGCTTCAGCTTCTGTTTGTCCCCTTCGATGGCTGCCCCACAGAAGTATACGTCCTCCCGAGACAAGAAATCATGAAGCTCACGTGGTATGGAGGGCGAGTGTATGATGTGGTACACCAAAACATCATCTCCGTGGCACAGCTGAAGGACGGTGGCACACTGGATCTTCCCAGGGGCACGCTCCATGTACTCTGCGTCGAGACCGATGACCCCCATCTCTACCGTTTCGAGGGAGTTGGATACATTGTTGATCCACTGTAGAACAACCCTTGGGTGGACGGTGACGGTGGCAACTATGTGCATCGAGCCTTCGACGAGGACATGTTGGACGCTAAAAACCTTCATCTCGATCTCTTCCGCCATTTGGAACCGCTGGAACGGAGGGCTATGGTTTGGAGAATTAGGATTAGATGGCTAGTCTAACTGAAGTAGTAGATGATTATTTAAAGAGGTTAAAACAATGTGAACGCAGTGGGGTTTGGATGCAAATGAAGACGAAGGGGAGGTGAAGAAGCCGAGGAGAATCGATTCCCGATGGAGAAGTAAATGGGAGAAGTGGCGTGCAGGCAGTTGATTAGACGGCTAGGTAGACTAAATGAAAAGGCTATGCGGGTAGACTGATGAGTCGTACCTGTTCGTGTACGTGCCCATCCTTCCTGATAGGTGGGACCTATGCATGCAAATAGATAAAAAAATGTCCTGGATACAGAACATGGATAACACTGTATATTTAGTGTAGAATCTTTTTAGTACTTTGAATTTTGGCCACTACTTCTTCTGTTTAGTAACTTTTCTAAATTTTGGCCACTACTACAGTAAGTTCAAGTGAGTAACTCCATTTCTGATTTTTTACATAAAACTAACCATGATATTTGTTCCTCTGTTCTGGTCATAATTATAATCTGATTGCTAAACCCTTAATCATTCTCATAATGTTTACATGATCCACAATTATACTGCCGTCAAAACTACTCCATACACACACTTTCGAAACTGACAAGATGGTGGTGGAGGTGGGAATAAATGTTCAGTATTGGTGCATTTTCTGTGCTTACAAAATTTAGATTGAATTTCACTACCAAAAGAAAAGAAGTGGAGATTAATTGTTGCTTTCCACTTACTTCACCTGTCTGTAACTCTTTTGGTGCATTTTCTGCAGAACCTATGTGTAGCTGCAGCATACAGGCCAGTTCATCAACTGCTCAAAGAAGAAAAGAAGGTGGCATTTCCTTGCCTTTAGCATACAGGCCAGTTCACTTAATGTCCTCTGGTGCTATATTTCTGAGAACATCTAAGTTTTTACTTATCACTTTGCTAGCATTCACAAGTCTATTGAAGCGTGCATGTCTCTGTGAATCTTGCTGTCTACTCCAAGTAGATGGTGTGTAGCCGGGCAAAGGATATTATTACTTGGTGCATTCTAAGTTTAAAACCACTCTAGATTTTCAAGTGTTTACTGAAGATGACAAGTGTTTATTCAGTTCTAAATTTGAAGTAACTAGTAGACGAACAATATTCATCTTTTTCTGTATATGAAGAAGAACAAACCTAGCTAATTCAAATAACTCCAATTTTAGGGACATGTTTTTATCAACTCTTAGTTAAGGGGTTGTGGCAGTTTTTAGTTTTGTGCTGCTTGAATTGATTCTACAGGAATATTTAGGGAAGAGTCATGGCTATGCTTAGCTCTCTGTAAAATGAATGACTGAAATTGGACAATTGGAAAGTTTAGGTATGTTTGCAATTGGACAAATGGTGTATAAATCCAAATAAAGCAAATAAATTCAAATGATTCAAATAAATCCAAATAAACATGTTCGATCTTCATTTTGCATAAACCTGGTTGAGTATTACAGAGTAATTGACAACAAATTGACCTGGTTGGAATTCATACAACAACAGTAACAGTTAATTGAACTTCTTTTGCGTGCATTTATCACTCCAGAAAACTTTCAGTAACAAGTGAGGAGCCTCTGCATTTTCTCAGTGAACTTTTGAGTGCATTTATCACTTGTTGGAATATGCTACAGCTTCTGCAAATCACAAACTCCTTTAGTTTACATCTCAGTTTGAGCAAACACTACCGTTTTAGTAAAGGAGTCATAACTGAATTACAGGCACTGTAGTTTCTCTACAGTATTGGAACACTGAACATTTTCAGTTAACTGTAGCAAGAAAAACTTCCAAAAACTAGCAGATCTCCAAGAATGCCAAGAGTATTACTCAATGAATTTGATGGCATCAAACTAAATTTTCACTATAATTTGTTCATCATTTAGCAGCAGTATACAGCCTTTGTCCTGGATTATTTCTCTAGCTTTGTATCCCCTGACTGAATTTTCTCCGCCTGTACTGAGAATAGAAAATTCGGACTCACAGCAACAAATTGAACAGCAGCAGTAGCAGAGGCGGGCGGGGCAGACTCACCAGCAAAGGCGAGGCAGGGGAAAAGGCAAAAGCAGCATCATAGGTCCATGGCACCGGCGTCGTCCACCAGTAGCAGCATGAGAGGTGGGAGTGGCCGGAATTGTCCACGGCGCCGGTGACCAAAGCGGACGAAATCGGAGGCGCAAGTGGGTGGCGAAGGTGGGCGAACGTGGGCGGCGACCTTCAACAGGGCCGGAGGCGTAGCTCGAGGAGGGCGCCGGCGCAGGTCCCCTTCACGGCGGGCGGTGCAGGTGGTAAGCCACGGGAACATGTGCAAGTGGGCGGCAGCGCTGTTGTTGGTCGCGGGCTGGGCCATGGTTCTGGTGTTGGTCGCAGCGCAGATCCAGGCGTGCGGCGGCGCAGGTGGGTAGGCGGCGATGGCTGCAAGGCGCGGGCGACGGGGGAGGAGGAAGGAAGGAGATGGACTTCTTTGTGACGTGTTTAAAACTCTGTGGGTTTTTTGCAAAAAAAACAAATACACTGCCTATTGGACAACTTTTCCTGGACGGAGGGAGTACTAGTTAAATTCGAGCTATGGGTGTGAAGCACTGATATGCCAGTACATATGATTGTGACCTGTTCTAATTTTGTACCTGAACTTTTTTTAGAAAGGGCTGTACGTGAACTTAATGTGCTAGCAGAACTTATTGTGTTGTCTGTCTGTTTTCTTTGCACAACATTCAGGATATTTCCCCGTCATTGATAAAGACGATGAACCGTTATGTACGACTTCGTTGGTTTCAACATAGCCCTTCCCGTAGCGATCCACTACTTCCATCCTGATTGTGCCGCCTGCATGAAATTTTTGTATGCAAGTTCAGTGTGCTATGATCTTCTATATGATTGTGTCAACTATATAAGTTTTTACTGAGCATCTGCAATGCATATGGCTGAAAGATGTATTTACAAGCATCGATCGATGGGTCTCTCCCTCTCTCTCACGCACACACACGCACGGACGCACATGTGGGACCCGTTGAATTATTTTTTTGCTCGTGACAGCTTTTAATTAGGTTCCACTGTAATCTAACTTTTTTCTTAAGTTATTAATTGAGCTCAGTGACTTCAAAAAGTTGTACAGAAGCCATGTTTGGGCCTTTCCGGCGTCGCTGAATGTGGGCTGAGTAACCATGTTAGGTTGTACTGTACTACACAGGCCTTTTTTTCAACATCAGCAATGCAACTGGGCTGACAGTTGTACACAGTATCCGGGTAAACTTATTATTCTCTGCCCCGCTGGGCTGCAAACTTTCCTAGGAGGTATGCATTAGGCTTAACAAGAAAATGGACTTTAAGAAATAATAAATGGGATGTAATTATAATAACTGGACAATTACTATGCACCAAACACGTAATTAGTTTGAAAAATATATTATTTTTGGAATTTGAAAATTTTAATTTCATTACTTGTTGCGCACGCAATATTTCATTGGATTTTAACATAATACAACCTTATTTTGAAATTATATTTGACCTGACTTGAAATTTTGGATAAAAATATTTCGGATCCCATCAAAATGTGGGAATTTTTTTTGAATTCTGTTTTGAGCGGTTGTTTGAAATTATTAATAGTTGTCCTAGCTAGAAGTTGGGTTGTACTTTTAACAAACTATAAATGGGCTGTAGTAAGTTCCATTAGAATTAAAAATGGGTTGTACATTCTTACAAATCGCAAATGGGCTATATGTTCTCTGCCAAATCCGAGCTGTGGGCCTACTAAGTTGACGCGTACCAAGGGCTTTGTCAACTTAGTGAATATAAACGATTCTAGCTGGAGTGATCATACGATGTCCATCCAACGGCCGTAGTGCTTCTTCAACCTCTGGTCTTCTTGCTCCAGCTGCCCAAAGCAGCGCCGGTCGTGTCGCGTGCTCCTGCCTCCCGTGGCGGCTGTGATGCCGCGGAGGCCTCACCGCCCCATACTACTTCCACCACTAGCCAGGCCATCCCTCTACTCACGCCTGTTATTTTGCGGCGACGACAGCCTCACACCGCAGCCGAACCAGTGAACCCTCGTACTCCTCTCCGCGCGGGCTTCCACTGCTGCATCTTCCCCGGCTCCGCGTCGTCCCCTTCCGAGGCCTCGTCGTCGTCCAGACCACCGCCCTGGTGCTCTCGGCGCGGCGTGGTCAACGTGGTCAATGACCGACTTCCAACGGAAGAGTACTGTACATGGAGAGGCTGACAGCTGGGTCCAGGCGGCCGCAAGGAAGTGCCGCCTTATTACGCGCAAAATAATTATTCCTTCACCTGACAGCAGGGACCCACCGGACGGGCCACCTTATTTCGCGAAAAAACGATTCCCCCGTGACTGCTGGGACCCACTGGACGGGGCAACGTATTTCGCGAAAAAAACGTTCCCCCCGCTGTCAGCTCGGACCCACCGGAAGTACCTCCTTATTATGCCAAAAAAATGAATACTCCCCCTGCTAGCTGGGACCCACCATGGTGGGAGGCTGACTTGTGGGCCTACTAAGTTGACTGGGACGGGGGCCTTTGTCAACTTTAGTCAATATGAACGATTCTAGCTCTGGTGACCGTACGATGTCCATCCAACGGCTGTAGTGCTTCTTCAACCTCTGGTCTTCTTGCTCCAGCCGCCCAAAGCAGCGCCGGTCGTGCCACATGCTCCTACCTCCTGTGGCCGGCTGTGCTGCCGCGGAGGCCTCACCACCCCCTACTATTCCCACCGCTGTCCAGGCCCTGCGGCGACGGCAGCCTCACACCGCAGCCCAACCAGTGAACCCTCGTACTCCTCTCCGTGCGGGCTTCCACTGCCGCGTCTTCCCTGGCTCCCCGTCGTCCCCTTCCTAGGCCTCGCCGTCATCCACTGCCCTGGTGCTCTCGGCGCGGCGTGGTCAAGGAACGACTTCCATCGGACGTGGACTGTACATGGAGAGGCTGACAGCTGGGTCCACGGCCGCGTCTTCCTCCACCTGACAGCTGGGACCCACCGGACAGGCCACTGTATTTCATGAAAAAAAACGTTGCCCCCTGACTGCTGGGACCCACTAGCTACATCTTTGCACGCAAGGAAGTGCGTTCGGGCAAAAAAAATGATTCGCCCCCCTGACTGCTGGGACCCACCAGCTACATCTTTGCAGGAAAGGAAGTGCCTGACAGTCAGGACCCACCTGGTCGAAGCGTACGTAGCGTTGTCATTCTGGTCGCGAACGTGTACGTACATATATACTGGTAGATGTAGAGGCGCACATGTGTCGTAGTAGAGGCGCGTACATGTCGTAGTAGAGGCGCGCACGTAGCATGTACACGTACGTACAGCGGCCAGGGTGCAAGAAAGAAAATACGGCCACGTATGTGTACATACGGGCGGGGTCTCAAACGCCTACTCGCGCATACGTACGGCTAGGGCTCGTGTACATGGCTGGGTCGAAACGGAGAAACATCATCATCGTCGTGTTCATGGGGAGGCAACGGAATGCGTCATGTTCATCGGGAGGCAACGGAACATGTGGGAGCCAACCGGCTGGGTCGGAACGGAATGTGTGGTCGTGTTCATTGGGAGGGCTTGGACGGAACAGGCGATGGAAACGAGGCCTGGCGTACCGTACAACGGAGGAAACGGACCTCCTACGTTCGGAAAGGGGTCCTGTTGATCGGGAGGGGTCTGGCGTACCGCAAAACGGAGGAAACGGACCTCCCACGGTCGAAACGGGGGTCCTGTTGATCGGGAGGGGTGTGGCGTACCGCAAACAGACGAAACGGACTTGTGTTGGAGCGCTACGGTCAAAACGGGGTTCCTGTTCATCGGGAGGGGTGTGGCGTACCGCAAAATGGGACTCCACGGGATACTGTTCATCTCCACCGTCGACCTCCTCCAGCCTCCACGGGCTACCGTCGACCTCCTCCAGCCTCCACGGGTTCCTGTTCATCCAACCTCCACCGCGCGCTACTCCACCGGCTACTGTTCAACCAGCCCTTCACGGGCACCCCTCCACCGTCTACTGTTCATCCAGCCCTCCACACCACGGGGTCCTATTCAACCACCCCTCCACGGGCACCCCTCCACCTTGTACTTTTCATCCAGCCCTCCACCACACCACGGGGTCCTGTTCATCCAGAGGCAACGGCACCGCTCACTGTTCATCCAACACCCCCCCCACCCGCAACGCTCACTGTTCATCCCAGAGGCAGCATCGATCGGCTTCAGTTAGCAGTAGTAGCGAAGGAATTGCTCTACTGGGTTCAGTTAACATCCATCGATCGATCGCTCGAGTTCAGTAACGCGTAGCCTGCAGTGCAATCGCTCGGGTTCAGTTAGAGCCCAACGCCTCACTCGAGTTCAGTTAGAGCCAACGCCTCGCACACACGCGCGTACGTGTATGAGAGAAACACGCATCGCTCGGCCCCCGACCTCCCACCATAACCGGGAACTCCCAGAAATTTTCCTCCCCCTCGCTTCTACCATGGTTTTTTCCGTCATGGACGGCCCAAAGAATGTCATGCAGCTGCGTCTCCGGCCCGCCCAGTACGAAAAGCCCATTTTCTGTCATGATTTTTTGTCATATAAGTAGGAGCCCACCACATCTATGATGATACCTGGTTTTGTCACAATTATCATCATAGAAGTGTCATATGTATGACAGAAAAAAAATTTGTTCAGCCCAAAATGTTGCGGATGTTTCTTTTTTTTGTAGTGAGCCCTCACTGCTCTGATGATCCGCTTTTGCGCAGGAGAAGACAGCTGGCTCGCTCGTAGAAGCAATAGCGCCAGCAACCAGGGCACCTCCGAAATCCGAGACGGCAACGGCAAGCCACGAGGAAGCAAAAAAAAACAGTCGCAATGACAATGAAAGATCAGGTGACACAGTGGTCAACGCTGGATTTAGCAACCCCAAGTCCGGTCAGCGGAAGAAGCCATTCAAGGCAAATCGAGACGAACCATCCAACTGATACGTCTCCGTCGTATCTACTTTTCCAAACACTTTTGCTCTTGTTTTGGACTCTAACTTGTATGATCTGAATGGAACTAACCCGGACTAATGTTGTTTTCAGCAGAATTGCCATGGTGTTGTTTTATGTGCAGAAAACAAATATTCTCAGAATGACCTGAAACTCCACGGAACATCTTAGAAAAAAACAATAAAAAATCCTCACCAAAGATGAAGACCAGGGGGCCCACACACTTCTCACGAGGGTGGGGGCGCCCCCCCCCCTAGGGCGCGCCCCCTACCTCATGGGTCCCCTGGATGCCCTCTGACGCCAACTCCAACTCTATATTTTTGCTTTTAGAGAGAAAAAAATCAGGGAGGAGAAATCATCGTGTTTTACGATACGTAGCCGCCGCAAAGCCCTAAAACCTCTCGGGAGGGCTGATCTGGAGTCCGTTCGGGGCTCCGGAGAGGGGGATTCGTCGTCGTCGTCATCATCAACCATCCTCCATCACCAATTTCATGATGCTCACCGCCGTGCGTGAGTAATTCCATCGTAGGCTTGCTGGACGGTGATGGGTTGGATGAGATTTATCATGTAATCGAGTTTGTTTTGTTAGGGTTTGATCCCTAGTATCCATTATGTTCTGAGATTGATGTTGCTATGACTTTGCTATGCTTAATGCTTGTCACTAGGGCCCGAGTGCCATAATTTCAGATCTAAACCTATTATGTTTTCATGAATATATGTGAGTTCTTGATTCGATCTCGCAAGTCTATAGTCACCTACTATGTGTTATGATCCCGCAACCCCGAAGTGAAAATAATCGGGACCACTCCCGGTGATGACCATAGTTTGAGGAGTTCATGTATTCACTATGTGCTAATGCTTTGTTCCGGTTCTCTATTAAAAGGAGGCCTTAATATCCCTTAGTTTCCAATAGGACCCCTCTGCCACGGGAGGGTAGGACAAAAGATGCAATGCAATTTCTTTTCCATAAGCACGTATGACTATATACAGAATACATGCCTACATTACATTGATGAATTGGAGCTAGTTCTGTGTCACCCTATGTTATGACTGTTACATGATGAACCGCATCCGGCATAATTATCCATCACTGATCCGGTGCCTACGAGTTTTCCATATACTGGTTTACGCTTATTTACCTTCCCGCTGCTACTGTTACAATCACTACAAAATACCAAAAACATTACTTTTGCTGTCTTTACTTTTGTTACCGCTACCACCACTATCATATTACTGTGCTACTAAACACTTTGCTGCAGATACTAAGTTTCCAAGTGTGGTTGAATTCACAACTCAGCTGCTAATACTTGAGAATATTCTTTGGCTCCCCTTGTGTCGAATCAATAAATTTGGGTTGAATACTCTACCCTCGAAAGTTATCGCTATCCCCTATACTTGTGGGTTATCAAGACTAATTTCTGGCACCGTTGTCGGGGAGCATAGCTCTATTCTTTGAGTCACCTGGGATTTATATCAGCTGGACACTATGAAGAACTTGAGAGATCCAAAAACCAAGATCTATCCCTCAACTATGAGGGGAGGTAAGGAACTACCATCTAGCTCTGCACTTGATTCACCTTCTGTTATGAGTAAGTTTGCGACACCTACACCTGCTTCTACTATTCGTTCTGATATGTCGCATGTTATTGATGATGCCACTTCTGCTATGCATGATACTTATGATGAAACTGCTTCTATGCCTGATACTATTGTGCCCCTTAGTGAATTTCTTGATGAACAAATTTCTAGGGCTAGAGAAAAAGAAATTATTGAATCTGAATACGATGATGATAGTGATGATGAAAATATGCTTGTTATTCCTGAGGGCTATCTTTTTGATATGGAATCTTCGGCCGCTATTTTATCTTGCAAAGATAGATATGAGCTTGAGAGGTTATTAGTTAAATGGAACAAAGAATCACTTAGAGATAAAATGAAACCTGACCCTACTTTTGCTACTTCACCTATATGTGTTCCTGATAAGGATTATGAATTCTTTGTTGATCCTGATATAATTACTTTGGTTGAATCTGATCCATTTTATGGCTATGAATCTGAAACTGTTGTGGCACATCTTACTAAGTTAAATGATATAGCTGCCCTGTTCACTAATGATGAGAGATCACGTTACTTTTATATACTCAAAATATTTTCATTCTCATTAAAGGGTGATGCTAAGATATGGTTTAATTCTCTTGATCCTGGTTGTGTGCCTAGTCCCCAGGATATGATTTATTACTTCTCTGCTAAATATTTCCCTGCTCATAAGAAACAAGCTGCTTTGAGGGAAATATACAACTTCGTGCAAATTAAAGAAGAGAGTCTCCCACAAGCTCGGGGGAGGCTTCTCAAGCTACTTAATGCTTTGCCTGATAATCCTCTTAAGAAACCCGAAATACTTGATATCTTTTATAATGGACTAACCGATGCTTCCAGAGATTACCTAGATAGTTGTGTTGGTTCTCTTTTCAGGGAAAGAACATCGGATGAAGCTGAAATTCTATTGAATAATACGTTGACAAATGAAAATAATTGGGCACCTCCTGAGCCAGCTCCTGCTCCAATTACTGAACCTATTCCTAAACCAACTCCGAAGAAGAGAGGTATTCTATTTCTCAGTCCAGAAGATATGCAAGAGGCAAAGAAATCTATGAAATAAAAAGGTATTAAAGCTGAAGATGTTAAGAATTTACCTCCTATTGAAGAAATACATGGTCTTAATATACCGCCTGTTGAAGAAACATATGATCTCAATTCTTTATTTACTGAAAAACCTCCTGATCCCGATATCCCGACACAGGTAGTAAAGGTAAATTATCTCTATAGATATGATAAAGCTGAGATCCCTCCTACTAAAATTGCTAGTCAGTGCTTGGATGAGTTTGATAACTTTATGTTTAAGCAAGACCACTTCAATGCTTATTTTGCTAGACAATTAAAAGAAAATGGTTATATGATTAGACGCTTGGGTGATTATATGGCTAATATTAAAGGTGAACTTAAACTTGTTAGCAAACATGCTTCTATGATTACTACTCAAGTAGAACAAGTACTTAAGGCTCAAAAAGAAGTGCTTGATGAAATGAATAGTAAGAAAAATGATTATGCTGTTAGAGTGGCTACTAGAACTGGTAGAATGACTCAAGAACCTTTGTATCCTGAAGGCCATCCTAAAAGAATCGAGCAAGATTCTCAAAGAAATAATATTGATGTTCCTAGTTCTTCTAAAAAGAAGAAAAAGAAAAATGATAGAACTGTGCAAACTTGTAGTGAACCTATTGCTGAACCACCTGATAATCCAAATGATATTTCTATGTCTGATGCTGAAACACAATCTGGTAATGAACATGAACCTAGTAAAAATATTAATGATGATGTTCATGATGATGCTCAACCTAGTAATGATAATGATGTAGAAACTGAACCTGCTGTTGAACTTGATAACCCGCAATCAAAGAATCAACGTTATGATAAAAGAGACTTTGTTGCTAGGAAACATGGTAAAAAAAGGGAACCTTGGGTTCAGAAACCCATGCCCCTTCCTCCGAAACCATCCAAGAAAAAGGATGACGAGGATTTTGAGCGATTTGCTGAAATGATTAGGCCTATCTTTTTGCGTATGCGATTAACTAATGTGCTCAAAACAAATCCTTATCTTAAATATATGAAGGATATCATTACTAATAAAAGAAAGATACCAGAAGTTGAGATTTCCACCATTCTTGCTAATTATACTTTTAAGGGTCGAATACAAAAGAAACTTGGAGACCCCGGAGTACCTACTATACCTTGCTCCATTAAAAGAAATTATATTAAAAGTGCTTTATGTGATCTTGGAGCCGGTGTTAGTGTTATGCCTCTCTCTTTATATCATAGACTTGACTTGAATAAGCTGACACCTACTGAAATATCTTTGCAAATGGCTGATAAATCAACTGCTATACCTGTCGGTATCTGTGAGGATGTGCCTGTTGTGGTTGCAAACGTTACTATTTTAACGGACTTTGTTATACTTGATATTCCCGAGGATGATAGTATGTCTATTATTCTTGGAAGAACTTTTCCTAATACTGCAGGGACTGTTATTGATTGCAACAAAGGCAATGTCACTTTTCATGTTAATGGTAATGAGCATATGGTACACTTTCCGAGGAACAACCTCAAGTTCATAGTATCAACTCTATTGGAAAAATTCCATCGATTATATTTGGAGGTTTTTAATTTCCTCTTCCTACTGTCAAGAAGAAATATGATATTCTTATTATTGGGGATGTGCATATCCCCGTTGAGGTAACTTAGTGTTATTCGAAATTTCTCCGGTTTCATGATTATCAGAATGAGTTTGTTAACAAGACTTGATCAACCTTGTTAGTGGATTCTTTTTTATGAGCATGAGATGGATGAAACTAGAAGCACAAACTTCTGTACCCCACTTTTACTTTCTGTTATTTATATTAAATAAAGTAAAAATAGTATTTTCTATCTATTTCCTGACTTATCCGTGCAATATAAAAATATCCGGAAAATAAAAGTCCTCAGAATTACATGCCAATTTAATATGATTTTTTCGGGAATATTTGAGGATTTACTGTGCAAAAATTACCGCGGGAGGAGCTGCCACCTGGCCACGAGGGTGGTGGGCGGCCCCTAGGGCGCGCCCCCTGCCTCGTGGGCCCACGGTGGCCCTCCTCCACTTATCCCAGCACCCATCTTCTTCCTCTGTCTCACACAAACCCGAAAACCCAACTCAAGCACGAGTTCCAGCCACTTTTGCTGTGATTTTCGATCTCCTTGCTCAAAGCACCTCTCGCAAAACTGCTTGGGGATATTGTTCCTTGGTATGTGACTCCTCCATTCGTCCAATTAGTTTTTGTTCTAGTGCTTTATTCTTTGCAAATTTGTGCTGCATAGGTGACCATGTTCTTGAGCTTGCATGTCAAATTTATATGGTTCCAAGTAGTTCTAATGCTTGATATAGGCTCTAGGCACTTGTAGGAGTAGTTGCTATCAGTTTTATTGAAGTTGGTTCACTTTTGTTTGAAGTTACTAAAAATTTCAGATTATTTCAGAAAAATAATGAGGAGATTTTTGAGGGGCTCATCGAGCCAAAGCTCGAAGGAAAAGGCACCGAAGCCTAAGTATAATTTGCCAAGCACCGTGGAGATTCGGGCGTGTGAATGGCCTTCTGAAGATTTCTTGAGAGCAGCCGGTATCTACGAAGATTTTCAGGAATTGGCTCACAATGTAGGCCTCACCGCTTTCCTCCACGACCAAGGCGATTAGTATCTCTTACTCACAAATACTTTTGTGCAAAACTTTCATTTTCATTCTAGGAACTCACCACCTACAGTGGAGTTTCATTTATATGATGAGCATACGGAGATGTCACTTTATGATTTCTGTACGATTTGTTTAATCCCTTTTGAGGGCAAGACAGAAGAACCACGTCATGATGATGTGGCTGGGTTTATTGATACTATCACTGTAGGAGAAACTAGAAAGGTTTCCGATGCACGAATCACTAGCAGAATGTTTATTAATTTATGCTTATTTACCTTCCCGCTGCTACTGTTACAATCACTACAAAATACCAAAAACATTACTTTTGCTGTCTTTACTTTTGTTGCCGCTACCACCACTATCATATTACTGTGCTACTAAACACTTTGCTACATATACTAAGTTTCCAGGTGTGGTTGAATAGACAACTCAGCTGCTAATACTTGAGAATATTCTTTGGCTCCCCTTGTGTCGAATCAATAAATTTGGGTTGAATACTCTACCCTCGAAAGCTGTTTCGATCCCCTATACTTGTGGGTTATCACTAACCTGGATAGGATATTGGACCGACCCTGCCAGATTCATGGCTACCCCGATAAACCAGCTAATCATACCAACAGAAACTACTGGGTATTTAAACAGGTCGGCAAGCTCAACGCCGAACACAGGGGGAGGAGGCCGCCAAGCGACAGGGATGACGGAAAGGTTCACCAACGAAACACCGGGGGTCAGAAGCAATCTCCACCCGAGGATCATCTACTCCTAGAACAGAAATAGCAACCCGGCTTCCACCGCCCACTCCACACACCTACAAAATTTGTATCGCGCATACATCATTATGCACTCAAGATACCATGGGCATTGGCGGAAGCACAATACGGACAAGCCTGCAAGCACTCCAGTAACTTTCTTTTATTACCTTTTTTCCTTTTTTTTCCTTCACCATCCTTTAAAAACAGGTGATGAACAGGATAAACATCTGAAACTGGCTCTATCGGAGTCCGGATCCGTACACTCACCCAAGGGGCTATTTCCATCAAGGATTCCCCCCACCAAGGACTAGCGGCGCAGACATGCGACAGGAGGTCCAAAATAACTTTTTGTAGACCGCACTCCCTATTTCTTGAGACTGTACTATGCCTGTTCCTCCGCCTCCAACCCCGAGCATGTCAAATAGCCGGGCGGATGGCTTATATATATATATATATATATATATATATATATATATATATATATATATATATATATATATATATCATAAGTAATCATTGGCATATCGCTCAGTTACCAGTAAAGAATATCCGAACTAACCATCCGTATTGTTTTCTCGACAAATATGGCTCCTACGGTTATTTCACAGTAATACCTTGGCCTAACCTGCCAGGGGCTCAGTGTGGGAACAAATGAGTTGCCAGTAAAAGTTTGAACAGCTCTATAGCATACTTCGACGTCGCAAGTTTGGCCTTATATGCATCAGCTCCGAATCATTGTCTTGGGTCAATAGTTGGGTTGCCCGGATCCTATGCTTGCTACCCTACGTTCCGCTAAATCGGCTAGGGTAGTAAATGGAGAACTACTGCGATTGTGCCCTGGTCTAAACCGGACGAGCACCTCAGTAGAGAAAGCCGAAAACTGACTATCATGATGCGGCGTGAGCTGGTCAACCACTTGACGACTTATTGGAATCTTTAGCGATTCTCCGTGTCACACGAGGGATCTTTTTCAGATAAAATATGTAAGGCACCATACGCCGCATACATACCAGGGGCTATGTCGTAGCCCCACCATAAAACTCCTATGGCTAAGTGAAAGTGTTAACGCCTTATAGTCCGATTGCCTGGTTCGCCGCATTATCACCTCCTGCATGGACCAAGACGTTGGATAAAGAGTGATTAAATGCTTTTCCGAACACCCCCGTACTTCCTACGAGGGGCCTGAAGCCGATGACTAGAAAACTTTCAGATTATATCAAAACGGCCGCACAGGAGGAATTCAAGCTTTCAAGCAAAACATAAATAGATTAACTATAAAATTGTCTTTTACAATTTTCATATGCCTCATTCGAACATTATGTCTTTCGAGCACTGACCCTCTATAAAGCGGGCGGCCTCTATGACACCTTCAAGATAATGCTCTGGTTCCGAACGGTCCTTGCCTTTGGGTGGACCCTTCGTCACAACATCGATGGCCTTCATCTTCCCCCAGAACGTCTTCACTCGGGCAAAAGCCATCCATGCACCCTCAATGCATGTTGACCGCTTCACAGCGTCGATCTGCGGCATCGCGTCAACAAGGCTTTGCACCAAACCGAAATATCTATTCGGAACAGGCTCGGTTGGCCACAACCGGATTACGACGTCCTTCATGGCAGCGCCAGATATCCTATGAAGTTCGGCCCATTGGGACATCTGTTCATTGAGCAACAGAGGGCGCTTTGATGCGCCAAACTGCGACCAAAAAAGCTTCTCCATTGCATATCCATCCCGTGCTTGGTAATACTGTGCCACATCAGCAGAACTCTTCGTCAAGTGTAAGAACTCGTCCGGAGAACTCCATACTTGGTTAAGCTGGGCATAGTTTGGGTCACTGATAACCCACAAGTATAGGGGATCAATTGTAGCCTCTTTCGATAAGTAAGAGTGTCGAACCCAATGAGGAGCTAAAGGTAGAACAAATATTCCCTCAAGTTCTATCGACCACCGATACAACTCTACGCACGCTTAACGTTCGCTTTACCTAGAACAAGTATGAAACTAGAAGTACTTCGTAGGTGTTTTTGGACAAGTTTGCAAGAATATAAAGTGCACGTAAATAAAAAGTAGGGGCTGTTTAGATAAAGACACAACTAAGTTGGTTTTAGTAAAGATCCTTTTTTGTTACGAGAAAGTTATTTGTCCCTAGGCAATTGATAACTAGACCGGTAATCATTATTGCAATTTTATTTGAGGGAGAGGCATAAGCTAAGATACTTTCTCTACTTGGATCATATGCACTTACGATTGGAACTCCAGCAAGCATCCGCAACTACTAAAGATTATTAAGGTAAAACCCAACCATAGCATTAAAGTATCAAGTCCTCTTTATCCCATACGCAAACAACCTACTTACTCGGGTCTGTGCTTCTGTCACTCACGCCACCCACCATAAGCAAACCATGAACATATTGCAAACCCTACAACGGGGATCCCTCACGCTTGCGCGACACGGAGAGCACCATAGGACAACACCAATAATAAAACATGCAACTCAAACCAATCACGATCATCAAATGGCCCATAGGACAAAACGGATCTACTCAAACATCATAGGATAGCCATACATCATTGCGAAATAATATATAGCGTTGAGCACCATGTTTAAGTAGAGATTACAACGGGTAAGAGAGGGATTACACCGCTGCATAGAGGGGGAAAGAGTTGGTGATGATGGCGGTGAAGTTGTTGGTGAAGATTGCGATGATGATGATGGCCCCCGGTGGCACTCCGGCGCCACCGGAAGAGAGGGGGAGAGAGCCCCCCCCTCCTTCTTCTTCTTCTTCCTTGACATCCTCCCTAGATGGGAGAAGTGTTTCCCCTCTGATCCTTGGTCTCCATGGCGTGGGAGGGGCGAGAGCCCCTCCGTGATTGGATATGTCTCTCTGTCTCTCTCTGTCTCTGCGTTCTCAGATTCTGCCCTTTCACTGTTTCTTATATTCCCGGAGATCCGTAACTCCGATTGGGCTGAAATTTAAACACGATCTCTATCCAGATATGAGCTTTCTTGCGGAAAAATAAGGGCATCAACCGCCTTATGGGGTGGCCATGAGGATCAGGGGCGCGCCCCCCTGCCTCGTGTCTCCCTCAAGCACCGTCTCGCGTGGATTTTTCTTCCCAAAAATCATATATATTCCAAAAAAATCTCTGTCAGTTTGTATCCCGTTTGCACTCCGTTTGATATGGATATTCTGTGAAACAAAAAACATGCAACAAATAGGAACTTTCACTGGGCACTGGATCAATATGTTAGTCCCAAAAATAGTATAAAAAGTTGCCAAAAGCATATGAAAGTTGTGGAATATTGGAATGGAACAATAAAAAATTATAGATACGATGGAGACGTATCAGCATCCCCAAGCTTATTCCTGCTCGTCCTCGAGTAGGTAAATGATAAAAAAGATAATTTTTTATGTGGAATGCTACCTAGCATAATCTTGATCATGTATCTAATCATGGCATGAATATTAAGATACTAGTGATTCAAAGCAATAGTCTATCAGTTGACATAAAAACAGTAATACTTCAAGCATACTAATAAAGCAATCATGTCTTCTCAAAATAACATGGCCAAAGAAAGTTATCCACACAAAATCATATAGTCTAGCTATGCTCCATCTTCACCACACAAAATATTCACATCATGCACAACCCCGATGACAAGCCGAGCAATTGGTTCATACTTTTTAACGCGCTTCCGCTTTTTCAACCCTCACGCAATACATGAGCGTGAGCCATGGACATGGCACTATATGTGGAATAGAATATGATGGTGGAGGTTGTGTGGAGAAGACAAAAAGGGAAAAAGTATCACATTGACGCGGATAATCAACGGGCTATGGAGATGCCCATCAATTGATGTCAATGTGAGGAGTAGGGATTGCCATGCAACGGATGCACTAGAGCTATAAGTGTAGGAAAGCTCAAACTGAAACTAAGTGGGTGTGCATCCAACTTGCTTGCTCATGAAGACCTCGGGCATTTGAGGAAGCCCATCATCGGAATATACAAGCCAAGTTCTATAATGAAAATTCCCACTAGTATATGAAAGTGATAACTCAAGAGACTCTCTATATGAAGAACATGGTGCTACTTTGAAGCACAAGTGTGGTAAAAGGATAGTAACATTGCCCCTTTTTCTTTTCTTTTTTTCTTTTTTTTGCAGGGTTCTTTGGCCCCCTTTTTTCAGGCTTCTTTGGCCTCTCATTTTTTTGAATGGGGCAATGCTCTTATAATGATGATCATCACACTTTTATTTACTTACAACTTGATACTAGAACAAAGATATGACTCTATATGAATGCCTCCGGTGGTGTACCGGGATGTGCAATGATCTAGCGTAGCAATGGCATCAAAAAACGGACAAGCCATGAAAACATCATGCTAGCTATCTTACGATCATGCAAAGCAATATGACGATAAATGCTCAAGTCATGTATATGATGATGGTGGAAGTTGCATGGCAATATATCTCGGAATGGCTATGGAAATGCCATAATAGGTAGGTACGGTGGTTGTTTTGAGGAAGATATAATGAGGCTTATGTGTGACAGAGCGTATCATATCATGGGGTTTGGATGTACCGGCAAAGTTTGCACCGACTCTCGAGGTGAGAAAGGGCAATGCACGGTACCAAAGAGGCTAGCAATGATGGAAGGGTGAGAGTGTGTATAATCCATGGACTCACATTAGTCATAAAGAACTCATATACTTATTGCAAAAGGATGGATTGGTAGGAAAATACCATCGCTCATCCCCGACCGCCACTCATAAGGAAGACAATCAATAAATACCTCATGCTCCGACTTCGTTACATAACGGTTCACCATATGTGCATGCTACGGGAATCACAAGCCTCAACACAAGTATTTCTACTAATCCACAACTACCCACTAGCATGACTCTAATATCACCATCTTTATATCACAAAACTATTGCAAGGAATCAAACACATTATATTCAGTGATCGACAAGTTTTATGTAGGATTTTATGACTAACCATGTGAATGACCAGTTCCTGTCATCTCTCTAAATACATATAAGTGAAGCAAGAGAGTTTAATTATTTATAAAAAAAGATATGCCCACACTCTAACAAATATAAGTGAAGCAAAAGAGCATTCTACAAATGGCGGTTTTCTATGTAAATAGAAACAGGCAATCCAAACTTCAAATGATATAAGTGAAGCGCATGAAGCATTCTATAAAGCCATACTCAAAAGGTATAAGTGAAGTGCAAAGAGCATTCTATAAATCAACCAAGGACTATCTCATACCAGCATAGTGCATAAAAGAAAAATGAAAACTAAAGAAAAAGACGCTCCAAGATTGCACATATCACATGAACGAAACGAATCCGAAAACATACCGATACTTGTTGAAGAAAGAGGGGATGCCTTCCGGGGCATCCCCAAGCTTAGACGCTTGAGTCTCCTTGAATATTTACTTGGGGTGCCTCGGGCATCCCCAAGCTTGAGCTCTTGCCTCTCTTCCTTCTTCTCACATCGAGACCTTCTCGATCATCGAACACTTCATCCATACAAAACTTCAACAGAAAACTCTGTAAGATCCGTTAGTATAATAATGCAAATCACTACACTATGTACTATTTAAAACCAATTCATATTTTGTTTTGGCATTTTATCTACTGTAATATAACTTTTACATGGCTTAATCCACTGATATAATTCGATAGTTTCATCAAAACATGCAAACTATGCATCAAAAACAGAATCTGTCTAAAACAGAACAGTATGTAATAATCTGAACATTCACCATACTTATAATACTTGAAAAATTGTACCAAAATTAGAAAAAATAAAAAATTTGTATAGAAATACAGTGCAAAAAGTTTCATAACCATTTGACGTTCCAGTAAAAAATGTAAAATCACGCACTACAGCCAAAGTTTCTGTCCTGCACCGTACAAACCAACAAGCATCTAAAACATCCTAAAGGCAAACCTTGGCACATTACTTTTATAATACAATGTAATTGTACAAGGGGATAATTCTTTTTGTTGAAAATTTTCTGTAATTAAGATTCACAAAGTTTCCATGGGCATGAACAAAGTTCAAGGACGTCCCCCACTTTCACAATGCTCATCTATCTCACTTTCACATTTCTTTTTGAAAAGTTTTGGCTTCCCCTCTTTATTTTATTTTGTTTTTAAACTATATAAAAGCACACAACAGAAATAAATGACTCTCTAAAACTTCCGGGTTGTCTCCCTAGCAGCGCTTTCTTTAAAGCCATCAAGGTTAGCATATAGTGCTCAAGTAATGGATCCACCCGGATCCCAAGGTATATCAAAGCCAATTTTAATTAGCAATGATTTGGCATTTAGTACTGAGCACAAAGTAACATAAATCAAGCAATTAATAAGTCTAACTCTCATCCTATGCATCGACATGTCATAAAAGAACAATTCATGCACGCAAAGTAAATGCCAATGCATAGTATAAACAGTTTCTTGCAATTTTTTCATGTTGGAAACATAGAGAGATGGAGATATTGTTCCTCTATCATAACAATTGCAAGTAAGAGCAGCAAGCACATTCATATTATATTCATCAAAATCATCATGTGCAACAGTAAAAGGCAACCCATCAATATAATCCTTAATAAGTGTAAACTTCTCCGATATAGTGTAGTCGAGAGAATTCAAAAAGATAATAGGACTATCATGCGTGGGTGCAATAGCAACAATTTCATGTTTAAAATAAGGAACTATAGAAAGTTCATCTCCATAAGCATAATTCATATTGGCATCTTGGCCACAAGCATAGCAAGCATCATCAAAAAGGGATATTTCAAGAGAATCAACGAGATCATAACAATCATCATAGCAATCATCCTTCGGTAAGCATGAAGGGAAATTAAAAAATGTATGAGTTGAAGAGTTACTCTCATTAGAAGGTGGGCACAGGTAGCTAATCCGCTCTTCCTCCTTTTGTTCTTCGCTCTCCTCATCATCTTTTTCATCCAATGAGCTCATAGTTTCATCAATTTCTTCTTCCATAGAATCCTGCAAAATATTAGTCTCTTCTTGGACAGCGGAGCAATCCTCAATATATGATTAAACATAGGCATTAGAAGCATAATTATAATAGCAATATTTAAGTATGGAAAATTTTTCAGATTTGTAAAGAGTACCATCATACTTTTCAATCAAAGAAGCAATTTCATAAGCACCCTTAAAAGCAACAAATTCTTCAATTTGTTGAACATCATAGTAATTATTAACACCCTTAGCATAAGAAGATACGATTCCATTATCACTAAACTCACATTGATAGGGAAGGTGTACCTTAGGGTTTTCAGAACAACAAGTAAAATCATATATTTCACATAAATTCCAAGCATAGCATTGCAAACGATGAATTTGACCCAATAAAAGTTTCCCTTTTTCAGATATACGGTGTCCCACATAACAAGCATGCTCATCTAAAGATTTTCCCTCAACTAAGCTAGTTGGGGTTTCAGCACGAGCACAAAGGGATCAAAGATGATCCAAGTAATAAGCTTCAGGACTGTGATAGATTTTGAGTGGTTCTTCAACCATTGGTTCAGTAGGTACAACTAATTTTTTGGTATTTTGCGTTTCCTACCCATAACTAAAGATAGAAAACAACTAAGAACAGCAAATAAAATTTACTTGGTGATAAAGCAAACAAGCACACACAAGAATATTCACCCCACGCTATTGCTCCCCGGCAACGGCGCCAGAAAAAGGTCTTGATAACCCACAAGTATAGGGGATCAATTGTAGCCTCTTTCGATAAGTAAGAGTGTCGAACCCAACGAGGAGCTAAAGGTAGAACAAATATTCCTTCAAGTTCTATCGACCATCGATACAACTCTACGCACGCTTAACGTTCCCTTTACCTAGAACAAGTATGAAAGTAGAAGTACTTTGTAGGTGTTTTTGGATAGGTTTGCAAGAATATAAAGTGCACGTAATAAGAAGTAGGGGCTGTTTAGATAAAGACACAACTAAGTTAGTTTTAGTAAAGAGCCTTTTTTGTTACGATAAAGTTATTTGTCCCTAGGCAATTGATAACTAGACCGGTAATCATTATTGCAATTTTATTTGAGAGAGAGGAATAAGCTAACATACTTTCTCTACTTGGATCATATGCACTTATGATTGGAACTCTAGCAAGCATCCGCAACTACTAAAGATCATTAAGGTAAAACCCAACCATAGCATTAAAGTATCAAGTCCTCTTTATCCCATACGCAAACAACCTACTTACTCGGGTCTGTGCTTCTGTCACTCACGCCACCCACCATAAGCAAATCATGAACATATTGCAAACCCTACAATAGGGATCCCTCACGCTTGCGCAACACGGAGAGCATCATAGGACAGCACCAATAATAAAACATGCAACTCAAACCAATCACGATCATCAAATAGCCCATAGGACAAAACGGATCTACTCAAACAACATAGGATAGCCATACATCATTGGGAAATAATATATAGCGTTGAGCACCATGTTTAAGTAGAGATTACAGCGGGTAAGAGAGGGATTACACCGCTTCATAGAGGGGGGAAGAGTTGGTGATGATGGTGGTGAAGTGTTGGTGAAGATTGCGATGATGATGATGGCCCCCGGTGGCACTCCGGCGCCACCGGAAGCGAGGGGGAGAGAGCCCCCCTCCTTCTTCTTCTTCCTTGACCTCCTCCCTAGATGGGAGAAGGGTTTCCCCTCTGGTCCTTGGTCTCCATGGCATGGGAGGGGCGAGAGCCCCTCCGAGATTGGATTTGTCTCTCTGTCTCTCTCTGTTTCTGCGTTCTTAGATTCTGCCATTTCACCGTTTCTTATATTTCCGGAGAGCCGTAACTCCGATTGGGCTGAAATTTTAACACGATCTCTATCCATATATTAGATTTCTTGCGGTGAAAGAAGGGCATGAACCACCTTACGGGGTGGCCACGAGGGTCAGGGGCGCGCCCAGGGGGTGGGGCACGCCCCCTGCCTCGTGCCTCCCTCGGGCACCGTCTCGCGTGGATTTTTCTTCCCAAAAATCATATATATTCCAAAAAAATCTCCTCCAGTTTCTATCCCGTTTGGACTCTGTTTGATATGGATATTCTGCGAAACAAAAAAATGCAACAAACTGGAACTGGCACTGGGCACTGGATCAATATGTTAGTCCCAAAAATAGTATAAAAAGTTGCCAAAAGTATATGAAAGTTGTAGAACATTGGCATGGAACAATCAAAAATTATAGATACGACGGATACGTATCAGTCAAGGAACTTAGTTTGCAGCAGAAACGGCTTTCCAGCCGCAATCTCCCTCGCCTGTCGAACCTCCTCACGAGCTGCTCTGCATTCCGACCGCGCTTCCCTCGCCTCTTGTAAGGCTTTCTCCAGATCAGTCGTTAAGGCTTCACTCTACTTCTCCAGGAATTCACAGCGTCCGGTAGCATTCTCCAGTTTGAGCGTCATCGTGGATATCTTCTCCTCATCTTGGTGTCGTGCAGCTTGTTCGTCTTTTAATTGAGCCGATGCCTTTTCGGCAGCAGCATCGCTATGCAGGGCCTGCTCCTTGGCCCGGGCCAGTTCCGCTTGAAGAACTTCAACGGCATCAGCACCGTCTGCAGCCATGCATATTCCAGCATCTAAATCTCATCATCATGCTTATACCACACAAATGTATGAGGATTGTCCCAAATACATACCTTGCGACTAATCAAGACGCATATTGATTAAAGCAAGATCATCCCCTGCCACATCAAGCTTCCGCTGCAAATCGGCAATTTCCATAGTTCGGGAAGCGGCCAAGGGAGAAGAAGCATGTGTTCAAAGTTGATCAGGTTTGTCCTCAAAGGATCCTTTTCGATCCTCCGTTTTGCTTCCCAGCGGAAGCTAGCCCGAGTATCAGGGGCTACTACCTATACATAGGCGCATCTTTGCAAATGAAACATAGCTGAAAACATTATGTCACAAACCTCGAAGCCCTTTAGTAGGCTCATGAAGGCTTCATTTAATCCGCTCTTCGCAGACAAAATCTTCTCAATCACTGTTCTCCCGACAAAATCCCATCAAGGTACGCTGTTCTCCTGAGACAGATGCTTTCTGCAACATGTCCTGCAATATATCCGGAGTCTTCAGGTTTCCCGAAGCTTCTCCAGGAGCACAATCATCCTTTGAAGGAATCTATTCACCCGTCCCCAGAATCACTGTCGGCTGCGAACCAGTCAGTCCGGGACTTTTGTTATCATCAGCCCTGGAATCCCGGATGATCGGTGCTCCACCTTCGGGTACTGCCTCTTATATCCCCTGCGTAACTTGTTGGTCAAAAGGGACCCTCTGTGATGACACTTGAGAGTCATCTGCCTTGTTGGGAGAGGAGGTTGGAGGAGGCGTCTCGCTCTCCATCATCTCTGGGAGGAGACTCCCCGAGGAAGAGGATCTCCCAGAAAAACTCTGTGTCGACCTGTAA
Organism: Triticum urartu; assembly: GCF_056163025.1. Lineage (NCBI taxonomy): Eukaryota > Viridiplantae > Streptophyta > Magnoliopsida > Poales > Poaceae > Triticum > Triticum urartu. The sequence goes on from NC_141875.1 coordinate 41,436,746, forward strand.
AAATGCATGAATGCGTCACGTATATCTTCAGTAACAGCAACGGAGCGGGACGCTATCAAAGTACTCTAGATTCTCTTACGGTTTGGTCGAGGGCTTGTCCCTTTGTTGGAGCTTCTCAACGGCGTCACTTTCCAAACCCAAGTCGGTCGACGGTGGAATCTTGACCTTCTTGAAAGACTGCCCCTCCCAATCTTCGGAGGCGGCCCTTTTCCTCCTGTTTGGAGAAGGGATACTGGGTCCTTTTCCGCCTCCATCTTCGGGCGAGGAAAGGTCTATTTCTCCGGACTCAGTGTCCGACTTACCTCTGGAACCAAGGTCATCTTGGATCTTTTCGTCCTCCCCTGTTGGTTCCTGGTATGGCTCTGAGGCCAGCATCCTTGTTAACACCGGAGTAGCTGAGTCTTCGGGAAGGGGAGCCGAACACCTAATCAATTCCACCTTCTTTATCCAGCCCTGAAAAAGGATGATACTATTGGTATCTTGCCATTGGGTATTTGATTATGAGGTATTCGGTAAACAGGTACTTACCGGGGTGTCCGGATGGTTACAGTCTAGGCCGACATCTTCGGTGGTGTCCAGCCATTGCCTTCGTTTCCCAAAGAATAATCTCCACATTCCTTCGTGTTTTGTGACGAAGAAGTGCTAAAGAGTCTGCGGCCCCTGTGGATTGAACTCCCGTAGGCGGAGAGGCCGTCGCTGGCACGACTGGGTCCGACGAACTAGCATTACATGAATGACATTGGCTACGTCGATGTCCCTCTTAATGAGACTTCGGATGTGGCTTTGCAGAGTTCACACATCATTCGTTGATCCCTAATCTAGCCCCTTGTTAATCCATGATGCAAGATGAGTTGGGGGGATGGATCAGAATGCGGGAGCGGTTGCCCACTTGGAGCTGCGGGGCTCGATGATATAGAACCACTCCTCCTGCCACAGATCGGAAGATTTGGCGAACGATCCTTTCAGCCAAACAGCGCTAGCAAGCTTGCTCAGTGTGGCGCCGCCGCACTCAGCCTGCTCCCCATCTACCACTTGCGGCTTCACATCAAAGGTTTTGAGCCACAAGCTGAAGTGCGGAGGAGGGCTTTGCACGCGACGATAAACAACGAGATAAGAAGAATAGAGTCCGGGGCCAAATCATGGAAGTCTAGAACGTAATAGAACATGAGCCCTCAGACGAAGGGGTTAAGTGCAAACCCCAACCCGCGGAGGAAGTGTGGCACGAACATGACCCTCTTGCTGGATCTGGGGTGGGAATAACCTGCACCACGGCAGGAAGCCGATGATGGATTTCAGCGGTCAGGTACCTCGCCGCCCGAAGCTTTGCAATGTCTTCCTCCGTAACAGAAGAAGCTACCCATCGGCCTTGACGGCTAGATCCGGACATGATTGGGGCTGGTGGTGACCAAAACCCGGGTGTTGGAACTCGGGGTAGCAGAGGTTGAGGAAGAGGAAAGCGTGGAAGAAAAAGACGGGTTTGTAACCCTATATAAAGGCTGCAAATATCAAACGTCTCCTCTTGTGCCTCAAAAACTTGCTTGTTTCCAAGGGGTTGTACCCAAGCAACGGTTGGGTTACCCACGTCCGGGTCGATATGAATCCCTTAAAAAAGGGAGGCACGATCTCCTCTTGGATAAGACGTGCCAATAAGGCCACGTCCTGGGACATGGGGTGACAGGCCGGCTAAAACGGTTCGCAAGTAGTGGCCGGGCAGGCGTGGTGTCATATTACCAAAAAGTGGTCGGTGGGTTGAACCCATGAAGTATTATGTCCTATGCGGTTGTGTATACAAGTCCGGATACAATCATCACATTTGAAGATCAACTAGGAGTACGGAAGGGGAACCCGCCTTGCAATGTCGAAGACAATCTGCGTGACGGACTCCTCGTCATTGAAGCCAGGTTCAGGGGCTACTAAGGGAGTCCTGGACTAAGGGGTCCTTGGGCGTCCGGCCTGTTATCCATGGGCCGGACTGATGGGATGTGAAGACATGAAGACCAAAGACTATACCTGTGCCCGGATTCGACTCTCCTTGGTGTGGAAGGCAAGCTTGGCGATCGACTATGAAGATCCCTTCTTATGTAATCGACTCTATGTAAACCCTAGATCCCCCCCGGTGTCTATATAAACCAGAGGGGTTAGTCCGGAAAGGATATATTCATTACCATAGTCATATAGGCTAGGCTTCTAGGGTTTAGCCATTATGATCTCGTGGTAGATCAACTCTTGTAACACTCATATTCATCAAGATCAATCAAGCAGGACGTAGGGTATTACCTCCATAGAGAGGGCCCGAACCTGGGTAAACATCATGTCCCCCGTCTCCTGTTACCATCGATCCTAGACGCACAGTTCGGGACCCCCTACCCGAGATCCGCCGGTTTTGACATCGACAGCCGCCATGCTCCTGATGACGGCAGAGGGCGATGAGAAGAGAATGACTGCGCTTCGGGCTGGCTCCGCTGAGACAGAGGCCTCGGGCAGCACCTTCTATCCCTTCTTCATGAGCAGTGTCATCGCTGGGTTGGTTCCCCCCTTTTCCGATTTCTTCGACTCCGTCATCAGCCATTACAAGCTGCACGACCTCCATCTTCATCCAACTCCATCCTCCTTCTGTCGATCTTCGCCTTTTATTGCGAGGCATACATTGGGGTGATGCCGTCCGTAGCGCTGCTACGCCACTTCTTCTATCTCCGGATCAAGGACGGCCACTGCTCGGGGTGCGCCAACTTCGTCGCGGCCAACAAGACCAATGCAATCTCGAAGGCGGGGAAGAAGGCTGAGGGCTTCAGGAGCAAGTGGGTCCTGATGGATGCCAAGTGCTCCCACCCTCGGCTGGTGCTGCCGACGGAGATGCCCACGTCTCACGACGGGTGGTTCCGCACGAGCCTCACCGACCCTCGGGCGGAGCAGGTGCTTGATAACCCACAAGTATAGGGGATCGCAACAGTTTTCGAGGGTAGAGTATTCAACCCAAATTTGTTCATTCGACACAAGGGAAGCCAAAGAATATTCTCAAGTATTAGCAGCTGAGTTTTCAATTCAACTACACCTGGAAACTTAATATCAGCAGCAAATTGTTTAGTAGCAAAGCAATATGATAGTAGTGGTAACGTTAGCAAAAGTAATATTTTTGGGTTTTGTAGTGATAGTAACAGTAGCAACGGAAAAGTAAATAAGCAAAGAACAATATAGGGAAAGCTCGTAGGCATTGGATCAGTGATAGAGAATTATGCCGGATGCGATCGATCATGTAACAGTCATAACCTAGGGTGAGACAGAACTAGCTCCAGTTCATCAATGTAATGGAGGCATGTATTCTGAATATAGTCATACGTGCTTATGGAAAAGAACTTGCATGACATGTTTTGTCCTACCCTCCCGTGGAAGCGGGGTCCTATTAGAAACTAAGGGATATTAAGGCCTCCTTTTAATAGAGTACCGGACCAAAGCATTAACACATAGTGAATACAAGAACTCCTCAAACTACGGTCATTGATACGTCTCCAACATATCTATAATTTTTGATTGTTCCATGCTATATTATATCCTGTTTTGGACATTATTGGGCTTTATTATACACTTTTATAGTATTTTTGGGACTAACCTATTAACCGGTGGCCCAGCCCAGAATTGTTGTTTTTTGCCTATTTCAGAGTTCCGCAAAAAAGAATATCAAACGGAGTCAAAACGGAATGAAACCTTCGGGAATGTGATTTTCGGAACAAACGTGATCCAGAGGACTTGGACCCTATGTCAAGACATCAACTAGGAAGGCACCCATTACATGCCTCCCCTCCCAGGCGCGCCCTACACCCTCATGGGGCCCACTTTGCTCCACTGACATACTTCTTCCTCCTATATATACCTACGTACCCCCAAACTACCAGATACGGAGCCAAAACCCTAATTCCACCATCGTAACTTTCTGTATCCACGAGATCCCATCTTGGGGCCTTTTTCGGAGCTCCACCGGAGGGGGTAACGATCACGGAAGGCTTCTACATGAATACCATAGCCCCTCCGATGAAGTGTGAGTAGTTTACCTCAGACCTACGGGTCCATAGATAGTAGCTAGATGGCTTCTTCTCTCTTTTTGGATCTCAATACAAAGTTCCCCCCTCTCTTGTGGAGATCTATTCGATGTAATCTTCTTTTGCGGTGTGTTTGTTGAGACCGATGAATTGTGGGTTTATGATCAAGTTTATCTATGAACAATATTTGAATCTTCTCTGAATTCTTTTATGTATGATTGGTTATATTTGCAAGTCTCTTCGAATTATCAGTTTGGTTTGGCCTACTAATTTGATCTATCTTGCAATGGGAGAAGTGCTTAGCTTTGGGTTCAATCTTGCGGTGTCCTTTCCCAGTGACAGTAGGGGTAGCAAGGCACGTATTGTATTGTTGCCATCGAGGATAACAAGATGGGGTTTATATCATATTTCATGAGTTTATCCCTCTACATCATGTCGTCTTGCTTAAAGCGTTACTCTGTTCTCTTGAACTTAATACTCTAGATGCATGCTGGATAGCGGTCGATGTGTGGAGTAATAGTAGTAGATGCAGGCATGAGTCGGTCTACTTGTCTCGGACGTGATTCCTATATACATGATCATACCTAGATATTCTCATAACTATGCTCAATTCTGTCAATTGCTCAACAGTAATTTGTTCACCCACCATAATACTTATGCTCTTGAGAGAAGCCACTAGTGAAACCTATGTCCCCCGGGTCTATTTTCCATCATATTAATCTTCCAATACTTAGTTATTTCCTTTCCCATTTATTTTGCTTGCATCTTTATTTCTCTTTATCATAAAAATACCAAAAATATTATCTTATCATATCTACCAGATCTCACTCTCGTAGGTGACCGTGAAGGGATTGACAACCCCTTTATCGCGTTGGTTGCGAGGAGTTTATTTGTTTCTGTAGGTGCGAGGGACTCGTGCGTGGCCTCCTACTGGATGGATACCTTGGTTCTCAAAAACTGAGGGAAATACTTACGCTGCTCTGCTGCATCACCCTTTCCTCTTCAAGGGAAAACCAACGCAGTGCTCAAGAGGTAGCAAGAAGGATTTCGGGCGTCGTTGCCGGGGAGTCTACGCAAAATTCAACATACCAAGTACCCATCACAAACCCTTATCTCCCACATTACATTATTTGACATTTGCCTCTAATTTTCCTCTCCCCCCCACTTCACCCTTACCGTTTTATTCGCCCTCTCTCTCTCCGTCCTCCTCCTCTTTATCTATTCGCCTCTTTTTGCTTGTCTCTTGTTTGCTTGTGTGTTGGATTGCTTGTTTGTCACGATGGCTCTATCTAGATTAGGTGATCTTCACCTTAAAAGGTTAGAAGAGATCGAAAGCAAATTTATGGTCTTACAATTTGAGCATAATAATTTCTTTAGAAATGAGCTTAAAGAACAAAAAAGCTTTATGAGTTATATGAATAAAGAGCTCAATGATATGTCTAAAGAATTTGATGGTTTGAAATCTCAGATTGCTCATCTTGAGAAGTTAATAGCTGAAGTTTGGGATAAGCAAGCCACCTTAGTTAATAAGATGGCCGCTAAGCCAGAGAAATTTTTGGAAAACAAAGATGAAGATCTAAAAGTTATTGATGTGTCCCCTATTAAATCTTTGTTTTGTAATATGAATCTTGATAATGATGGGACTGAATATGATCCACCTTTACCTAGAAGGTGTTCCAAAAATTTGGAGTCTTTAGATCTTGATGCTAAAATTGTTAAAAGTGGGATTGAAGAAGTCAAAACTTTAAATATCGATGAACCCACTATTTTGGATTTCAAGGAATATAATTATGATAATTTCTCTTTGATAGATTGTATTTCCTTGTTGCAATCCGTGCTAAATTCTCCTCATGCTTATAGTCAAAATAAAGCCTTTACCAAACATATCGTTGATGCTTTGATGCAATCTTATGAAGAAAAAAACTTGATTTGGAAGTTTCTATCCCTAGAAAACTTTATGATGAGTGGGAACCTACTATTAAAAATAAAATTAAAGATCATGAGTGCTATGCTTTATGTGATTTGGGTGCTAGTGTTTCCACGATTCTAAGACTTTGTGTGATTTGCTAGGTTTCCGTGATTTTGATGATTGCTCTTTAAACTTACACCTTGCGGATTCCACTATCAAGAAATCTATGGGAATAATTAATGATGTTCTTATCATTGCAAATAGGAATTATGTGCCCGTCGATTTTATTGTTCTTGACATAGATTGTAATCCTTCATGTCCTATTATTCTTGGTAGACCTTTCCTTAGAACGATTAGTGCAATTATTGATATGAAGGAAGGGAATATTAGATTCCAATTTCCATTAAGGAAATGGAACACTTACCTAGAAATAAAATTAAATTACCATATGAATCCATTATGAGAGCCACTTATGGATTGCCTACCAAAGATGGCAATACCTAGATCTATCTTCGCTTTTATGCCTAGCTAGGGGCGTTAAATGGTAGCGCTTGTTGGGAGGAAACCCAATTTTATTTTTATTCCTTCATTTTTGATACTGTTTAGTAATAAATAATTTATCTAGCCTCTGTTTTGTTTGTGTTTTTTGTGTTTAATTAGTGTTTGTGCCAAGTAGAACCGTTGGGAAGACTTGGGGAAAGTCTTTTTAATCTTGCTGTAAAAAACAGAAACTTTAGCGCTCACAAGAATTGCTGTAATTTTTATTTGGTAAGTGATATTTAGTTAATTATTTTTGCAGATGATTAATAGATAAATTCCACACGTCCAGCAATTTATTTTAGAATTTTTGGGGTTCCAGATCTTGCGTTAGCTACGGATTACTACAGACTGTTCTGTTTTTCACAGATTCTGTTTTTCATGTGTTGTTTGCTTATTTTAATGAATCTATGGCTAGTAAAATAGTTTATAAACCATAGAGCAGTTGGAATACAGTAGGTTTAACACCAATATAAATAAATAATGAGTTCATTACAGTACCTTGAAGTGGTGTTTTGTTTTCTTTCGCTAACGGAGCGCACGAGATTTTCTACTTTAAGTTTTGTGTTGTGAAGTTTTCAAGTTTTGTGTAAAGATTTGATGGATTGTGGAACAAGGAGTGGCAAGAGCCTAAGCTTGGGGATGCCCATGGCACCCCCAAGATAATCTAAGGACACCTAAAAGCCAAAGCTTGGGGATGCCCCGGAAGGCATCCCCTCTTTCGTCTACTTCCATTGGTAACTTTACTTGGAGCTATATTTTTATTTACCACATGATATGTGTTTTTCTTGGAGCGTCTTGTATTATTTGAGTCTTTATTTGTTAGTTTTCAACAATCATCCTTGCTGTACACACCTTTTGAGAGAGACACACATGATTCGGAAATTGTTAGAATACTCTATGTGCTTCACTTATATCTTTTGAGTTATATAGTTTTTGCTCTAGTGCTTCACTTATATCTTTTAGAGCACATTGGTGGATTTGTTTTATAGAAACCATTGTTCTCTCATGATTCACTTAGATTATTTTGAGAGTCCTACAAAACAGCGTGGTAAATTGCTTTAATTATGTTAGGCATTCAAGATTAATAATAAAATTTTCTTATGAGTGTGTTGAATACTATGAGAAGTTTAATACTTGATAATTGTTTTGAGATATGGAGATGGTGATATTAGAGTCATGCTAGTTGAGTAGTTGTGAATTTGATAAATACTTGTGTTAAAGTTTGTGATTCCCGTAGCATGCACGTATGGTGAACCGTTATGTGATGAAGTCGGAGCATGATTTACTTATTGATTGTCTTCCTTATGAGTGGCGGTCGGGGATGAGCGATGGTCTTTTCCTACCAATCTATCCCCCTAGGAGCATGCGCGTAATACTTTGCCTTGATAACTTGTAGATTTTTGCAATAAGTATATGAGTTCTTTATGACTAATGTTGAGTCCATGGATCATACGCACTCTCACCCTTCCATCATTGCTAGCCTCTCTAATACCGCACACCTTTCGCCGGTATCATACACCCACCATATACCTTCCTCAAAACAGCCACCATACCTACCTATCATGGCATTTCCATAGTCATTCCGAGATATATTGCCATGCAACTTACCACCGTTTCGTTTACTATGACACGCTCCATTATTGTCATATTGCTTTGCATGATCATGTAGTTGACATTGTATACGTGGCAAAGCCACCATTCATAATTCTTTCATACATGTCACTCTTGACTCATTGCATATCCCGGTACACCGCCGGAGGCATTTACATAGAGTCGTATTTTGTTCTAAGTATTGAGTTGTAATTGTTGAGTTGTAGGTAAATAAAAAAGTGTGATGATCATCATTTTTAGAGCATTGTCCCAAGTGAGGAAAGGATGATGGAGACTATGATTCCCCAACAAGTCGGGATGAGAATCCAGACTAAATAAAAAAGAGGCCATAAAAAAGAGAAAAGGCCCAAATAAAAAAAATGAGAGAAAAAGAGAAGGGACAATGCTACTATCCGTTTACCACACTTGTGCTTCAAAGTAGCACCAAGATCTTCATAGAGAGTCTCCTATGTTATCACTTTCATATACTAGTGGGAATTTTTCATTATAGAACTTGGCTTGTATATTCCAATGATGGGCTTCCTTAAAATGCCCTAGGTCTTCGTGAGCAAGCGAGTTGGATGCACACCCACTTAGTTCTTTTTGTTGAGCTTTCATATACTTATAGCTCTAGTGCATCCATTGCATGGCAATCCCTACTCACTCACATTGATATCTATTAATGGGCATCTCCATAGCCCGTTGATATGCCTAGTTGATGTGAGACTATCTTCCCCTTTTTTGTCTTCTCCACAACCACCATTCTATTCCACCTATAGTGCTATGTCCATGGCTCACGCTCATGTATTGTGTAAAGATTGAAAAAATTTGAGAACACTAAAAGTATGAAACAATTGCTTGGCTTGTCATCGGGGTTGTGCATGATTTAAATACTTTATGTGGTGAAGATGGAGCATAGCCAGTGCCGGGGTACTGATCCACGGGCACCTATGGGACCGGCGGACCGGGTCCCTTTCGGTTCGGCGGGGGCGGAGATCGTGCAAAGAGCAAATCGAGGCGATACACGCGAGCGATTTACCCAGGTTCGGGCCGCACGGATGCGTAAAACCCTACTCCTGCTTTGTGGTTTGTATTGATTTCTTGCTCGGGAGCGCGAAGTGCTACAGTACACTTCAGCAGCTAACGAGACCGAGCGTGAGTGTTTCGGAGCTCGCTCCCCCCCCCCTCTACGTTGCGCATGGGCCTCCTTTTATATGCTCAAGGGGTCACCGACAGGTGGCAACGGAGGTAAAGGGCAAAAATGGAAAGGTGATGTGGTAGGCACAGCTACCTGCTACGGTGTATCATACCTAACCCTGACGGCAGGGGACAAGGGCAGTAAATGCCCGTCTGCGTCGCTCAAACAGTGTAAAAGGGACCGTCAGGGACGCCACCACTCGCCACGATGGCAAACTTGTCAGCGCCGCTTGCCACCGCACGCCGCAAGCTGCACAGCCTCCCGCCACGTACGCCTGGAGGGGTCCCAGAGCGACACGTTGGTGGATGTGCTGGAGCGCGGGCACAGTGGTGTCTTGCCGCGGCAAGCGCCTTGCCGCGGTTGTGGTCTTGTCGTGTCCGGGAGCTTGCCGCTCACCGGGCCTTGCCGGGACGCATGGTGCGCCATGACAATTTCCTTGAAATGCCTTGGGTGGCCTTCCCGGCAAGCTCCTCTTGCCGGGGTCTTGGGATGCTTTTCTTAGCCTTCCCGGCAAGCTCCTCTTGCCGGGGTCTTGTCCTCTTGGCTTGGACACTTTGTTCTTGAATGGCTCCAAAGGAACCACGGAGGACCTTGGCGGTCACCCGGCAGGCCTTGCCGCGGGATGCTGCGACTGCCCGTGCACAAGTTCGGGATACTAGGGTACCCCTACTCCAGTACACCGACAGGGGCCCCCGGGCCTGGGCCATACACGGTGCCGAGCGTTGCTGGGCCAGGCCCAAAACAGGGCACGGGCACGCGCGGCCTAGGTTACGCCGTATCTCACTTCGTATCCACCGCGCCCTCCCCGAACGGCACGCGTTGAATGCGGCGTCGTGGGAGAGATCGTGCGTGGTTTCTTTATTCGGAAATGCGGAACGTCCGCCCCCTCCCCCTTTATAAGTAGGGGAAAGAGGGGCAGTTCGCCCACTTGCCCGTTGCTGTTCCAATCTCAGAAATCTCCGCCGCTCCCTCGCCTTCCCAAAGCTGAGAGAGAGAGCAGCGCTTCGCCCCCCATTGCCACCAGCATCACCAACGTCGTCAGCCTCCTCCACTGCTTCCACCATGGCTCCAAAAGCCGACAAGGGGAAGGTCGTGAAGTCGACCGAGGCGCAGCGGCTCGCGGCGCTGCAGAAGGAGCGGGCCGTCTTCCCCCCCAAGCTTGGCGCGAAGGAGCTGAGGGAGAACTATTACCTCTTCTGGTCGGCGGAGACGCGAGCGCATCCGCGCACGAAGGTACTCCCCGCCGCCGCTTGGAAGAAAGCTCCAAATGGATATCCCTTCTTTGCTCTGTTCTTCTACTGCGGGCTCTGCCCGCCTTTCTCTGAATTCTTCTGCGACATCACGAATACCCATGGATTCCACCTCCTTGACTTCACCCCCAACGCCGTCCTGACAATGGCAGTTTTCGCACATCTCTGCGAAAACTTTGTCGGAGTCCTTCCCAACGTAGCCCTCTTCCGCCACTTCTTCATACCCCGAGTAGAGAGAGGAGAGCCTCTATCCGGCGGAATCGCCTGGATCTCAAGGGCCGACAAGAAGGAAACCTATCTGGAGGGAGAATTCCGCGGCAAGTGGGAGGAGTGGAGAGCAGACTGGTGCTGGATTGACGAGGAGAACCCGTAGCCATTCACCACCTGGCGCCAAACCCCATTAGCACGTGGCAGCGATTGGGGCTACGTGGCCCCGGAAGATGACAGGCTGAAGATTGCCGTCACCAGGATCCTGCGCCTCAGGCTTGCCGGGCTTACTGTAGGCGCTGTTGGCGCAGACTTCCTTTGCCGCCGCAGCGCCCCCCTGCAGGAACGGGGTAGACCTACTTGGGAGTTCAAGAACGCGGCAGACATCATGAGGCTGCGGCCGGGCCTCAATTTCAACTTCACAGTTTTGGAGCTCAACGCGATGCTCCAGGAGCTCTTCAAGTATGACCCCCAACATCCCGAAGTTTTTAGGTTGCCGGGGGGCGTCGTTTCACTGTGCAACAATTCCTCGCTCGACCGCATCCGTGCAATGATGCCGGAGTGCGACTCGCACGGGATTGTGCCAACTTGGCAGGAGCCCGCAGAGGACGTCGTGCAGCAGTTCTTCGACGACTTGGTGGAAGTGCCAATCCGCCCCGATGAGAAGGACAGCCTCACCCGTGACACCATCGATGCGGAGATGGCGCTCATCACCACTAGGATGGAGGAGGCAGCGGCAGCCGCAGCCGCGGGCGAGTTTGGATTCACCGTGGAGGAGGCAGATGCAGCGGAGGCGGCAAGCCGTGCCGAGCGAGGGGAGCCCGCCGGCAATAAGGAGCTTGCCGGGCGTGACGCCGAGCCGAGCGAGCCCGCCAAGGACACTAGCGGCTCGTTGGAAATCAACTCCTCTTCCTCCTCATCTTCGGGCAGCTCGCCGCAAGCAGAGCCTCCATCCCCACCAAGAAGGCGTCTCCACAAGGCCGGTGACGTGGCGGAGCAGCAGGCGAGTGAACAGCCGCCGCGCCGCGCGACACGCTCCACCGCAGCAAGCACTGTTGCCGCGGGAGCATCTCACGCTGCAACGACAACTAGAGCGGGGTCCTCACGGACCACCACTTCTACTCTAGCCGGAGCGGGGTCGTCTCAGACCACCGCCACTGCTCCCGCCAAACGGCCAAGAGAAGCTACTCCTCCGCCTCCTCGCACCGGACGTGAGCCAGACTTCGACTTCTCCACATTCAGCTCCGACGAGGAAGAAGCAGAAGAGTAAGATTTCCTTGTTACACTTGTAGTTCTTCAATCCTTGCTGTTTGTCTTGTTTCTCACTTGCTTTTATCTGAACTTGTTCCTCTTTAGGACTCTGGCCCAGAGAGCGGCAAAGAGGGCCAAGGTCCCAGTGATTGTCATCGAGGACGATCCTACTGCGACAACAGGAGGTGCGCCCGAGACAACCTTGCCGGACCCGGCAACCTTTCTCCAGAGCAGCCCCCAGCGTAAGTATATGGTTTACTTTCTGCTGCGAGGCGCGCACGGGTACTTGTCTTTGCTGATATTTGCTTGTTGACTTGTGTAGGAGCCGAGCAGCCCCACCAGGAGCCAAGGGAGAATCCCCCGACAAGCAAGAAATCTCCGGCAAGGGAGGGCTTCCCGGTAAGGGAGAAGTCTCCAGCAAGGGAGGGTTCTCCGGCAAGGGACAGCACCAGCGGCCCCCCGACGGCGGAGACCACGACTGCAGAACCTGGTGCAGGTACTCCTCTTGCTCCAAAACTTCCCTTGGGTTCTTCTTCTTTTGATCTTCTTTTTGTTGGATTTTTCTGGGTTTTTGCTGGATTTTTCTTGACTCTTCTCCCCTTGCCGGCTTGTCAGACCCATCCGCTGCAGAGCAGATGGAGACCGAGGTCGCCGCCGAAGAAGCAGCCGGCACTGGCGATCCTGCCGGCGCCGAGGCCGCCAAGACTGCTGCCGCAGCAACTGGCGAGGGGTCTGGCGACCGTACTGACGGCCCAGAGGCCGCAGGAGCGCCAGGCGCTACGCCGACCGCCGACCCGTCCGCCGAAGCCGCAGCGCCAGGCTCCAAGGAGCCCCAGCCGGGCGTCTATTTGAAGCCCGGCGACGACGTCTTCATCAACCTTCCCTGGGCGTCAAGCTGCAGGGCGTCGGTCGAGGGGGAGATCTTCGACGGGGAGGTGCTCGCCTCCGCTGGGTTGACGGTGGTTGACGCGCCAAGCAGCAGCAACGAGCCTGAAGAGGAGCGGCTGCTGCGGAAACTGATGTTGCTCTACCGCGCGCGGCAAGCCAAGCTGGAGTCCAGCGAGGCGCTAGTCGCGAAGGCGGGAGAAGATATCAAGAAGCGCGCGGAAGAGCTCGGGGGTTTCCATCGGGAAGCCCTCCGATCCCTGGCGGAGGAGCGGGAGCAGCTCGCTGAAGCGCAGAAGGCCTTCCTCCTTGAGAAGGCCGAAGTCGAAGAGCGGCAGCGACTTGCCGCTGTGAAGCTAGCCGCAGAGGAGGGCGAGCTGGCGCAGCGGAAGGTCAATCTCGACGCCCACGAGGAGGAACTTGCCGCGCGCGAGGAAAAACTCGGCGGAGCCCTCAAGCAAGCAGAGGACGCTGCCGCCGCCGAGGCCGCCAAGGAGGAGTTGAAGACGAAAGTGGCGCGGCTGGAGGCCGATCTCTCCGAGAAGGGCAAGGAGCTCAGCGCCGCCAAGGACTCCAATGCGGGTCTTGAGTCGAAGTTGACTGCTTTGACCAAGACGCTGGACGACGCCAAGAAGCAGGAGGCGGCCTTGAAGGAGGAAATCAAGGCCGACAAGGCGCTGCTAGAGAGTGTTGCCGCCACCCAAAACGCCTTCAGAGAGACTGTGGAGCACTGGACGGAAAGTCTGGTGAATGCCGCCACAGACATTGACAGGGAGTTGGCGCAGCTAGGGATGGAAGATCTCGGGTATCCCTCCGACGACAACCTCCAACCCAGTGCCAAGCTCGTCCTGTTCTTCAAGGGCGTGGCGACAGCCCTCCAGCGACTCCGGGAGAGGATCCCCAAGCAACTGGCTGATGAGTCGTGCAAGATCTGCGCGGGAGCTCTTCAGAAAGTGTTGATGAAGGTGGCCTTCCGCAATCCGGGCCTCCGCCTCACCAACGTCCTCGGGACCTTGCCGCCGGATGCTGATCTGGAGGAGCTCAAGGCCCTTGTCGCACCCATTGTGGACAAGGTGAGCGGGATCAAGAGGGTCGAAGGCGATCGCGTAGATTAGGCCGCCCATTTCTTCTTTCCTTGTCGCTGTTTATCATGTCATGAAAACAATCTGTTAGAGCTGCGACAAGCTATCTTTGTAATATAACTCTATTCTGGGCAATGATCGCAACGTTATTCCCTTTACTTGATTCCTCCCTTTGTATGTTTTTGCCCTACGCTTTTAGGGAACTTGCCGGTGCAGGCACCTGAGCCGCGAGCGCTGAGTGCGGAACGTCAGTAGCCTGCTGGCGGTGCCGCTACCGGCAAGAAACCTTGTCGCAACTAGTTGTAGCTCACTTAAGTTGTTGAGCGGACTCGAAACAAAATAAGGGCGCAACTAGCTACGAGTTGGTTCCTCCGCGCACAGGTTTTCCATACAAAGTGCAGCCGTTCAAGGGAGATAACTTAAAATTTAAAAAATTTGATTGCTCAAACTTTGGCAACTTAGCTTTTCTGTTGTTTGCTTCCCGGCAAGGCGAAACTTTCTTGAACGACGCCTGGTCCATACCATCGTCTTCTCCTTTCCCCCCCGGCAAACTTGTGGGCGAGGGGAACCTTCCTTTCAAGAGAAAGAAGAGATAATAGAGATATGGAGCTTTACGGCTCGTTATTGCTTACCGTGGAGTATGTGCTGCACAAAGTGTCAGATCATATATGCCAAAAATAGAAAGCATGAAATCAACAAAATGCGCGGAGCACCTGAGCTTTACTTATGCACGGGGTCTGCGCCTGGCTTTGTACAAAGGATTACATGCAACAGCGGCAAGACTTGTACAAAAGGTGGTTGCCGGAACAGGTTCCGACAACCGCGCCTTACGGGTAAAACTTACGAAGATGCTCAATGTTCCAGGAGTTGCTCACCAGAATGGCATCTTCGGTCTCAAGGCGGACAGCGCCAGGCCTAGTGACTCGTTTCACCCGGTAAGGGCCTTCCCACTTCGGCGTCAACTTGTTGGATTTCTTGGCGGACTGAACGCGCCGAAGAACAAGGTCGCCTTCCTCGAGACTTCTGGCGTTAACTTTGCGGCTATGGTAGCGGCGCAAAGCTTGCTGGTAGCGAGCAGCTCGCACAACGGCCTGAAGACGGTCTTCCTCAAGGAGCAGCGCGTCATCTTGTCGCAGCTGCTCTTGCTCAAGCTCATCATAAGCGAGCACTCGAGGTGACCCATATACGAGTTCCGTGGGGATAACTGCCTCTGCTCCATAGACTAGAGCGAAGGGTGTCTGTCCAGTGGCTCGATTTGGCGTCGTCCGGATCGACCAAAGAACCACTGGCAGCTCCTCGATCCAGTTTCTTCCGCACTTGTGCAACCTGTCGAAAGTTCTGGTCTTGAGCCCGCGCAACACTTCAGCATTTGCCCTCTCTGCTTGACCGTTGCTTCTCGGGTGAGCAACAGAAGCGAAGCAGACCTTGGCACCAAGATCTTGGACGTACTGCATGAAGGTGCGGCTCATGAATTATGTACCGTTGTCGGTGATTATCCTGTTAGGGATCCCGAAGCGGCAAACAATCGACTTGAAGAACTTAACGGCTGACTGTGCGGTCACCTTCCTCACTGGTTCCACTTCCGGCCACTTTGTGAACTTGTCGATTGCAACGTACAAGTACTCAAAGCCCCCGACAGCTCGGGGAAAGGGGCCGAGGATGTCGAGCCCCCAGACCGAAAATGGCCAGGATAAAGGGATCGTCTGGAGAGCTTGAGCTGGTTGGTGTATCTGCTTGGAATGGAACTGGCACGCTTCACACTTGGTTACTTGTGCAGTTGCATCCTGGAGGGCTGTTGGCCAGAAGAAACCTTGCCGGAATGCTTTGCCGACAAGTGCTCTTGCGCCAATGTGGTGACCACATATGCCTCCATGTATCTCTGCCAACAGCTTTTGTCCGTCTTCCCGGTGAATACACTTCAATTTCACACCGTTGAGTCTTCTTCTGTACAGTGTCTTGTCGACAAACTGGTACATACATGACTGCCGGGCTACTCTTTCCGCTTCTTCTTGCTCTTCGGGAAGTCCTCCTGTTTGAAGGAAATGGACAATCTGCTGTGCCCATGCTGGAGCTTGTGGCTCGACAACAAGGACTAAAGGCAAATCTGCGGCTGCGGGAACGTCCGCTTCTACGGCGAGAACCTGAGCCTCTGCCGGAGCTTGACGTTCCCCGGCAGGCTTGCCGGAGCAAAACTTGTCGGGAGCTTCTGCTTCAACGGAACAAACCCTAGGGCTTGCCGGAGCAGACTGCTCCTCAGCACTCTTGGCGTTGATCTTAGGGACTTTCTTGGCAGCGGCTTCGGGAAGCTCTGCCGGCAAATAGTCACCAGAAATCAACTTCCTCTTCTTGCTTTGCCAAGTGGATAGCGTTACGGACGGCTGAGTCAGCTTGAGCACAAAGATCCCTGGTTCCATAGGTAACTTAAGTGCGGCGCACTTTGATAGGCCATCTGCAATGGCGTTCTGAGCTCTCGGAACATGTTCCATTTGTAGGACGTCAAAGTGCTCTTCTAGCTTTCTCACTTCGTCGACGTAAGCTTCCATCAACGGACTCTGATAATTCTTATTTACTTGGCGGACGACAAGCTGTGAGTCACCCCTGACAATGAGCATCTTGATCCCAAGGTCTGCCACGATCCTGAGACCGGCGAGCAAGCCTTCATACTCTGCAGTATTGTTTGTTGCTTGCTCCTTGGGAAAGTGCATCTGGACTACGTACTTGAGGTGTTCTCCGGTGGGTGCGACAAGCAGCACGCCAGCGCCGGCGCCTTGCAGCGAAAAGGCACCATCAAAGTACATCAGCCACTCTTTGCTTACTTCATCGACGGGGATGCTCGTTTCTGGAATTTCTTCATCTGGTGTTGGCATCCATTCTGCTATAAATTCTGCCAATGCTCTGCTCTGGATAGTTGAAGTGCTCTCAAACTTGAGGCCAAAGCTTGACAGTTCCAGTGCCCACTCAACAATCCTGCCTGTCGCTTCTGGATTCTGTAGTATCCTCTTCAGCGGAAAGCAAGTGACAACTGTGATCTCATGTGCTTGGAAGTAATGGCGCAGCTTTCTTGAGGCCATGAGAAGGCCGAAAAGCAATTTCTGCACGCCAGAGTACCTTGACCTAGCCCCCTGTAGAAGGGAACTGACAAAGTAAACTGGGCGCTGCACCATCTTCTTCTGTGTCTCCTCTCGTATCTGCGCAGATCCATCTTTGTCGGGACCAGAGCTTGCCGGGGAAGCCCCCTGCTTGTCGCTGGATTCGCTTGCCGCGGTCGCTGGCTCGTCATCTGCCTCCCTCTCTGCTACTAACGCAGCACTAACCACTTGATTGGTTGCCGCTATATACAGCAGCAACTTCTCTTGTGGCTTAGGTGCGACAAGTATTGGAGGGGAGGACAGGTATCTCTTCAAGTCTTGCAGCGTAGCCTCCGCTTCCGCAGTCCATTTCATTGGACCTGCCTTTTTCAATAATTTGAAAAATGGCAGGGCGCGCTCAGCAGACCTAGAGATAAACCTGCTGAGAGCAGCCACGGAACCGGCAAGTCTTTGTACATCCTTGACACGCTTTGGTGCTTCAATCTGCTCAATGGTCTTGATCTTGTCGGGATTGGCTTCAATTCCCCGCTGAGATACGAAGAACCCGAGAAGCTTGCCGGAGGGAACTCCAAACACACACTTCTCTGGGATGAGCTTGAGGCTGATCTAGCGCAGATTTGCAAAGGTCTCGTCTAAATCTTGAATCAGGGTTGCTCTGTCCTTGCTCTTGACCACTACGTCATCCATGTAGGCTTCCACATTTCTGTGTATTTGTGGCTCAAGAGCAACATGGACTACTCTTGCAAATGTTGAGCCAGCATTTTTTAATCCGAAAGGCATTCGTACGAAACAGTACGTGCCACATGGAGTAATAAATGCGGTCTTCTCCTCATCCTCTTCTGCCATGAAGATCTGATGATATCCTGAATACGCGTCAAGAAATGAAAGCAAATCACATCCGGCTGTGGAGTCAACAATCTGGTCAATGCGCGGCAAAGGAAATGGGTCTTTGGGACAAGCTTTGTTAACATCGGTAAAATCGATACAAAGTCTCCATTTCCCATTCGCCTTGCGCACGACTACAGGATTGGCCAACCACGTAGGATGGAGCACTCCTCTAACAAGGCCTGCTGCTTCCAACTTCTTGATCTCTTCTGCAATGAATTCTTGGCGCTCCACTGCTTGCTTCCTGACTTTCTGCTTGACGGGCCGCGCATGAGGACAAACGGCAAGGTGGTGCTCAATTACTTTCCTGGGAACACCGGGGATGTCATACGGTTGCCACGCAAACACGTCGACATTCGCCCGCAGGAAAGCAACGAGCGCGCTTTCCTATTTAGGGTCGAGAGTGGCGCTGATGGTGAAGGTACCACCAGTGCCGTCCTCCTTGGCGGACACCTTTTTCGTCTCTGGCGGAGCTGCCATCGTCTTCTTACACTTGCCGGTGGAGCTCGATGGTGCGTCCTCGACGGCAGCGCAGCACTCCGAAGAGGTGCGCTTGCCGGAGTAGGCATCAGAACCCTTGCCGGACTTGGTCTTCTTCCCCCCGGGAGCTTCAGCGGCAAGTGACTCGCGATCTTCTGCAGCTGCTGCTTCCCGGTAGATCTTGTCTGCACAGATAAGAGCATCCTTCTTGTCGCCAGGGACAGAGATGACGCTTATCAGGCCTGGCATCTTCAGCATGTTGTACGCGTAGTGAGAGGCTGCCATGAACTTGGCGAGTGCTGGACGGCCAAGTATCCCATTGTAAGGCAATGGAATATCGGCGACGTCAAAAGTGACCCTCTCAGTCCTGAAGTTTAGCTCGCTGCCAAATGTTACCGGTAGCGTGACTTGCCCCTTCGGCTTGCTCCTTCCTGGATTGATTCCTTGGAATGTGCCGGTCTCTTCGAGCTCGCTGTCAGGGATCTGGAGTTTCTGGAGTACAGCGGAGGAGATCAGGTTCAAGCCGGCCCCGCCGTCAACTAGCATCTTAGTGACCTTGAGGTTGCGGATAGTTGGTGAAACCAACATCGGCAAGCACCCGACCGCAGTTGTGCGATCAGGGTGGTCCTCAATGTCGAAAATGATAGGCATGCTGGACCATTTTAGAAGCTTGCGCGATTCGACAGGTGGTTCCACTGTATTAACTTCCCGCACCCACTGCTTGAGTTGGCGGTGCGAAGTATGTAGAGAAGCACCGCCGTCAACGCACAAGACTTCTGTGGCTTTCTGGAACTCCTGCTCACTGGTCTCGACATCATCCATGTCTTCGTCGTCGTCGTCATCATCTTCATCTTTGTCGCGGCCGCGGGGAGGTCTGTCTCCTTGCCGCTGCTTGCCCTTGCCGCGGCGTCCTCCCCGGCCGGCGTGCTTCTTGCCAGATTCTCCAGCGCCACCTTTGGCCCTCTCCTTGTCTCGCCGCTCGTACTCAGCCTTTTGCTGCTGGACAAGCTGCTCGACCTTCTTGCAGCTCTGGAGGTCATGGCCCTTGGTGCGGTGAATCTTGCAGTACTGCTTGTCGGTGCCGTCCTGCTTGTCGGCGACTGCCACAGCCTGACAGTTGGTGCATGCGGCAACCTCCTTGCCGGAGCTACCAACTTTGGCTTTGTTGGCGCCACCTTCGTTGCCGAACTGCTCAACGACTAGCATATCTTTGCCTTTCTTCTTCCTGTTCCGCCGCCGGTTCTTCTTTGCCGGGGCAGCATCCTCGCTGTCAGATCCTCCTGCTCCTGCATTCTCTCCGGGGAGTCTCCTCCCTTCCTCAGCACGTGCACACTTGTCGGCCAGGGCATACAGCTCGCTGACGTCTCTCATCTTGCACATCGCCATCTCCTCCCGCATCCTGCGGTTACGCACGTTCTGATGGAACGCGCTGATAACTGCGGCAGGGTGGACATCTGGGATGTTGTGCTGCACACGGCTGAATCTCTGAATGTACTTGCGCAGAGGCTCTCCTTCCTTCTGGGCGAGCAGATGAAGGTCACTCTCTTGGCCATGAGGTTTGTGGCCGCCTGTAAAGGCGCTGACAAACTGATGGCATAGGTCCGCCCAGGAGGATATGGAGTTGTCCGGCAAGTGCATGAGCCAGGACCTGGCGTTGGGCTTGAGCACCAATCGGAAGTAGTTGGCAAGGATCTTGTCGTCTCGTCCCCTGGCAGCCTGCACCGCGATGGTGTAGATGCTGAGGAACTCCGACGGATGCGACTTGCCATCGTACTTCTCTGGTACATCTGGTTTGAAATTCTTCATACTGGGCCACTGGACTTGCCGCAGCTCACGGGTGAACGCAGGGCAACCTACCGCGTACGGCAAGTCGCCTGGTTCCCCTGGCGCATGCATGTCGACAGAGGGCCCAGCGCGCTGGTCTGATTGACGTCCCGCTTCTCTTCGGCGCTCGATGCGAGTACGAGCGTCCTCTTGCTGCCGTTCGTGAAGAACTTGGCGCTGATCGCGGCGAGCTCGCGGATCTGATGACGCGGTGGAGTCGCTGTCGAGGTGGATCTGGCGAGTCGGCGATCTTGGCCTTCGGGGTGGAGAGTGCACAGACGTTGCACCCCCACCTGTCTTGTCGCCACCGGCTCGTGCCTGGCTGACTAGTTGCAGCTGCGGCGTGCTCGGCTGCCGCCGAGTGTCGCCGTTGGCGAAGCCGATGAGACTTTGGATGGTGGCCCTCCAGTCGTCGATCTTGTCCGCCGTTGGAGGGTAGTCTAGGAGCAACTGAGCTCGCGCCAAAGCTTCTGCTGCAGTGGCGGGTGGCGGTGGCGAACGGTGCGAGGAGTGGGATATGCTCGGACTTCTAACCACATTAGAAGGAGCAGTATCCCGTCCAGGCGACCGTGTCTCGCTCGCGCCAGCATGTTGGCGTGCATGGTGGTCCTGAGCGCTCCGAGGTCCACCAGCTCGATCTTGGTCTAGCAAACGCATGGTACCGTGAGTACCATGATGCTGCCGGTCCCATGCCTCCTGAGATGGGCGCGGTGCATGTACGGACGCCGAGGTCTTGGAGTGCGCCCAGTCATTGTGGGAGCTGGCTACGCCACCGATAGGCAGCGCAGCCTTGTCCTTGGACCTGGCAGCACCGTGAACTCCCTCGTCGACACGTGTTCTTCCGCCGGCGCCTGCCCCATCAGCCGTTTGCTCTGGCGATGGTGGGTTCGGCGCGGACGGAGCAGCCGCCTCCGAAACCTTCTTCTTCGGCGGCATGTTGATGAAGATGATGAAGATCTAGCTCGCGAGAACGCCGGATCTGGTTCACACAACCTCGACGCCCCCCTACCTGGCGCGCCAAAGATGCCGGGGTACTGATCCACGGGCACCTATGGGACCGGCGGACCGGGTCCCTTTCGGTTCGGCGGGGGCGGAGATCGTGCAAAGAGCAAATCGAGGCGATACACGCGAGCGATTTACCCAGGTTCGGGCCACACGGATGCGTAAAACCCTACTCCTGCTTTGTGGTTTGTATTCATTTCTTGCTCGAGAGCGCGAAGTGCTACAGTACACTTCAGCAGCTAACGAGACCGAGCGTGAGTGTTTCTGAGCTCGCTCCCCCCCCCCTCTACGTTGCGCATGGGCCTCCTTTTATATGCTCAAGGGGTCACCGATAGGTGGCAACGAAGGTAAAGGGCAAAAATGGAAAGGTGCTGTGGTAGGCACAGCTACCTGCTACAGTGTATCATACCTAACCCTGACGGCAGGGGACAAGGGCAGTAAATGCCCGTCTGCGTCGCTCAAACAGTGTAAAAGGGACCGTCAGGGACGCCACCGCTCGCCACGATGGCAAACTTGTCAGCGCCGCTTGCCACCGCACGCCGCAAGCTGCACAGCCTCCCGCCACGTACGCCTGGAGGGGTCCCAGAGCGACACGTTGGTGGATGTGCTAGAGCGCGGGCACAGTGGTGTCTTGCCGCGGCAAGCGCCTTGCCGCGGTTGTGGTCTTGTCGTGTCCGGGAGCTTGCCGCTCACCGGGCCTTGCCGGGACGCATGGTGCGCCGCGGCAAGTTCCTTGAAATGCCTTGGGTGGCCTTCCCGGCAAGCTCCTCTTGCCGGGGTCTTGGGATGCTTTTGTTAGCCTTCCCGGCAAGCTCCTCTTGCCGGGGTCTTGTCCTCTTGGCTTGGACACTTTGTTCTTGAATGGCTCCAAAGGAACCACGGAGGACCTTGGCGGTCACCCGGCAAGCCTTGCCGCGGGATGATGCGACTGCCCGTGCACAAGTTCGGGATACTAGGGTACCCCTACTCCAGTACACCGACAGCCAGACTATATGATTTTGTACGGATAACTTTCTTTGGCCATGTTATTTTGAAGAGACATAATTGCTTAGTTAGTATGCTTGAAGTATTATTTTTTCTATGTCAATATTGAACTTTTGTCTTGAATCTTTCAGATCTGAATATTCATACCACAATTAAGAAGAATTACATTGAAATTATGCCAAGTAGCATTCCACATCAAAAATTCTGTTTTTATCATTTACCTACTCGAGGACGAGCAGGAATTAAGCTTGGGGATGCTTGATACGTCTCCAACGTATCTATAATTTTTTATTGTTCCATGCTTTTAATATATCCTGTTTTGGACATTATTGGGCTTTATTATACACTTTCATATTATTTTTGGGACTAACCTATTAACCGGAGGCCCAGCCCAGAATTGTTGTTTTTTTGCCTATTTCAGAGTTTCGCAGAAAAAGAATATCAAACGGAGTCCAAACGGAATGAAACCTTCGGGAACGTGATTTTCGGAACAAACGTGATCCAGAGGACTTGGACCCTATGTCAAGACATCAACCAGCAAGGCACGAGGTAGGGGGCGCGCCTACCCCCCCCCCCAAGCGTGCCCTTGACCCTCGTGGGGCCCACATTGCTCCACCGACATACTTCTTCCTCCTATATATACCTACGTACCCCCAAACTATCAGATACGGAGCCAAAACCCTAATTCCACCGCCGTAACTTTCTGTATCCACGAGATCCCATCTTGGGGCCTTTTCCGGAGCTCCGCCAGCGGGGGTATCGATCACGGAGGGCTTCTACATCAACACCATAGCCTCTCCGATGAAGTGTGAGTAGTTTACTTCAGACCTTCGGGTCCATAGTTATTAGCTAGATGGCTTCTTCTCTCTTTTTGGATCTCAATACAAAGTTCTCCCCCTCTCTTGTGGAGATCTATTCGATGTAATCTTCTTTTACGGTGTGTTTGTTGAGACCGATGAATTGTTGGTTTATGATAAAGTTTATCTATGAACAATATTTTGAATCTTCTCCGAATTCTTTTATGTATGATTGGTTATCTTTGCAAGTCTCTTCGAATTATCAGTTTGGTTTGGCCTACTAGATTGATCTTTCTTGCAATGGGAGAAGTGCTTAGCTTTGGGTCCAATCTTGCGGTGTCCTTTCCCAGTGACAGTAGGGGCAGCAAGGCACGTATTGTATTGTTGCCATCAAGGATAACAAGATGGGGTTTATATCATATTGCATGAGTTTATCCCTCTACATCATGTCATCTTGCTTAAAGCGTTACTCTGTTCTCTTGAACTTAATACTCTAGATGCATGCTGGAAGCGGTCGATGTGTGTAGTAATAGTAGTAGATGCAGGCAGGAGTCGGTCTACTTGTCTCGGACGTGATGCCTATATACATGATCATACCTAGATATTCTCATAACTATGCTCAATTCTGTCAATTGCTCAAAAGTAATTTGTTCACCCACCATAATACTTATGCTCTCGAGAGAAGCCACTTGTGAAACCTATGGCCCCCAGGTCTATTTTCCATCATATTAATCTTCCAATACTTAGTTATTTCCTTTACCATTTATTTTACTTGCATATTTATTTCTCTTTATCATAAAAATACCAAAAATATTATCTTATCATATCTATCAGATCTCACTCTCGTAGGTGACCATGAAGGGATTGACAACCCCTTTATCGTGTTGGTTGTGGGGAGTTTATTTGTTTGTGTAGGTGCGAGGGACTGGTGCGTGGCCTCCTGCTGGATTGATACCTTGGTTCTCAAAAACTGAGGGAAATACTTACGTTGCTCTGTTGCATCACCCTTTCCTCTTCAAGGGAAAACCAACGCAGTGCTCAAGAGGTAGCAGTCATCACCGGGAGTGGTCCCGATTATTGTCACTTCGGGGTTGCTGGATCATAACACATAGTAGGTGACTATAGACTTGCAAGATAGGATCAAGAACTCTCATATATTGATGAAAACATAATAGGTTCAGATCTAAAATCATGGCACTCGGGCCCTAGTGAAGAGCATTAAGCATAGCAAAGTCATAGCGACATCAATCTAAGAACATAGTGGATACTACGGATCAAACCCTAACAAAACTAACTCAATTACATGATAAATCTCATCCAACCCATCACCGTCCAGCAAGCCTACGATGGAATTACTCATGCACGGCGGTGAGCGTCATGAAATTGGTGATGGAGGAAGGTTGATGATGACGATGGTGACGGATTCCCCTCTCTGGAGCCCCGAACGGACTCCAAATCAGCCCTTCCAAGAGAGTTTAGGGCTTGGCGGCGGCTTCGTATCGTAAAACACAATGAATCCTTCTCTCTGGTTTTTTCCTCCCCGAAAGTGAATATATGGAGTCAGGGTTGAGGTCGGTGGAGCGTCAGGGGGCCCACGAGGCAGGGGGCGTGCCCAGGGGGGTAGGGCGCGCCCCCACCCTCATGGACAGGTGGAGGCCCCCCTAACGTGGATCTTTCTTCCAGTATTTTTTATATATTCCAAATAATTCTCCATTGATTTTCAGGTCATTCCGAGAACTTCTATTTCTGCACAAAAATAACACCATGGCAATTCTACTGAAAAACAGCGTCAGTCCGGGTTAGTTCCATTCAAATCATGCAAGTTAGAGTCCAAAATAAGGGCAAAAGTGTTTGGAAAAGTAGATAAGATGGAGACGTATCAACTCTCCCAAGCTTAAACCTTTGCTTGTCCTCAAGCAATTCAGTTGATAAACTGAAAGTGATAAAGAAAAACTTTTACAAACTCTGTTTGCTCTTGTTGTTATAAATTTGTAAAGCCAGCATTCATGTTTTCAGCAAAGATTATGAACTAACCATATTCAGAATAACACTTAGGTCTCATTTTTACTCATATCAATGACATAATCAACTAGCGAGCAATAATAATAAATCTCGGATGACAACACTTTCTTAAAACAATCATGATATGATATGACAAGATGGTATCTCGCTAGCCCTTTCTGAGACCGCAAAACATAAATGCAGAGCACCTTTAAAGATCAAGGACTGACTAGACATTGTAATTCATGGTAAAAGAGATCCAGTCAAGTCATACTCAATGTAAACTAACAGTAATGGATGCAAATGACAGCGGTGCTCTCCAATTGGTGATTTTTAATAAGAGGGTGTTGACTCAACATAAAAGTAAATAGATAGGCCCTTCGTAGAGGGAAGCAAGGATTTGTAGAGGTGCCAGAGCTCGGTTTTGAAATAGATATGATTAATATTTTGCGCGGTATACTTTCATTGTCAACATAACAACCAAGAGATCTCTATATCTTCCATGCTATACACATTATAGGCAGTTCCCAAACAGAATGGTAAAGTTTATACTCCCCCTCCACTAACAAGCATCAATCCATGGCTTGCTCAAAACAATGAGTGTCTCCAACTAACAAGAGTCGCGTGGGAGTTTTGTTTGCAGTTATTTTGATTTGATTTGCATAAAGCATGGGACTGGGCATCCCGGTGACCAACCATTTTCTCGTGAGTGAGGAGCGAAGTCCGCTCCTCTTGAGAATAACCCGCCTAGCATGGAAGATACAGACAGCCCTAGTTGATACATGAGCTATTCGAGCAAACAAAACATAATGTTTATTTGAAGGTCTAGAGTTTGGCACATACAAATTTACTTGGAACGGCAGGTAGATACCGTATATAGGTAGGTATGGTGGACTCATATGGAACAACTCTGGGGTTTATGGAATTGGATGCACAAGCAGTATTCCCGCTTAGTACAAGTGAAGGCTAGAAAAACACTGGGAAGCGACCAGCTAGAGAGCGACAATAGTCATGAACATGCATTAAAATTAATCAACACCCAATGCAAGCATGAGTAGGATATAATGCACCACGAACATAAATATCGTAGAGGCTATGTTGATTTTGTTTCAACTACATGCGTGAACATGTGCCAAGTCAAGCCACTCGAATCGTTCAAAAGAGGATACCACCCTATCATACCACATCACAACCATTTTAATAGCATGTTAGCACGCAAGGTAAACCATTATAAGCTCCTAGATAATTAAGCATGGCATAACCAACTACAATCTCTAATTGTCATTGCAAATTTGTTTCTTTCATAATAGGCTGAATCAGGGATGATGGACTGATCATATTTACAAAAACAAGAGAGGTCGAGTTCATACCAGCTTTTCTCATCTCAATAAGTTCATCATATAATCAACATTATTGCCCTTCACTTGCACGACCGAATAGTGTGGATAATAATAATAGTGCTCGTGCATTGGACTAAGATGGAATCTGCAAGCATTCAATTCAAGAGAGAAGACAAGGTAATATGGGCTCTTTGTTAGATCAACAATAATGCATATAAGAGCCACTCAACATTTTCATTATGATCTTCTCCTCTTGACCCCCAAAGAACAAGAAAAGAAATAAAACTATTTACACGGGAAAGCTCCCAACAAGCAAAAGAAGAACGATAAATCTTTTTAGGTTTTCTTTTTAATTACTACTATAGCATGAAAAGTAAACTAATTAAAAGCTACAACTAATTTTTTTGTTTTTTCTAAGGTTTATCAAACACACAACAAGAAAGCATAAAAAGGAAAATAAACTAGCATGGATATTACAATGAAAAAGTATGAGCACAGACAACTGGCATGAGTGTGTGAACATGAATATAATGTCGGTGAGAGATACGTACTCCCCCAAGCTTAGGCTTTCGGCCTAAGTTAGTCTATGGCCATGGTTGGCCTGACGGATATCCAAAGTTGTAACTAGGGTTGTACTGAGAAGAATCCTCCTGGTGCCACTGGTTGGCAATCTCTTCCGAATTCCACTGATAAACAGACTGCCGGTGAGGATCAAATTGTGGTTCCGGCTCTGGCTCTGTAGCTGGTGTGGGGTTTCGGTAGGCATGAATGGCCTCCGACGGAACAAGGTACTTTCCTGCAGATAAGTCAAACACGGAAGGAGCAGGCAAAGTAATAGTCTCAGGGTGATCTTTATCAAATATCAACTTGTACTTAAGCATCTTTTCCTTATTATTAAGAACAAAATCATGTGCTACCATACTCTTATAGTCTAGAAAAAATCATATTTAATTTTCAGGGCATTTGGAGAACTTTTATTTTCGGGGTGTTTTTTATTGCATTGATAATTCGGAAAAAAGACAGGAATTACTATTTTTGCTTTATTTAATATAAATAACAGAAAGTAAAAAGAGGGTACAGAGAGTTGTGCCTTCTAAATTCATCCATCGCATGCTCATCAAAAGGAATCCACTAACAAGGTTGATCAAGTCTTGTTAACAAACTCATTCCGAATAACATGGAACCGGAGAAATTTAGAATAACACTAGGTTACCTCAATGGGGATATGCATGTCCCCAACAATAACAATATCATATTTCTTCTTGACAGTAGGAAGAGGAAATTCAAAACCTCCAATAATAATTGTTGAAATTTTTCCAATAGAATTGATACTCTGGACTTGAGGTTGTTTCCTCGAAAAGTGCACCGTATGTTCATTACCATTAACATGAAAAGTGACATTGCCTTTGGTGCAATCAATAACAGCCCCTGCAGTATTCAAAAAGGTTCTTCCAAGAATAATAGACATACTATCGTCCTCGGGAATATCAAGAATAACAAAGTCCGTTAAAATAGTAATGTTTGCAACCACAACAGGCACGTCCTCACAAATACCGATAGGTATAGCAGTTGATTTATCAGCCATTTGCAAAGATATTTCAGTAGGTGTCAACTTATTCAAAACAAGTCTACGATATAAAGAGAGAGGCATAACACTAACACCGGCTCCAATATCACATAAAGCAGTTTTAACATAGTTTCTTTTAATGGAGCATGGTATAGTTGGTA
The DNA here is from genome assembly GCF_056163025.1 of Triticum urartu. Classification (NCBI taxonomy): domain Eukaryota; kingdom Viridiplantae; phylum Streptophyta; class Magnoliopsida; order Poales; family Poaceae; genus Triticum; species Triticum urartu. The sequence goes on from NC_141875.1 coordinate 41,464,822, forward strand.
CTCCTAGATCTCCAAGTTTCTTTGGTATACCACCCTTAAAAGGATAATTAGCAAGCATATGGTGGAAATTTCAGCTTCTGGTATCTTTCTTTTATTAGTAACTATATATTTCATATATTTAGCATAAGGATTCATTTTAAGCATATCAGTCAAACGCATACGGAAAAAGATAGGTCTAATCATTTCAGCAAAGCGCTCAAAATCCGCATCATCCTTTTTCTTGGATGGTTTACGAGGAAAGGGCATGGGCTTCTGAACCCATGGTTCTCTTTCTTTACTGTGCTTCCTAGCAACAAAATCTCTCTTATCATAACGTTGATTCTTTGATGGTGGGTTATCAAGATCAACAGCAGGTTCAATCTCTACATTGTCATTACTAGGTTGAGCATCAATATGAACATCATCATTAACATTATCACTAGGTTCATGTTCATTACCAGCTTGTGTTTCAGCATCAGAAATATAAATATCATTGGGATTCTCAGGTGTGTCTACAACAGGTTCACTAGAAGCTTGCAAAGTCCTATCGTTTTTCTTTTTCTTCCTTTTAGAAGGACTAGGTGCATCAATATTAATTCTCTGAGAATCTTGCTCAATTCTCTTAGGATGGCCCTCGGGATACAAAAGTTCCTGAGTCACTTTGCCTGTGACACCCCAAAATTTTGGCCTTGTTTTATACATTAAAATTTTTGCCAGGAATTAAAACTTTTATTTTTTGGGCTCCCTTTTGATTTTTGAACCATTTTCTCCCTTGTTATTATGGAGTTTTTCCCCAAAATAAAAATCTTTCAAATATGTTATTGGACTTGTTTAACCTCTCAAGAAAAAACTTTTCTTTTATCAGTATAACTAATTACCTAATTAAATTGCTTGATCTTTATTTTCTTGAAAAATGGTTTTTCAAGGTTATATGGCCATATTTGAACTACAACCATTTGATAAATTCACCTAAAATTCCAACCAAAATTTGGAGATGTCATGTGATGTTTTTAAATCACATTTATGCAAAAATATATTTTATTCATGAAATATTCTGAGCTCTACACTCAATTTTTCTTCTCTGGTCCAGAGTGCAATTTGCACTACAACCCATTTAAATAATTCTTTCTAGTCTCCACGAAAATTATGGGATGTTGGTAGTAGCATATGATTCAACTTTATGCAAAAACCCAGTGATGTTATTTGAAAATTTTGAGTGAATCAACCTCATCTTCATTCTGGTCCAACCTTGTGATTTTTACTACAACCCAATTTAATTTTGCTCCAATGATCTTGTGCTTTCTCCTACTTGTAGACAGCCCTACCAAACCCCTAAATCCAGGAGCATGCACCCATTGGATTATTTTTGGTTCATGAAATAATGTCATTTATTTCCTGTCCAGAATTGAAGTTTTGCAAAACTTGCACTAACAAGTTTGTGCTTTTCACAAGCTAACCTCACCACTCTCTCTTTCATCTAAAGAGACCCCAATCTGGAAGTTTTGGCCACCCCAAGAGATGCCTAGGTGCATGTGGCATTCTATCGAGCACCCTGTAGGCATGACCAGTTTTGACATGAGTTTTGGCATTGCACTGTGAGCTTGCAACTCTGATCAACCAAGCATGTCCACTAGACTCCCCGTTACTCCTAACCTAGATCTGCTAAATGCCAGCCTCACCCAAGCTCTGTAGCATGCTCTGGCATTTCGTCGAGCACATTCAGTGCATGCATGGGACGCGCCCAGAGCACGCGTATTGCACGACCCGTGCGCCGAGCCGACACGCTAGCCCCCACGGTTTTGGCCCGCTCTGCAGCACCACGCCACGCGCTCCCCTCCTCACAGCAACGCGCCAAGCCGCCCTGGCAGCCTACAGCGACGCCGACAGAGCTTTTGGCGGCACACCGGCGTCCGCAGCGCGCCTCTGCCACGGTCGGCGCCGCGAAAGCCACCTCCGCTCGCCAGCTCGCCCCTGGAGCAGTGCCCACTCATCCGCTAGCTCCTGCCGTCATCCCCAGCCACGCCACGTTGCCCTGCAAGCTACAGAGAGGCGGTTCGCCGGAGAGCTTATCCGGCCGCCGTGGAACCGACCTCGACGAGCTATAAAAGGAGGCCCCCGAGCTACCCCGAGCACGCAGGCAACCTCAGGCCACCCCTATGGCACTCCCCTAGCTCGCATTCGACCCGGGGAGGCCTCCTTCCTCATCTCCGGCAACTCCTGCCGCCGCCACCGCCCCGGCCAATCCGGCACCTCCAGTACCTCCCCCTCTCCGTTCTCTCCACCAAGAGCTTCCTCATCCTCCCGTGAACCTTTCCCACTACTCGATTTCGATCGGGGCTCACTGCGGGAGAATTTTCACTCTGCCCCCGAAGCCTCCTCCGCCGCGAAGCTCGCCGCCGGCAGCTCCCTCCATCCCCACCGGCCTGGCAGCCACCGGGAGGACCGCACTGGAGTGGCGCATCCATCCCCGCCCTCGGGGCCCCGCGAAGGGCTGCCAGTCGCCGGCGTCGATCGCCTGAGCTCCGCCTCCGCTCGGGACAGGGGAAGGAGGGGGAAAGAGAGACTAGTCAAACCTGACTAGTGGGACTTCCTGGACCCACTGTCAGTGACCCTGCGCCTATCCACGTGGGTTAAGTGAAGGCGTAATTCCCCCAGTACGTTTCCCCCGCTCCGAAAGCGTATTCCCCTCCGAAACGTTTTCTTTTCTGTTTTATTTTAAATAACAGATTTTGACCACAACTTTGACTGGCTATAACTTTTTAAATATAACTCCAAATGAATTGATTCTTTTTCCTACATCTCTCAAATTCTGTCTAGTTTATTTTAAGATTTATTTGAAAATTTTCCAAACAACTTTTTTGTACTGTTTTTGAAATGTGTGTTAATTCAAATATATTTTAAAATAGGATTTTGGAGAGAGAGAAGAAACTTTCAAAAGTTTTGGAGAGCACCTCACCCCTCCACAACTTAAAGGCAAGCATTCTGAACCCTGGCATAATGTTTTTGGTGTGTTATTTGACACGTTTATAACACCACCTTATTTCAGAGGACTTGTTATTTCATGTGACATGATCATTTGCATGGAAGCATATTAGTGATTTCCTCGCTGTTGGAAATGAATATAATTGTGATGGTAATCATCCTCATGTGCCTTGCATGCATGCCGGAAAGGAATCCGGGAAAGCCTCGGCCTTGGGTAGGCGTGAGCTTGTCGCCGGTCCCCGTCGGGACGGTTATGTCCGGTATGGCATGGTAAGGTATATTGAGTGGTGATTTTGTTGATTGAAATATATTTGTTTACATGTCATGCAGGGAACTTATAAACCTCCTGAGTCGACCGTAGAATCGAGTCTTGTTCAAGTAACCCCCATACTTGCCTCGTACTACCACTTGTCCCTGCCGCAGGTAGGGTATGGTTCAGTAAGTCGTCAACCCCTTTCAAGCACACACCGTACAGAGAGGCCATGGTGGAAGATATCGCTTGTAGCCGGTAGGCATGCCACCTGGTCCGGGGGCATGGGTGTTTCCGGTTGGGACCGAGAGGGGAGGCCACCCCTTAGAGCGCGCGATATAAATTTGATCCCATGCTACGCGAGGTTGTAGCCTCCCCACTTAGAGTTTTGCTTAACAAGTGTCGTGGGTGATTCCAGACACCGATGAGTTAAGCTGGTGTGTGCAAGTTAGGCGTGTTTTCAACTAAAAGACCGTAAACGGAATTAGTCCCGATGGACTAAAGGAATCCGTTACTCGTGGGTAAAGAGTACACCCTCTGCAGAGATTAAACCTATTCGAATAGCCGTGTCCATGGTTAAGGATTACAGTCTGGGATGGGTCAAGTATTGGTCTTAGTGTCGGTCTTCGGAGGAGAGATTGTTAAACCAGAACTTGGACCGTGACTTGTGACTTGTGAAGATTATGATTATTATCTTGTGATGGACTAACCCGTTGCATTATTTATATTATCGAGTATCCCTGGACGGTTCTACATCCTGGTTATTCATTGTGATTATTTATCTTGTAAGCCCTTTATGTGGTGTCGCTCAGACGCCCGATTGTGGCATTTCTTTTAAAGCCCTTTATGTGGTGTCGCTCGGACGCCCGATTGTGGCATTTCTTTTAAAGCCCTTTATGTGGTGTCGCTCAGACGCCCGACTGTGGCATTTCTTTTAAAGCCCTTTATGTGGTGTCGCTCAGACGCCCGACTGTGGCATTTCTTTTAAAGCCCTTTATGTGGTGTCGCTCAGACACCCGACTGTGGCATTTCTTTTAAATCCCTTTATGTGGTGTCGCTCAGACGCCCGACTGTGGCATTTCTTTTAAAAGCCCTTTATGTGGTGTCGCTCAGACGCCCGACTGCGGCATTTTATTCCCACTCCATTATTGCTTATCATGTTGCATATAAATAACCTGCTTGCATGCATAAAAGATATTTTATTTGTGACTGACGATGTGATCATAGAATATTTCAGTGCATGATTATCAATATTATTATCCCAGTGTTCATAATGTTTGCGAGTACATTCAAAGTACTCATTGGCTTGTCCCTGGCTATTGTCTTGGCCAGATTTCTGCATGGAGAGGAGCGTTGCGGTGACAGCCCCGAAAACTAAGCAACGGTGATAGCAGCCTCGCGAAGATAGGAGTTAACCTGGTCAGCTGTTCCCGTGGGAAATGGAGTCCCATACACTAATGATTCACAAACCGCTTCCGCCATCGACCACTAGAAAACCATTTGATGTACGCATAGGCCACAATGGTCTTGTACTACACGTTTTGTACTTTTGCTTGGAATTTCTGTAACAAGTTGGTGCCTCATCAGCTAACAGTAATCCTGGGGCTGGTGAGCACAACGGCCATTTTCTGGAAATTTATGTCCAGAAAACCGGTCGTGACAGACTTGGTACCAGAGCCAGGCTGACCATTGGCTAACCCTATCTTAGCCGGGTCTATAAACTTAGGCAAACCAACCCACCAAACCATAACCAAACCCCAGCCAAGCTTCTCGCGCAAGATAGCCACACAGTGACCCAACACTTTTGACAGTCGGTGCCCAACCTATCAACCTAACCTGTCGCTCATGCGCCAGTGACCGGCCCCTAAATAGTCCTTTCTCGCAAGCGTGCAAGGGAAGACTCCGTCCACTTTTTCCTATAAAAAGGGGCACGCTAGCCCCAACACAGCATAGCACAGCCTCTACCCCAAACTAAGCTATAATGCCTGGCCCTGTCGTACACAATGAGACCACAGCAACCAACCTTGGAGGCTTTGTGACCATACTCGCAAACCTCACCCGTCGTGCCTATGCGTTAGAAGAGCCCCCAGAATATGTTGTGTACCAAGGAACCATGAGCGGTGAGAACCGTCAATTCTGGGCCACTGTACACATCTACAGTAGGGGTCTAGAGCCCGAGCGCCCCTACAGGTTCACCGGAAGAACAACTTCCTTTGAGCTTCAAGCCATCCAACTAGCTGCTCGAGAGGCTATAGTTCATCTCCGGCACTTGTCGCCCAGAGTTAACTGTCGCTCGTTCCACTACTACCCCAGACGTGAAGGGTATGGTAGACCACCCCAAGTTGCCAACGGAGATCACGAGACGGATCCTGCATTGTTGCACCTAGTGCGCTATGTAAGTGCACTAGAGGAACTGTGCGATCAAATCACTATTGATTTAATCGCAGCTCGTGGACAGCTGGTTCGTCGAGCCCCGGCAAGAGAAGAGAACAAGCCCAACGCCGACAACCCAGTCGTGCTGTTTGGACACCCGATCGAGTCCCTGAGGCCTGCCCCAGCCATCGGCCAAGGTGCTGCGATAACCCCAGAAGTGCTTCGTCGCATATTGGGAGCACACTCCAACGGGATTGTGGCCAACAATCCCCGAGATGGTCCTCATCGCTACCCCGAGCCTGCAGCCCCTCAACCCACTCCAGATAATTCCAACGACGAGACCCGTGGAGGAGCCTCAAGGCACGCCCGCTTGGATGTAAACGAGGTAGACTAAGTCACCCGAGTTGTATTGAGTCCCAGTGTACCCTCGCTTTGTAATCGTGTGGCCTTGTATTTAAACACCGCCTGTTGTCATGCCTCTGTTTTAATGGTAGCCTTGCCTGGATACGCCAATATGCAATATAAGATTTCTATCCCGGACACAGTTACCAAAGATCACCCCGTCAATCCCACAGTAACACATCACTATAGTGAAATGTGTGAATCTGTGACTTGACCCCGACCCTTGGGACAGAGCTGAAAATTTTCTTTACCATTCACCTCGGTAAAATGACCCAGCTCCAGTGCTATAAAAGGCCACCGCGTGACCTTGCCAAGCACCTCTCACCTTGTGCACCACCCTCACAGCCATTTCCTGGCCATGCCGAGCCCTAGCATTTATCTGAGAACCCCATATGCAACCCCAGGTAGTTTTGTCAAGATATTGCGGGATTTTACCTGCAGTACCATGGGCGCTACCCAGCCACCCCAGTACGAGCTGTTCAAATCGAGATTTACCCCTTCCACCTCAAGATATTGGGCAGCAGTACACATCCCTCCCGTAAACTCAAACCAAGACCCAACAGAGGTCTCCTTCGTGGGGAAATCTATGCCAACCTCACAGATGGCCATAGAAGCTGTTGCATACGAAGCGCTTGCTCGCCTTCGATTCGCGGTACCCTATGCCAGCGAACGAGGGTATTATTACTTCCCGAGCCATGCAGCACCCGGAGGGGTGACATCTTTTCCCGGTGGACGTACTGAGAGAGACCCAGTCCTGGCCAACCTTGTCCAGTACGTCATCACTCAAGAACGTTTATCCCAACGTGTGATGGGTTATCTTCAGAGCCTCGCAGATTTAAATCCTTAGATCGCCATCGGCAGAGCACTAAGGCCCGACCAGGAGAGACACGTGCATCGACTGGTCAATCCACTTTCCCCGATAGAAGAGGAGTATATCCCAGTACCAGAGACGTTTTCTAGGGACCCCATCCAGTTACCGTTTCCATTTTAGACGTTGCTGCGGTGTTCATTATTGCGACATTTATTTATGTGTGTGACTTATGCGTGCTACCCTGAGTTTGTACGACGAGTCAATTATTTGGTTTCTACTAATGTGCGTAGTTTTTGTTGTGGTTTATGCTCCTTTAAATTAATTGTTTTTTTCCCTCGCAAAATTCTGGAGTGAGATTTCTTTTCCCTGAGTTGCTACATCTGCCCCTTCTCACGACGTGGATTATTTAATTTCACACAGCACCACGGCAGCAGACTCACAACCATAATCATTCGGACACATATACTGTTTGCAAAACTTTGCAACAGTGTTGCATCCAGCTAATCACCCCCTAACAATGGTTAGCACCCGGCACACCTCACCTACTCCTCATGATCACCACCACCGCGGAGAGCCAACACCCGAGCAGCAGCCTCGCGACGATCGTCGAGGATCATCGCGCACAGGAGCACAGAGAGCCCCAGTAGTGTCGCCAGCCCTCCAAATATCAGGATCGAAAACCAGTCCGGCATCACCTCCGCCATTGGAGCCTCACCCGAGCTTTTGTAAGCAGTAATGGAGGAGGAGGAGGAGGAGAAGTGAGGCCAGGTGTGAGGAAGAAGAGAGAGGCACCCCAGCCGTTTTATAGCTCGAGCTCGGTGTACGGTGGGCGAAGTCCACCAACGCCGCTCGTCGCCCGATCGCCGGTGTTCGGAGTCGAATCCGCGAGCAGTGCCAACAGCGCGCTGGCCCGCGAGGTGAGTGCACGCTGCACTGGCAGCTAGCACGCCGCGCACTACCGCAGTACGGCCTAGATGCCCTACGCGCTAGGCGTCGCCGGTGGAGAAAGCGCGTGGGAGAGAGGAAGAAGAGAGAACCAGAGGGAGAAAAAGAGACTGACAGCGGACCCCGGGTCCACCTGTCAGCCAGAGAGAGCACTGTGCTGTCGGGTACGACCAGCGTATATTTAAATTTAGAAGTTATTCTAAATTTATATCTAGCATAGAATCCCACATTTTTGTCCCGAACCGTAGACTTTTCCACACAGCACCAGTTTTCACACTGTGGTTTTTCACCACTTATTGCCCTCTCACTGTAGCCACATTTTTACTGCTTATAGTTTTTCTTAAAACAGCTTTTAACAAATCTCGAGGACGAGATTTTTCTTAAGGGGGGTAGTGCTGTGACACCCCAAAATTTTGGCCTTGTTTTATACATTAAAATTTTTGCCAGGAATTAAAAATTTTATTTTCTGGGCTCCCTTTTGATTTTTGAACCATTTTCTCCCTTGTTATTATGGAGTTTTTCCCCAAAATAAAAATCTTTCAAATATGTTATTGGACTTTTTTAACCTCTCAAGAAAAAACTTTTCTTTTATCAGTATAACTAATTACCTAATTAAATTGCTTGATCTTTATTTTCTTGAAAAATGGTTTTTCAAGGTTATATGGCCATATTTGAACTACAACCATTTGATAAATTCACCTAAAATTCCAACCAAAATTTGGAGATGTCATGTGATGTTTTTAAATCACTTTTATGCAAAAATATATTTTATTCATGAAATATTCTAAGCTCTACACTCAATTTTTCTTCTCTGGTCCAGAGTGCAATTTGCACTACAACCCATTTAAATAATTCTTTCTAGTCTCCACCAAAATTATGGGATGTTGGTAGTAGCATATGATTCAACTTTATGCAAAAACCCAGTGATGTTATTTGAAAATTTTGAGTGAATCAACCTCATCTTCATTCTGGTCCAACCTTGTGATTTCTACTGCAACCCTATTTAATTTTGCTCCAATGATCTTGTGCTTTCTCCTACTTGTAGACAGCCCTACCAAACCCCTAAATCCAGGAGCATGCACCCATTGGATTATTTTTGGTTCATGAAATAATGTCATTTATTTCCTGTCCAGAATTGAAGTTTTGCAAAACTTGCACTAACAAGTTTGTGCTTTTCACAAGCTAACCTCACCACTCTCTCTTTCATCTAAAGAGACCCCAATCTGGAAGTTTTGGCCACCCCAAGAGATGCCTAGGTGCATGTGGCATTCTATCGAGCACCCTGTAGGCATGACCAGTTTTGACATGAGTTTTGGCATTGCACTGTGAGCTTGCAACTCTGATCAACCAAGCATGTCCACTAGACTCCCCGTTACTCCTAACCTAGATCTGCTAAATGCCAGCCTCACCCAAGCTCTGTAGCATGCTCTGGCATTTCGTCGAGCACATTCAGTGCATGCACGGGACGCGCCCAGAGCGCGTGTATTGCACGACCCGTGCGCCGAGCCGACACACTAGCCCCCACGGTTTTGGCCCGCTCTGCAGCACCACGCCACGCGCTCCCCTCCTCACAGCAACGCGCCAAGCCGCCCTGGCAGCCTACAGCGACGCCGACAGAGCTTTTGGCGGCACACCGGCGTCCGCAGCGCGCCTCTGCCACGGTCGGCGCCGCCAAAGCCACCTCCGCTCGCCAGCTCGCCCCTGGAGCAGTGCCCACTCATCCGCTAGCTCCTGCCGTCATCCCCAGCCACGCCACGTTGCCCTGCAAGCTACAGAGAGGCGGTTCGCCGGAGAGCTTATCCGGCCGCCGCGGAACCGACCTCGACGAGCTATAAAAGGAGGCCCCCGAGCTTCCCCGAGCACGCAGGCAACCTCAGGCCACCCCTATGGCACTCCCCTAGCTCGCATTCGACCCGGGGAGGCCTCCTTCCTCATCTCCGGCAACTCCTGCCGCCGCCACCGCCCCGGCCAATCCGGCACCTCCAGTACCTCCCCCTCTCCGTTCTCTCCACCAAGAGCTTCCTCATCCTCCCGTGAACCTTTCCCACTACTCGATTTCGATCGGGGCTCACTGCGGGAGAATTTTCACTCCGCCCCCGAAGCCTCCTCCGCCGCGAAGCTCGCCGCCGGCAGCTCCCTCCATCCCCACCGGCCTGGCAACCACCGGGAGGACCGCACTGGAGTGGCGCATCCATCCCCGCCCTCGGGGCCCCGCGAAGGGCTGCCAGTCGCCGGCGTCGATCGCCTGAGCTCCGCCTCTGCTCGGGACAGCGGAAGGAGGGGGAAAGAGAGACTAGTCAAACCTGGCTAGTGGGACTTCCTGGACCCACTGTCAGTGACCCTGCGCCTATCCACGTGGGTTAAGTGAAGGCGTAATTCCCCCAGTACGTTTCCCCCGCTCCGAAAGCGTATTCCCCTCCGAAACGTTTTCTTTTCTGTTTTATTTTAAATAACAGATTTTGACCACAACTTTGACTGGCTATAACTTTTTAAATATAACTCCAAATGAATTGATTCTTTTTCCTACATCTCTCAAATTCTGTCTAGTTTATTTTAAGATTTATTTGAAAATTTCCAAACAACTTTTTTGTACTGTTTTTGAAATGTGTGTTAATTCAAATATATTTTAAAATAGGATTTTGGAGAGAGAGAAGAAATTTCCAAAAGTTTTGGAGAGCACCTCACCCCTCCACAACTTAAAGGCAAGCATTCTGAACCCTGGCATAATGTTTTTGGTGTGTTATTTGACACGTTTATAACACCACCTTATTTCAGAGGACTTGTTATTTCATGTGACATGATCATTTGCATGGAAGCATATTAGTGATTTCCTCGCTGTTGGAAATGAATATAATTGTGATGGTAATCATCCTCATGTGCCTTGCATGCATGCCAGAAAGGAATCCGGGAAAGCCTCGGCCTTGGGTAGGCGTGAGCTTGTCGCCGGTCCCCGTCGGGACGGTTATGTCCGGTATGGCATGGTAAGGTATATTGAGTGGTGATTTTGTTGATTGAAATATATTTGTTTACATGTCATGCAAGGAACTTATAAACCTCCTGAGTCGACCGTAGAATCGAGTCTTGTTCAAGTAACCCCCATACTTGCCTCGTACTACCACTTGTCCCTGCCGCAGGTAGGGTATGGTTCAGTAAGTCGTCAACCCCTTTCAAGCACACACCGTACAGAGAGGCCATGGTGGAAGATATCGGTTGTAGCCGGTAGGCATGCCACCTGGTCCGGGGGCATGGGTGTTTCCGGTTGGGACCGAGAGGGGAGGCCACCCCTTAGAGCGCGCAATATAAATTTGATCCCATGCTACGCGAGGTTGTAGCCTCCCCACTTAGAGTTTTGCTTAACAAGTGTCGTGGGTGATTCCAGACACCGATGAGTTAAGCTGGTGTGTGCAAGTTAGGCGTGTTTTCAACTAAAAGACCGTAAACGGAATTAGTCCCGATGGACTAAAGGAATCCGTTACTCGTGGGTAAAGAGTACACCCTCTGCAGAGATTAAACCTATTCGAATAGCCGTGTCCATGGTTAAGGATTACAGTCTGGGATGGGTCAAGTATTGGTCTTAGTGTCGGTCTTCGGAGGAGAGATTGTTAAACCAGAACTTGGACCGTGACTTGTGACTTGTGAAGATTATGATTATTATCTTGTGATGGACTAACCCGTTGCATTATTTATATTATCGAGTATCCCTGGACGGTTCTACATCCTGGTTATTCATTGTGATTATTTATCTTGTAAGCCCTTTATGTGGTGTCGCTCAGACGCCCGATTGTGGCATTTCTTTCAAAGCCCTTTATGTGGTGTCGCTCAGACGCCCGATTGTGGCATTTCTTTTAAAGCCCTTTATGTGGTGTCGCTCAGACGCCCGACTGTGGCATTTCTTTTAAAGCCCTTTATGTGGTGTCGCTCAGACGCCCGACTGTGGCATTTCTTTTAAAGCCCTTTATGTGGTGTCGGTCAGACGTCCGACTGTGGCATTTCTTTTAAAGCCCTTTATGTGGTGTCGCTCAGACGCCCGACTGTGGCATTTCTTTTAAAGCCCTTTATGTGGTGTCGCTCAGACGCCCGACTGTGGCATTTCTTTTAAAAGCCCTTTATGTGGTGTCGCTCAGACGCCCGACTGCGGCATTTTATTCCCACTCCATTATTGCTTATTCATGTTGCATAGAAATAACCTGCTTGCATGCATAAAAGATATTTTATTTGTGACTGACGATGTGATCATAGAATATTTCAGTGCATGATTATCAATATTATTATCCCAGTGTTCATAATGTTTGCGAGTACATTCAAAGTACTCATTGGCTTGTCCCTGGCTATTGTCTTGGCCAGATTTCTGCATGGAGAGGAGCGTTGCGGTGACAGCCCCGGAAACTAAGCAACGGTGATAGCAGCCTCGCGAAGATAGGAGTTAACCTGGTCAGCTGTTCCCGTGGGAAATGGAGTCCCATACACTAATGATTCACAAACCGCTTCCGCCATCGACCACTAGAAAACCATTTGATGTACGCATAGGCCACAATGGTCTTGTACTACACGTTTTGTACTTTTGCTTGGAATTTCTGTAACAAGTTGGTGCTGGTGAGCACAACGGCCATTTTCTGGAAATTTAAGTCCGGAAAACCGGTCGTGACATTGCCTCCTCTAGTCATAACTCTAACAGCATTATCATTCTTCTTATTATTTAATCATTGAGCAAGTCATTCTAAGCTTTAAGTACTTGTTCTACTTGAGTGGTAACCATAGAAGCATGTTTACTAATAAGTTTAAGTTCACCTTTAACACTGGCCATATAATCACTCAAGTGTTCAATCATACAAGCATTATGTTTCAATTGTCTACCAACATAAGCATTAAAATATTCTTTCTTAACCATAAAGTTATCAAATTCATCCAAACATTGGCTAGCAAACTTAGCAGGAGGGATTTCAGCTTTATCATATCTATAGAGAGAAGCTACCTTTACTACCTGTGTCTGGTTATCGAGACCATGTGTTTCTTTAATAGGTGATGAATTAAGACCATGTATTTCTTCAATAGAAGGTAAATTCTTAACATCTTCAGATTTTATACCTTTTTCTTTCATAGATTTCTTTGCCTCTTGCATATCTTCAGGACTAAGAAATAGAATACCCCTTTTCTTCGGAGGTGCCCAATTATTTTCATTAGTCAACATATTATTCAATAGAATTTCAGCTTTATCAACTGTTCTTTCCCTGAATATAAAAGATATCAAGTATTTCATTTTTCTTGAGAGGATGATCAGGCAAAGCATTAAGTGATTGGAGAAGCCTCCCCCAAACTTGTGGGAGACTCTCTTCTTCAATTTGCACAAAATTATATATTTCCCTTGAAGCAGCTTGTTTCTTATGAGCGGGGAAATAATTAGCAGAGAAGTAGCAAATCATATCCTGGGGACAACGTACACAGCCAGGATCAAGAGAACTAAACCATATCTTAGCATCACCTTTTAATGAGAACGGAAATAATTTAAGGATATAATAGTAGCGAGTTTTCTCATCATTAGTAAACAGGGTAGCTATATCATTTAATTTAGTAAGATGCGCCACAACAGTTTCAGATTCATAGCCATAGAAAGGATCAGATTCAACCGAAGTAATTAACTCAGGATCAACTGAGAAATGATAATCCTCATCAGTAATAAAGATAGGCGAAGTAGCATAAGCAGGGTCATATTTCATTCTAGCATTCAGAGATTTTTGTTTCAGCTTAGCTAATAGTTTCTTAAGATCACTCCTATCATTGGAAGCAAGAAAGTCTCTAGCAGTTTTGTTGGGAATATAGCTACCAGGTAAGACCCGGCCAGGAGGGGCCGGGTCAAACCCAACGACGGGTTACAAAAGAAGCCCAATAGTATTCAAGGCTACAGTTTATTAAGACTTGTAGAAGGCTTAAGCCCAGAGGCGGCTTAAGGCCCAATATTGTAAACCGCCGTATGTAAAGAAAGACTTGTAAAGAAAGGCATACAAAGAAGTCACCGAGCTGGACACGTTTTATGAACCGGCCGGGACTCTGTAGGCCGCCAGGCGTCAACCCGTGTATATAAGGGGACGACCCGGTGGAGGCTTAGGGCAAGAAACAAGAGATCGATAACCAAGCCGGCGGATTAGCCTCTGGGTGATCGAAACCCTAGCAATTCCAACACAACTAGACGTAGGCTTTTACCTTCATCGTAAGGGGCCGAACTAGTATAAATCTCTCGTGTCCTTTGTCCCGATTATCCCCTTTAAGCTTCCTAGTTGAGATGGCCCTACGACTAAGTCCTTTTGCTAGGACATCTGCCGTGACAATTCCATGATAGTTGGCACCCACCGTGGGGCCAGCGCATGGTGGATTTGATTTCTTGAAGGGAAACTTCAAAGGGCTCAAGGGATACGTGGTGGGCCGGATGACCAAGAGTCGTCGTGGCAAGCTCTACATTGACGACGAAGGCTGGGGCCCCAAGGCCAGCTCAATTGACTATGGGTACCAGGTCCCCTTCGGCGAGATTCATGTCTTCATCAGCTGGATTGGCAAATCGGGCCCTGAGCCGGACGTCTGCACCAACATCATCGAGACGGCTCAGCATGCGAGACCCGCTCGGGCCCGACCCACCGTAAATCTTGCCTTCGTGGGTTGCATCCATGGAGGTGAATACTCAGAAGGATTAGTGGATGGCGGTGAGACGGCCATCTGTTCTGACGCTACGTCATCAACACGCGAGACTGATTCGTTGTATCAGCTGCAGGATGGCATGCTTGGGGGTTGTTCCGATGGCAGCAGTATTCCGGACCCCTTTGAGCCGCTGAATCGAGCCGGGGTCTTCATGGCAGGCACTCAGCCCGGGCAGAACTCCACGGCTGCAGCAGCAACAACCACCGGGTCGGCAGCGGCCGGGTCAGGAGACCCCACGGCCCCCCCAGCTCAGATGCTAATGGACCTCATGGATAAGCTGGCGGCTCTGTTGACTGCCGTGGAGGTGGCACGGGTACGTGAAGAGATGGCACAAGCCAAGGAAAATTTAGCAGCAGAAGAGGTCACGATGGCTGTGGAATGGACGAATTTGGATGCTCGTGCTCAGCAGCTTCAAGCGGAGACTTTCCGGCTCTAGGTGGACCTGAACACATCAAACGAGGTCATGAGGAGAAGGCATCAGAAAACTCAGTCACGTCTACCTTTGACGCTCGATCCTAGGAACCTTTTTCACACACCCGGGGCCAGTCCAAGTAACCCACCAGAGGCAAATCGGATCATGACACCCGGAGCGCCGGTTCAGCCGCGGGCCATGGAACCGCCTCGTACGAATACCGCTCCGCCTCATTATACACCAATACCACCGGGTCACTTTTCCAATCCTTTGGAGAATCTCATTTGTCAGGACCCCGATTCCAAGTCACATCGATCAAGCCGGTAACACCTCATATCACTTTGCGGCCTGACGCACGGTATCACCACGGGTGTCGCCTTACCAAGGCCCAGGACCGTTTGCGCCTTTTGGCTCACGTATATGATAGTGGCGCTAGCATCCATATGACAAAGAACCCGGGCCGACATGGCTAGTCGTGAACCCAAAGCGGCATAGACCTATGGGGACAGGCATACATGAATCACATCGAGCATGTCGGTCAATAGCGTGTGAATCCGGGCTGTAGCACTGGGCTAACAGGACTCCGGGGAACCCGGGCTGTAGCAGGCTAGGCAGGACTCCGGATGTCACCGTGTGACATTTCCCTGAAGGGACAGACATAGGAACGAAGTGAAACACAAGCCGGCCAGTCAAGTGTCCTGAGCAGTAGTGCTGGGCTAGCAGGACTCCGGTGAACCGGGCTGTAGCGGACTACTCTGGCTCAAGGAGCACTAGACTACATTTCCCCATAAGAGAGGCTGCCAAGGATAAACAACTAGATTGTCGGATCCCACACATACCAAGCATTCTAATAACATACACACAATATGCTCGATATGTGCAAATACAACATGGCATCACAACAAGACTCTACGACTCAAAGTATTTATTCATTAGGCTCCGAGGAGCGAGATGTTACAAACATGGGTCTCATGACCCAACATTCAGAGCATACAAATCAAAGCACATGCGGAAGCTTAACATGTCTGGGTACAGACATCTACAAATGAAAAAGGCTGAGAAGCCTGACTATCTACCAGATCCTGCTGAGGGCACAAGATCTTAGCTGAGGTATCAAGCTAAACGTCGAAGTCCACACGGAACTACTAGCGAGACTGACGTCTCTCTGTAAAACATAAAATAGGCAAATGTGAGTACAAATGTACCCAGCAAGACTTACATCAGAACTAACTACATATGCATCGGTATCAACAAAGGGGGGTGGTGGAGTTTAACTGCAGCAAGCCAGCTTTGACTCGGTGGCTATCTTAAACTACATCTACAAGTAACTCTTTTGAGGTGGCGCACACGAGGCCACATCTTCACCATATCAATACACCACTATGGATCCGTCCCGTCCCCCTACGAGAACGCCATCCATAGCACTCACGCTTATCTTGCGCATTTTAGAGTATCCACTTTCACTTGTCTATGAACTATATAGGCAACCAAGTAGTCCTTTACCGCGGACACGGCTATTCGAATAGATGATGTTAACCCTGCAGGGGTGTACTTCTTCACACACGCTCTCACCACTTACCACCGTTTACACGACATGTACTCGGCAACCTTCAAGCGGAAGCCCAACGAGGGTGTCGGCCATGGCCTACCTAAACACTCAAGTCTCTAGTCCAGGTTTATCGCCTATCCAGGTTCCATCCATAGGGAGTCCGGCTGACGTTTCCACATACGGCCCCAAACGATGTGTACAGGGTTCCGAGACACCAAACGGGCGCCCGGCATGCCTAGCCACGGTGTATCTACCGCAACATAGCCCACCCCTGGGGTCAGCGCTACGCACGGCCGCCAACACATATCCTATAAACACCAGAAACTAGTTGCAACTCCTGGACAGGGAACTAGGGTGGTTAAGAAGCTGAGAGGGTCCATTGGTTTCGGGCCCAATGCATGGTAGTAGCTGGTTCTTAAATCACACATACAGATCTCGGTGCTTAAGGACAGTTCCAATGAAACAACCCACCATGTACTCCTACATGGCCTCTCATCGATACCTTTACCAAATCGTGTTCAACACACTTAGCTCACACACAGTTGGACATGTTCACAACTTTCCAATTCATCCCCGATGAATCAGACCTGACACAACTCTAAGCAATAGCAGGCATGACAAACAAGCATGAATGAGTAGGCACATCCGGGCTCAAACAACTCCTACTCATGCTAGTGGGTTTCATCTATTTACTGTGGCAATGACAGGTCATGCAGAGGAAAGGGGTTCAACTACCGCAGCATGTAACAGTTGAATTGTTGTTGTCCTAATGTAGTAAAAGAGAGCAGGAGCGAGAGAGTGGGATTGTATTAGAATGAACAAGGGGGTTTTGCTTGCCTGGCACTTCTGAAGATAGTATAGTTCTTCATCGGTGTCATCGAACTCATCGTCGGAAGCACATCTATCGAGAGGGGACAATCACCGGCAAGGGAACATAAACAACATTCAATTAATGCAATGCACAAGCGAATGAATGATATGACATATTAAGGTACTAAATTGACCTAATGCAATATCTAGCCAATTTAATTGAAGTGGAACTCAAACAAGATCAAATTCCAACTCCAAATGTTATTTCATAAATTGCCCTAATCATAATTTGTCCTATTCAGTGAGGTTAACTTGTTCAAACATGCATGATCATGGCATAAACAGATTCTTCATATTTTTCTAATCATTTTTCATATATAATTTATTTCATTTGGAGTTACGTTTAATTTCTATGAATTTTGGAAGTTTTGGGCATTTTATGGAATTTCCTGATTATTTTTAAAACCAGAAAATCGTTAATTGCATCAGCACTGCGTCATGCCTGCGTCAGTAGTCAACTGGGTTGACTCAGGTCAAACCTGACGTGTGGGGGCCACACTTCAGCGACATAGGGCTAATCCCGGTCAAACCCAGCGCTGATTGGGGTTTGACCAGGCCTGGGGCCCGCTGTCAGTGAGAGGGGGGGTTAACTAGGCGCTAATTGGGC
The DNA here is from genome assembly GCF_056163025.1 of Triticum urartu. Lineage (NCBI taxonomy): Eukaryota > Viridiplantae > Streptophyta > Magnoliopsida > Poales > Poaceae > Triticum > Triticum urartu. The sequence goes on from NC_141875.1 coordinate 41,482,689, forward strand.
TAGTGCCACGTCAGGGAACGGCGTTTTGCCACCGGTGACCAAATCCCGCGGCGGTGGCTCACCGGCGTTGGTCGGGACGGCGCTACGGAGCACCGTTTCGCGCGTGGTTTGCGGCTACGGCGAGTTGGCGACGCGACGCGTCGGGTGGTGGTGGTGGGAGTTGCTGGGGTGGTCTGCAAAGACGGCAGCGACATCGGCGGCGGCGACCGAAGCTCGGTCAGGTGCGGCGACGGCCCTAGAGCGGGTGCTCGGGCGGGTTAGCATGGCCGAAGTGGCCTGCGGGCACTAGAGAGGCTAGCGGGCACCTTGGCGTGACCAAATGGTCACTGGAGGATGCCGACGACGAGCACGTGCGGCGGTGAGCTACGGGCGTCGTGAAACAACGGGTACAGCGAGCAAAGGGCCACGAGGTTAGGGGGAATCAACAGAGGCGCTCACAATGAGGTCGGAGAGAGGTTCAGCGGGATCGGGGATGACCTCTAGCGCGTGAATCGACGAGCGGCGTCCGACGGGTGCCGAGGTTGAAGATGACCAGATGGCGGCAAAGTGGAGCTCTCCGGCTTGTTTCCTTCTGCGTGGAGGCGTGGTACTCGTCGGTGGAGATTCCGGGCACGGCGGCGTGGCGAAAGGGGGCGATGGCCACGCGGGTGAAGTACGGCGACAGCGGAGCTCTCTCGGGTGTGCTCGGGGAGGGGGCTAGAGGAGAGGGAGAGAGTTCCAGGGTGAGGGGAAAGGTAGAGGGGGATGCGGGGCATCTCCCAGGCGACGCGGATGGGCACGGGGACGCTTAGGAGGTGGCAAGCAGGAGGTGGCCCTCGCCTCCTGTGCGTGCGCCACGCACAGTGCACACTGGCGGGAGGAAGGGGATGACTGGCATGTTGCCTGGTGCGCTGGGCCGCTAGCAACAGTGCCAGGCCACAGGTGAGTGGGCTCTAGGTAGGCCTCTGCTCTGTTTTATTTCTGTTTTGTTTTGTTTTTATTTATTCATTTTTCCACTGATTCAAAATTCAAAATAAATTCAAAATAGGGCAAAACCTTCTGAATATTTTTATATTGCCCTCATGTACTTTTCCAGAGGCACATAAATAATTCCAGGGCCTTTTGAATTAGTTCTATAAAAAATGAATATAATCCAAAACTCAAATACTTATTGATTTAATTTCAAAGTCCCAAAATAATTCCTTAAAAACTGTTCACTATTTTTGGTTTGGTCTCAAAGCCTTGCCAAAATTATCAAACATTTATGAAGTCATTTTGGAAACAATGAATGAAATTTAAAGGGTTCTTGTCCTTCTTTTAAAATGATTTCTGAGGCTTTCAATTTCCTCATTTCAAGTTTCTTGAAAATAATAGAATGCATGATGCTCACTGATGCAACTATCTGCAAACAATTCTAGGGCTGTGACATCATTGCTACGTCGGCTCGTTTGGCGGCTCTCCCGATGGAAGGCGACTCCCCGACAGCAATCCAAACACGAAGGGTGAGAGAACTTCTTCAGACGGCTCTGGCGCAGAAGGATGCGTACTCTTACAGTCGAGACAGAATCCATTCAACCCCTCGCCCAAGCTGGAGCCCGAGCTATAGCAGGCATATGGACTCAACTGAAATGTCAAGCAACACTCAATGCCGTAACCAACCGCGCAGGCATGAGCCAGCGCAGGGTGGAGCCCTTAACTTGGCGGATCAGGAGAGAATCTGTCGAGAGGCCGAACGGGCGGTTCAACTGGCAGCTGAGCAGGCGGCTCATCAGGCTTTTCTGGCTTATCCGGCAACCTCTGTTGAGGTAGGAGTGGCCACAAGAACAGGAGGTGTCCCTTGCCTAGTGCCAGCTATACGTAATGAGTGCTTGCCAAAGGACATTAAGGGGCCTCGTAAAGTGCCTAATTACATGGTCGACTTATAGCCTGGGGCATGGATTGAAAGTTATGAGATGGCAATGGAGCTGTTGGAGGTCAGCGATGCAGCGATGGCTAAATATTTCACCAAGATGTTGGATGGAACGGCTCGCACTTGGTTGAAAGGGTTACCGCCCAATTCCATCGACTCATGGGCCGAGTTGAAGGCCCGGTTCATTCAGAACTTCAAAGACACATGTAAGCAACCTATGTCAATCGTGGACCTGACTAATTGAAACAAGACGAAGGCGAGTCTACGACCCATTGGGTGCACTGGGTCAAGGAGATAATACATTCATCTGATAAGATGGATGCCGGCTCGGCAGTCTTAATGTTGGAGAAAAATCGCCGATTTGAACCTCTGAAGCAGAAGCTGGGCGGCTCAAGCGTGACTGCAATGACATGGGCCAGTTGATGGCGGCCCTGGTCAAATATGTTGATTCTGACAGTACCAAGGATCTCATGTCTGATGAAGAAAAGACAGGGAAGGGAAATAAGAACGGCAACGGCAAGGGTCACCAGCATAACCCGGCGAATCAACGAGGTAATAAACGTAAGGCTAACGAGTTTGTGGCTAACACCAATGCACAGGGAAACAACCAACGGCGCAAGGGTAGGCAACCCCCTCGGTCAGGCGGGTCAGGTCCCACCCTCGAGCTGCTACTGAATGAACCTTGTCCAAGACACGGCACCCGGGAGAAGCCAGCTACCCATCTATGGAAAGACTGTACGATCATGAAGGCATTTAAAAATTCCAACATGTTTGATGGTAGCCACAGACTTGGCGGCGGTTCAGGTGGGGGCGGCTTTCAGGGCCCGGGCGCCGGGTCAGGCGGAGGCGGTTTTCATGGTCAGGGCCATCCGGGTAACCAGGGCGGACATAATCAGCAACCCGGCCAAAATAATCAGTAGCAACAATCTGGATATCAGAGTAACCCAAAGCAGTTGAATAGTGGGCAGTACCACGTGTTTACCACTAGTTTATGAAAGAGGGATCGGAAGCTTCATAAGAGGGTTGTCAATGCCCTTGAGCCAGCGATCCCACGTTATTTGAGGTTGTTAGAACAGCCTATTGTGTGGAGTAGAGAAGATCACCCTCCCCGGTTTGATAATCCGGGTCACTTGGCCTTGGTGGTGGCACCCCAGGTGGGTGGATATAAGTTCACTAAAGTGCTCATGGACGGGGGCAGTAGTATCAACATCCTCCATTATGAGACGTTTTGTCGGATGGGGTTGACTGATAAGAGTCTTAAACAATCCAATACTGTTTTTTATGGTGTTGTCCCTGGTAAGTCGGCATACCCAGTTGGTAAGATTGAACTGGAAGTAGCTTTTGGGGATGAATATGACTCCAGGGCCGAGAAATTAACTTTTGAAGTGGTTAAGATCAAAAGCCCATATCATGCTCTGTTTGGACGGCTGGCTTACGCCAAGTTCATGGCTCAGCCATGTTATGTATATCTGCAGCTCAAGATGCCGGGTTATAAAGGCACCATTACAGTTCATGGAAGCCGGAAAATAGCCCTGGAATGTGAAGAAGGTGATGCCTCTTATGCTGAGTCCGTTTGTGCGACGGAGGAATTGAAGTTTTATAAAGACAACATTGACCCGGCGGACATGACGTCTTTGAAGAAGCCAACTACGGAGCATGAATCGGCGTTGAAATTCAAGTCGGCTGATGACACCAAGATGGTTGATTTTGTGCCAGGCGACTCATCCAAATAGTTCATCATTAGTGCCAACTTGGATCCAAAATAGGAAAGCGTGCTCATCGAGTCCATCCGTGAGAACTGGGACATCTTTGCATGGAAGCCTTCTTACATGCCGGGTGTACCGAGAGAACTCGCTGAGCACACTCTTAACATAGATCCGAAGTTTAAGCCAGTCAGGCAGTTCCTTCGGCGGTTTAACGAGGAACGATGCAAGGCCATAGGAGAAGAGGTGGCCTGGCTCTTGGCGGCCGGGTTCATTGTGCAAGTCTTTCACCCGGAGTGGTTGGCCAACCCGGTGCTCATACTTAAGAAGAACGGCACTTGGCGTATGTGTGTGGATTACACCGATTTGGACAAAGCTTGTCCGGCCGATCCTTTTGCTCTCGCTCGTATTGATCAGATCATTGATGCTACGGCGGGTTGTGAGCGTTTGAGTTTTTTGGATGCATAGTCAGGTTATCATCAGATCAAGATGGCAGTTAAGGACCAGGAGAAAACAGCCTTCATCACTCCCTTCGGAGCCTTCTGCTATGTGTCTATGCCTTTTGGGCTTAAGAGTGCCCAGGCGACTTATCAACGGTGTGTGCAGAATTGTCTTCATGATCAGATTGGGCGTAATGTTCATGCTTATGTGGATGATATAGTAGTGAAGTCCAGAAAAGAGGAAACCTTGGTAACATATCTGAAGGAGACCTTTGATAACCTCCAGGTCTACAAGATGATGCTTAACCTGGCCAAGTGTGCTTTTGGTGTCCCAGCTGGCAAACTTTTGGGTTTTCTGGTGTCTAACAAAGGTATTGAGGCTAACCCGGAGAAGATCAAGGCAATCACATCTCTGGCTAAACCGGTGTGCATCAATGACGTTCAGCGGCTGGCGGGTCGCATCGCGGCCTTAAGCCGATTCATAAGCCGGTTAGGGGAGAAGGCGATGCATTTGTATCAAATGATGAAAAAGGTGGATGACTTCGTCTGGAGTGATGCTGCTAACTCTGCTTTTGAGGATATGAAGAAATAGCTCACTGAACCCCCGGTTCTTGCTGCTCCGGTTGAGAAAGAGCCGTTGTTATTATATGTAGCTGCTAACTCACGAGCTGTTAGTGTGGCCATTGTGGTGCAACGCAAGGAGGCCGGCAAGGAACATCCGGTCCAACGGCCGGTTTACTACGTGAGTGAGGTGCTGATTGAATCTAAACAAAGATAGCCACATTGGCAGAAGCTCGTGTATGGGGTGTTCATGGCAAGCCGGAAGCTCAAACATTACTTTCAGGGTCACCCAATCACGATGGTTAGCTCTGCTCCTTTGGGAGACATCATTCAAAATAGAAAAGCTACTGGACGAGTCGCCAAGTGGGCCATTGAACTTGGGTCTCATGGGTTGAAGTATGTGCCACGTACTGCGATCAAATCTCAAGCGCTGGTTGACTTTACTAATGACTGGACAGAGATGCAGATGCCAGAGCAGAAACCAGACAACACATATTGGACGATTCACTTTGATGGGTCCGGACAGTTGGAAGGCTCGAGGGCTGGAGTTGTTTTAACTTCCCCTCGAGGTGACAAGTTTTGTTATGTGTTGCGATTGATGTTTCCTTGTACTAACAATGCAGCAGAATATGAAGCCTTGCTCCATGGTCTTCGAATAGCTAAAGAAATGAGTCTGAGCCGGGTTCAGTGCCTTGGTGATTCAGATTTGGTGGCTCAACAGGTGTCAGGCAAGTGTGATTCCAAGGATCCTCTCATGGAGGCTTATCGCCGTGAAGTCGATGTTGTTGCAGGACATTTTAAGGGTTATCAAGTGGAACACATTGACCGTAGAAAGAATGAAGCGGCCGATACCTTAAGCCGGTTAGGATCTCAGCGTAAGCCGGTGCCACCTAACACCTTTTTGGATGTTTTGCATAACCCGTCTGTTAAGTTACCTACAGAGGAAGATTTGGCCGTTCCTGACCAGGAGGCACAGTTGGTGGCGGCTCTTCACGTCATCCCAGATTGGACAGTACTGTTCTTGGCTTACATGACCCGGGGAGAGTTGCCAGAGGATGAGACCCTGGCCCGACAGATAACCCGGCGGTCCAAGTCAATGACGATTTCTGACGGAGAATTGTATCATCATAGCGTCACTGGAGAATTTCAGCGGTGCATTTCTCCTAAAGAAGGCCAAGAAATACTTCGTGAGATCCATGAAGGGGATTGTGGTCATCACGCCGGGTCAAAATCTCTTGTAGCCAAAGCTTTTCGTCATGGTTTTTACTGGTTGATGGCTCACGCTGATGCAGAAGATCTGGTCAGTAGATGTGATGGATGTCAAAAATTTGCACGACGAGCGCACGTGCCGGCTCAGGAATTGCGGATGATTCCAATCACTTGGCCGTTTTTAGTCTGGGGGCTTGACATGGTTGGACCTTTCAAAAGGTCCAAGGATAAAAAGACACATCTTTTAGTGGCAGTTGACAAATTCACAAAGTGGGTTGAGGCAGAGCCAGTGAGTAAGTGTGATGCAGCCACGGTGGTTCAGTTCATGAAAAAGGTGATTTTTCGCTTTGGTTTTCCACACAGCATTATCACTGACAATGGCACTAATTTGTCCTAAGGGGCTATGGAGGAGTTTTGTCAAAGAGAGCACATCTGACTGGATGTTTCTTCTGTAGCCCACCCTCAATCTAATGGGCAGGATGAGAGAGCAAATCAGGAAATCTTAAAAGGTCTCAAGCCCCGGCTCATGGTTCCATTACAATGGACGCCGGATTGCTGGGTAGAGGAGTTACCCTCGGTGCTGTGGAGCATCAACACCACTCCTAACAGGTCCACGGGTTATACACCCTTCTTCATGGTTTATGGAGCGGAAGCGGTGCTGCCTAGTGACATCCATCATGACTCGCCTCGTGTGGCGGCTTATGTTGAAGCTAATAACGAACAAGCCAGACAGGATGCACTTGACTTGCTAGATGAGGAGAGAGACTTAGCAGCGGCTCGATCCACACTTTATCAACAGGACCTACGCCGTTATCATAGCCGCCGGGTTAAGTCCAGGACTTTTCAAGAAGGTGACCTGGTGCTCCGGCTCATCAAGGATTTGTCAGATGCGCACAAGCTATCCCCGCCTTGGGAAGGACCCATTATGGTCAGCAAGAACTTAAACAACGGGTCATCTTACCTCATTGACATTCGAGAGCACAAAGACTCACGTAAGTCGGAGGAGGAGACCCGCCGGCAGTGGAACATTGCTCAACTTTGGCCATACTACACCTGAGCCACCGGCTCTCCACTACAAAAAAAAAGACACATCCGTGACATTTTGGGCCGAATGAAATTTTTTTCTGTCATACATATGACACTTCTATGACGATAATTGTGACAAAACCCGGTATCATCATAGATGTGGTGGGCTCCTACTTCTATGACAAAAAATCAAGACAGAAAATGGGCTTTTCGTCCTGGGCGGGCTGGAGACGCAGCTGCATGACATTCTTTGGGCTGTCCATGATGGAAAAAACCGTGGTAGAAGCGAGGGGGAGGAAAATTTCGGGGAGTTCCCGATTATGGTGGGAGGTCGGGGGCCGAGCGATGCGCGTTTCTCTCGTACACGTACGCGCGTGTGTGCGAGGCGTTGGCTCTAACTGAACCCGAGCGAGGCGTTGGGCTCTAACTGAACCCAAGCGATTGCACTGCAGGCTACGCGTTACTGAACCCGAGCGATCGATCGATGGCTGTTAACTGAACCCGATCGAGCGATTCCTTCGCTACTACTGCTAACTGAAGCCGATCGATGGGATGAACAGTGAGCGTTGCGGGGGGGGGGGGGGGGGGTTGGATGAACAGTGACCGGTGGTGTTGCCTCTAGATGAACAGGACCCCGTGGTGTGGTGGAGGGCTAGATGAACAGTAGACGGTAGAGGGGTGCCCGTGGAGGGGTGGATGAACAGGACCCCGTGGTGTGGAGGGCCGGATGAACAGTAGACGGTGGGGGGTGGTTGAACAGGACCCCGTGGTGTGGAGGGCTGGATGAATAGTAGACGATGGAGGGGCGCCCGTGGAGGGGTGGTTGAACAGGACCCCGTGGTGTGGAGGGCTGGATGAACAGTAGATGGTGGAGGGGTGGTTGAACAGTAGCCGGTGGAGTAGCTCGCAGTGGAGGCTGGATGAACAGGAGCCCGTGGAGGCTGGATGAACAGGAGCCTGTGGAGGCTGGAGGAGGTCGACGGTGGAGACGAACAGTATCCCGTGGAGTCTCATTTTGCGGTACGCCACACCCTCCCGATGAACAGGACCCCCGTTTTGACCGTACCGCTCAACACAAGTCTGTTTCCTCCATTTTGTGGTACGCCACACCCCTCCCGATCAACATGACCCCCGTTTCAATCGTAGGAGGTCTGTTTCCTCCGTTTTGCGGTATGCCACACCCCTCCCGATCAACAGGACCCCGTTTCGACCGTAGGAGGTCCGTTTCCTCCGTTTTGCGGTACGCCACACCCCTCCCGATGAACAGGATCCCGTTTTGAATGTGGCCGGTCGAACACAAGGCTGTTTCCTCCGTTCTGCGGTACGCCAGGCCTCGTTTCCATCGCCTGTTCTGTCCAAGCCCTCCCGATGAACACGACGCATTCCATTGCCTCCCCATGAAAACGACGCATTCCGTTGCCTCCCCATGAACACGACGACGACGTTGTTTCTCTATTCTGACCCAGTCATGTACACGAGCCCTTGCCGTACGTTTGCGCGAGTAGGTGTTCGAGACCCTGCCCATATGTACACATACGTAGCCCTATTTTCTTTCTTGCACCCTGACCGCTGTACGTACGTGTACATGCTACGTGCGCGCCTCTACTACAACACGTGCGCGCCTCTACATCGACCAGTATATATGTACGTACACGTTCGCGACCAAAATGACAACGCTACGTACGCTTCGACCAGGTGGGTCCCGACTGTAAGGCACTTCCTTGCGTGCGAAGATGTAGCTGGTGGGTCCCAGCAGTCAGGGGGGCGAATCGTTTTGTTTTTCTTTGCCCGGACGCACTTCCTTGCATGCGAAGGTGTAGCTGGTGGGTCCCAGCAGTAAGGGGGGAAACATTTCGCGAAATACGGTGGCCCGTCCGGTGGGTCCCCGCTGTCAGGTGGAGAAATAATTATTTTGCATGTAATAAGGAGGCACTTCCTTGCTGCGGTCGTGGACCCAGCTGTCAGCCTCTCCATGTACAGTCCATGTCCGATGGAAGTCGTTCCTTGACCACATTGACCACGCCGCGCCGAGAGCACCAGGGCGGTGGACGACGGCGAGGCCTAGGAAGGGGACGACGGGGAGCCGGGGAAGACGCGACAGTGGAAGCCCGCGCGGAGAGGAGTACGAGGGTTCACTGGTTCGGCTGCGGTTTGAGGCTGCCGTCGCCACAGGGCCTGGCCAGCGATGGGAAGAGTAGGGGGCGGTGAGGCCTCCGCGGTAGCACAGCCGGCCACAGGAGGCAGGAGCATGCGGCACGACCGGCGCTACTTTGGGCGGCTGGAGCAAGAAGACCAGATGTTGAAGAAGCACTACGGCTGTTGGATGGACATCGTACGGTCACTGGAGCTAGAATCGTTCATATTGACTACAGTTGACAAAGGCCCCCGTCCCAGTCAACTTAGTAGGCCCACAAGTGAGCCTCCCACCATGGTGGGTCCCAGCTAGCAGGGGGAGTATTCATTTTTTTATGCGTAATAAGGAGGCACTTCCGGTGGGTCCGAGCTGACAGCGGGGGGAACTTTTTTTCGTGAAATACGCTGGCCCGTCTGGTGGGTCCGAGCAGTCAGGGGGGAAACGTTTTTTTCACGAAATAAGGTGGCCCGTCCGGTGGGTCCCTGCTATAAGGTGGAGGAATAATTATTTTGCGCGTAATAAGGAGGCACTTCCTTGCGGCCGCCTGGACCCAGCTGTCAGCCTCTCCACGTACAGTACTCTTCCGATGGAAGTCGGTCGTTGACCACGTTGACCATGCCGCACCGAGAGCACCAGGGCGGTGGTCTGGACGACGGTGAGGCCTAGGAAGGGGACGACGCGGAGCTGGGCAAGACGCAGCAGTGGAAGCCCGCGTGGAGAGGAGTACGAGGGTTCACTGGTTCGGCTGCGGTGTGAGGCTACCGTCGCCGCAGAATAACAGGGGGTGTGGGTGAGTGGAGGGATGGCCTGGCCAGCGGTGGGAGTAGTATGGGGGCGGTGAGGCCTCCGCGGCAGCACAGCCGGCCATGGGAGGCAGGAGCAGGTGGCACGACTGGCGCTGCTTTGGGCGGCTGGACGAAGTAGACCAGAGGTTGAAGAAGCACTACGGCCGCTGGATGGACATCGTACGGTCACTGAAGCTAGAAACGTTTATTATTGACTAAGTTGACAAAGCCCTTGGTACGCTCCAACTTAGTAGGCCCACAGGTCAGCCTCCGAAACGGTGCGCCCCAGATGTCAGGGGGAGGAATCATTTTTTGGGCGGCCGAAGCTAAGAATATCCGAGATTGAAGAAGAAGCACGACATCTGTTGGATAGACATCCAACGGCCACTGCTGCTAGAACCGTGTGTTGACTATAATAAGTTGGCAAAGCCTTGCATACGTGTCAACTTTTTTTAGGGGACGCATCACTTAGTAGGCCCACAAGTGTGTGGAAGAGAACTTATAGCCCATTTGCGTTTTGTAAGAATGTACAACCCATTTTGGAATTCTAATGGAATTTACAACAGCCCATTTACAGTTTGTTAAAAGTACAGCCCATTTTCTAGCTAGGACAACGATTAATAATTTCAACCAACCGTTGAAGACAGAATTCAATAAAATTTCCCACATTTTGATGGGCTCCGAAATATTTTTATCCCGAAATTTCTAGTCAGATTAAATATGAATTTGTATTACGTAAAAATCCAACGAAACATTGCGTGCGCAACAATGAAAATTTAAGATTTTCAAAATCCATAAATAATATTTTATAAACTAATTTCATGTTTGGTGCATATTTTTTATAGTTACTGCCCAGTTTTTATAATTACATCCCATTTATTATTTTTTAAAGCTCATTTTCCTATTAAGCCTAATGCAGCCCTCCTAGGAAAGATTTGCAGCCCAGCGGGGCGGAGAATAACAAGTTGACCTTGCCTGGGTATTCCTCAAAAACGCGTATAGCTGGGCTAGCCATTTTCATCTTGAAAAAATTAGTATCTGGGCTGGATATCTGGCCTGGGCTAGACGGGCCACAGCCAGCCCAGTTAATACCCTGCTCTCCTCTGAACAACAACGAAATCATCGCCAAGAAAAACTCTGCAGTGCTCACGCCTCAAAAACACAAATACTGCTCGAGCTGCTTGGTCCCAGCTGTCGGCCGCACCTTGTGCAATTCTCTCGTTTATATTGACTACATAGGTTGACAATGGTGTAGGACCGTGATGTCAGGAAACCAGGAGAAAGCAAAAAATATATAGTTGTACATAATAAGGAGGCACTTGCGTACGTACGGCTATGGCCCTAGTGGGTCCCTAGTGTCATCCAGTCAAAATAAAGTCATCTCCTGAATCCTCATGTTCGTTGACGATGTTAACAATGCTTGGCGCCACGGCGAGCGCAACAACTCGAAGGACAACGGAGAGGGTCTCGCGGGCCCTACGGATGGTCTGATACAGCGCCCGCTACTCATTCAGGAAGCCAGGATCATCGGACACCTATGAGCACCTTCGAGAAACTAAGATGGCACGAAACGGTAAGGCCGCGCTTGGGAGCTTTGGTTTATTTCAAACATGTATTAACATACAAGTGTAATTTACTCGTCATCGAAAACAATGCGTAAAATACAGGCGTAATGAAACCGAGGGCCCGAGGTTTGTAAATAAAACCGGCGGGTTACGCTTGTAATTTGACAGACCAGTGTATATTTTACGAGCACTGCTATATGGAGGACATTACCAGACGATACATGCACGACGTGCGTATCATGCCATCCATGGGCATGGCTGAAACAGTAGCTAACGGCTGGATTAGCAATCGTCCGAGTGTCGTTCAGCGTTTTGATCGTGTGTCAAGTACTTCCGATATTTTACTAGTCAAAATCGACCAACCAAGCGCCTTTGCCCGAGAACATCTGCTTTAATTTACAAGCATCAGTTTTACAAGCGGTTTTGGTTGGAAAACGATGATCCAATCACGGCCTAATATCATGAGTTGGTCGGAAGATCATATGGTTTCACGTCTAACGTACCCGACTTGTCGTATAGGCTATGAATGAAACATCAGACGATGAACTTCTTAAGCATGGAAACAACAGAAGAGGATGATCTTCTTAACAAGCAAATCACTGGCATTAGATCGACATGCAAAACAATATGAAGCATTATTCTCAGGAGGCACAGTGAACAGCTCGTGATGCCGCATGCCACAACATTCCAAGCTCAACTTTGCAATCAAACACAAGGCCCGGCATTACATAGACAATATTCAGAACAAACTCTTAACACAGGAATATCTCAGCAGAGTAACTATTTAGTTCTAAACTGAACACAGGAATAGGAAAAACACTCGACGCTGCTCACAGCAAGGGCGTCCCACTCAAAAATATCAAATGCATGTCTTCTGGCTAACATCAATGAGCAAATTTTGACAAGGTTTTCCAATTCCAATATATTGAACTAACGTCTTCTTGCTAACATCAATGATTAAACTTTGACAAGCTTTTCCCATTCAAAATATGTAATGCCTATGATCGTGGAGTCCTGTCGTAGCTTTTGTACTTGTTTGGGCACTTTTTGCCCAGGGCACTCCATGTGTTGTTAAATTGCCAATGGTCTCTACAGACTAGTCATGTCATTGGTGTCTAATAATACTATGTAAAGCTTCTCGATCATTCCTTCTGTAATGTAGCGCAAATAGTGACTGCTTCTTTCTGCAAAGTGGAACGACCAACTAGACCCAGTAATGCAGCAGTTTGCCTTACACATTGGCTCCTTTTGTGCAGTTCAACTAAAATCGAAGTCGGAATAAAACCGAGCTTTAATTTTGATACCCCTGTAAGCAACAATAGGTATAAGGGAAACAACTACTAAGAAATAACGGTTGATGACTTATACTCCCAGAAGAAAAGCATCTACTGATCTACTTTATCTTAATGGGAAACAAAGCAGGAGAGTAGCAATTCTCCATCAGTGTGATTCATTCATATTGACTGAGACATTATCTTAAGAATGCCTTGTTTCAACATGTATAAAGAACGACAAAGCTTATAAAGGGGGTGATGCTGAATTTGTTGTAACAAAGCAACAAGCATCATGTCTGGGTTGGTCCCATTTTTGTTCACTACTTAATAGGAAAAGACAGCAATACAATAGCTTCAATTCATCATTTATTTAAAATAGTACCAATACAAGTAGCACAGCATCTCAAAACACACTGCACGATCACGTGGATGAAGGCAAGTACCAACCTGTCATGACGCACACAAGATCACGTATGAATCTGCCAACACGAATAGGAAATCCAATCTCGTTTTGTGCAGTTGCACTAAAATCAAGCAAAGTGTTTCGCGTAGCGAAGCAAAATGTCACAATAGCAACAAGTTGAATAGATATCCCTGTATAAACACAGGCAAAAAGGAATCAATTACTGGCTAATAAAGGAGGATGAAACATGCGGCCACAAAAATGGTAATCCCGCCAATCCCTAACAAGTGTTGCAGTTTTGAAATAAGATTCAGTAGTTAATTCTGAGAGTGGCATCAATTACTGGCTTATAAAGGGGGTGATGCTGAATTTGTTGTAACAAAGCAACAAGCATCATGTCTGGGTTGGTCCCATTTTTATTCACTACTTAATGGGAAAAGACAGCAATACAATAGCTTCAATTCATCATTTATTTAAAATAGTACCAATACAAGTAGCACAACATCTCAAAGCACACTGCACAATCATGTGGATGAAGGCCTGTACTGACCTTTCATGAGACGACCAACATAAAATACGAATCTACCAACACGAATAGGAAATCCAGTCAAGTTTTGTGCAGTTGCACTGAAATCAAGCAAAGTTGCCGCTGTGACATTTAAGTTTTTTATAGCAACAAGTTGAATAGATATCCCTATTTTAAGAGGAAAAAAAGAAAACAATTACTGGCCAATAAAGGAGGATGAAACATGCGGCCACAAAAAGAAGCATCTACCTTATCTTGATGGAAAACAAAGTATAGGACAGTAGCATTTCTAAAACGGTTGCATTGATTCATATTAACAGAGAAATTATTTTAAAACAGATCAGTAGTTAATTCTGAGATTAACAACAGCAAAATAGCTACATGGGACATGCCAGCACCATGTGCGTCCACACGTATAAATGGGTGATGCAGAGTATGTAGCCAAGCAGCATATATGCGCTAGTCCCATATTTGTTCTCTTTGAACCTTCTTCCTATGTGAGGGAAGCAAATCTAGTCGTGCACAAACTAGCCGAGCCCCTAGTTTCTTTCCCTTTTCAACAAAGAGATCGGTTCCTTACAGATGTGTGTACTGGGTTACCCCCTTTTTCCCTTTTCGACCTACAAAGCGGCTGGATAGCCAGTCTATACTACTTTCCGCCCCTCCTTTCCTCATTGAACCACATCCTAGATTCTTGCTCCAGCCCACCGCACCCTTCTTTCCTCTGTGAACCAAGACCTAGATTCGACTACAGATCGAAAAAGATCCACATGCAGCTAGAGCAACGAGGGTTTCAAAGAAACTTATACCTTAGGGTCGTGGGAATGTGGCAAGGCGTGCGACGGGAGGCCAGATCTGCCCACACTACGTACAGCAGTGAGGAAGAAGGGGTCGGTGGCCCTCCCGCACAGGCACTAGGTGAAAGAGAACAGCGCAACCGACAGTGGATTGCCTGCCTCGCCGAAGGCGATAGAGTGAACGGTGTGCCTCCTCCCCTTCCCGGTGTGACGGGATACGGACGCCTCCTTCACCAGCTGTGAGGGGGGAGAGAGAGACAAGAGGCCAACGCAGTCTTGTTTAGATCTGGTGAAAAGAGGGTGAGAGACTGTGAATATAGCAAACCCTAGCAAATGAACACTGAGCCTCCAGTGTGTAACATATATGTAGTGCGGCGAGCGTGTGGAGAATGCAAACCCTAGCGAACAAGCGCTGAGGCTCCCGGTTATATATATACTACTGTAGTACGGACTGAGCTCTGGTGCCTTCACTGCGCCTGCTTTTGGCTGTATGACAGGTGAGCCAGCCACATTTTGCGCCCACCTATCGTAAAACCCTAGCGAAAATTGCACCAACGTGAAAGACGACTGCGTCTCCAATGCAACCAAGGTGAACTGACGAAGGATATCATCTTTGTGCGTAACAAGCAAAGAGCACTGATGGAAGACAACTTGTTTTTCGTCGAAAATCGATCAGCTTCACCAGCCGACGCAACCACGAGGAGCAACCATGAACATCGATAGGTCATCATGGTGATGCATCATCCATTTGGCATCAAGTTTGGGTGAGGCACCTAAGAAGTTCAACAAATCCTCATTGTGGTCTATTTCTTCTCAGTAATCAAGCTTGAGGAAGGAAGAACCACGTGGCAGAGGACAGTGAGGCGGAACAACAATGGCCATCCAATTTTGTGCAGTTCCACTAAAATTGAGGAATACATGCCCAGGTATGGAGGCACGCATTGCTGTTTCCAAAAATATAAAAAAGGGTTAGCAACGACATCTCAATTGTCAATAAGAATTAATGAAAAGTACACCAACAAACAGAAGCATCATAATTATCTTGATGGGAACTAAACCAGGATACCCGAGAAAAAAAGCATTTCTTCATTTAACCAGTGATAGTACTACCACCATATGGACAATGACCACACAACCACCATGTACTTTTTGTCGAAACAACATGTATACCTCCACCGAGGCATAAATCAGGACAACTTTTTGAGTGGCATTTCCTCTATAATAGTACTAGTAGGTGATGTTGGACCAGCCGACGAGCCCTAGCTACTATGCATGGGGAGCTGGGGAGTAGTCGCATAGAAGAAAACCCGCACGCAGCGACCTGGGGAGCTGGACCAGTACAAGAAGTTATACCTCAGGTGGGCGAGATGTCATTTAGGCGGGCGGGCGGGATCTGCCCACATGTCGGCAGAGAACAAGGGCGCGGAGGATCTTCGTCCGCGCCAGCGCCGGCTCCGAGAGGACGGTGCGCATCGGCTTCCTCCATCGTCGATGGCGACAACGTCAACGCTGCACCTCCTCACCTCCCGCAGCGGATGGGATTCGGTCGGATCTGTGACCACTGGTGAGGAGAGACATAGAGTGGACACTGTCATCTTGTTTTGATATGGAGAGGGTGAGAGAGCGAGACGCGAGAAACTCTATCAAACAAGAGGCTATAATGGAGTAAAAAAAAATCTCTCCATAGCAGTGGTTTTAAATAGAATACGCGCGTTCCTGGAAAAAAGAAATGAAAACTGGCGGACAATTTTTTAAGGGTCTGTCTAGGACACATCTAGATGTGACATAGTTATGTCACATATAAGTTGATGTCCACTCTGTTTGTGGTCTTTTCCTAGTTTTTTTTGTTTCCTGTTGCTACATTATATACTTGTGGGAGCTTAGATGTGATATCCTTAAATAACATCTAGATGTGAATTAGACAAACTGATTTTCTAACGTACTAAGAAAGAAAACTCGATCAAAAACACGCCCCCGCTTCCAGGTCGCGAGAGTCGTCGCGCACACACACATAGACACACACATGCATATCCGTGTTTACGTAAAATTCCATTTCCATCTCCACCTCCAATCATATTTTTCCAACTGGCACATTACTTACGTTGTTAATTATATACGCAGCAATATTAACGTACACCATCTCTTGTTTACGCATGTCCGGACCGCTGCCACAACCGGTCCTGACCAACCCGAACCCTCTTCATCACCCGCGTGTGCTTCCCGCCCGAAACGGTCAGTGCCGCATTCATGCCCGGCCAGAGCGGACGCAACCTCTCACTGGCAACGGCATTGATTGCGGCGCGCCGGCCGAGAGAGCGTCGCCCGCGCTGCTTCCGGGTGCACGCGGCTGCTCCGCGTTCAAAGGTCGCAATAGCCGGCTACAACATGCGCGATCTCTTCTAGTAGTAAGTTCTTGGGAGTCCGTGCTACAGCTAGCTGTCCTCCCCCAACTCGTCAATCTCTTCCAGTAGTGCTAGTACTCCATGGCGCGATCCATCGACAAGCAGGCGGGAAAGTTATGGTATACTACTCGGTTTGCGGTGAGTGGCATGCCGAGCGACCGTGTGGGGTCGAGCCGTGGAGGAGGGTGAGACACGAACACGACAGAGGTGAGTTAAACGTTGGTTTTGCTCGATGGCGCTATCCAACGAAACGAAACGTTGGTTTCTCTCTGTTTCCATTTTTTCTCCGGAAAAACGGAAACTTTTCCACTCCATTTTCATTCCTATTCCAAGGTTGCCCTGTTACAACATTCCATCAAATACAAAGGAAAACTAACACGCATGCTGATGCATCTCAATGATTCACAGATCATAGCCAATATTTACTTCACAACTAAAGAAAAAAGTTGTGATAGCGTGTAAAATAGAAAAACTACCGATGGGGTCACTATGACTTAAACCCTAAACCCTAAACATGATTTAATTTCCTGGCCAGCTAGAACCTGTCGAAGGAATGTGCTAGAGGGAGATTCTTTAGTGAGAATGTCAGCAACAATAGAAGCACCACTCTTTGGTTCTCCACCTTCTGGTACCTCTTGTTCCATAGCACTTTCCATGTCGGGAAGGAAAGACGGCTGGCACCCTCGGATCATACGATGCTTTTGTGCAGTTCCACTAAAATCGACCTGAGCATCCCTAATGGCAAAGATATTGAAGAAGTGTGACTAGAATAATAGTACTGGCACTAGTTCATGAGACATAAACTCATCACAAATAGAAGTCGATAGAAGTAGAGAAAGATCGACATGGAGATGGAGCTACGGCAGTGGAGCAAGCCGACTCCAAAAGGAAGATGGACTACCTGGGACGTCGGGCTGTAGCTAGAAGGGCGGTTGGGACGCGGCATCGGCCCATACCGCGGTGACCCCCGATTGGGACGCACCGACTGTGGGTTTTCTCCCTCGCCGATGTCGACCGCGTCTACGCCGAACATCGTTCCCTTCCCCCAGGTGCAGGATCAGGCCCGTCGTTCCATGCTTGTGAAGAGAGCAACCTAAGCAAGCAGGTTTGTAGCTTAGGCTCCTGCTAGTGTATATATAGTGGTTTTCTTTTTCTCTCCATATCAACCATTTTATATTGCGTACATGTCATTCAAGAGTGAAATGATGGTTGCTTCTTCCGACTAACTTACTGTGTGATTCGACTGCTCCTTAGTGGACCCTACACGTACTCCCCCTACGTGTATGCAACAGTCACATGTACACATGGACGCAAAAACACGCGCGATGCCCTAATGCATGCATGTCCGAGCACATGACGGAACACACACGGTCATGCTCAAGTGCTCAACCTACACGTGCATGCACACACATACTCAGTCAGGGTGAGCCAGTGACCGTATGAACACCGGAAAATATATATATTGAGCGCAATGAGCATATTATGAAGTCCACTGACCGTATTTTTACAAATATATAGTGACATACAGTGTATTTATCTCGTTTGAAATTAAGCCATATTAACCGGAGAGGAGGCAGCATGGACTAGCATTACTTTGCTGTGTCCCGTCAACTTGCCGAACAAGGAGAAGGTTGCAGGATGGGAGAAGCTTGCGCGCGGTGGCTCGCAGGACAAGGAGAAACTTTTGACTAATGCAAGCTCTCCCTCGCTCAGGCGGTGGACGTGCAACAGTTAATTCGGTGTCAGATTGCCAGAAGCATACACTATACTACTAGTGCTATTATTGTTCGACTTCTCGAACAGCCAAGCGCAAAGTTTACTAGTACTACTACTATAGTCCATAAAGGTACGTACTATACTAGTACTAGGAACCAGATTGAGGAGCGTCTGCACTCTTATTATAATTTTAAAATGTGATAAAGCAATCTTCAACACATTTGGTTCTCTTCGAGGGTTCTCGCATGTGATAATGGAAGTTGATTGCGTGCAACACTCGCCACAATTCTCGCTTAATTCTGGCTCATATCCTGTTACAAATAGTAGCGCTCAGTAATATTTCCTTTTTTTGTTATTCAGCATGTAAACAGGTCAGCAAACCTTGCGGCGCATCTTCGTGCGAACCGTGCTTGCTGCACTTTGAATGTGGCCGAGAGCTGGCTTGATGAAACACCTCGCTTCCTACTTCTTTTTTGCGGGGTACCTCGCTTCCTAGTGACCAGTGTCTTGGTTGATCGTCCTAAGAATGCTTATATATGAATAAAGCTCTCTCATTTACCCGCAAAAAAGATTAAGCCATATTAACCGGAAAGGAGGGAGTATGGACTAGCACTACTTTTTGGTGTGTCCCGTCAACTCGCAGAACGAGGAGAAGCTTGCAGGACAAGGTGAAGCTCGCTTACGCCTTTTGACTAATGCAACCTCCCCTCTGTGGACATGCATCATTCCATTCGGTGTCAGATTTTCAGAGGCAAAGTCCTACACTGTAGTACCCAACATGTGGAGTACCATCATTGTTCGACTTCACGAAGGGGCGAAGAGCCAAGCGCAGTAGTATGCGTACCTGGTTTTGCACCTTCATACTACTCCACCCTCCATCACAGTTTATAGGGCGCACTTCATTATGATGCATTTCTCTCAATGCATTTCCACCACCAGAGAGACTTTAGACGCGTTTGGTTTAATGCTCAATTAATTAGGGCATGGTAACCGCAATCAAGTCCACAATTTTCTCTCCATGTACTGTACTACTATGGAGTGCATGCATGTGTGTACCCGGGGTGGAAGCACTGCATGCATGTGTGTATGCATTATTCCCTCTAGTAATAGACGTCGTGCTATAACTACCAATGCTATTTTTCAGGCCAATCGCTAGTCGCCTTGGTCCCACGGATTTTTTTTCTTTTTTCTGAAGCGCACTGTATAAACAGTGACGGATGGAGTAGTATGAGCAGATTCAAAGAAGAGTGTATTGATGGTTGCTTCTTTAGAGCAACTTATAGTGGGAAAGGTGGGGCTTATGATTTGACTGCTCATTACTCACTATTAATGTGGCGTAATGACCGGGCTGAGACTCCCATGCGATTGTGCACTACCCCCTCGGTTCTTAAATATACTCTGGAGTTTTTGTCTTTCTAGAGATTTCAATGAGTGACTACTCAAATATTTGTCTTTTCAGAGATTTCAAATGGACTGGCACATACGGATGTATATAGACATATTTTAGAGTGTAGATTCTCTCATTTTGCTCCGTATGTAGTCACTTGTTGAAATCTCTATTAAGACGAATAGAATATTTAGGAACGGAGGGAGTACACATACGAAGCAAAATGAGTGAATCTACACTCTAAAATATGCCCGTTTGAAATTTGTAAAAAGACAAATATTTAGGAACGAAGGAGTATAATTTTGTGCATGGCACATGGACCCGGATGATGAAGAGGCTTCTGGCAATGCTATCAAGCTTCCATCATTTGTTTACATAACTGACATATTATACAAATAATTTTCCAGTGACATGAAATTGTACAATGGTGTGAGCTTTCAGCTTTTGTTTCGCGTGTCTTTCCATCGATGCTCTTTCGGAAACAATAAAAAACTAACTTCCTTGCTAATGCATGTCAATTATTAGCAGACCAGAGCTAATAATTACATCACAACTGAAGACAAAGTTGTGAGAAGGTGTTAAATTAAAATTGATCCATGCTTTCATTGGCAGCAACGTCCCCCCAGCTCTGTCTAAATCAACAAGGCATGTTGGGAAAAAAAGTAGTTGTCTGGAGCATGCAACATTCCGATCATTTTGTGCAGTTCCACTAAAATAGAGCTGAGCGTCCCTGTTCCAAAGATATCAAGTGTTATTACGATAATAGAGGACTGCTGATGAAACAATAAACACACAAATAGAAGCCGATCACCTTTGCAGTCTCTCTTAAGACTAACTAAGTGGAGAAGATTAGGCTCGGAGTTGGATGAGGAGGATAGAGCAAAACCAATCTCCCTTTGTGCAGTCGCACTGAAATGTAGAGACGTTGCCCGTGTGACATTTTAGTACAACTGCACAAAACACTCTTAAGAAAAAAGTGATTTGTGCAGTTCACCAAAAGGTCGCAATAGCAACGACGTGAAATGGATAGCCTTGTTTGCAAAAAAGAGGTAGAAAGGAAACAATTACTGGCCAATAACAGTTGATGACACATGCGACGACAAAAAAGAAGCATATTCCTTGTCCTAAGGGAAGATAACAACACGGTCGTGTTTGTCTAAAACAGTGTGAGGACGAGAATGCAATATGGAAAGTATGTCGGACGAGATACGTTTTGGGCAAAGAACTATGGAAGATCCACATGCAGCGACGTGGGAAAACGGGCAGTGGAGCAAGGCCGGAGGGAATACCTAGAGGTCGTCCGGATGTAACTAGGTGAGCGGCGGCAGGCGTTATCTACGAGCAGGTGGCGTAGGCCCTGCCGCGCCAGAGCTTGGTCAGAGAGAACGGCGTGTACCGCAGATCGGGACGTGCTGCCTCGGCGCCATCGAACGGAGAAACGATGCACTTCCTCCCTTTCCCCCAGCGGACGGGATGCGGCCGGATCAGTGACCAACGGTGAGAGAGAGAGGCCACCGCACTTCCTTTCCCCCGGCGGACGGGATGCGGCCGGATCAGTGACCAACGGTGAGAGAGCGAGAGGCCACCGCACTCCCTTTCCCCCGGCGGACGGGGTGCGGCTGGATCAGTGACCAACGGTGAGAGAGAGAGGCCACCAGAGCCTTGTGTGAGATACTCTGAAGAGCGGACTACCTTTTCCTCCATAAAAATCGTTTTATATTCTGTGTACGTGCCATTGAGTGATATAACTTTATTTAAAAATAACGCGGCAACGCGTCAAGTCGAACTTTGTTTCGTGCACGCATGGTACACAACCTCCCTAGGTAAACAACCGCTACAGGCGTTGAAATTAGCATGTGGGCTGCCATTTCATAAAGAAATGAGCTCCACCGTGTACCCGCGCGGGTGTGGCTGGGCACGAAGCGTGAGTACGTGCACGGTGCACCTATTCTCTTCTTGTATACGTACACCACCTACGTGGGGTTGTGTGAGAGAGATATAGTGTGTGGGTTCTTGAGAGTTTTTTTTGTGGGGGGGTCAATCAAAAAAATTAACATATGCAATGTGTGTGAAATAGAGTCCTGGATATAACATATATATAGAGGGGGTGATCCACGAGAAGAGAGTGGAGGTATCATCGGCTTGAGATGTCCATAGAATCGAAGAGAGGGATGATGTGTGTGTGCGCGCGCGATCGATAAAGAGTGCCATCGAATTTGTGTGTGCCCACGTCAAAGATATAGAGTGGTTAGCCTACTCGAACGTGAGATGGGACATGTGCAACTTGTCTCTGTGGCATGGATACCTACCTGCAGCGCTTGACTATCGGTGTGTGGTGGGGTGAGAGGGAGGCCCAATTAACTATAGAGGTGCAATGGCTGGTATATGTGTGGAGGAGGAGAGAGGCCTACCTCATGTATTAAGGAGATCGATCTGCCTCATGTATTAAGGGAGATCGATCGGCATCCATGCATATGTGCAGGAGATGAATAAGGTTGGGAGAGAGACAGAGCTAGAGTGTTGGAGGGGGTGGTAGTGGAGTTGCTTCTAACAAATGGTGGGATAGGCTTGCTAGACAAACGGAGGGCACGCCCGCAATATCAATAAGAGAGGAGATGGCTGCTTGTTGTCTGTGCACGTGCATGTGAGAGATGGGTCAGGAGGCATGCACGAATGATGAGGGGGGACGATGTGGTTGTGGTAAGCAAACATAACTACATAGGAAGATCAATCGCCCTTTGTAAGAGAAAGGAGAGACATAACTTGTGAGGTACGTCGATCGATGGGGGGGTAGTTAAAGTCGATCTAGGTATATGTTGGGAGATCGATCAGTATACATGCATGTGTGTGTTAGAAGCAAATGAGGCACGAGGAGAAGGATAGAGAGAGAGAGGGATGCATGTAGGAGGTGGTACGAGAGGCATACTATATCAAGGGGGAGGAGTGTGCGAGTACGAGAACGATGAAAAGAGTGGTGGGAGTGAGGCATGGACGGTGACAAGAGAAGAGGGGAAGCTTGTGTTTGTGCTGGGCACACCTGGCTAGAGAGGCATGTCGATCGATGTGTGCCGTAAAGAAGGAGATGGGGGGCCTACACACACTGTGAATGAACGACCTAAAGTGAAAAGACGAATTTGCGCGATGGAGCTAGAGAATGCTGAGGGAGGGTGAGAGGGATGCGGGCGTGTGCATGCACAAGAGAAAGTTATTGCTAGCTACAAAGATAAGAGGGTTGTGTGGGTGTAAAAGACGAATAGAGATCATATATACTTCAATATAAAAAGCGAATTCGGATACTTGAAGAATTTATCATAGTGTTTCAAACCTACGGATGTGTGAATATATATAATGGTGATACACATGGTGTGGTTATGAACATGGTATACTGCATTTAATATATTTTATCTCTACTCTTATAAAAAACGGAGTTGTTGATGATGGTGTGCCTGCCATCCTGCATTATAGGCCGTCTAATTTATATCTGGCGGATAGCAAGGAAACTATGATGGTTGAAGTTGGCAACAATCATGATTGTAGATTCTTATTGAAATAGAGAAACGAATTCAAATTTAGTTCGAATTGCAGCGGTAGTATAGACAATTGGAATGCACTAAAATGTTGGTATGAGTAGGTTACATGCATTATACAGCAAGCAAAAAAAATTAATCGGACATAACATGGGTTCATACTCCCTCCTTCCATCTATATAGGGCGTAATGAGATTTTTAAGACCGCCTTTGACTATTGACAAGATTAATAGTACATGACATGCACAATGTGAAAATTATATCATTGAAAGAACCTTTCACAGACGAATTTAACGGTGTGCTTTGTGTAAGTTGCATGTCATATATCATTGCTCTAATATTTGGGCAAAGTTAGCATCGAAAAACGCATTAGGCCCTATATAGATGGAAGGAGGGAGTAGCTTTGAATAGCATTTGTATAGTAAAACGGGGCAAGACTCTCTCTTTGTGTGGTGTGAATAGTTTTATTTTTTCGTTTTCTTTTTGGTTGAGGGAAGTGCGAATTGATTTGGTACGTACAAATACAATATTACTACATGTTAGGCTTGTCCCTAAAATTCAACCCGCGTCTTGTTATATCCTGAAAATTCAGATATCGTGCTCCCAAAACTGGCGCCTTCACAACCCGCGCCTTGCTATCCCGAAATTACAATGCGCGCGAAAACTCCCTCCAGCTGCCAAATCCCGACACGCGAAATCCCCCTTCTAACCCTGAGCCGAAAGGGCCGCTAGTTCAAATCGGTGGGGGGTACTTTTGTAACACACCCTACATTTTGGACAAGCGCGTTCCTAAGTCATGCTTCACCCCCTCCCGTCGCCCCCTTTTCGCCATTCGAAATCCCAGGCCGACATAACCTCTCCGCTCCAGCCGCGAAACTCCACCCTCCTCCATCCGCCACGTCACCGCTGCCCAGCCGGAGCCTCTTCCCCGATGACGTCGTCCACCGCAACAGCTCGACGTCCCTCGTCCACCTCCCTGGATGAGGATCCGTCGTCCATCTCGCCGTCCCGCCGGTTCAGCCGCCCCGTCCTCCACCTCCAAGGAGCTGCTCCAACGATCGCCTCGTCTATCGCGGCTGCTCCATCCCAACAGCGCCGCCTTAACCTGCTCCACCAGAACCGCAACATCCTCACCGACTCCTCGGAGGAAGCCGAGGCCTACTCGGCGCCACCAAAGAGGTTGTACACTCATTGCATCGCACCTTCTCCTTAACTCGACCTCCCGGCGCCAACGGTGCTCCATCCTGCACCCCCATGGAGCGGCTACCTTGAAGCCAGCGCCGCGGGCGACATCTCCACGACGGCTTTCCCCCAGTGCGAGGACCCTTCGGCGGCAGCATCCATACCAGCCGGATCTGCTGCTGCTGCTCCGGCACTCGCTCGATCGCTCGCTCGCCCAGCTACTGTTGCTGCTCTCCCCCTTGCTCGTGCTGCTGCTCTGCTCCGATTAAGCCACACTTCAGTCGATTTTCAGGGGTTGGGGGCTCGCCGGAGTTATGGAAGAACCACCCGCAGCGGGGACGGGGGCTCGCCGAAGAGGTACCCCACAATCTATCTTAGGGTTCAGGGTGGGGGCGGGGGGCCTAGAGGGCTGGCCGGGGCGGTGGTGGCGAGTTGTTTCGAGGCGGCGAGGCGGCGCTGGGGCCGGCGGTTCGGCCAGTGGTGGCTAGCGGCTCAGGAGGGTGCAGGTTGAAGATGAACTGCAGGCCCTCCCTAAACTACATGTCAAGTGCCCCTCTGCTACCATTGCGTTCAGTTTCGACAGTAGCATTCAGATTCCACAGTAAATTTCAGTTTCGACAGTTAACTTCAGAGTCAACAGTTTTTACCTCATCTGTTGTAGTCAGGTGGTTTTTGGTGATGTTAATTTTACATCCATTTTACATCATCTATTGGAGATTCTATTAGAATCCCACTTGAGATTGACGATGTCTGTCTTGTGCTGCTTCAGCCTTGATGTCTTACGGCTCATCGGAGCTGCTCCAATGACAGAACGATCCATCACAACAGAGCAGTGTCCTGGACGCCGTCTATAGATTCCTCAGATCTTCCTCCACACCTCCGACAGCCACCTCTGCCTCAACTGCTTCAGCGACCAACCCAATGATGCTGAGGTCAACACGGCTACGGCAAAGAGGTTGTACACTTGTTGCATCACTTATTACTATACATTCACGTCGATCCATTAGGGCTATTTTGGTTCAACAGAAAAACATCGATCCACTGGTTGTTACCATCACTCTAAATTTCTGCATGCTCTCCTTACATAATCTCACCATATTTTTTTCGTATGCATGTCAGATATTGTACATAGTCATGCTGAAGATGTAGAGAAAAAGAGAAGAGTTTTGCGCGGCAATACAATGTCATGCAGACATCGCTCCATGGTGGGTTCAATGGAAAACCCTCCCCACCCCTCTCTAGATTGTAATCCAGAGGAAGATATCTGTTCTGAGGCGGATTCGGATGCCGCTGACCACTCCTATTTACCCCCCAAGGTGTTTGCTCTACCTTGGCATGATGATGTTAGTCATAACATGCATATGTTGCCTTGCAGTGCCTACTTTGGACATCATATATGTCATCTGCTTAGTTTAGACATGTTCTGTAATGCCACCTGTTTAGTTTTTATATCATATATGGGAATTATGCAGTCTCATGTCTTTTAGCCAACCATAATATATGTGAAATGTGCAATGCCATCCTGTTTAACCAGGCATCATATATTTGAATGATATCTTGCCCATCCTTTTCTTCATTACATTTCCATTTGTCGACAATGTTTGTACATTAAACTACTCTTCCTGTGAATCAGCCATTTGGGTGGGAGATGGAAAAATCTGGAGTGAAAACAAGGCCTTCAGAGCAGACTGTGCTACCTGTCGAAGCAGATCTCTTGTTGGGTCTCGATAGCTCCTCGGAGATGGATTCAGAGACAGATGACCAGTCCTATTCCCCCACTGAGGTGTATGCTCTAACTTGGCACGGCTATACTGCTCATATCATGCATACGGTGTCTTGCATTGCATAGTTTAGACATCATATACACAATATTCAACACCATGTTCTTAGTTCAGACATCATATCGAATGCCCTCTGTTTAGCATATAAATCACATATGTGAATTAAATGATGCGATCTTGATTACTTAGATAACATGTAGGTGAATTATGTCATGCAATCATGTTTAGTTATTCATCATATCTTTGAATTATGTTATGCTATGCTATCCAGTTTAGATAGACATCATATATGTGAAATTATGTCATGCTATTCATTTTAGTTAAAAAATAAACATGTCAACTATTTCATGCCCTCTTTTTTCCACACTATCTATTGCATCTGTCTCTCATACAATGTCTGTACATTCAACTATGTTTCCTGTTTATCAGCCATTTGAATTGGACCGGGTGATGCCAGTATCTAGCGGACTAAAAACACGGTCTTCAAATAAAACAGTGCTACCTCTTGGTGGAGATAGCACCCCGGTTGTACATGCACAAGAACCAGTCCTACCACACATAACCCAAACTCTCGCAGATTGTACCCCTACTACGATGGACAGAGAACCAGCTTCACCCAATCTAACCCCAACCCCAGCCGATAGTAACCCAGTTCCTATTGACACAGCACCATCTCCACCACAGAGCTCCCAAACAAGAGCAGTTAGTAAGGCAGCTCCAGTGCCCAAAGGGCCAGTACTATCACGGCGAACCCCAACTCCACCAGTTAGTACGCCTATTCCTGTGGAGGAAGCACAACCAGCTAGTCGTAGTTTAGCATCTATCGCATTTGATGTTGTTAAATCGTATGTGCATATCTTCCCATCTTGGAAATATTATAATGAAGATGAAGGAAAATGCCAGTTGCAGGTGTTTGTCCAGGAGTTATGTGTAAGTAATGTTATTCATGGCAATTACTTTGCTTCGTCCCATACATCCTACCTCCATGATGGTTATAATACAGCAAATTTTCCCGTTTTTCTCTATAGAGAAGGACCAATTTGGAAACTCAGGATGAGGTAACCTGTGCTAATACCTCTGCTATCTTCAAGAATGCTTGGTAGCAGTATCGGAATTACCTGAAGAAAACGTACTTCACCGGCAAAGAAACTCATCAAATTCCCTTACGTTCTCCTGAGACACATTTACTGGACGATGACTGGGAACGCCTTGTTCTGTACTGGTCCCGAACCAAGAATGTGGTAAGGTCTATGAGCTCATTTTCTATTTTTAAGTATTATATTCTTGTGTCTTACTGTACTCTGTTCATGTAGAACAAGTGCCTAAACCTGAAGAACAACTGTTCTAATTTGAGATTCCATTGCTACCATAGGACATAGATATATGTTTGTTTGATGCTTTTATTATGTACTAGTACTTGGCAATAGAAGACTTGGTAGTTTAATCATGTCCACCTTAATAATGAACTGGTTCACCGAAATGAGTTTCATATACTAGTACATGCTAAACTTGTTATGTGTCTGCTTGTTTCTTCTTTTAGAATGCTGACAGAATATTGGGGAAGAGTGCCTTATTAAGAAACGGTAAAGGAAGTAATGCTGATAAGGTTCAGGATAGTGACACATCCTGTCTTGGTTTAGTGTTGGAGTTACTGGCCACTACCGCTTGCACAACCTATTCAAACTCATTGTCTGAATCAGTTCGGTTTCTTGAGTCTCAACTACAAGCTGAAAGACATCGATCAGCTGTGCTGCGAGAAAAGTGGAAGGATTGCGGAAGTCCCTGGAGCATTCAGATGCATACTTTCTGGTGCAACAGCAAGCGTTGGAGGATTTTAACACCAAATAGGACAAAGCTAATCAGCTTGCTATTGCCAGCATGGTGGATACCCAGGATAACGTTTCTTGAGCTCTTCTGAAGTTGTTTCAGTTATGCTCTTGTTTTGCTGCCGCGTTTATTTGCACTCGTGGCCAATTTTGACGGCCAGTGTATATGATATGCTGCTTTGTTCCCTATATTTGCACTGGTGGCGAACTTTGATGCCCAGTGGATGTAATACGTGTAATAGCCGTGATAGCCTAGCATTAGTTGCTTGCTTATTTATTTCCTTGTCGTCTTGTTTATTTATTTGCTTGTAGTCATTGCAGTTCTTTTTCCGCGGTTAACTAGTGGCTGCAATAACCTATTTTTTAAAACTAGGCCACAATAACCATGGGCTAATATTTACTATAGTGACACTGGGCCTCCTACGGGCCGTAGAAACAGTGGGCCTTCTACGGGCCGTAGAAACAGTAGGCCTTCTACGGGCCGTAGAAACAATGGGCCTTCTATGGGCTGTATCATCAATGGGCCTTATACGGGCCGTATGATCGATTGGCCAAACATGGGCCAATAACAAGCCGCATTATGGCCGTCATGGGCTAGAGTTGGAATCGTCCGTTCATGGGCCGACCGTAACGGTCCATCGTTAATAGGCCGTATTTGATGATGCTATGAAAACGGCCCAACGTATTAACGGACCACAAACGGGCCGACTGTAACCACGGGTTGAATTTGGCCCACAAGCAGAAAATGACAGTAACGGGCCATAAGTAAACGAATGCTGGAAATGAGCCCAAGAATAAATGGGCACTGAGAAGGCCGAAAGATAACATGGGCTGGAAACGGCCCAACGGAATAACGGGTCGTTAATGGGTATAAAGTGATACATTGTTCATTACGGGCCAGTTTCACCACAGGCCGTTAATGGGTGTAAAGTGATACACTGTTCATTACAGGCCAGTTTCACCATGGGCCATTAATAGGACAAGAGTTACATAGGGCCTCATATGGGCCGAAAGACGTCATGGGCCATACATGGGCCAGAAGTGAAAACGGGCTGGAGTCATATTGGATGGCCCAGATGACGCTACTGGGCCTAATTCGGATAGGGCGTAACGGGCCTTGGGTTAGCAGGTTGTAAATGGGCTATATGCGAAGAGGCCGTTAATAGGCTTTCCATGGGCCGGTGCTACCTCTTGAGCTTGCGTTGGATTTCCCCGAAAAGTAAAGGATGATGTAGAAGAGTAGCGTAAGTATTTCCCTCAGTTTTTGAGAACCAAGGTATCAATCTAGTAGGAGGCCACGCTCAAGTCCCTCGTACCTGCACAAAACGATAGCTACTCGCAACCAACGCGATTAGGGGTTGTCAATCCCTTCACGGTCACTTACGAGAGTGAGATCTGATAGATATAATATTTTTGGTATAGAGATGCAAAGTGAAAAGTAAACGGCAAAGTAGAAAGCAAAGCAAGATTAAAGTGATGGAGATTGATATGATGAGAATAGACCCAGGGGCCATAGGTTTCACTAGTGGCTTCTCTCAAGAGCATAAGTATTCTACGGTGGGTGAACAAATTACTGTTGAGCAATTGACAGAATTGAGCATAGTTATGATAATATCTAGGCATGATCATGTATATAGGCATCACGTCCGTGACAAGTAGACCGAAACGATTCTACATCTACTACTATTACTCCACTCATCGACCGCTATCCAGCATGCATCTAGAGTATTAAGTTAAAAACAGAGTAACGCTCTAAGCAAGATGACATGATGTAGAGAGATAAATTCATGCAATATGAAATAAACCCCATCTAGTTATCCTCGATGGCAACGATGCAATACGTGCCTTGTTGCCCCTTCTTTCACTGTGAAAGGACACCGCAAGATCGAACCCAAAGCTAAGCACTTCTCCCATGGCAAGAACTACCAATCTAGTTGGCCAAACCAAACGGATAATTCGAAGAGACTTGCAAAGATAACCAATCATACATAAAAGAATTCAGAGAAGATTCAAATATTATTCATAGATAGACTTGATCATAAACCCACAATTCATCGGTCTCAACAAACACACCGCAAAAAGAATATTACATCGAATAGATCTCCACGAGAGAGGGGGAGAACTTTGTATTGAGATCCAAAAAGAGAGAAGAAGCCATCTAGCTACTAACTATGGACCCGAAGGTCTGAGGTAAACTACTCACACTTCATCGGAGGGGCTATGATGATGTAGAAGCCCTCCGTGATGACGGCCCTCTCCGGCGGAGCTCCGGAACAGGCCCCAAGATGGGATCTCATGGATACAGAAAGTTGCGGCGGTGGAATTAGGTTTTTGGCTCCTCTTCTGATCGTTTGAGGGTACGTAGGTATATATAGGAGGAAGGAGTACGTCGGTGGAGCACCGAGGGGCCCACGAGGTAGGGGGGCGTGCCCTGGGGGGTGGGCGCGCCCCCCACCTTCGTGACCGCCTCTTTGACTCCTTGGAGTAGGGTCCAAGTCTACTGGATCACGTTCGGTGAGAAAATCACATTCCCGAGGGTTTTATTCCGTTTGGACTCCGTTTGATATTCTGTTTCGCTGAAATACTGAAATAGGAAAAAAAACAGCAATTCTGGGCTGGGCCTCCGGTTAATAGGTTAGTCCCAAAAAATAATATAAAAGAGGAAAATAAATCCCAATATAGTCCAAAACAGTAGATAATATAGCATGGAGCAATCGAAAATTATAGATACGTTGGAGACGTATCAGGCATCCCCAAGCTTAATTCCTGCTCGTCCTCGAGTAGGTAAATGATAAAAAGAGAATTTTTGATGCGGAGTGCTACTTGGCATAATTTCAATGCAAATCTTCTTAATTGTGGTATGAATATTCAGATTAGGAAGATTCAAGACAAAAGTTCATATTGACATAGAGAATAATAATACTTCAAGCAAACCAACAAAGCAATTATGTTTTCTTAAAGTAACATGGCCAAAGAAAGTTCATCCCTACAAAATCATATAGTTTAGTCATGCTCCATTTTTGTCACACAAGAATGCTCTCATCATGCACAATCCCGATGACAAGCCAAGCAATTGTTTCATACCTTAATAATTTCAAACTCATAAACTTTCACGCAATACATGAGCGTGAGCCATGGATATAGCACTATGGGTGGAATAGAATATAATGATTGGGGTTATGTGGAGAAGACAAAAAGGAGAAAGTCTCACATCAATGAGGCTAATCAATGGGATATGGAGATGCCCACCGATTGATGTTAATGCAAGGAGTAGGGATTGTCATGCAACGGATGCACTAGAGCTATAAATGTATGAAAGCTCAACAAAAGAAACTAAGTGGGTGTGCATCCAACTTGCTTTCTCACAAAGACCTAGGCACTTGAGGAGGCCCATTGTTGGAATATACAAGCCAAGTTCTATAATGAATATTCCCACTAGTATATGAACGTGATAACTCAAGAGACTCTCTATATGAAGAACATGGTGCTACTTTGAAGCACAAGTGTGGAAAAAAGGAATAGTAGCATTGCCCCTTTTTAGTTATTATTTTTTTGGAACTTTTCTTTTTTTTGGCCTTTATTTTTTTGGGACAATGCTCTATTGAATGATGATCATCACACTTTTATTTATTTACAACTCAATGATTACAACTCGATACTAGAACAAAGTATGACTCTATATGGATGCCTCCGGCGGTGTACCGGGATATGCAATGAATCAAGAGTGACAAGTATGAAAAAATTATGAATGGTGGCTTTGCCACAAATACTACGTCAACTACATGATCATGCTAAGCAATATGACAGTGATGAATGTGTCATGATAAACTGGATGGTGGAAAGTTGCATGGCAATATATCTCAAAATGGCTATGGAAATGCCATAATAGGTAGGTATGGTGGCTGTTTTGAGGAAGATATAAGGAAGTTTATGTGTGAAAGAGCGTATCATATCACGGGGTTTGGATGCACCGGCGAAGTTTGCATCAACTCCCGATGTGAGAAAGGGCAATGCATGGTACCGAAGAGGCTAGCAATGATGGAAGGGTGAGAGTGCGTATAATCCATGGACTCAACATTAGTCATAAAGAACTCATATACTTATTGCAAAAATCTACAAGCCATCAAAAACCAAAGTATTACGTGCATGCTCCTAGGGGATAGATTGGTAGGAAAAGACCATAGCTCGTCCCCGACCGCCACTCATAAGGAGGACAATCAAATAACACCTCATGTTTCAAATTTGTTGCATAACGTTTACCATACGTGCATGCTACGGGACTTGCAAACTTTAAATCAAGCACCTCTCAAATTCACAATTACTCTACTAGCATGACTTTGATATTACTACCTCCATATCTCAAAACAATTATCAAGCATCCAACTTTTCTTAGTATTCAACACACTCAAAAGAAAGTTTCACAAATCTTGAATACCAAGCATGTTATTATTAAGCAAATTACCATGCTATTAAGACTCTAAAAATAATTTAAGTGAAGCATGAGAGATCAATAGTTTCTTTAAAACAAATCCACCACCGTGCTCTAAAAAAATCTAAGTGAAGCACATAGAGCAAAATTATAACGCTCAAAAGATATAAGTGAAGCACATAGAGCAAAACTACATAGCTCAAAAGATATAAGTGAAGCACATAGAGTATTCTATCAAATTCTAATTCATGTATGGCTCTCTCAAAAGGTGTGTACAACAAGGATTATTGTGTCACACTAACACACAAAGACACAATAATACAAGACGCTCCAAGCAAAACACATATCATGTTGGTGAATAAAAATATAGCTCCAAGTAAATTACCAATGGAAGTGGACGAAAGAGGGGATGCCTTCCAGGGCATCCCCAAGCTTTGACTTTTTGGTGTCCTTGGATTATATTGGGGGTGCGATGGGCACCCCCGAGCTTAGGATCTTGCCACTCCTTGTTCCATAATCCATCACAAGAATTCACCCAAAACTTGAAAACTTCACAACACAAAACTTAAAGTAGAAAACTTGTGAGCTCCGTTAGCGAAAGAAAACAAAAAACCACTTCAAGGTACTGTAATGAACTCATTCTTTATTTATATTGGTGTTAAACCTACTGTATTCCAACTTATATGGATTATAAACTATTTTACTAACCATAGATTCATCAAAATAAGCAAACAACACACGAAAAACAGAATCTGTCAAAAACAGAACAGTCTATAGTAATCTGTAGCTAGCGCAATATCTGCAACCCCAAAAATTCTAAAATAAATTGCCGGACGTGAGGAATTTATCTATTAATCATCTGCAAAAATAATTAACTAAATAGCACTCTCCAAATAAAAATGACAGCAGTTCTCATGAGCGCTAAAGTTTCTGTTTTTTACAGCAAGTTCAACAAGACTTTCCCCAAGTCTTCCCAACGGTTCTGCTTGGCACAAACACTAACTAAACACAAAAACACAACCAAAACAGAGGCTAAATAATTTATTTATTAAATAACAGAAAGTATAAATATTGGGTTGACTCCCAACAAACGCTTTTCTTTAAAGCCTTATAGCTAGGCATTGATAATTTTAATGATGCTCACATGAAAGACAAGAATTGAAGCACAAAAGGAGCATCATAAAGCATGTGAAAAACACATCTAATTCTAACATACTTCCTATGCATAGGCATCTTATAGGCAAAGAAATTATCAAGGCAAGCAAAAACTAGCATATGCAAGGAAGAGGAAAGAAACAATAGCAATCTCAACATAACGAGAGGTAATTTAGTAACATGAAAATTTCTACAACCATATTTTCCTCTATCATAGTAATTACATGTAGTATCATAAGAAACTTCAACAATATAGCTATCACATAAAATATTCTCATCATGATCCACATGCATGCAAAGTTGGCACTTTTCCGAAATAGTGGGATTAACATTAACTAAAGTCATGACCTTCCCAAACGCACTTTTATCAAAAACTTCATAAGATTGAACATTCTATAAATATGTGGGATCTAAAGTTGACATTCTTCCAAAACCACTTTCAATATTATTGCAAACATTATAATCAATCTCATATTCATCATGGGGTTTAAATAAATTTTCAAGATCAAAAGAAGAATCACCCCAATCATGATCATTGCAACAAGTAGAGGACATAACAAAACTAGCATCCCCAAGCTTAGGGTTTTGCATATTAATAGCACAATTGTCATTAATAGAATTTATAATAACATCATTGCAATCATGCTTTTTATTCAAAGATCTATCATGAATCACTTCATAACATACTTCATCGCGATTTTCAGATTCACGAATTTCAAGCAAAACTTCATAAAGATAATCTAGTGCACAAAAATCACAAGCAATTGGTTCAACATAACTGGATCTCTTAAAAAGATTAGCAAGTGGATGAGGATCCATAAATCTTAGGTTCTCTGTTTAGTAATAAATAAATGACTATTCCAACCATATGAGCAAACAAAAGGCAAGAGAGAAAAAGGAAAACGGAGAAAGAGAAGGAGAAGGAGATTGAGAAAGAGAGGGCGAATAAAACGGCAAGGGTGAAGTGGGGGAGAGGAAAATGAGAGGCAAATGGCAAATAATGTAATGCGAGAGATAGGGATTGTGATGGGTACTTGGTATGTTGACTTCTTGCGTAGACTCCCTAGCAACGGCGCCAGAAATTCTTCTTGTTACCTCTTGAGCTTGCGTTGGATTTCCCCGAAGAGGAAAGGATGATGCAGCAGAGTAGCGTATGTATTTCCCTCAGTTTTTGAGAACCAAGGTATCAATCCAGTAGGAGGCCACGCTCATGTCCCTCGTACCTGCACAAAATGATAGCTACTCGCAACCAACGCGATTAGGGGTTGTCAATCCCTTCACGGTCACTTACGAGAGTGAGATCTGATAGATATAATATTTTTGGTATTTTTGGTATAGAGATGCAAAGTGAAAAGTAAAAGGCAAAGTAGAAAGCAAAGCAAGATTAAAGTGATGGAGATTGATATGATGAGAATAGACTCGGGGGCCATAGGTTTCACTAGTGGCTTCTCTCAAGAGCATAAGTATTCTACGGTGGGTGAACAAATTATTGTTGAGCAATTGACAGAATTGAGCATAGTTATGAGAATATCTAGGCATGATCATGTATATAGGCATCACGTCCGTGACAAGTAGACCGAAACGATTCTGCATCTACTACTATTACTCCACTCATCGATCGCTATCCAGCATGCATCTAGAGTATTAAGTTAAAAACAGAGTAACGCTTTAAGCAAGATGACATGATGTAGAGAGATAAATTCATGCAATATGAAATAAACCCCATCTTGTTATCCTCGATGGCAACGATGCAATATGTGCCTTGCTGCCCATTCTGTCACTGGGAAAGGCACCGCAAGATCGAACCCAAAGCTAAGCACTTCTCCCATGGCAAGAACTACCAATCTAGTTGGCCAAACCAAACGGATAATTCGAAGAGACTTGCAAAGATAACCAATCATACATAAAAGAATTCAGAGAAGATTCAAATATTAGTCATAGATAGACTTGATCATAAACCCACAATTCATCGGTCTCAACAAACACACCGCAAAAAGAAGATTACATCGAATAGATCTCCACGAGATAGGGGGAGAACTTTGTATTGAGATCCAAAAAGAGAGAAGAAGTCATCTAGCTACTAACTATGGACCCAAAGGTCTGAGGTAAACTACTCACACTTCATCGGAGGGGCTATGATGATGTAGAAGCCCTCCGTGATGACGGCCCTCTCCGGCGGAGCTCCGGAACAGGCCCCAAGATGGAATCTCGTGGATACAAAAAGTTGCGGCGGTGGAATTAAGTTTTTGGCTCCTCTTCTGATCGTTTGGGGGTACGTAGGTATATATAGGAGGAAGGAGTACGTCGGTGGAGCACCGAGGGGCCCACGAGGCAGGGGGCGCGCCCTAGGGGGTGGGCGCGCCGCCCACCCTCGTGACCGCCTCTTCGACTCCTCGGAGTAGGGTCCAAGTCTCCTGGATCACGTTCGGTGAGAAAATCACGTTCCTGAAGGTTTTATTCTGTTTGGACTCCGTTTGATATTCTGTTTCTCCGAAATCCTGAAATTGGCAAAAAAACAGCAATTCTAGGCTGGGCCTCCGGTTAAAAGGTTAGTCCCAAAAAATAATATAAAAGTGGAAAATAAAGCCCAATATAGTCCAAAACAGTAGATAATATAGCATGGAGCAATCAAAAATTATAGATATGTTGGAGACGTATCAGCTGGCCCGCCACCTTTTGACCAAGTCAAACGGGCCGGCCTTTTCACAGGAATGGGCCTCTGTTGGGCCGCGCCACATGTCGATGTATCATAGGCCCCTATCTGACCCACTGACGAGCTGACACGTGTTTCGTCCGGCCAATAAGAATTTTACACGTGGAAATTTCCCATTGGTCAGGGATGTTAACGGGTTATCGGATCCAAAACCCGACCCGATAGCTTAACGGTGTTCCGTTATGGTGGATGCCACGTGTCGGTCACCCTTGATGAAAGCACTTCTGTGACACGCGATTTATCATCATGGAAGTGGACACTTCCGTGATGATAATTTTGGTAATGTCATGGAACACTTCTATGACAACACAGGTATGACTATCTTGATTCTGTCATAAATTTGTCATGGATGTACATGCATGACAAAAAACGCGACCTACTGTGACAAACACGTATCATCACGGAAGTGTATTTTTTTGTAGTGCTCGTCATGTACATACTTTGACGTTGTATATACTGTGATAAGTAATAAAGCAGGACCTCTGTCCTTTTCCTCTTCAAAGGTCATATATCTTTACTATTTTTCATGACTATTAAGGAGCTGATCATATCTGAATTTATCTTAACTTTTCTGGTTTATCTTATGATCGTATTCGAATCTAGCTGTAAACCTCATGATCACTTGGGGGCTTCCTGTTCAAACATAGGTCGTATTCGAACCAAAGAGAACATAGTTGTTGTAACCCTCTTGATCGGCTCAAAGCCAAACTCACTAGGGGGCTTCTTGATCGTATCCGAATCATAGCTTAACCCCTTTTGGGTCTGACTTGGATCGTATTCGAATCAGGGTCATTAAAAACCTCTCAAGGTCATTTGGGGGCTTCCTGTTCAAACATAGGTCGTATTCGAACCAAAGAGAACATAGCTGTCGGTACCCTCTTGATCGGCGCAACGCCAAAGCCACTGGGGGCTATATGATCGTATTCGAATCTTAGCTTAAACCCCTTTGGTCCAGTTTACTGATCGTATTCGAATCAGAAACCCCAACTTTCAGTTACAAAGTTAATTTATAGTGTTTGCAATCTGCTATTTGTCTTACTGGTCTTTGTTGTCTCAAATTTAAACGGTCAGCCCAGTATTTTCACCGGCTTGATTATTTGACAATAAGCCGCCAAGGCATAATGGTCATCAGGCATGAAGAAGCATTGACTTCTCAAAAAAGGATTGGATCATCAACCTCATCACCCGGGTCATATAAACCGGTGGTCCAGATGCAAAGAATACAGGTATGACTGTTATTTATGAATAGTTTTTTCCTATGTTTTTTGTTAATCAAAGGTTATTTCAACCTTGTTTACTTTTACATTGGTATCTGTTTTTTCTACTATGATAAAACCATTGGTCATGTACCGGATGTTCTGACCCGTTCGGTGCTAAACTGCCAAGACAGTTTTTTCTTTTTTCTACAGGAACAGAGCCGAAACATGATAGAGATAACCATAAATGTGACGCATATATTGACATCAGGAAGCAAAGATTCACACACGGCATCTTATGCACGATGGCATAGGCAAAATATGCAGTTGTTTCAAGCTAAATCTATTACAAGGCTTTAAAGAGCCCACAAGATGGTTATCACTTTTCCCTCACCGGTTCACCTCCTTCTGCTAATTGGAAGCTGGGATTGGACCAGTCAAAACCGTTCACGGCAATGAATTCTGCTTTATCATCAATCAGGCCAGCCGGGTCATCTTCATGGCAAATGTATGTTGACGAACCGGCGGGATAAGATCTGTCACATTATAAGAGGGAGTCGCCATCTTCTTATTTTGCAAATCAAAACCTGGCTGATATTTGTCAATATTGGTCTCATCTCCAAGAACAGTAGCTTGAGGTCGAACTCCCCTCACGCAGGCAATGAAGTCATCCTGCTCAAATAGAGACCCGTCTTCCTTCCCAGTCGGGTACCCCCTAGCTACATCCACTGGGTCTAGATCTGGCACCCAGGCTTTGGAGCGGCTCAAGGCAGTCAAGGCTCCGGCTCTGGCACAGGATCGTTTGACCTCTTGAAACCTAGCGGGTAAGATTGACGGTTTTTTCAAAGCATCGCTCAGCCGATTGGGTCCTTGGTTGGCAGGTGAGATGGTGACAAGTGCTCATTGAGTGCCAGTGTACAATTTCTCCACCAAGGTATAAACCGCCTTTAGTTTGGTCACACTATCTTGTCTTAGATTTTTGTTGTGTTGACCTGCGAGTATTAAACTAAGGCTCAGCGACGGCTTATATTTCGGGTCAAAAGAAGGTATAAAAGATCAGTACAGATGGCTTACCAAAGATGGCGGAAACCATTTGAGACACCCGGTTCTTTAACCGGGTAAGCTCCGTGGTAACCTCCTCAAGAGCCGCTTCAGCTTTTTCGGCGCGTTGTGTCGGCAGCGTCTTTTCTTCAGCCCAGGATTTCTTTTTGGCAGTCAAGCTGGTTTTCAATTTTTTTGTCGAGCTAACACGGTGGGAGTCCCCGGCTCAACAAAACGGCTTCCAGTGATCAGAACGTCATGGTCAGACAATGATGGCGGGTTGGCCAAGCTGGATGGTCCGGCGGTAGAGGGATTAACGACGGTATCATCAGCTGGCGGCTCAGGAGGATCCAAATGAGCATTGGCAGCCGGGTCTTCTGGTGCTTCAGTTCGAGGGGGAGAAGTTGGCATGGCCGGTTCAGGTGCAAGGACTGACGGGTCTTCCGCCGGCTTAGTCACCTTGGCCTTCTTAGACTTGGCTTGACCACTAAGAAAGAGGTTATGAGACAGTTGGTACAAAGATGCAGTTTGAAAGACACGGAGGAAAGATGAATTCTTCCTTACCCAAGGGCAGTCTTGAAGACGGGAAATTGAGTCTGAGAAGAGTCGCCAGAAGAGCGAGAAACCTCCTGCAAAGGTAAAATAAAGTTAGTGATGCAAGAGAATAGACTCATTCATAAAAGCAGAAGATAAAGTTAAAAGAGACCTCATTCTGATGTTTTTGAGGAGTTTGTTGTACAATGGAAGGCGGTTCATCGTCATTCCGGGCCTGACGGTGTCTCTCATGTTGTTGTTTCTTCAAAAGAAAATGAGGGTCCAAATAAGCTAAAGGGTGTGAAAACCTTACTTTCTGGGTTACCAGTCGAACTTTCTGTCTTGGCAAATGGGATGAGTCGGAGGAAATAGTTACCTCTTATTCTACGGCCTGACTGGCCCCCGTGTCGTCCTGGCAATAGTCAGTGTTAATAAGGTTATTAAAAAACTGGCCAGGGGAGTCAAGGGCTACCTCCGACTCAAAATCATCGTCAAGCTTCAACAGGTCCTCAGCAGTGCTCTTTTTCTTTTTGGACCTCCGGGTCGTCTTCTTGGCGGTACTGGTGGCGGCTTTGGCCTTCTTGGCGGCTTCATGATCATACTTGGCTTTCTAGAAGTCAGATTTGGCCTGTAAACAAGTAAAACAAGATGGAAGGTCAGGTGCTACCTCTTTTAGCACTATGTTGGTTTTCCCCGAAGAGGAAGGGATGATGCAGCAAAGTAGCATAAGTATTTCCCTCAGTTTTTGAGAACCAAGGTATCAATCCAGTAGGAGGCTACGCGCGAGTCCCTCGCACCTGCACAAAACAAATAAATCCTCGCAACCAACGCAAATAGGGGTTGTCAATCCCTATAGGGCCACTTACGAGAGTGAGATCTGATAGATATGATAAGATAATATTTTTGGTATTTTTATGATAAAGATGCAAAGTAAAATAAAGGCAAAGTAAATAGCAAAGTAAATAACTAAGTAGTAGGAGATCAATATGATAAAGATAGACCCGGGGGCCATAGGTTTCACTAGTGTCTTCTCTCGAGAGCATAAGTATTCTACGGTGGGTGAACAAATTACTGTTGAGCAATTGACAGAATTGAGCATAGTTATGAGAATATCTAGGTATGATCATGTATATAGGCATCACGTCCGAGACAAGTAGACCGACTCCTGCCTGCATCTACTACTATTACTCCACTCATCGACCGCTATCCAGCATTCATCTAGAGTATTAAGTTAAAAACAGAGTAACGCCTTAAGCAAGATGACATGATGTAGAGGGATAGACTCATGCAATATGAAGAAAACCCCATCTTGTTATCCTCGATGGCAACAATACAATACGTGCGTTGCTACCCTTACTGTCACCGGGAAAGCACACCGCAAGATTGAACCCAAAGGTAAGCACTTCTCCCATTGCAAGAAAGATCTATATAGTAGGCCAAACAAACTGATAATTCGAAGATACTTGCAAAGATAACCAATCATACATAAAAGAATTCAGAGAAGATTCTAATATTATTCATAGATAGACTTGATCATAAACCCACAATTCATCAGCCTCAACAAACACACCGCAAAAAGAAGATTACATCGAATAGATCTCCACAAGAGAGGGGGAGAATATTGTATTGAGATCCAAAAAGAGAGAAGAAGCCATCTAGATACTAACTATGGACCCGTAGGTCTGAGGTAAACTACTCACACTTCATCGGAAGGGCTATGGTGTTGATCTAGATGCCCTCTGTGATCGATGCCCCCTCCGGCGAAGCTCCGGAATAGGCCCCAAGATGGGATCTCGTGGATACAGAAAGTTACGGCGGTGGAATTAGGGTTTTGGCTCCGTATCTGAACGTTTGGGGGTACATGGGTATATATAGGAGGAAGAAGTACATCGGTGGAGCAACAGGGGGCCCACGAGGGTGGAGGGCGCGCCTGGGGGGGTAGGCGCGCCCCCCTACCTCGTGGCCTCCTGTTACGTGTCTTGACGTAGGGTCCAAGTCTCCTGAGTTGTATTCGATGAGAAAATCATGTTCCCGAAGGTTTCATTCCGTTTGGACTCCGTTTGATATTCCTTTTCTTCGAAACCCTAAAACAGGAAAAAACAGCAATTCTGGGTTGGGCCTCCGGTTAATAGCTTAGTCCCAAAAATAATATAAAAGTGGATAATAAAGCCCAATAATGTCCGAAACAGTAGATAATATAGCATGGAGCAATCAAAAATTATAGATACGTTCGAGACGTATCAAGCATCCCCAAGCTTAATTCCTGCTCGTCCTCGAGTAGGTAAATGATAAAAACAGAATTTTTGATGCGGAGTGCTACTTGGCATAATTTTAATGTAATTCCTCTTAATTGTGGTATGAATATTCAGATCCGAAAGATTCAAGACAAAAGTTCATATTGACATAAAAATGATAATACTTCAAGCATACTAACAAAGCAATTATGTCTTCTCAAAATAACATGGCTAAAGAAGTTATCCCTACAAAATCATATAGTCTGGCTATGCTCTATCTTCAGCACACAAAATATTTAAATCATGCACAACCCCGATGACAAGCCAAGCAATTGTTTCATACTTTTGACATTCTCAAAACTTTTTCAATCTTCACGCAATACATGAGCGTGGGCCATGGATATAGCACTATAGGTGGAATAGAGTGGTGGTTGTGGAGAAGACAAAAAGGAGAAGATAGTCTCACATCAACTAGGCGTATCAACGGGCTATGGAAATGCCCATCAATAGATATCAATGTGAGTGAGTAGGGATTGCCATGCAACGGATGCACTAGAGCTAATAGTATGTGAAAGCTCAAAAAGAAACTAAGTGGGTGTGCATCAAACTTGCTTGCTCATGAAGACCTAGGGCAATTTAAGGAAGCCCATCATTGGAATACACAAGCCAAGTTCTATAACAAAAAATTCCCACTACTATATGAAAGTGATAACATGAGAGACTCTCTACTATGAAGATCATGGTGCTATTTTGAAGCACAAATGTGGTAAAAGGATAGTAACATTGTCCCTTCTCTCTTTTTCTCTCAATTTTTTTATTTTTTTTATTTGGGCCTTTTCTCTTTTTTTATGGCCTCTTTTCTTTCTCTTTTTTTATTTGGGCTTCTTTGGCCTCTTTTATTTATTTTTCTTCTGGAGTCTCATCCCGACTTGTGGGGGAATCATAGTCTCCATCATCCTTTCCTCACTGGGACAATGCTCTAATAATGATGATCATCACACTTTTATTTTCTTACAACTCAACAATTACAACTCGATACTTAGAACAAAATATTACTCTATGTGAATGCCTCCAGCGGTGTACCAGGATATGCAATGATGCATGAGTGACAAGTATGAAAGAATTATGAACGGTGGCTTTGCCACAAATACTATGTCAACTACATGATCATGCTAAGCAATATGACAATGATGGAGTATGTCATAATAAATAGAATGGTGGAAAGTTGCATGGCAATATATCTCGGAATGGCTATGGAAATGCCATAATAGGTAGGTATGGTGGCTGTTTTGAGGAAGGTATATGGTAGGTGTATGATACCGGCGAAAGGTGCGCGGTATTAGAGAGGCTAGCAAAGGTGGAAGGGTGTGAGTGCGTATAATCCATGGACTCAACATTAGTCATAAAGAACTCATATACTTATTGCAAAAATCTACAAGTTATCAAAGCAAAGTATTACGCGCATGCTCCTAGGGGGATAGATTGGTAGGAAAAGACCATCGCTCGTCCCCGACCGCCACTCATAAGGAAGACAATCAATAAATAAATCATGCTCCGACTTCATCACATAACGGTTCACCATACGTGCATGCTACGGGAATCACAAGCTTCAACACAAGTATTTCTCAAATTCACAACTACTCAACTAGCACGACTTTAATATCACCATCTCCATATCTCAAAACAATTATCAAGTATCAAACTTCTCATAGTATTCAACACACTCATAAGAAAGTTTTATTATTAATCTTGTATACCAAGCATATTAGGATTTTAAGCAAATTACCATGCTATTAAGACTCTCAAAATAATCTAAGTGAATCATGAGAGATCAATAGTTTCTATAAAACAAATCCACCACTGTGCTCTAAAGATATAAGTGAAGCACTAGAGCAAAATTATATAACTCAAAAGATATAAGCGAAGCACATAGAGTATTCTAACAAATTCCAAATCATATATGGCTCTCTCAAAAGGTGTGTACATCAAGTATGATTGTGGTAAACTAACAAGCAAAGACTCAAATCATACAAGATGCTCCAAGCAAAACACATATCATGTGGCGAATAAAAATATAGCTCCAAGTAAAGTTACCGATAGAAGTAGATCAAAGAGGGGATGCCTTCCGGGGCATCCCCAAGCTTTGGATTTTAGGTGTCCTTAGATTATCTTGAGGGTGTCATGGGCATCCTCAATCTTAGGATCTTGCCACTCCTTGTTCCATAATCCATCAAATCTTTACCCAAACTTGAAAACTTCACAACACAAAACTTAAAGTAGAAAATCTCGTGAGCTCCGTTAGCGAAAGAAAACAAAAGACCACTTCAAGGTACTATAATGAACTCATTCTTTATTTATATGGGTGTTATACCTACTGTATTCCAACTTCTCTATGGTTTATAAACTATTTTAGTAGCCATAGATTCATCAAAATAAGCAAACAAAACACGAAAAACAT
The DNA here is from genome assembly GCF_056163025.1 of Triticum urartu. Taxonomy (NCBI): domain Eukaryota; kingdom Viridiplantae; phylum Streptophyta; class Magnoliopsida; order Poales; family Poaceae; genus Triticum; species Triticum urartu. The sequence continues at coordinate 41,526,581 of NC_141875.1, forward strand.
AATCTGTCAAAAACAGAACAGTCTGTACTAATCTGTAGCTAGTGCAAGATCTGGAACCCCAAAAATTCTAAAATAAATTTCTGGACGTGAGGAATTTATATATTAATCTTCTGAAAAAATAATTAACTAAATAGCACTTTCCAAATAAAAATGACAGCAGTTCTCGTGAGCGCTAAAGTTTCTGTTTTTTACAGCAAGTTGAACAAGACTTTCCCCAAGTCTTCCCAACCGTTCTATTTGGCACAAACACTAACTAAACACAAAAAACACAACCAAAAAAGAGGCTAGGTAATTTATTTATTACTAAACAGGATAAAAAAGTAAGGAATAAAAATAAAATTGGGTTGCCTCCCAACAAGCGATATCGTTTAACGCCCCTAGCTAGGCATAACAAGCAAGAATAGATCTAGGTATAGCCATCTTTGGTAGGCAATCCATAAGTGGCTCTCATAATATATTCATAAGGTAATTTAATTTTCTTTCTAGGAAAGTGTTCCATGCCTTTCCTTCATGGAAATTTAAATCTAATATTTCCTTCTTTCATATCAATAATTGCACCAATCGTTCTAAGGAAAGGTCTACCAAGAATAATAGGACATGAAGGATTGCAATCTACGTCAAGAATGATAAAATCTACGGGCACATAATTCCTATTTGCAACAATAAGAACATCATTAATTCTTCCCATAGGATTCTTAATAGTGGAATCCGCAAGGTGCAAGTTTAGAGAGCCTTTCTTCTTTTGCATGTCACACAAATCAACGAAGCTATTTAGATGGGTAGCGGCATCTTCACTAGGAAGGCCGGAGAACGGATCTTTCATAACAAGATTCAGCAAAGCAGCATTAATTTCACAAGATTCAGCATCGGTAAGAGGAGCAATCGGAGTGCTAATAAAATCATTGTTGTTGGTATTGGTGAAGTCACACAATTTAGTATTATCTTGAGCCATCGTGACAAGCAAGCAAACTAACACACAAGCAAATAAAAAGCAAGAGGGCAAAAAGAGGCAAATAGAGGGAGGATAGAGAGAGAGGGCAAATAAAACGGCAAGGGTGAAGTGGGGGAGAGGAAAACGAGAGGCAAATGGCAAATAATTTAATGCGGGAGATAAGGGTATGTGATGGGTACTTGGTATGTTGACTTTTGCGTAGACCTCCCCGGCAACGGCGCCAGAAATCCTTCTTGCTACCTCTTTTAGCACTGCGTTGGTTTTCCCCGAAGAGGAAGGGATGATGCAGCAAAGTAGCGTAAGTATTTCCCTCAGTTTTTGGAAACCAAGGTATCAATCCAGTAGGAGGCTACACGCGAGTCCCTCGCACCTGCACAAAACAAATAAATCCTCGCAACCAACGCAAATAGGGGTTGCCAATCCCTATAGGGCCACTTACGAGAGTGAGATCTGATAGATATGATAAGATAATATTTTTGGTATTTTTATGATAAAGATGCAAAGTAAAATAAAGGCAAAGTAAATAACTAAGTAGTAGGAGATCAATATGATAAAGATAGACCCGGGGGCCATAGGTTTCACTAGTGGCTTCTCTCGAGAGCATAAGTATTCTACGGTGGGTGAACAAATTACTATTGAGCAATTGTTAAAATTGAGCATAGTTATGAGAATATCTAGGTATGATCATGTATATAGGCATCACGTCCGAGACAAGTAGACCGACTCCTGCCTGCATCTACTACTATTACTCCACTCATCAACCACTATCCAGCATGCATCTAGAGTATTAAGTTAAAAACAAAGTAACGCCTTAAGCAAGATGACATGATGTAGAGGGATAGACTCATGTAATGTGAAGAAAACCCCATCTTGTTATCCTCGATGGCAACAATACAATACGTGCCTTGCTGCCCTTACTGTCACCGGGAAAGGACGCCGCAAGATTGAACCCAAAACTAAGCACTTCTCCCATTGCACAAAAGATCAATCTAGTAGGCCAAACCAAACTGATAATTCGAAGAGACTTGCAAAGATAACCAATCATCCATAAAAGAATTCAGAGAAGATTCAAATATTATTCATAGATAGACTTGATCATAAACCCACAATTCATCGGTCTCAACAAACACACCACAAAACGAAAATTACATCGAATAGATCTCCACAAGAGAGGGGGAGAACATTGTATTGAGATCCAAAAAGAGAGAAGAAGCCATCTAGCTACTAAATATGGACCCGTAGGTCTGAGGTAAACTATCACACTTCATCGGAAGGGCTATGGTGTTGATGTAGAAGCCCTCCGTGATCGATGCCCCCTCCGGCGGAGCTCCGGAATAGGCCCCAAGATGGGATCTCGTGGATACAGAAAGTTACCGCGGTGGAATTAGGGTTTTGGCTCCGTATCTGATCGTTTGGGGGTAGGTGGGTATATATAGGAGGAAGAAGTACGTCAGTGGAGCAACAGGGGGCCTACGAGGGTGGAGGGCGCCTGGGGGGGGGGGGGGTAGGCGCGCCCCCCTACCTTGTGGCCTCCTGTTACGTCTCTTGATGTAGTGTCCAAGTCTCCTGAGTTGTATTCGATGAGAAAATCACGTTCCCGAACGTTTCATTCCGTTTGGACTCCGTTTGATATTCCTTTTCTTTGAAACCCTAAAACAGGCAAAAACAGCAATTATGGGTCGGGCCTCCGATTAATAGGTTAGTCCCAAAAATAATATAAAAGTGGATAATAAAGCCTAATAATGTCCAAAACAGTAGATAATATAGCATGGAGCAATCAAAAGTTATAGATACGTTGGAGACGTATCATTAGGCAAGTATTTAAGACTGCTGACGATAATACAAAGAGAAAGAGGTCAGGGGTTCTTTACCTCTGGCGCCGGGTTATGTTTGCAGAAGGGGTTTAACCCGACTTTACTACAGTCTTCATATTTGCCGTTCACCAGAAGGGTCGACATTGAAACAATATCTTCTTCAGTTAGTTGAACGGAGCTGTGACGAAGAGAGTCATCTGGGCCTCCACCATATTCATACATCAATTTGGATCGGCGGCTTAGAGGGATGACCCGCCACGCGACCCAGCAACGAGTCAATTCAACTCCGGTTAAGCCGTTCCCCAATAAGGTGTTAATCCTTTTAATTGATAGAATAAGGTTCTTGTGTTCAGTGGCAGTAAGCTTGTCAGGGAGCGAAAATTTGGAATCTAGACGATCCGTGCGATAACCCGGCAGTGGTTTCTCGTTGGCTGGTGTGAAGTGTCTTGACAGTACATCCAGGTCTAATTCCAGTCTTTGGGATGACTCGGCAAGACTATTAGGGGGAAGACGGCGCCCTGTCGGCGCTGAATTGAGATGTGTCCAAGTTCTAAACTAGGGCCATTGGTACACTCGTTCTGGCGGTTCAGATAAAAATACTCTCTAAAGAGCTCCACAGTCGGTTCTTCTCGAAGATACACCTCACAGAGAACTTGGAAATTGCAGATATTGGATATGGAATTGGGCCCGAGATCTTGAGTGTGGAGTCTGAAAAAATGGAGAACATCTTTGAAGAACTTTCAGCCGGGTGGTGAAAAGCCTCGATTCATGTGGTCAGAAAAGACAATGACTTCACCATCTTTGGGATTGGGTCGTTCCTCGTCCGGGTCAGGTGCACGGCAAGACATAACATTCTTCCCTGGCAAAAAACCTATGGTGAAGAATTCCTTCAGATTGTTCTTAGTTACTATGGAAGGGACACAGTTGCAGACGGTCGATGCTTTTGACGGCATGATGATCAAAAGGCGAACTGAAAGGAAAGTAATATACCGGTTCAATTCAATGGTGAAATTAACAGTTAAATGATGATGGTGCAAATAGGCAATGGCGGCTTAAGTAAGGGCTAATGTCATATAAGGGAAAAGTAAGACGGCGTCATAAGCCGCCATGACTACGGACATTTGAAGGAAATCAAAGACATAATTTGCTAAGTGTTAAAGCAAACAAGTTTCCTAATTTTTTGATATTATTCTGGATCAAAGGGTCGTTCAAAATGGAAATATTCTAGACCTAAAAATCAAGCACAGATGAGTTCATGAGCTCTAATGAGGCCTTTGAACCAGAGAAAGGGATCTGTTGGAATCGAGGATGGGCACAAAACAACTACCGCATGAATACATGTTCTCTTTGGATCAAGAAGAAGCCGTAGTGGAAGAACTACAAGGAAACCGTGATGAACTATGAAGAACACGCAGAAACCTAGAAACCCTAATGCGGATCTGAGGAGCGGGAAGATGAGAACTTACAACCACGGATCTTCTGCGGAGGTCGCCGCCGTTCTCTGGACAGATTCAGGTTGATGCAGCGGCCAAGGTCGACGGAGACAGAGGTGAAACGCGATGGCGGCGGAGCTTGAGCAGCGGGAGGGTTGCGAGAGGAAGAAGATGAAGAAGAGAGAAGAATGAGAAAGACTGGGGCGTGCCTATTTATAAGGGGATAAGCAAACAGGCAAGCACGGAAATCGAGGAAGACTCAAATAATGACTATCCAACTAAACGGACGCCTCGATTCTCGGAAGACATTAAAAGATAAAGATCCGTTGAGGATGACGTCATAACAGTTTTTTGTGTTTTCAGAAGATGACGTCACGGCGGGTTACAGAATTTTTACAGAGATAGGAAGATGGATTTCATCTAAGTATTGAAGATCGACAAGGAACAAAGTTCAAAGTCAACCTGGGGCCTAATGTTGGGAATATAGCTACTAGGTAAGACCCGCCCAGGAGGGGCCGGGTCAACCCCAACGATGGGTTACAAATGAAGCCCAATAGTATTCAAGGCTACAGTTTATTAAGACTTGTAGAAGGCTTAAGCCCAGAGGCGGCTTAAGGCCCAATATTGTAAACCGCCGTATGTAAAGAAAGACTTGTAAAGAAAGGAATACAAAGAAGTCATCGAGCCGGACACGTTTTATGAACCGGTCAGGACTCTGTAGGCCGCAAGGCGTCAACCCGTGTATATAAGGGGACGACCCGGTGGCGGCTTAGGGCAAGAAACAAGAGATCGATAACCAAGCCGGTGGATTAGCCTCTTGGTGATCGAAACCCCAGCAATTCCAACACAACTAGATGTAGGCTTTTACCTTCATCGTAAGGGGCCGAACTAGTATAAATCTCTCGTGTCCTTTGTCCCGATTAACCCCTTTAAGCTTCCTAGTTGCGATGGTCCTACGACTAAGTCCTTTTGCTAGGACATCTGCCGTGAAAATTCCATGACAAGTTTCTTCATCCATAACATAACCTTCAGGAAGAACAGGTAATTCATATCTAGGGGGAGAATCTTCATCATCACTTTCATCAATATTATCAGTTTCAATAATTTCATTCTCTCTAGCCCTAGCAAGTTGTTCATCGAGAAATTCACCAAGTGGCACAGTAGTATCAAGCATAGAAGTAATTTCATCATAAGTATCACTAGGAACAGGGAGGAATGGGAACGAGGGCGACGGGGCGGGCGAACGGGCGCACGCCCGTGCGCGAGGCCGCGAAGGCGCCGGCCGCTACCGGTGATCAGCGGCACGTTGGCGGGCGGTTTTGGGCGATTGCCGATTCCGAAGACGACGATGTGGACGACGATGGGGATGCGTCCCCGGCGGAGTCGCCGCCCTCTCCGACTCCTTCGGATCTTATTTGTGATTTTTTTCACGCAGGTTACAATGAGGAGGAAGTAGCAATGACGATTAATCGAGTACTCCCTGCGGACGATCCGGCACGCATTGGTCTTCACGCGAGCGAGAAGAACGAGATGATCCGCCGGGTTGTTCATCGGAGGACGGCGGCGTCAGCGCTAAGACCTTGGAAGGGTCCCCTACCTAAGGTGAGTCTTCCGAATCTAACGCTTTTCGATTTGATTAGACCAGAATCGTGGATTACTGTGAAGAAGAAGAAACTCGCGAGGCGGATCGAGCATCGACTGGCACCGGCGGTGCCTGTGTTGGCCGCGCCGGCGACCGGGATCTCGGAGATGAGATCGATGCGTTTGAATTACCTGTTGGGCTGCGCTGGGCCGGCTCGGAAGGAGTCGGGGCCGCGAGGAGATGGGCCCGGGTCAGATGGGTATGAGGCCCATGCTGTACCGGTCCATGATCCTGCCCGTATTGATGTTGCATGCACGATCGCACACGATCGGGCTGATTTTCCTCGTGCGCCGTCTCCTGCTCGGCTTAGGGTTCATCGGTGCGGCACCCGTGGTTTCCTGAAGTGTGGTGCTAGCCGGGCTAGGAGAATCCGGCCGCTCCTGGGAATGGCCGGACGCGGTGCTGCGGCGCAACCGCCTTCCAAGAAGTTGGCGCCCTCCGCTACCGCTGGACGTGGCGGGTCGCCTCCCTCTGCTGCTGGACGTGGCGGGCCGGTTCCCTCTGCAGCTGGACGAGGCGGGACGGTTCCGCCGCCGCCGGCGGGCGCTGGGCGTGGCGGCCTTGCGCCGCTTTGCCAGAGGCCGGTGGCGGGCGGGACTGTGCCGCTAGGCAACCCAGGACGTGGCAGCAGCTATTTGGGAGTGCGGCCGCCGGGGCATCTACCCGTGCAAATGCCTGCTGGTAGGGGCGGGCTGAGGCCTCCGGCGCCAGGTGCGGTACCAGCTGCTCAGATGGCCGTGGGTCGTGGTGGACCTCGGCCCACTGCGCCGGCCGGTGTGGCTGTTGCTGGCCGGGGCGGTGTTCCTCCTGGGAGTGCGTCGACTGCTACGGGCGGTCAACCTCGGGCGCCTCCGCCTCACTTCATCGCGAGGCCAGTTCAGAACCGGTCGGGACCGGTGCAGAATAAGCAGAATACTAGCACCAATGAGTCGCATGCTCCGCCCCGAGGCCAGTGGGGAGATGATGGATATGATGCGTACGGAGATGGAAAAATCGTGGTTCCTCTTCCACGGGAGGAGGCCATGGTTACGCCTGGCAGAGTGACGGGTCTACTAAGAGACCATTCCTCGGTCCTCTCGGTGGATTTGTCGAAGGAGCCTCAGGTTCGGACAACCGCCAGAGAGGGGGCTACCGCGGACATCGTGGGGGTCGAGGTGGCCGTGGGAGGTATCGCCGACAACCTCCGCCCTCGGTTGTTGGTGACCACGCAGCGGCGGCAGTGGAGACCGATCACGCTTAGTCTACGGACATCACTACCCAGGCGATGGAGGTGGTGACGACCCTGGCTAGTGTGGAGGTACCTGCATCCAGGATGGTGGCTGAGGTTTCTGACAGGTCTGATTCTGAGAGGGCGGCCAAATGGGCATGCAAGAAAGAAAGGATGCTTTGCTACCGTTGTGGTGAGAAGGGCCACTTCATTGCTGATTGTGTGGCGGAGCTATGTGAGTCGTGCGGCAAGCCAGCACATACATCTGGGGAATGCCCATTTTTGTGTGACCAGGCTCCGGCTCTGACAATGTATGGAGTATATTGTGCGGAGCTGATGTTCTTTGAGTCCCCGGCAGCGAGAGAGATTCCGGAGGAGACACAGAGCATGACCACCGGGATTGTGAAAGCGACCCAGGGTGAGGTGACTGAGGCTCAGATTGTGTGGAGGCTTCAGGAACTGGCACCGGGTGAGTTCCAGTGGGAGTTGGTTGCTCTCGAGGACAATGTCTTTAGGGTGGATTTCCCCTCTGTGGATGATTTGCAGAGGCTACTGAGCTTTGGTCTGTGTAGGTTTCCTGGCACTAAGTGCATCCTGGAGTTTCACGAGTGGAAGAAGGTGGAGCCTAAGGGAAAACCACTTATGCAGGTCTGGTTGAGGTTTTTGGGAGCCCCGTCCAAACCGTTGCAGGATGTTCGTGTTGTGGCCAGCATGGGTATTATGGTTGGGAAGACGGAAAGAGTATATATGGCTTTTACTCGAGCTCATGGAGTTGCCCGGCTTTTAGTGAGTGTTGTGGATATTGAGTTTGTACCGGATAAGGTCAACCGGACTTATAGGGGAGAGGTTTTCCCACTCGAGATTGAGTTTTAGGACACTGATCTGTTTGCTGATGCCACTAATGGGAATGATGTGGATATGCACGAGGGTGACGACAGTGCGGGTGCTAGGGGGGCACCGACTGATGAGTCTTCGAGGGAGGGGACTAATGGTTCTGGCCCCAGTACTCAGTTGCCCGGGGTTGGGTCCGTGGTTGAGCCGGCACCTTCACCATCGGTGCCTATGACTTCGCTGAGGTTTGGGTCTTTCGAGCCAGCCTCTGCCCCTCCCAGACTTTGGAGCGATAGGGTGGATTCTGATGATGTGTTCGAGCATACGCTCCCTTTGTTGGAATTCGAGGGAGCTGGTGGGTCTTTTCCTGGACCTATGGTGACGGCATCGTCGCCGAGGACTTTGGTTGGAGCTGGGGACGTCGAGCCCTTGGTTGCTTCTCCTCCCCCTGTCCCACCTATGGTCGAGGTTCTGGAGATGATGTCTACGCCCGAGTGGGGGCTTGGGGAAGGGGAGTCGGGGCAGGTGGCCTCGACAACTCCCATCTCTCTACCGTCGCCAGTGATCCAGGTCTTGGAGACGTCGGCGGGTGCTGCGACAGGTGGTCTGAGGCAGGTGGCCTTGGCTATTTCGTCCCTGGTGGTGGCGACGGCGCCCGCGACCTCTGTGGCGCTGGGGGGGAGGGTTCGGGGCAGGTGGCCCTGACTCCTCCTTCTGCGGCGGTCAGGAGGACCGTCTCGCCGACGACATTGGCGCGCCACTCGGCGCTGAGGGATGGGGCAGGAGGAGCGAGCGGGCAGGTGGCCCTAGCTGTCCTGTCTCTTGTCCTTCCTGTGGGGCACTTGTCCGAGGGGCTTGGGAGCCTGCAGCCGCCTCCTCTGTTTACTAGAGAGGAGGTTGTGGCCTTTGGCGGGATCCCAGACCCGGTCTCGACGGGGAGCCGGATGAGTGCTCGCGTTCAGGAGCTTCCGGAGGTGGATGATATGCAGCAGCGGTGCGCTATGAGGGCGTCCAAGCTTCACGATGCCGCGATATCTTCTGGTATGTCCATCAACATATCTAATTCTTTATTGCATTTTTCTCATGAGATTATTAATAATGCAAACCAATTAGGAGTTACACTAGGTGTTTCTGATAGTGAGATCTCCAATTCGGTGAATGATATGTTAGATTTGGAGGCGGAGCGTGCCTTAGAGACTATTCATAATCTTGCAGCGGTTAAACCCATGAATGATGAGGAGATTGATGCGTGAGGGGGTAGAGGGATAGATAATATGTGTGCGGATCTAGACCCTTCTAATCATGAGTCTGAGGACGTTGATGTGCCCCTAGATGTTGCAGTTGTTAGTTTCATTGAGCCCGATTATGATGACCGGGCGACAGAGCCCACTAAGCCAAAGCGTAAGTGGAAACGGAAGATTTATCCCGATTCTGCAGTTCGTAGGAGTGCTAGGATTCGGACTACTAAAAAAATCCATGACGAAATATGAAAGGAATCTTTTGGAATAGCAGAGGTCTGAAGGACTTGGCTAAAAGAAGGTTTCTTGCTGAGGCTTCTCCGGAACATCGGTTAGATTTTATTGCTCTATCGGAAACCGGTAGAGATAATTTTGCGCCGCAGTTTCTATCCTCTCTTGCGGGTGGTATTGATTTCGATTGGCATTGCCTCCCTCCACGAGGAAGATCGGGAGGTATCTTACTGGGTGTGAGATGCGATTCCCTTGAAGTCCGGAGTGTAGTAATGGGCGACTTCGCGGTAAATTTTCGAGTTAGGTCTAAAGTTGATGGGTTCAACTGGGCTTTGGTGACGGTTTATGGTGCCGCAATGCCCGAGCTTAAATCGGAGTTTCTGGCAGACCTTGTTCGAATCTGTGGGTCCGAGCAGCTTCCGATTTTGGCCGGGGGTGATTTCAATATCATTAGGAGGAGGGAGGAGAAAAATAATGATAACTTTGACGGCAGGTGGTCGTTTATGTTCAATACCATTATTGAAAGCTTGGATCTGAGGGAGATAGAGCTTTCTGGTAGAAAGTTTACCTGGGTTAATGCTCTGCCAAACCCGACATATGAAAAGCTTGATCGAGTTCTCGCGAGTGTGGAGTGGGAACAGAAGTTCCCTCTTGTTACGGTGCAAGCTCTCGCGCGGGGAATTTCTGATCACACACCATTGTTCGTCAACTCAGGGGAGCCGAACCATATGGGAAACAAAAACACCTTCTCATTCGAGATGGCCTGGTTCGAACGCGAGGGGTTCTTGGACCTCATAGCCAGGGAATGGGCTAAGGGTGTAGGAGGTAGGACGGCGGTCGAGCGTTGGCAGAATAAAATTAGGCATTTGAGAAGTTTCTTATGGGGTTGGGCTAAGCACCTCAGTGGGGTGTATAAGATCGAGAAGGATAGGCTCCTTTCTCTTGTACAGGCCCTGGACATAAAAGCTGAATCCATGATTTTGCTGCCTCCTGAGCTCCAGGTTAAAAATGAGGCGGAGAAGAGGTTGAAAGAACTTCTCCGCGAAGAAGAATTGAAGTGGGCTTTGCGAGCTAAGGTCCGCAAAGTGATCCAAGGGGACGCGAATACTCAATTCTTTCACCTCATTGCTAATGGTAAGCACAGAAAGAAGCGGATCTTTCAACTTGAACAGGATGAGGGTACTATTTTAGGTCAGGATAATCTCAAAACCTATATTACCGATTATTATAGACAGTTATTTGGACCTCCGGAGGATAATTGTGTGTCCCTCGATGAGTCCAGGACTGAGGATGTGCCTCAATTGTCTGATGCCGATAATGATATCCTGGTTGCCCCGTTCTCAGAGAAGGAGGTGTTTGATGCTATTGCACAAATGAAAAACAATAAGGCTCCCGGACCGGATGGGTTCCCGGTCGAGTTCTATAAAAAGTGCTGGCACATTATTAAAGGGGATTTACTACCTATGTTTCATGATCTATTCTCTGGACAGCTTCAATTATTTCACTTGAATTTTGGAACTATCACATTGCTCCCTAAGAAAACGGATGCTGTGAGAATTGAGCAGTTCAGGCTGATCTGCCTCCTCAATATTAGTTTCAAAATCTTCACCAAGGTCGGGACCAATAGGCTCACACAGATTGCGCATTCTGTGGTGCAACAATCCCAAACTGCTTTCTTGCTGGACAGGAACATCCTTGAAGGGGTGGTTGTTCTTCATGAAACGCTCCATGAAATCCAATCCAAAAAATTAGATGGAGTAATTTTTAAGGTGGATTTCAAAAAAGCATACGATAAGGTCAAGTGGCCATTCCTCCAACAGGCATTGCGTATGAAAGGTTTTGATGAAGCCTGGCGCCGACAGGTCGAATCCTTTACGCAAAAAGGGAGTGTGGGAATTAAAGTGAATCATGATATAGGTCATTACTTCCAGACACATAAAGGCCTCAGACAAGGAGATCCGATGTCCCCTATCCTGTTTAACATTGTGGTGGATATATTAGCAATTTTGATAGGAAGGGCTAAGGAGAATGGTCAAGTGGGTGGTTTGGTACCTCATCTTGTTGATGGAGGTGTATCCATCCTTCAATACGCTGATGATACAATCATCTTTATGGAGCATGATTTGGCCATGGCGAGAAATATGAAGCTGGTGTTATGCCTTTTTGAACAATTAACCGGGTTAAAGATTAACTTTCATAAAAGCGAGTTGTTCTGCTTTGGTAGAGTCAAAGACGAACAGGAGTCTTATAGGCAATTGTTTGGGTGCGAGTTGGGGAGTTTACCTTTCTCATACCTTGGCATTCCGATACACCATCGTAGGCTGACAAACAGAGAATGGAAGTGCATCAAGGATCAATTTGAGAAGAAACTGAGCTGCTGGAAGGGTAAGCTCATGTCATACGGAGGCCGTTTGATCTTGATTAATTCGGTGCTCACGAGTATGCCTATGTTCCTCTTATCGTTCTTTGAGGTCCTAGTTGGTGTTAGGAAAAGACTGGGCTTCTATCGGTCGTGCTTCTTTTGGCAGGGTGATGAACTTAAAAGAAAATATCGGCTTGCTAAATGGGACATCATCTGTCGACTGAAAGACCAAGGGGGTCTTGGTATTGGAAATCTTGAAGTTAAGAACAGATGCCTTCTTAGTAAGTGGTTGTGGAAGCTTTCTTCTGGGACTGAGGCGATGTGGGCGCAGATCCTCCGCAGCAAGTACCTCCAGACTAAAACATTGTCATAGGTCACAGTCAGGCCGACTGATTCGCCTTTCTGGAAAGGACTAATGAAAATCAAACAATCAATGTTCAATAGGACGAGGTTTGTTAATGGAAATGGTGCAAGTACACGTTTCTGGGAGGATACTTGGCTTGGCGACTCACCTTTAGCCATTCAATATCTGTCTTTATATCGGATTGCTCAACGATGTGAGGTGTTCGTGGCAACAGTATTACAATCTATCCCCCTTAATATTCAGTTTAGACGGTCGCTAGAGGGCAATCATTGGGAAGAATGGCTCCATCTAGTTAGGAGACTGATGGAGGTTCAACTTTCTCACCAACCCGATGAATTACGCTGGAAGTTGACTAGATCTGGAGTATTTACACTTAAATCAATGTATACTAATGTTATTAATTCGAACTCCATTCCAACTTCCAAGTATGTCTGGGCTGTCAAAGTTCCTTTAAAAATTAAAGTGTTTATGTGGTTCGTCCATAAACAAGTTATTTTAACAAAGGACAACTTGATAAAGCGTAATTGGACAGGACCTACTAGGTGTAGTTTCTGTGATCGGGATGAGACAATTAAGCATCTATTCTTTGATTTCCCATTGGCCAAAGTTCTTTGGAAGACGGTCCATATTGCTTTTAATATTACTCCACTGACTTCTGTCAACGCATTATTTGGGACATGGCTTAATGGGGTTCAGCCTCACTTAGCAAGACATATTCGGGTTGGAGTTTGCGCTTTGTTGTGGACTATCTGGAATTGCAGAAATGATTTGGTATTTAACAGAACATCATGGATTCATTTTTTGCAGGTTATTTTCCGAGCTACAGCAGTGATTCGTTCGTGGTCGCTACTCACTCCGATGGAGGCCAGGGAGCATTTGGTTACTGGATCTATCCGTTGGGAGATGGTAGCTCGGGATATCTTCAACCGGTTTGGATGGAGGTCATGTAGTAGGATAGGCAATTATTTTACCTATCTATTTTTAGCCAGCCGGTTGTGGCGTCTTTTCCTGGCTAGTTTGTGTATCTAGCCTTTTAGGCTCTGTGTGAGCTGCCTTTTTCTTTTTTTTCAGTTGGAGACTTTGGAACCTTGTTGGCACTTTTTGTTATTTGGTTAATAAGATGGATGTATGCATCACTCTGATGCAGAGGCCGGGGAACCCCCTGTCATGGATCTAAGACTGACAGTAGAATGGGGGGTAGGTATGAGGAGGCAAGATCCTAGCTATGGAGTAGTTGTACACACGAGTTTTACGAGTTCAGGCCCTTCTCGGAGGAAGTAACAGCCCTACGTCTCGGTGCCCTAAGGCGGTTGACTGGATTATACGTGTGTGTGTGTGTGTTTACAAAAGTGCAAACCCCTGTCCCAGAGGAGGGGGTGGCTTATATAGAGTGCGCCAGGACAATAGCTCCCCTCCGTTACACAGGGTTCAATGTTCATAAAGGTGGGGCGTTACTGGTAATGTCTACAATAAAGTGTTATAAATGCCCATAATGCTATGGTTTAAGTCGCGACCGTTGCAGAGTGGAGGGCTTCTCGTCTTCTGGTGGTCGAGTGTCTTCAAGGTGGTCGAGTGTCTTCAAGGAAGTCGAGTCACTACTAGGGAAAAGCCTATACACAGAATCTTACCAGCAGCGCGCTTTAAAATCAGGCGCTGCTGCTAAGTAGCAGTAGCGCGGGCCATGGAAACTCGCTGCTGAAACAAGTTTATCAGTAGCACGTGCACTCCAAGAAGCGCTACTGCTAAAATTCCCATGACGCCGCCGCGAGGCCAGTTATAGCAGCAGCGCGTTAAAATAAACAGCGCTACTGCTACATAACGTAGCAACAGCGCATTCAGGCAATAATCGCTACTGCTAAATTAACTACAAAAATTTAGTCCCACCTCGCTCCGTGAAGAGAGTTTTACCCACCTTAAATATGTTTCTTCTACAACTTTCACAAGCACTTGGTCTTCATTGAACTCTATGTGTAGGATCTGTGGCCGCAATAGGAGTCCTCGCCAGTTCTTAAACAAACCGGCGAGGATTCCTATTGACAAATCAGATTGTACACAAAAAGACCATTGATGATCAATGTATTTTTTATGTCTATGTTTATTTTTACATACTGACACATAGCAGTAGCGCGTTCAGGCCGAAAGGCGCTACTGATAGGTAGTTTAGCAGTAGCGCGTTTACCTATAGCGCGCTACTGCTATTCCATTCCATCTCCCCCCACTCACTAGCCTCATCCACAGATCACACTCACACACACTCACGGTCTCCTCCTCACCCCCCGCGCCGCCGGTCCTCCCCAGTCACCCCTCCCCCGATCTGCGCCGCTGTCGCCTCATCCTCCTCGCTGGACTCGTTACCGGCCTCCTCCTCCGTCCTCCCTCCACTCGCCGCTGGCCGCCCCCTCCTCGCTCCGCCTTCCTCCTCGATCCGTCCTCCCTCCACTCGCCGCCGGCTGGCCCCTCCTCGCTCCGCCTTCCTCCTCCGTCCTACTATCTTCTCCCTCCTCGAGTCGCCCCTCCTTGTCCCTCCTCCCTGATACATTTTGATTTAGTAGGCTTTCATATGTAACATTTTGATTTAGTTGATATGATTCAGTTGATTTAGTAGGCTAGTTGATTTAGTTGATTTAGAACATTTTGATTTAGTTGATTTAGTATGCTAGTGGATTTAGTATGCTAGTTGATTTAGTTGATTTAGTTGATATGATTCAGTTGATTTAGTAGGCTAGTTGATTTAGAACATTTTGATTTAGTTTATTTAGTAGGCTAGTTGATTTAGTTGATTTAGTAGGCTAGTTGATTTAGAACATTTTGATTTAGTTGATTTAGTATGCTAGTGGATTTAGTATGCTAGTGGATTTAGTATGCTAGTTGATTTAGTTGATTTAGTATGCTCGATTTAGTTTTTTTTAATAAGTTATTTTTTGGCAAAATGTAGGTGCCAATTTAGTTAAATTTGCCACTTGTTTCCTGTGAAGTGAATCGTTAATCCTTTGCTCATATTGCTTTAGGAAAATGGCGCCACCACCAGCACCACTATGTCGACTGTGCAAGTCAAGGTGCGCCAGCAGCCTTGCAACTGGCAAGCTGTTCGGCATCTACTTCCATCCGAGTTTTCGTCATGCGGCGGTAAGAAATTAGATGAAATGTAACAACTATTTTATTTTTAGTGTTGGCATTACTGCATTGTGTCATTTTGCTTTTCTTACACAGATCATCCCATGCAATGTGAGGTTGAAATTCAACAAGATGACAGGAGACACTGTGACATTTGAGGCTCCTGGGGGGCCGTACACTATGGAGGTCGAGAAAGGACGCAATGTGTCGCAGATTGGAGGAGATGGATGGGCCCGTTTCCTCGCTCGCATGCCTCTTACTGGTGGTGAGTTGATTAGATTCTCCTTCAGAGCAGAAAGACCCAAGCTGGTTATCATTTATATCAACCTGGTGAAGATGATGAAGATGACGAAGATGATGAAGATAATGAGGACCCACTCAATGAAGATGGTGAGAACCCACTTCATGAAGCCATCATAGCTCAAAGAATGAGGCTGAGCGAGGAGGAGGTGTGCAACCTATGGGACATAATTCCGCCACGTGATGACTTTGTCGGGGTGCCATTCGTGACCCGCCTGACAAGTACCATGGTCGATCGGCATGAAATGGTATGTTATACTTACTGCATGTAGTAATTTGATGATATATATATGCTTTATTGCTATACTTACAAATGCAAATTATCCGATTATATGCTTAGTGAATCCGATGATATGCTTAGTGTAGAGTCCAATGATATGCTTTCTGGAATCTAGTCGATGATATACTTTAGTGTAGAGTCTGATCACATGCTTATTAGTGTAGAATCCAAGGAACTATTAATAGTGTAGATAATCCATATATATACTTATTAGTAGAATTCATGATTAATTAGTACAAATGCGTAGTACTGTGTCTTTTGATGGTGTAGAAATCTAGACTTAATAGAAATATATTTGCAAGAGTATGTGTGAGGCTATTTATTAATTGATATGTTTTTCTTATTCAGAGATTGCCAAAGAACCTATCTGTGAGTTGTGGTATCGAGCCTGATGAAGAAGGCTCAGTTGGACTATGCCTTACCGCAAGGGGCTCCGTCACCACATGTACTTACCGCATGGGCACAGATGGTCGCACACACTTGAACTCGGTTGGGTGGAAGAGATTCCTTGTTGGCAAGAATCTTCGTGCTGGACAGGCCATCCTAATTACTATCAGGAACACCCATCGCCCAGGCTTGAGGATGATGATCGTCGTCGATATCATCAAGAACTACATATGTGTGTGTGGCTATATCATCTAGAACTACATATGATGATCATCGTCGATATCATCTAGAACTAAATATGATGATTGTCATCGATGTCACCTTGTACTGCTTGAGGATGCATGTTGAGTATATATGAAATTGTTATCTAGTACTCCCTCGGTTCCAAATTACTCGTCATGGTTTGAGTTCAAATTTGAACTAAAACCATGACGAGTAATTTCAAACCGAGGGAGTACTACCTAGTACCTATAATGCTTTATGAAATTGATATCTAGTAGTACCTAGTATCTGGAAATTGCAGTTTATCGAAGCTGGAATGGGGAAATGGTGAAAGATATAACAGTAACGCTGGACCGGGAAATCGCTACAGCTAAATAATAGCAGCGCGTTCCTGAAAAGCGTTGTTGCTATAGTCAATAGTGGTAGCGCGGGTACAGGCAGCGCTACTACTAAGAGTTAGCTGTAGCGCCTTATTGGTAGCGCGGGCACCCGCGCTGCTGATAGGCCTAAAACCCGCACTGCTGCTAGCCTTTTCCCTAGTAGTGAGTGAGCACATCTTCATGGTCGAGTGGATGATATTTTCTCTTCGACTGCTTCTGATTCTTTGTAAAGATGTCCTCGGGGAGGGTATGCTGGACATGTCCATGACCCTACCCTAGGTACATAGCTTCATCATTAGCCCCCGAATGGATCAGGGTTCGAATGAGGAAGGGGTTGAGAACACTTCCGACCCACTCTTTGTGCTACGAATATGCCTTGTCCTGAAACAATGAGTTGAGGAGACGACGTCGACTCCTTTCTCAGTTGCCTTGGTCCATTCTTGGTTGTTGTCGAGTGAACTTTCATGGTTGAATTCCGAATGATGATGTAGAGGGTGTTTGTCTTCAGTCTGACAGGTTGTTCCGCTCTCCACGGATCTCACGGGATTTGAATTTTGGGAGGTGCGCCAGACGGGAGGAAACGAGGTCATCAGGAAGGATTAGGTAAGTCTCCTCGATCCCCGCGCCACCTTTTTCGCCACGTACTGCAAACGCGACTGTTGCGGGATTTGTTTAGATCGCTTGGGTCCACTAGTCAGCCACTCAGCGGCAGGTCTTATAAAAGGTCTCGGGCCAAGCCTCTGCTCCGCACGCCACCATTCTCTCTTCTCTTTATCCCGATCTCTCCGCCACTCTCTCTTCCGCCTCGTCGCCGGACCTCCGCTCGATCTCGATCTGCCACCATGGGGAAGGATAAGATGGCGGCGCTGGAACGCGCGAGGAAGGCGACCGCGGAGGCGAAGGGCAAGCGGACCAGCCGGGGCGGATCCTCGTCGAGGTCCGGCCTGCCGGCGGGCTGGATCCAGGGCGACTGGATCCGCTCGGCAATCACGCAGGACGACCTCGAAGACCTGGTGGAGGGGGGATTGATCCCCCACAAGTCGGCTCGGCTCCCGGGGGACGAAATTGAGCTGCAGCCTAGAGAGGGTGAGTGTGTCCTCCTAGCAACCCACGTAGATCGCGGATTCTCGCTGCCTCCCCACACTTTCTTCCGGGGTTTTTTGAACTTCTTTGGGTCTCAGCTCCACCATTTCACTCCGAACACCATAGTCTATCTGGCCGCTTTCGTGTCCATGTGCGAAAACTTCTTGGGCTGTCGACTGCACTGGGGGCTTTTCAAACACATCTTCACTTGCCGTTCCCAGTCGGTCAAAAAGGCCAAGTCGAGTGACGAGAGGACGCGGGTGATCTAGATGTGCGGTGGTCTGGGGATCCAGGTGATGAGCAAGAGTACTTTCCCGGCGATGATCCTTCCTGACTCGGTCTGGGGCTGGCAGTCGACTTGGTTTTACTGCAAGGATCAGCCAACCCCTGGCCAGTCGACTGGACTTCCTCCTTTATCCTTGGCTTGAGTGGAGAAACCTGCTCCCTTGAAGGTAGTTCCAGAAGAGAAGGCGCAGGTCAAGGAGCTGGTCGAACGGGTCGTCCAGCTTGTCCGCGACGAAGTGACCGGGATGGATCTGCTGGAGGTCTTTCTCGGTCGACGCATCCAACCTCTTCAGGCGCGCGATCATTCGATGTGGATGTACTCTGGGCTCGAAGATACCACTCGGATCCACCCGGAGGAGGTCAGCGAGGATATCTTGGAGAACTGGTTGAGGGGAATCACTGGCAACAAAGACAACCCTCGGGGATCCAGGAGGGTGATTCCATTCGACAACTCGCGCTAGCCGGAGCAGGTATATTTCTGTTTTATCAAGTATCTTTCCGATTCACCACGTGATGTCCCGTTTGTGGTCGACTGAATGTCTTTTGATTGTTATCCTTTCAGGCCCTCATTGAAATGTACTCGATGCCCAACGGAGTGCAGGACCCCGGCGCTGAAGAAGAAGGGAGCGGGGGTGAGAGCGGCGAGGAGCATTCGGAAGCCGAGGAGGACGAGGAGAGCGATGAATTGACCGATAAGGAAGAAGTCGACTCGCCTCCTCGCAGGGAGAGGAGGTCCAAGCACACTCATGACCCGGCACGCGCTCCAGACTTGGTGGCTGCACCGATCGGGCAATCCTCGAAGCACCCCAGGACGTCTTCCCCGACGCCGACTGAGAAGCCTCCAAAGCAATCCAAGGTCGTGCCGCTTCCAGCGCCAAAAGTGCTGAAAGCCATCTCTTCCAAACCGCCCAAAGCTTTGCCTCGGATCAAAGTGACCGTTCCTACTATCTCCGGGTAACCATCTGACTTGTCCTTTATGTGGATTCAATTAACTGGGCGTAACCGATTGAATGCGGGCCTTTGCAGTGCTGCTACATCAGGGACCTCTTCATACCAGTACCGGGACGAGGAAATGGAGGATGCGGTGACCTCTAACCCAGGTATGAACTCTTGCGATTTCGATTCTTGATCCTTTTAGGGTCGAGTGGTTCACTTGGGGTCGAATGTTCTGTCTTGCAGCTCCACCCAACATCATTGACCTTCCGGATGACGACGAAGATGTGGCTCCTAATCCTAGGAAGAGCAAGAAGGTAACATCTGGCAGGGTGGTTCGGCAGGAACCAACTGCAACGCCTCCCGTCTGTCAAGATGAAGATGTGGGCAGGGCCGCTGTGACGTTCGCTGCACCCTTGCCGAGTGGGCACCCCACGCGGTCGACCGTGCCTGTGGTTCCTTCAACTATCCAACTCCACACCACGGAGCCTCAAGCAGCTGCACCTGGGTCGTCTGCACATTTTTTCACCAGCTACCCTGTCCCAAACAACCAGTCGGAAGCGGCTGCGGAAGCCATCCGACAAGCTGATATGATGATGGAGCGGGTGAAGATAGTGCACGAGAGCAGTCAGGCTGCCTACGACGCTAGTGCCGCTCTTCGGGCCAACATCGAGGTGAGTAGACTTTCCGACTGTTTTTGTTCTCGAAAAATCTTCCTCTGCACAATCTCCTGTTGTTCGCGTTGAATTAGAGCACCCACTGGGTGTTGCTGTCGTTTTTGGTAGTTTCGCTCTTCCACTTGGTCTGGGCGAGTGGGATCAGAACCGGTGGATATCAAGTTTGAGGCAAAGAAAGCTATCAAGTCCCAAGCAATAGCAGATTTCCTCGCCGAGTGGATCGAACAGCAAATGCCGACTCAAGTTCACTCAGAGCACTGGACCATGTTCTTTGATGGATCCAAGATGTTGAACAGTTCTGGTGCTGGAGTAGTTCTGGTATCCCCCCGAGGAGACAAGCTCAGATATGTCCTCCAGATTCACTTTGATTCCTCGAACAATGAAGCAGAGTATGAAACATTCCTGTATGGGTTGCGCATGGCCATCTCACTCGGCGTCCGTCGCCTCATGGTCTATAGCGACTCAGATTTGGTAGTTAATCAAGTGATGAAGGAGTGGGACGTCAGAAGCCCAGCCATGACTGGTTACTGCAACACGGTGAGAAAGCTTGAGAAGAAGTTCGAGGGGTTAGAACTCCACCACATCCCCCGATTGAAAAATCAAGCAGCCGATGAATTGGCAAAGATAGGTTCCAAGAGAGAGGCCGTTCCCAGCAATGTGTTCTTGGAGCATATTCACACACCGACAGTTCAGGAAGACCCTTTCATTGAAGAGCCCCCACAACCCAAGAGCGCCACGGATCCGACTGAAGTCGAGGTCCCAGCTATGGTCGACCTAATCATGGAGGTTCTGGCCATTACTCCCGACTGGACGGTGCCCTACATTGCGTACATCCTCAGGAAAGAGCTCCCAGAGGATGAAGAAGAAGCTCGACAGATCGTCCACCGATCTAAAGCTTTTACTGTGATAAGAGGGGAGCTGTTCAGAGAAAGTGTGACTGGAGTCGATCAGAAGTGCATAACACCAGAAGAAGGTCGAATGATCCTCAATGACATCCACTCGGGGACCTGTGGTCACCAT
The DNA here is from genome assembly GCF_056163025.1 of Triticum urartu. Taxonomy (NCBI): domain Eukaryota; kingdom Viridiplantae; phylum Streptophyta; class Magnoliopsida; order Poales; family Poaceae; genus Triticum; species Triticum urartu. The sequence continues at coordinate 41,547,336 of NC_141875.1, forward strand.
GCGTCCTCTCGGGCCATCGTGGCTAAAGCATACCGAGCTGGATTCTATTGGCCACGAGCAAATGAGATGGCGAAAGATATAGTCGACAGATGTGAAGGCTGTCAATTTTACTCCGATATGTCTCACAAGCCAGCGTCAGCCCTGAAGACCATCCCCCTCGTCTGGCCCTTCACTGTTTGGGTACTGGATATGGTTGGACCACTGAGGACCGGCAGAAGCGGCTTCACTCACGTGCTCATTGCAGTTGACAAGTTTACCAAATGGATCGAAGCCAAACCCATCAAGAACCTTGACGCTAGCACCGTTGTCAGTTTTATCAGAGAATTGACGTTCCGATATGGAGTCCCACACAGCATCATCACGGACAACGGATCGAACTTCAATTCCGATGAGTTCAGAATTTTCTGCGCCTCTCAGGGCACTCGAGTCGACTATGCTTCTGTTGCTCACCCGCAGTCGAACGAACAAGCAGAAAGAGCCAATGGCCTAATTCTCAAAGGACTGAAGCCCCGACTGATGCGTGATCTCAAACACGCAGCAGGTGCTTGGGTTGATGAACTTCCGTCAGTTATGTGGGGTTTAAGGATAACTCCTAATCGGTCGACTGGAAGAACTCCTTTCTTCTTAGTCTATGGAGCCGAAGCTGTTCTGCCAAGTGACTTGCTCCACAACGCATCCCGAGTTGAACTCTTATCCGAAGCAGAAGCAGAGCAGGCCTGGCAAGATTCAGTCGATCTCTTAGAGGAGGAAAGAGAGATGGCCTTGATCCGCTCGACCATTTATCAGCAAGATTTGCGTCGATTCCATGCCAGGAATGTGAGGGGTCGGGCCTTTCAAGAAGGAGAGTTGGTTCTTCGAGTGGATCAGCAGAAACCACACAAGCTCGCTCCAACTTGGGAAGGCCCCTTCATCGTCACCAAAGTTCTCCACAACGGAGCATACCATCTTTACAGTATCGAGCATCAGAAAGACGAGCCACGGGCTTGGAACGCGGAGCTACTCCGCCCCTTTTATACTTAAACACTCGTTCGAATAAAATGTAATAAGCAACACCTTTTGTAATTCGTTTATCAAAGACAAGAGCTTACGGTTCTCTCATTCGATTGTGTTGTTCTTATTTACTCCTGAAATCCCCCAGTGGGTGGGCTTAGTCACGAATCCGTTCCGCCTAAGTTTGAAAAAATCCTACCGAGTGAAGAGCAATCCTTCCACTCGGGGGCTTAGCTGCAGTCGAGCACTCGCCTAAGTTCTCTCACTAAGAGGCTTAACGGCAGTCCAGCACTCGCCTAAGTTTGGAAAAATCCTACCGAGTGGAGAGCAATCCTCCCACTCGGGGGCTTAGCTGCAGTCGAGCACTCGCCTAAGTTCTCTCACTAAGAGGCTTAACGGCAGTCCAGCACGCGCCTAGGTTTGAAAAAATCCTACCGAGTGGAGAGCAGTCCTCCCACTCGGGGGCTTAGCTGCAGTCGAGCACTCGCCTAAGTTCTCTCAATAAGAGGCTTAACGGAAGTCCAGCACTCGCCTAAGTTTGGAAAAATCCTACCGAGTGGAGAGCAGTCCTCCCACTCGGGGGGCTTAGTTGCAGTCGAGCACTCGCCTAAGTTCTCTCACTAAGAGGCTTAACGGTAGTCCAGCACTCGCCTAAGTTTGAAAAAATCCTACCAAGTGAAGAGCAATCCTTCCACTCGGGGGCTTAGCTGCAGTCGAGCACTCGCCTAAGTTCTCTCACTAAGAGGCTTAACGGCAGTCCAGCACTCGCCTAAGTTTGAAAAAATCCTACCGAGTGGAGAGCGGTCCTCCCACTCGGGGGCTTAGCTGTAGTCGAGCACTCGCCTAAGTTCTCTCACTAAGAGGCTTAACGGCAGTCCAGCACTCGCCTAAGTTTGAAAAAATCCTACCGAGTGGAGAGCGTTCCTCCCACTCGGGGGCTTAGCTGTAGTCGAGCACTCGCCTAAGTTCTCTCAATAAGAGGCTTAACGGCAGTCCAGCACTCGCCTAAGTTTGGAAAAATCCTACCGAGTGAAGAGCAGTCCTTCCACTCGGGGGCTTAGCTGCAGTCGAGCACTCGCCTAAATTCCCCCACTAAGAGGCTTAACGGCAGTCCAGCACTCGCCTAAGTTTGAAAAAATCCCATCGAGTGGAGAGCAGTCCTCCCACTCAGGGGCTTAGCTGCAGTCGAGCACTCGCCTAAGTTCTCTCACTAAGAGGCTTAACGGCAGTCCAGCACTCGCCTAAGTTTGAAAAAATCCTACCGAGTGGAGAGCAATCCTTCCACTCGAGGACTTAGCTGCAGTTGAGCACTCGCCTAAGTTCCCTCACTAACAAGCTTAACAGCAGTCCAGCACTCGCCTAAGTTTGAAAAAATCCCACCGAGTGGAGAGCAGTCCTCCCACTCGGGGGGCTTAGTTGCAGTCGAGCACTCGCCTAAGTTCTCTCACTAAGAGGCTTAACGGCAGTCCAGCACTAGCCTAAGTTTGAAAAAATCCTACCAAGTGAAGAGCAATCCTTCCACTCGGGGGCTTAGCTGCAGTCGAGCACTCGCCTAAGTTCTCTCACTAAGAGGCTTAACGGCAGTCCAGCACTCGCCTAAGTTTGAAAAAATCCTACCGAGTGGAGAGCGGTCCTCCCACTCGGGGGCTTAGCTGTAGTCGAGCACTCGCCTAAGTTCTCTCACTAAGAGGATTAACGGCAGTCCAGCACTCGCCTAAGTTTGAAAAAATCCTACCGAGTGGAGAGCGGTCCTCCCACTCGGGGGCTTAGCTGTAGTCGAGCACTCGCCTAAGTTCTCTCACTAAGAGGATTAACGGCAGTCCAGCACTCGCCTAAGTTTGAAAAAATCCTACCGAGTGGAGAGCGTTCCTCCCACTCGGGGGCTTAGCTGTAGTCGAGCACTCGCCTAAGTTCTCTCAATAAGAGGCTTAACGGCAGTCCAGCACTCGCCTAAGTTTGGAAAAATCCTACCGAGTGAAGAGCAGTCCTTCCACTCGGGGGCTTAGCTGCAGTCGAGCACTCGCCTAAGTTCCCCCACTAAGAGGCTTAACGGCAGTCCAGCACTCGCCTAAGTTTGAAAAAATCCCATCGAGTGGAGAGCAGTCCTCCCACTCAGGGGCTTAGCTGCAATCGAGCACTCGCCTAAGTTCTCTCACTAAGAGGCTTAACGGCAGTCCAGCACTCGCCTAAGTTTGAAAAAATCCTACCGAGTGGAGAGCAATCCTTCCACTCGGGGGCTTAGCTGCAGTTGAGCACTCGCCTAAGTTCCCTCACTAAGAAGCTTAACGGCAGTCCAGCACTCGCCTAAGTTTGAAAAAATCCCACCAAGTGGAGAGAAGTCCTCCCACTCGGGGGCTTAGCTGCAGTCGAGCACTCGCCTAAGTTCTCTCACTAAGAGGCTTAATGGCAGTCCAGCACTCGCCTAAGTTTGAAAAAATCCTACCGAGTGGAGAGCAGTCCGCCCACTCGGGGGCTTAGCTGCAGTCGAGCACTCGCCTAAGTTCTCTCACTAAGAGGCTTAACAGCAGTCCAGCACTCGCCTAAGTTTGGAAAAATCCTACCGAGTGGAGAGCAATCCTCCCACTCGGGGGCTTAGCTGCAATCCAGTACTCGCCTAAGTTTGAGACCCATCCCTATCCGCAAGGACGACGTGGTGCAGTTCGACTGCAACCTTCTTCTTCGGAGCTGCGGCACTAATACAACGTCCGCTCCATCCCTATCCGCAAGGCTGACGAGGTGCAGGTCGACTGCCACCTTGTCCTTCGGAGCTGCGGCACGAATACAACGTCCGCTCCATCACTACTAGGAAAAGGGCTATAGATGGAAATGATACTAATGGCGCACCAGACATGTGGTGCACCATTAGTATATACTAATGGCGCACCATGTGTTGGTGCGCCATTAGTGTCCAAATACTAATGGCGCACCACATCCACGGTGCGCCATTAGTAACAATTTTTTAAAAAAAAATCAAAACAACTAATGGCGCACCGTGGAAGCGGTCCGCCATTACTAGTTCAACTAGTAATGGCGCACCGCTCCCACGGTGCGCCATTAGTAAAAATTTAGTAAAAAAAAATTTAAATTTTTTTTTCAAAACTACTAATGGCGCACCGTGGGAGTGGTGCGCCATTAGTAACGTGGCCAGCACTTCCACCGAATGCACCCCCCCATGGACCGCCTTTTCAGCTTAAAAAAATAAAAATAAATGATGTAAATGTCAAAAAAATAAAAGAAAATAAGTTTCCCATGTGATATGTGGTCTAGTTGTTGTGAAAATTTACAAATATGAATTTCGACTTTATTTGCGAAATCTCTCAAGAATTTGTAAAATGGGCATAACTTTTGCGTACGAACTCGGATGAAAAAGTTTTTTATATGTAAAATCATCTACTCGAAAAGTTACATCCGAATTTAACGTGGGGAACCCCGTTAAACATTTTCAAAATCCCCAAAAACCTAACAGAAAAAAGTTACGGGGCTTCTAAGATCTGGAGCAAAAAGAATCAAAAAATTTCAAACTTACTAGTGGCGCACCGTATGCTAGGTGCGCCACTAGTAACAGAAAAAAAATTGGTTTTGAAAAAAAAATTGAATTATTTTTCAAAATATGATACGTAATATGATCGGGAAGTTTGAAATATTTTTTCAAAATTTCATCATACTCATGAACATGAACAAAGTCCTAGACATCAGCAAGGTTTAATAGGATTGATATGATAGATATATCAACAAGTGCCTGTGAAGTGAGGTGGTGTTGGGGTTGGATAGAACTATGAAGTTTGACCACAAAGTGTGATTTGACCTGAGATTAAGCATATTGACTCGAGATTAAGCCATAGTGACCCAAGATTAAGAAAAAAATAAAAAAAAATGAATTTTTTAAAAAAAATGAATTTTTAAAAAAAATGAAAAAAAATTATTACTAATGGCGCACTTCTATGTGGTATACTAATGGCGCACTACTGGTGCGCCATTAGTATCTGGTATACTAATGGCGCACCAGTGGTGCGCCATTAGTAAAAAATACTAGTGGCATGATACTAATGGCGCACCAGTAGTGCGCCATTAGTAGGCCTTTTCCTAGTAGTGCATCCCTATCTGCAAGGACGAAGAGGTGCAGCAAGCAAAATCCATCCGAAGGCAAACACAAGCATATACGGAGATAAACCAAATTCAGATAAATACTAAAAGGTTCCAAGCAGCGAATCAAAAGTACTCGGGCACCAAGCCTGAAGGAGTTTAACGGTTACAGAAACCACTCGGCATTCCGAGGCAAATTTAAAGCGTATCCAAGTTTCATAAGATTATTCACTCAGCCGGACAAGGACTGGCAGGCTCCATGAATGAGTCCAGATCGATCCCATCAGCGATCCGAGTGGCGGCAGCAATGAAAGTCTCCATGAAGGACTAGAAGTCGTGCTTTTTGGTGTTAGCGACTTTGATCGCAGCCAGCTTGTCTTCACGAACCTGCATGCAATGGACTCGCACCAAGGACAGCGCCACGTCAGCACCACACCGGGCGAAGGATTTCTTCCATTCTTGCACTCGGTCAGGGAGCTCGTTCAGTTGAGTCATCAGAGATTCCAGATCATTCTGAAGCGTCGCCTCCGACCAAAGCGTCGAGTCGATTCGAGAGACAATCTCCTTCAGGCGTGCGAGGTAGCTTGTGGCGCTGGCGATACGGGACTCCAGTCGGAGCACGTTCATCGCAGTTTCGTCGCAGACCGGGGAAGCGATAGGGTCCAGACCCATCTCGACCCTCCCAGTTTCTTTGTCAAAGTCTTGACAAAGTTCTGCAGCCAAGAGTCAGTTCAATCAACCGAGAAAAATCCGATGGCAAACATCAACACAGTCGGATTAAAAGAAATACCTCCCAGCACGAGATAAAGCTTCTTGGCGAGGGTCCTCAGATAAGCTTCTGTGTCGTTCCTCTTGTGGATCGCAGACTCCAACTTTTCGTTCAGGGCGACCTTATCCTTCTTCAGGCTGGTCACTTCGCGGTTAGCTTCATTAAGACAAGATGTTAGTCTAGTCACCTCTCCTTCAAGCGTTCCGACTGAAGCAAGCTTCTTCTCTGCGAGAGCGGTATTGTCTTGGGCTGCTTTTTGCGCGGCGGCGAGGTCCGAGTCCTTCTTGTCCAGAGCCAACTTCATTTTCTCTGAAAAGAAATAATCGAATCAAAAAAGAGATCAAAGAGATATATTGAAATTCAGTCGGCAATCAGTTACCTTCCATACCAGCGGCCTCGTCTTGAGCTTTTTTTAGATTTTGCTGAGCCAATTCCAAGTCTAAGTTGAGTTGCCTCTGCTTCTCTTCGAGTTCGGCAAACTTGGAGATAAGAGTACAAAACTTCTGCAGGAGGCAAGAGACAGGTCAATCGATAGGTTCGAAAGCAGTTCATTTCCGAATGAATAAAACCTAAAGAAGTGGACAACAAGTTGTTCAGACCCCAGTCGACTGCCAGCAGTCGACCGCGGTCTGGGGACTACACCCAGTGGGTGCACTTGGCGTGCCCCCACCGGTTCTGATCCCACTCGCCCGGCCCGCCAGAGTCGAGTGCAAGGAGTAAAAAAGAGAGAGAGAAAGAACAATTGCACCGTCAAGAAAACCACGGTTTGAGTTCTTCTTTTCTTGACGGCGCAATTGTTCTTTCTCTCTCTCTCTTTTACTCCTTGCACTCGACTCCGACGGGCCGGGCGAGTGGGATCAGAACCGGTGGGGGCACGCCAAGTGCACCCAATGGGTGTTCCTACTCCGGGTACCACCAGATCCGTCTGTACGGACCCGATGAAATAAAGACAGCTTTTATCACCCCGTTTGGGTGCTTCTGTTATGTCACAATGCCATTCGGCTTGAAGAACGCCGGAGCCACATTTATGCGAATGATTTAGAAGTGCCTGCTCACTCAGATCAGTCGGAATGTGGAAGCATACATGGATGACATTGTGGTCAAGTCACGTAAAGGTTCTAACCTGCTGACCGACCTCGCCGAAACCTTTGCCAACCTCAGAAGGTATGATATCAAGCTCAATCCATCAAAGTGCACGTTTGGAGTTCCAGACGGAAAGTTACTCGGTTTTCTTGTTTCCGAATGAGGAATCGATGCTAACCCAGAGAAAGTAGGCGCTATACTTCGGATGAAACGCCCTGTGCGTGTGCATGATGTCCAGAAGCTTACTGGTTGCTTGGACGCCCTAAGTCGATTCATTTCTCGCCTTGGTGAAAAGTCCCTACCTCTTTACCGACTGATGAAGAAATCAGATGCGTTCGAGTGGACTCCAGAAGCTGATACAACATTTGCAGAGCTAAAAGCCCTGCTTTCCACCCAGCCGGTGCTTGCTGCTCTAATCAGCAAAGAGCCTCTTTTGCTTTATATAGCAGCCACTGGACAAGTCGTCAGTACAGTACTTACGATCGAGCGGGAAGAAGAAAGAAAAGCGTACAAAGTTCAATCGCCCATTTTGCCACTCGACTAGTTGCATCCCTGTTGTGCAGAATCTCTGACAATGGAGCGTCGCTGACGACTGTAACAGAGTGATCTAAGAAGTAGTGTGCAACCTTCTTCGTGGTCATGTAAATTCCATAGACAAGCTTCTGATAGTGAGGATATCTCTGCTTTGACGGGGTCAGGACTTCAGAAATATAATAAACTGGGCGTTGAACTTTGTACGCTTTTCCTTCTTCTTCCCGCTCGACCATAAGTACTATACTGACGACTTGTCCAGTGGCTGCTATATAAAGCAAAAGAGGCTCTTTGCTGATTGGAGCAGCAAGCACCGGCTGGGTGGAAAGCAGGGCTTTTAGCTCTGCAAATGATGTATCAGCTTCTGGAGTCCACTCGAACGCATCTGATTTCTTCATCAGTCGGTAAAGAGGCAGGGCCTTTTCACCGAGGCGAGAAATGAATCGACTTAGGGCGGCCAAGCAACCAGTAAGCTTCTAGACATCATGCACATGCACAGGGCGTTTCATCCAAAGTATAGCGCCTACTTTCTCTGGGTTAGCATCGATTCCTCGTTCGGAAACAAGAAAACCGAGTAACTTTCCGCCTGGAACTCCAAACATGCACTTTGATGGATTGAGCTTGATATCATACCTTCTGAGGTTGGCAAAGGTTTCGGCGAGGTCGGTCAGCAGGTCAGAACCTTTACGTGACTTGACCACAATGTCATCCATGTATGCTTCCACATTCCGACTGATCTGAGTGAGCAGGCACTTCTGAATCATTCGCATAAATGTGGCTCCGGCGTTCTTCAAGCCGAATGGCATTGTGACATAACAGAAGCACCCGAACGGGGTGATAAAAGCTGTCTTTATTTCATCGGGTCCGTACAGACAGATCTGGTGGTACCCGGAGTAGGCATCCAAAAAGGACAAACGCTCGCACCCAGCAGTCGAGTCGACTATCTGATCCATGCGAGGGAGAGGGAAGTGATCTTTCGGGAAGGCCCGATTGATATGCTTGAAATCGATGCACATGTGGAGTGAGTCATCTTTCTTTGGGACCATGACAACATTGGCTAACCACTCGGAGTGGTAAATCTCTCGGATAAACTCAGCTGCCAAAAGCCGAGCCACCTCTTCGTCGATTGTTTTTCTTTTCTGGACGGTGGACCGTCGAAGATGCTCTTTGACTGGTTTCACTTTCGGGTCGACTCGCAAACGATGCTCAGCCAGTCCCTTGGGAACACCTGGCATGTCAGAAGGCTTCCATGCAAAGATGTCCCGGTTCTCACGGAGGAACTGGATGAGCGCTTCTTCCTATTTGGAGTCGAGTGTGGTCGAAATGTGGGTCGGAGCTGCATTGGGGTCCGTCGGGTGAATGTGAACAAACTTCGTCTCGCCACACGACTGGAATGGTGAATCCGTGGCTGGCTTCTTGGCTCGCAACAAGTCACTTGGGTCTGCATTTTTCTGGTATTCTTGCAATTCTGCCACGGCCATCTGGGCATCGGCGATCTTTGAGCCCTTCTGAAAACACTCTTCCGCCTTTTTCCGATTACCAGAGATAGTGATCACTCCTCTGGGACCAGGCATCTTCAGTTTGAGGTACACGTAACAAGGTCAAGCCATGAATCGTGCTTAAGCTGGCCTGCCCAGAATTGCATGATACGCACTCTGAAAATCCACGACTTCAAACGTCAACTTTTCTTTGCGGTAATTTTTGGCATCACCGAAAACCACGTCGAGTGCAATCTGACCGAGGGACGCAGCCTTCTTGCCTGGGATGACCCCATGGAAACTCATGTGGCTTTCACTGAGTTTGGACATCGAAATGCCCATTCCTTTCAACGTTTCTGCGTACAGAATGTTCAGGCCACTGCCACCGTCCATCGGGACCTTTGTCAGTTGAGTGCCTTCGACCACTGGGTCGACCACCAGCGCTTGCCTCCCAGGGGTGGTGTCGGTGTCAAAACCGGCGGATCTCGGGTAGGGGGTCCCGAATTGTGCGTCAAGGCCGGATGGTAACAGGAGACAAGGGACACGATGTTTTTTACCCAGGTTCGGGCCCTCTCGATGGAGGTAATACCCTACTCCTGCTTGATTAATATTGATGATATGGTTAGTACAAGAGTAGATCTACCACGAGATCAAGGAGGCTAAACCCTAGAAGCTAGCCTATGGTATGATTGTTGTATATGGAGTTGATTGCCTACGGACTACAACCCTCTGGTTTATATAGACACCGGATAGGGTTAGGGTTACATAAAGTCGGTTACAATGGTAGGAGATCTTGAATATCCGCATCGCCAAGCTTGCCTTCCACGCCAAGGAAAGTCTCATCCGGACACGGGACGAAGTCTTCAATCTTGTATCTTCATAGTCCAGGAGTCCGGCTGAAGGTATAGTCCGGCTACCCGAACACCCCCTGATCCAGGACTCCCTCAGGTGGTGATGTGCGTTGGGTGATCAGACTGGTTGAACGTAATGGTAGTCTGCGACCATTTCAAGTAATTGGGTGTCACCGGAGCGACCATGTTCACTTATCTGTTGATGACTTTCAATCGACTCTTGTTTTCAACATCAGAAAAAATCATCAGAGTGGAATTCACGTGAGGATAACCATCATCATCTTCCCCTTCACTCTCAGCCTTGTCTGCCTCCTTCTCCTTTTCCTTGGGTTGTTTCTCTCGGAACTGCTGGATCAGGAGTCGACACTGTTGAGTGGTATGCTTCGGGTAAATGAAATTACCTTCTTCGTCTTTTTTGGTGTGGATATAGCACGGCAGATCCAACACATCATTTCCATCTTGATCTTTTACCTGCTTTGTGCTTGCCGCTCCGCAGTCGCTCCTCCTCTTCACCATTGGCATACTTGGTGGCGATTTCCATCATCCGAGTCAAAGTCATGTTTCCTGTCCGACCAAATTTCAGATTCAACTCTCGGTACCTGACGCCTTCCTTGAAAGCATAAATTGCCTGATGATCAGACACATCTTCCACCGTGTGGTGCAGGGTGATCCACCTCTGGATATAATCTCTCAAAGTTTCATTCGGTTTCTGGACGCAACACTGTAATTTTGTCAAACCTATTGGCCGCTTGCAAGTACCCTCAAACGTTCTGACAAACACTCGGGCGAGATCTTCCCAAGTATAGATGCTGCTAGGCGCCAACTGATTCAGCCATGCCCTAGCCGAGCCCTCCAACATCAGAGGAAGGTGTTTCATGGCCACCTCATCATTGCCGCCACCAATCTGGACAGCCACTCGGTAGTCTTTGAGCCAGGTGTCAGGCTTGGACTCTCCGGTGAACTTACTGACTCCAGTCGCCAACCTGAAGTTGGGGGGAATCACTGCAGCTCTGATAGCTCTACTGAAGCACTCTGGGCCAGAGACATGCACCCTGTTGCTGGTTTGCGGGCCTCTGTCATGGCCATCTCGGTGAGCTCTGTTTCTGTCGACCAAGCCTTGTACGAGAATAGATCTCGCATCAAAGCCTGGCTCGCTGGGGTCGACTGGAATACCTCTTCCGACGTTGTTAGGACGCCTGTCTTCATGTGGCCACGACACGTACGACCCACTCCTTGGAGGAGGCGTGGGCACTCGACGGCGACCATCGCGATCGGCTCGACGATCATACTGCTCCTGGTTTCTGTACTGATCACGCCACTCTCCACGTCCCTCACGCCTCGGGGGCGATCTCGGGTTATGGGCCGACTGGACCGTATCTGCGACCACAGATCTACTATGGATCCTATCCGGCGACTGAGACACGACCGTATTCTGCTCTCCTGCTGCCCGGAGCAAGGCCCTGATCTGCGCCAGACCTCGGCCAGCTTCTGACTGGGAAGGTTGAATCGACTCTGCTATCCGGGCCGCAGCTGCTAGGTTTTGGATCGGTGTTCGGTATACCTGAGCCGGAGGTGGAAAAAGTTGGCATCGGCTGGACTCAGGAGCACGTTGACGAGCGCGATCGTCGAGTGCGCGCTGTAGGTTCTCCAGCCGAGTGCGCTCAGCCAGATTGGCCAAGCGAGCCTGTTCCAAGGCCTGGGCCTCGGGCGTTTCTCCAACTATAGGAGTATGTAGGGCATCCATGTTTCGGCGATGAAGTTCTTCTCTCTGCTGCGAGGAGAGAGGCTCGGGGCGGTACTCCTCGTGAACGCGCGACGGATCGCCGTTCCCGTCACCTCCGTCTTCACGATCGAAGCCAGGAGGACCGCGTGGTCCATTGACCATCAGGACTTCCGCTGCCGAGTCATTGCTGCCGCACTCGGATGCAGTCTCTACGGAGCCAGTCGACAGATCGAACAGGCCGTAGAGAGACTCGTCGGGCTCGAGCGCTGCGACTTGAGGGGTGGCCGACTAGCAGGCCACTGCATGCTTCACCCACCGTTGAACCCTCGAACGGCCGGTGCGCTTGTTCCGGCGTGTCGCAGGGAGGGGGAAAGCCGTAGGAGTCGACTGGTACTGGGTCGACGGTTGCCACAGGAGGACGCCGCGGACGCACACGTGAAAGTGCGTCACCCCGCAGGCGGGGAGCGCATCGACGTCGAGTGGTGCCTCCTGAAGCCAAGCGGAGTCGTCGGCGACAAACACGAGCGCGCCGAGACGGATCTCACGGCCCCCAGCCAAACCTCCACCTGGAACCATGATGATGGGGATCGGAAAAATTGCAACTTCTCCAATAAGTCGCTAAGACACCTGCCCCACGGTGGGCGCCAACTGTCGTGGATCTAAGACTGACAGTAGAATGGGGGTAGGTATGAGGAGGGAAGATCCTAGCTATGGAGTAGTTGTACACACGAGTTTTACGAGTTCAGGCCCTTCTCGGAGGAAGTAACAGCCCTACGTCTCGGTGCCCTGAGGCGGTCGACTGGATTATACGTGTGTGTGTGTGTGTTTACAAAAGTGCGAACCCCTATCCCAGAGGAGGGGGTGGCTTATATAGAGTGCGCCAGGACCCCAGCTCCCCTTCGTTACACAGGGTTCAATGTTCATAAAGGTGGGCCGTTACTCGTAACGTCTACAATAAAGTGTTATAAATGCCCATAATGCTATGGTTTAAGTCGTGACCGTTGCAGAGTGGAGGGCTTCTCGTCTTCTGGTGGTCGAGTGTCTTCAAGGTGGTCGAGTGTCTTCAAGGAAGTCGAGTGAGCATATCTTCATGGTCGAGTGGATGATATTTTCTCTTCGACTGCTTCTGATTCTTTGTAAAGATGTCCTCAGGGAGGGTATGCTGGACAGGTCCATGACCCTACCCTAGGTACATAGCTTCATCACCCCCCTTTTCGAAAAAAAAGTATCATGCATAGAAGAAGTGGCATCATCAATAACATGCGACATATCAGAATTAATAGCAGAAGCAGGTTTAGGTGTCGCAAGGTTACTCAAAACAAAAGGTGAATCAAGTGCAGAGCTAGATGGCAGTTCCTTACCTCCCCTCATAGTTGAGGGAAAAATCTTGGTTATTTGATCTTTCAAGTTCTTCATAATGATAAGCAGATATAAATCATAAGTTCCTCAAAAAATAGAGCTATGCTCCCCGACAACGGCGCCAGAAAATGTTCTTGATAACCCACAAGTATAGGGGATCGCAACAGTTTTCGAGGGTAGAGTATTCAACCCAAATTTATTGATTTGACACAAGGGGAGCCAAAGAATATTCTCAAGTATTAGCAGCTGAGTTGTCAATTCAACCACACCTGGAAACTTAATATCTGCAGCAAAGTGTTTAGTAGCAAAGTAATATGATAGTAGTGGTAACGGTAGCAAAAGTAATATTTTTGCGTTCTGTAGTGATAGTAACAGTAGCAACGGAAAAGTAAATAAGCGAAGAACAATATAGAGAAAGCTCGTAGGCATTGGATCGGTGATAGAGAATTATGCCGGATGCGATCGATCATGTAACAGTCATAACCTAGGGTGACACAGAACTAGCTCCAGTTCATCAATGTAATGTAGGCATGTATTCCGAATATAGTCATACGTGCTTATGGAAAAGAACTTGCATGACATCTTTTGTCCTACCCTCCCGTGGCAGCGGGGTCCTATTGGAAACTAAAGGATATTAAGGCCTCCTTTTAATAGAGTACCGGACCAAAACATTAACACATAGTGAATACATGAACTCCTCAAACTACGGTCATCACCGGGACTGGTCCTGATTATTGTCACTTTGGGGTTGCCGGATCATAACACATAGTAGGTGACTATAGACTTGCAAGATAGGATCAAGAACTATCATATATTGATGAAAACATAATAGGTTCAGATCTGAAATCATGGCACTCGGGCCCTAGTGACAAGCATTAAGCATAGCAAAGGCATAGCAACATCAATCTCAGAACATAGTGGATACTAGGGATCAAACCCTAGCAAAACTAACTCGATTACATGATAAATCCCATCCAACCCATCACCGTCCAGCAAGCCTACGATGGAATTACTCACGTACGGCGGTGAGCATCATGAAATTGGTGATGGAGGAAGGTTGATGATGATGATGGCGACGGATTTCCCTTTCCGGAGGAGAAATAAAAAGAGGAGAAGAAGATATTAATAGAGGAGAAGATTGAAGAAGAAAAAAGAAGAAAAAAAAAGGAGAAGAAGAAAGGAATAGAGGAGAAGAAGAGAAAATAGAATAGTCTATTCTATTTTCTCTTCTTCTTCTCTATTCCTTTTTATTCTCCTCTTCTTTTTCTTCTTTTTTCTTCTTCTTATTTATTTCTCCTCTTCTTCCTCTCCTCTTCTTCTCCTTTCTTCCTCTTCTTATTTTCCTTTTTCCTCTCATTCTTTTTCTTCTTCTTCCTTTCCTAGCTAGATATATAAAACTTTTCTAAAAATGTAACTTTTGCATACATACATGGGAAAATAATATTATCTGGGAGGGGGTAGGTCGACCCCTCCCCCTCGTGTTGAAGTTACCGGGACACGGGGTATATCGACAACGACATATCCGATAAAAAATAAAAAGACGAAGAAGAAATAAAAAGAGGAGAAGAAGATATTAATAGAGGAGAAGATTGAAGAAAAAAGAAGAAAAAAAGAGGAGAAGAAGAGAAAATAGATCTATTTTCTCTTCTTCTCCTCTATTCCTTTTTTCTTCTCCTCTTTTTTTCTTCTTTTTTCTTCTTTTTATTTATTTCTCCTCTTCTTCCTCTCCTCTTCTTCTCCTTTCATCCTCTTCTTATTTTTCTTTTTCCTCTCATTCTTTTTCTTCTTCTTACTTTCCTAGCTAGATATATAAAAAAATTCTAAAAATGTAACTTTTGCATATATACATGGAAAAAAATGTTTTCTTCTCCAACACAAAACACATCTCATCTCATCTCATTTCATCCACATCCATGCATACATCATATATATGATCATCTATGAACAAAAAAACATCATATTCTATATAAATATCATCATATATATGAACAAAAACAATTATGATAACAAGCATATACATCATCATATATAAGAAAAAAACATATACATGAAAAAAACAAGCATATATATCATCATATATATGAAAAAACAAGGACCGGGAGGGCGCCGGCTAGACCAAGGTGAGGAGGGGCAGGGGCGCGGGGTCGGCGACGAGGATGGCGATGGCGATGACGTCGACGGGGCAGGGGGCGCGCGCTCAGGGCAGGGGGCGACGGCGACGAAGGGGGCGGGGCAGGGCGACGGCGACCACGGGGCGGGCCGGGGCAGTGTGCGTCGGGGCAGGGCCGGGGCGGCGCGCGTCAGGGCAGGGGCGGCGAGCGGCGACGGCGTCCGACGAGGGCGCGGGCGATGGCGAGGCGCGAGCGACGGCGACGGTGGGCGACGGCGATGGTGGGCGACGGCGACGGCGGGGGCGGCGGGTGGCGTCGGAGCAGCCTGGCGGCGTCGATGTCGTCGGCGTCGTCGGGGGCAACTGCGAGATGAGAAGTGAAAATTTCCTAAGTGTCATCTTATATAGCAAAGTCTTTAGTCCCGGTTGGTGGCACCAACCCCGGTTGGTGGCACCAACCGGGACTAATGCCCCCCCCTTTAGTCCTGGTTGGTGCCACCAACCGAGAGCAAAGGTCTCTTTTCAGCAGCCCAAAGGGCGGGAAGCAGAGGTCTTTGGTCCCGGTTGGTGGCATCAACCGGGACTAAAGGGGAGCATTGGTCCCGGTTGGTGCCACGAACCGTAACCAATGCACCCCTTTAGTCTCGGTTGGTGCCACCAACCGGGACCAAAGGCCTTGTGCTGTCCCGCGTCAAAAGTTTAGTACCACCTTGCTAGCTGAGAGAGCTCGAAAATGGTTTATAAATTTATTACTCACCCTAATCGATTGACCCAGCCACATGGTTGGACTCAACCAAGCAATAATTCTACCAGTGTAAAAATCTATAGGCGCCGAGGTAGTTTTACCTTTTCTTAAACCGCTCTCAACCGCGAATCAACGTGTAGTTTTACCTTTTCACATCACAGGTTGGGGATCCCGTCCTATTCTAATCGATTGAGAGCGGTTTCGAGTTCCACTCTCGACGGCGAATATCATGCGGCTGCCATGAGCGGCGGATGGGCTTGACGGCAAGTCCTCGGTGGCGCGGGGAGCGGCTTGTCTATAGGGCTGTCGGTGTCGTGGTCGTGGCGGCAGTACGGTGGCTCGACGGACCAGTCAGCGGCCGGCGAGGAGGCATCACGACGTGTCCGCCATGTCCCGCGCTATTAGTCGCCGCGGCGGTTGTGCACGCCCGGGCATCGTGGCCGCTGAAGGAAGCCACGCGAGGAGGCCGCGGTGGGAGCAACTCATCTGGGCGAGCAGCCCCCATTTGGGATTCCGCTCCTGTAGCAACGCCTGGGGTCCTCCAGTCCTTCAATCCATCCATTTGACTGGACCTCCGCCCCTGATGTGCTACGAGCTTCAAGTCTGCGTTCGTATTTGTTCCAGATTTGCACACCTAGGTAAGGTATATCTCAAATTATCTACTTCCTTTTCTTATTGAAACATGGGAAAAAAATCAGTCTCCAAATCCATATAGGGCATAGGGAAGCATTTGTGACAAATACCACATCTTCAGAAGAAAAAGTATACGATGTAGTTTGATTGTTGTGTGTAGTGATCTGCTGTGTTTCAGCCTCATAAATTTTTGGGCCTATGGCTGTACAACGAAAATGGGTATGTCTTGAATATTTTCTAAAAATCTCTTATCACTAAATACTTATTGCTCATGTTGGTTGATGTAGCGCTCCGCGTTTTTTTCATCTTGATGCGGGGCACATCTCCTCCCATCACGACGATCCCCAACTACCGGAGCTCTTCAGTATCGTCCTCCATCGAGTCACATAACCATGTGTCCTGTGTCCATTTACCATCTCATTGCGTCTGCTCGAATTTAGTTAGATTTATTAAAAAGTTGAGTTTGCTGAATATGGGTAAGTCACGTCCCCAACGCTGAAGCCAAGATTTCTGTATTCAGTTTTTGTTTCACACCAACTTTAATTGTTTTGGGCATAGCCAAATTACAAGTTTAATATTCAGATTGTGATTTAAGTTTCACGCGAATAAAAATAATATCAAGTTTTGGTGTTTTAAGTAGCAACTGGTCAAGTATATGCATTGATCATGCCTGATGGGCAGTAAAAAAATTTGGCGAACATTATAAACACATACCGTAGATTCAAGTCTCATGTCTAGTAGTTTCTTTTAGGCGGACGCGGATTTGGTGAACATGGGTGCGCGCGCACCCTTTATGAATAGCCAATTCAAAAAAATGCTAGCAAAAATCAAAAAAATCTGAATTTATTTTTTTAATATACATAGTCAACCGGTATACTCGCATATGAAGTTTCACGAAGAAATCACATCCGTGATAATCTTGGCAAAAATGACAAAATCGAAGGTAATCGAAGCTATATTAAAAACACTGTTTAATGAATAGTATAGTCGCATTTGTATTTTCTTCACTAAGAATACCACAGGTGTAAATACATCATGAAACTTCACACGTGAGTAGGATGATCGTCTAAGGTTCATACGGCAAAATTTCAGAATTTTTTAAATTTTTCTAGTATTTTTTATGAATTTACTATTCATGTGGGTGCGCGCGCACCCATGTTCACCTTTGTATTTTCGCTTTTAGGCAAACATTATAAACCACTGTTTTTTACCCTTCATGCATGGCGCCTGGGTCTGACTAGTAGTAATTTGTTTTCTCGCATTCATCTTGATGGATAGATTCAGGTGCCCTGCATTCTTTGTTGAACTACTTTTGTTTCATTATTAATGGTAATGGAGTCAGCCGGAGTGTCCTTTTGAAATATATATATGGAAGTGAGGATTAGAACAAAGAGATGAATCTGTTACTGTATCGAATTTAATAATGTAAGAGGAAACTCACCATTCTGAAATCGAGATTCAGAGCTAGGAAGCATGATGTAGGCATCGACAGCTTGACCAGAAGCCAAATCCAATTTAATTCCGGTGCACATATATCGTTCTTTCATCTACTTCAAATGTTTCTGCAACTAGAGATATTAAGTTAAAACGTTCATTCTTGAAAGACATTCATAGGGAGTTGCTTTGATCAGCCGCCCCCCTCTTCCCCGTGTCGCCCTCCCCGTGGGCGACACGGGAGGCGACACAGCCTCGAGCGCTCCCTCCCCTCCTCCTCCCCCCTCCCCCTGCCGCCGCCAGTGCTCCCCGCCGGACAAAGCCCTGGCGGATCCGGCGGCGGCGGGACTTCGCTCCCAGGCTGCCTCCCCCCTCGAGCGTGGGGCTCGACGAGGCTGACGGAGCCGTGATGCTCCGGACCTAGGGTTTCACAATGGCGGCCCCAGATCCAGAGGGTCGGGCCTCTGGACCTGGCGTGGCGAGCACGCGGGCGGCGCGGCGCGACCCTTTGGGGGTGCGGCTGCGGCTGCTTGGCTGTGCCCCGGCGGATCCAGGTGGCGGAGGCTGCGGGTCACCGCGGTAGCGGCCATGGTCGGCGGCAGCAAGGTGCAGGTGGCAGGTCCCCGCGACGGAGCCACTACCCCTGCTCGACGCGACCCCCTGCGGTGGCTGGCCTTGTTTGGCAGCCATCTGGCGACTGCTGCTCTGCGCTGGCCGGTGCTTCCCTACATCGATGGTGATGACACGTGGTTTCCCTCTCGGTGCTGATGCTCCTATCCGGCGGTCTGCTTCCCCGTCTCCTGTCTGCTCTGCTGCGACGGTATTTGGGGTTCTGGTCTTGGGCCGGGGCGAAATCCCTGCGCGGCGATGGCCTGCGCTGACAACGGCGACAACTGAGGGTGCCGTAACCTCCATGGAGGCGCTGTCATGGCCCGGACTGACCCTCTCCTCGAGCACCAGGGGAAACCCTTGGTCCAGTTCATTGGACAAGGCAGCGGTGGCATCTCAGCGCCATTCCTTTCTTGAAGGCGTTGTTTGGGTCGCACTTGGAGTCCCCGATGCGGCAGCTGGAGATGGTGGCCTCCTCGGTCTTCCGGCGAGGCTTGCTGGTAATGCGATGCTGTGATGAGGGCTTCGGCATAGAGCGTGGGCGTCCGGGGCGCTATGTACGCCGGTGCCGGCATGTCCAAGACGATGGCTTCACTAGTCCTGGTTGGGTCCTGCCATCCATTTGCCGTCTCTTAGGCACTTATGGGTGGAAGGTACGTTGGCCTGGACAGCCCTGGAGATGTGGTCTTCTTTGGAGGCGCCTGGCAACGGCTGTGACGCGGCCTTGAGGCTCTGAGTCTAGTTACCTCGCCGTTCATGGTTGGAGGCTGGACAAGGCTAGACCTTTCGTAGTTGCAGTCTGTAGTTGGTAGCACCTCCTTGCCTGCTGAGAACACTACATTTCTTTAATTGTTTTCTTTTCCACACAATTTTTAGAAGCAAACTCAGGTAGTTAGACTCCAGCTATTATATCTTCAGCCGATTGCATGAGTAACATTGATTATTTATCTGAATACACGGTAGTTTAATTTTTCTTGTTTGATGCTGTTCGGAGCAATGCTTGGTTAGTACTCCCTCCATAAACTAATATAAGAGTGTTTAGATCACTATTTTAGTAATCTAAACGCTCTTATATTAGTTACAGAGGGAGTACCAATTTCCTTTTTTTGCGGGAAGGTTAGTACCAATTTCCAGTTAGATTTATTTCCATTTGCAAAGAGGTGAAATCTGATCCTCTTCAGGGTGTCAATCTTTGATGGGTTTAATTTTCGGTGCTTTTGTTTCATTACAGTGCAACGAGGAACTTGGAGGTTAATTGCACCCATTTTATAAATCGACACACATGAATCTTGATTATGTATGAGATTATTCTAAGACACTGACAACATTTTATATATATATATATATAGGCACTTTTTTTTAATCCTGGTTGACGTCTAGAACCGGGACTGAAGACTGGCCTTTAGTCCCGGTTCTAGACACCAATCGGGACTAAGGGGGTTGCGCCAGGAGCGAGGCGCTCTAGTCCCGGTTGGTGGCTGGAACCGGAACCACCAGCCGAACAGGGGCTGGTGCCTGCCATGTTTGTAGAATTTACTTGTATAGGGTAGAGCAGCAGTCTTTTCTATAGAACCTCACTTATTTCCTTTACTTGTTGGGTAATAAAAGTGGCAACCTTTCATGTAGAACTTTCTACTGTGAATCATCATGCATTCATGCAACTTTGCTTGGGGAATATTGTGTGAAATGAATGTTGTTTGACATTGTCTTTAATGCTAGTAAGGGCTTTCCGGCTAAGTTTTTTTTAGATAAAAGGTGCCGGCCGAGTCCGAGAAGAGCGCGAACCTAGCCCGGATTTGAATCAACAGAGCCATCAACCGGCCAGGATTACAGAGGCGTCACATTACAAAGGAAATGAATGCAAAGCAAAGCAAAGCGGAAAGAAGATACAAGGTGCTAGGTAGAACAACACAATGGCAACAACTGGAGCAAACACAACACGTTTCCAACGACCAGCACTACGCCTACACCAACTAGCCAACTAATTAGGAGCACCGGAGGCAGGCCACGCCGTGCAAGCATTGAGCGCCGGCTAAGTTCGACTATGGATCTACCACTTTCTTACTAGCTAGCATGGTATGTTCAATCACTTTGGTAGAACGATTTAGATAAACTCATTATCTCTTGTTATCATTGAGTTGGTCTAGTTGTTTAGGCCAATGTGGGATCGAGTCGAGATGAACTAAGTGGCCTAGTGGTCATGTGATAGGTTGGCTAACAAACAAAATTGCAACTAAAACGAACCTAACTTGAGTGGGTACCGTTGATTTCTTCTTTGCCCCTCCCACTTAGGTCAACAAGGACCGATTTTCTTAGGCCATGATCTGATCAATTATCGTACCATCGTCCATTCCATGTGATGGAAAAGGATTGGCTTCAATAAGAAAAATTATTCAAGGCTTACATGCATAACATAATCCGTCAACTATTTATTTTATGTATGTTTTTGTTTTGGTTCATAGTAGGTCTATTTTTTTCACCGTAAAAATCTTGTATGGTTCCGTTAGGAAATTTATTACTGGACACAATTCCTAGAACCCCATAATAAGCTCGACCCGATCAACCAGTTGCTCTGCAAAATCACTCAAGAGTCAAGACAGGAATTGACAGTGTTTGGCGCTGTGTTAAACGTACAGGTTTTCACCTTTCGCTCATTTTATTTTTACTCGGTTACAGAGGCTAGCTCAACAAGACTAAGTCGCAAAATAAAAATAAAAAACGTGAACTCGACTCACGCTACATGGCTTATATTCAGATAACTGAAACTTGACACCAAACTGACCGACATATCGTGCCACCGAAACTGCTGGGGCAGACACGTGGAACTAAATTTGTGCGACTATTTCTGCTTATTAATTAAGGAGAGGGACCCAATAATTACTTGAGCTATTTGAAGAATAAGCAGAATGACGGCGCCAATGAATGCCACGAACTGCACATTGTCGAGCATGTTCCTCTCCATGAATGATCCCATGAATTTGTTCCATGGACTCTTGGAGCGCTTGTCCAGCGTGTGCCAAATGTCGTAGAGGTAGCTTGGCTTGTCGGTGATCACTCCCTCACAGAGGTTGGAGAAGCCTTTTACGACCACCTCGTTGCTGCCCAGGAAATTAATGATGATACCTTCATGCTCGAGGAACTCGACGTCCTCAGCCTGGCGTGCCAACTGCGACATGAAAACGCAGTATGTCGTCACCGGCCTCTCCGACATCTGCTCCTCCAGCGCCATCAGGTTGCGTAGGATGGTCCACGTGTTGCCGTCGATCTGCAAGCAAGGGATGAGGAGAGTGCCTCCCTGAAGGCTCACGTCAAGGATGGATTCCACCCCGGCCTCGAACTCCCGACGCTTGAACTCCACGTAGGCGCACTTGCGGTACAGCGTCGCCCGTTTCCATGGACCTGTGCCACCGCGTAGCTGTTGTTAAAACAAGAAAAATTATGTTGAAAAATGCATCCTAATTTAATTATATACTATATATGCTAATGCAAAATTCCACCTGTTCCCTTGTTCTTGACGATGTCAATTGCTGCTACACCAGATTTGGGTGGGGCGAAGTAGGTGTGCACCAGGTGCAGCAGGTGAGCAGGTTCTTTTGCTGGCGACTCCGGCGTTGCCTTTGTGATGTAGCGCCCTTCGGCCAGCAGATTCCGGACACGTGTGCAGAGGAGGCCTGGCTCGTTGCTGTAGCCAGCTAGCCTTTGCAACTCCTTGAGGACGATCCAAGGTATCTGATTCTCAATGAGGAACACCACGTCCCGTAACAAATCAATCTCGTCCGGGCGAACGTCTCCTTCTCCAGGGGATGTTTCTATCATGTCCACAAGTAAACAGAGAACATATATCCCGTCGCGCATCATCATATCCGCGAAGGCTTCTTCAGTTTCTTCAGCTCTCGGATTACCAGCGTAGCATTTCATCGTCTTCAGGTTCTTCAGATCTTCGATTACCTGAGCCTTGTGCTCTTGGAGAGTCAATTGCGGGGCTTCCTCCTTCCTATCCTCGAAAGTCAAACTCAAAAAACTGTCGACGAAGACGCTCTTCTCCTGCTCTGTGATACGTAGTTCGCTATCACATGGTTGTTTCCCCTTTTTTTCTGCGTAGCATTCCATCGCCCTTGCCATCAGATTCTCCAGCTCTCCAGGTTGCTCAAGAAGCACACTCACTAACCTGTCGACCAAGACGCTCTTATTCTGCTCGTTTTCCATGACTTCTTTCCCCTTTTTATCATGGGGATTGTTTTCCGAGGGTTGCACCATTGACGCTTCATGGTAAGGGCCGATCCGCACCCTGAATGGTGTGAATCGTTCTTCTTCGACCATGCGGAGTGCTCTTCGAATCTTCGCAATATGGATAGTAGTACTTCCAGCTGCACCAACATATGCAATGCAACAGCACAGTTAATTACTCCAAGATTGTGTGGTCCTGTCAGCACCATGCATTAGAGCGGTGTGTGAATTAACATGCAACACTGAATTCCTCCTGCTGACGCCTTTGAATTACAAAACACAAACAGCCCAACGCTATCTTACTACAAGCCAGAGTTAATTACTCCAAAGCATCCCTACACGTAGTTCCGGATGATAAATCTACTCACCACCGTTAAGCTATGTACAACAAACAAGGCAAATACTCTCCCTCCTTTCCTAAATATAAATCATTTTATAGATTTCAATATGGAGTTCATACGAAGCAAAATGAATGAAACTACACTCCAAAATATGTATATATATACATCCGTATGTAGTCCATATTGAAATCTCTAAAAAGACTTATCTTTAGGAACGGAGGGAGTACGTTTTTATAGGACCCGACTATGTCTATCATACATATATTACTCCTATCCTATGAAAATAAGGCTCTTTTGATCGTACTTTTACTACCAACTGGAGGTGACTAGTACAAATTAAAATCTAACCCCTGATTTACAAGTGCAGTGTGGACTTTTTAAGAAGAAATAATTTATTTAAGCACTACTTCGACTCGATATTACATTCATTTAGCCTAAAATCTTGTCGACCAGATCCATGTTTTTTTATTCCCGTGTTCTTCTCTGAGGAATCACTACGGGAAAACTCAACATCGTTGTGTATCCAACGCTTTGCCGACCATATTATCTTCGTAACTCAGCAAACAACAAAGGCTACTTCCCTTTGTTGATTATAAGAGTCAGCAAACAAATAGTGCTCAGCAAATCAGAAACTTTGCTGAGTGTTACACTCAACACACATAAAATACGGCGGAATCAGAAGCTTTGCCGAGTGTGTTTCGCTCAGCACACTCCTCAAAGTTTTGACCGAATGTTGAATTCAACCAAAGGCAAATAAATAAATAAATAAAATGGGAAATTTGTGCATGAAATCACTTATAGGGCTAAACTCACACTTCAACGACACTGGAAGGGAATCTTATTGGCCCCGGGTTAGTGTTTGTCCATTGTCGGGGCGAGGAGGTGTCGGAAACACATCGAATATTACGTGGGGTCCTAACATATGTATGTAAGGGTGGTGGAAAGTCTAAATAGCAAATACACAACCCCCAAGTGTGACCTCGTTCACTAACCACACCACACCACAAAAGATTCTCCACTTAAGGGAGAAACCCTCACCACAAGGCCACCGTATGGAATCTTGTGAGAACTTGGACTCAAATTTGGTTCCATGTTTCAACACGGAAAGTAGAAAAGTCCATTGCTCAATCCCTTTTTTGACGCCGGTCAAAAGGGTTGACGGCATGGGGCCCATGGGTCAGGGCTTGGTATGGCTGTTGTCGGGATGAAGAGGTGTTGGAGCCCCTCAGAGTCGTGTGTTGGGTCCTAACTTGTGTATGTAAGGGTGTGGTGGAAGGTGGAAAAAGCTAATGCACAACTCACATTGTGAGCTCATTCACAAACCGCACTATCCCGCAGAAATGTGTAGCGGATAGATGGTGAAACCCCCACCTCGAGGCCACTAGAGGGAATCTTGTGAGAACTTGCTCTCAAATTTGATTTTTCATGTTCCTATGACCTACCCCAACATAAACAAAGAATAAGAAAATCCACTGGTCAACCCCCTTTCAACCCCAGTCAAAGGGGTCACTAGTAGAAAATACCCTTATAGGAGACCAAGCATCCGTGGGGTTTGACATAAAACGCGCCACTGGTAATACCAACAGCGTGCCGCTGCTAATCGTATACCAGCGATGTGCCCCATGTGCCCCTCACCAACGAATATATAGTGGCGTGTTTGGGCACATGGGGTCATGTCGCTGGTATACGATTTATCTTCACTGTCATGTCGGTGTCAAACCAGTCCGACCACGTTGCTCCACGGATGCCGACTAGCACGAGCATCAACTGCGTTGGCGCTTCATCGAGCTGACGATCACCACCTCGGAGAGCGAAACATAGAGGTTGGCATTGCAAAACCTAAATCATCACCAAGACAACATCATTGCCCTGAGGAGTGCATAGGTCGCTCGCGTCGTCATCGCTGCACTGTTAATTCTTCAAGCTGGCATCAACCACGTCACAAATTTCGGCATGCTTCGGCATCGCCTCATCGAGCCGATGTCCACCTCGCCGACCTGCTTCGACACACCGACTTGCATGGGGGCTCCGACATCACCACACCGACCCGCTTCGTCACCTGGGAGGGACCGAGGGCTTCGCCATCGCTTCATCGACCTATTTAGGGAACTCCGGCGTCACCCTGCCGACTTGCTTCATCACCTTGGCTGGACTGGGGGCTTCAGCTTGACATATCGGTAGTGTTGTGCTGTCACATCATCAAGTCGACCTCTTGGCTCGGGCACCTCAGGACCGCCTTGGGGTTGTGACCTCGCCCGATCGCAAACTCGGACCACGTCATCAACACCGGGCATATTCACCAACTAAGTCGCTTTCATGATCAACTTTTTTCAATTTTTAATTTTTGTTCGATTTGACACTGCGTTATATTTTTGGTAAACAAAAAATTGTTTGTTAAAACTTTGTTTCTTAAAAACGTAGTTTGTGAAAAACTCTTCTTTTTCCCATATTAACTGGTGGCTCTTAAATTTATATGAGCCGTTTTATAATAAATGTTTTCTTCTTAGTCATTGCAAAATCTTTTTCTAACACTCTTTTTTCGCCCCGTGTGTATGGTCAATAGACAAATGGCCTGGTTTCACTCTAAAGCTGCTCGAGTCTACTTCGCTAAACTGGCATGGAAGCAGTCCACCTTCGGGAAGGGAGGTTGAAGCCAAGGGCTGACCCACTTGAACTCTAGAGATCGGATGTGTCATGTTAAAGCATGATGAAAGCACAAATTAATTTTAAGCCCTATTTTGGTTGGCACCAAAAAACTTGATTCAATTCAGACGTAAAGTGTTTACATGAGTTTTTTGGTTTTCCGAGCTTTTGGCACCGTTAACCTATTTTATGATTTTCTTTCATATGGCAGAACATCCTGTTGATCGAGGTGTCCCGCGTGATGGTTCATCTTGGGAAATCTTTTCCATCCCGCACGGTCTGCCATGTGGCCCAACCCAAGTCTCGGGAGCTAATGCATTGTGTATTCATACAGAAATTTAAAGTGCAATAGAGTTTTCAAGGAGATTAAGATCCTCAGTTCAGTCGACCGCATCCAACCTGGGTCTTAGGAGCTATTGCGCACTGTGTTTCCTTTCCTAAGTATCTAAGTATGATGTCGAGTAAAGACTTGTTCCTTAGGCAGATTTCGTGAAATCGGCCTGAGTCTTAGAGGATACTGGGATCAAAAGTTTTTATCGTATCCTTCAGGTGCATCTCGCATTTTAGGCCGGCACACACCTTGAGGGCTACTAGTTATACATCTCGGTAGAGAATAAATCACACCGATAAAAAAACCACAAAAAGGCCGAGGTGGTGCACCACCTTGGAAGTAGTACGGCATAAATTTCGGATGCGAGTGGATGGCTCCCTAGAGGAAAATTTCGGTATTAAGCTCGGCTAAACTTCTTCAACCTTTTCAAGACCGAGGTAATCTATGACACCTCGGATGCCGACCAGCGTTGGAGATCGGCTGCAAAAGGACACCTCGGATGTGGTCTGGTGTTGGAGCTCAGATGCAAGAAGACACCGCCGCTCGGGAAACACTTTGAACCCGAGGTGTGGAGTAAAAAATAACAAGGCATTGATAAAAGCCATGAACTAAAAGGGGCTCCTTGGATGCCTGACGTGTGAACTCCTCAGATACCCGACGTGTGAACTCTTTGGATACACCTCGGCGATCCTCGAGATTGGAGATGGAAAGATTTGTCGAACCAGCTTTCAAGACTGATGACTGAAGACGAAGGACAGTTCAGAAGAACTGAGGAGCGTCCCCAACTTGAAGACCGGTTCAAGGGGCTACTGGTGGAGTCTTGGACTAGGGTGTACTCACCACTTCATTTCCCGGCCAGGTGGGTCGGGCCGAGGACCCCCATGGTGGTTCATCAATGTGCCACTTCGGATAGCCCATGACATATCTGAGGAAAATCCCACAAGACTTGCTGCTCAAGACAAGGACTCCTCTCCACTGGCGTAGCCGGCTAGGACTCCTATTATCCAAGGTCTCCAGTATATTATATAAGCCGAGGCTAGATTAGTTGATAGATCATCGAATCTCATATTCATTAGAACAATCTCGTGGTAGGTACATGTACTTTGTACGATGCCCATATCAATATAATCAAAAGCAGGACGTATGGTATTATCTCCTCGAGAGAGCCCAAATCTGAGTGAATCATGTGTCCATATTACCATCGCTCCAAGACGCTTACCTTAGGACTCCTATCTCGAGATATGTTGGATTTAACACCGACACCGTGATCGCTCCACTGACCACCTCGGTCTCCGCTTGTCGCCTAGCTAGGTAGAAGAGGAGGAAGCAGGTGGGACAAGAGCGCTGGACGTGGCATGCAGCTGGCCGCCGAGGCGTCGTTGGTGCAGCTTTGGTAGTCGCTGCGCCGCAACCTCCATCTCAGCCACTACCAAGCAGCAACCAAGTTCCTCTCGGCCGGAGGCAAATGCACCACTTAGATTATGTTAAGACTAGGGTTTAGGTTAGGGTTTAATTTTGGTTACTTTGTAAATGATATCTAAAATGAACGAAAAAATTGGTATCTTAGTTAAATTCATAATCCTGCCGCTATTTAAACACATTTCAGATGGATGTATTATTGAAGCTACCCGTACTGGCGGTGATCCCCGACGACGGATTTGTGTTTCACGGGCGAAGAAGTTACGGGTGGCATGCACTTTGACACGCCATCCTTTTGCTACGGTGGCGTGCGGTGGTGCACTCCACTAGCTACTTCTTACCAGTGGCGTGCAGTGTTGCATGACACCACAAACAATTATGAGTGGCTCATAAACAGTGGCGTGTCCAATAAACGCCACTAAGGGCCAATTTCACACCCCTGCCGACAGGCTTTCTCGTACTGATGGGTAGACAAATTTCCAAGTGTGACCACGTTTGAAACCCTCTTAATCTTGCGAGGCGTACTAATATGTATATAAGGGTGGTGGAAGGCGGAAATAGCCAATACACAACTCCCAAGTGTGATCTCGTTCACAAACCATAGTACCCCACACGAAGGTTCTGCACTTAGAGGTCCAAACAGATTAGCTTGCCCTATTTTTTACATTTAGGTAGTGATCTTAGGATTAGATCACATTCTATTGTGGAAATAAATACTGGCATAACTCCCTATTTTCCCAATTGACGTAATGGGTCATATAGTCATTACAACAAATGGGAAAGGTTACTACCTCCTTTGTTTCAAATTTATAATAGTTTGACAAAATTTACGGAAATATGTATTAAAAATCTTAGCGCCAAACTAGTGTTATTAAGTCGGCCATAATGTATATCTTTAGAGTATACCGTATTTGATAGTGTAAACATTGGTATATTTTTCTATGCACTTAATCAAGCTTTAAAAAGTTTGACACAGGATAAAACTAAAAACTATCATAATTCAAAAAAAGTGAGTAGATAAAAGTTATAGACCATAGCTTGTTTACACGACATTTATTCTCTCTTGGTTGCTCTCCTTTTTATAATTTATTGTGAGGATGTACTAAACATACTCAAAGAACTCATAAAACCCATTCCAGTATAGGTAGGTCAATTAAACAATTAGTAGAACATGTAGCATGTTTCTAGGGGCTTGGGATAGTTCAAAAATAAAATGTACAGACAAAAACAGTTTGTCTCCCCCCCCCCCCCCCCCCAAGTACAACACCATGAAAACAGTCAAAAAATGCACCCGGAATATTATCTGTGCATCGGATTTATGTAACACTTTCTTTGTTCTCCTCGCATTCGAGCAATATGCATAGTTCCAAATATATTTAGATATACTATAAATTTACCAGCATCTATATTATTATTATTACGACATCATTACATTTTATACAGAACGAATAATATGAAAACTCCATTTTTAAGGAGAAAAGATGCTAAAATTTAAATTGTAATTGTTGAGTACTAGATATAATTTGTAACTATATTATCAATTCATTGCAACAAAAGGGTAGATTCTACAAACATTTACCAGGACATGTCTGGTCGATCCTGGGCCCTGTTCCCACACGACGGGTGGTGCGACGAGAGGAGTGAAAGCGCCTCGATTGTGAGGACTCTCGTATGTTGCCATTTCCGTTTTGTTCGCCGGGATTGGCAGCAGAAGAAATTTCTGTTGGAAGATGCCACACTTAATTTGTTAACAGCATGACAACAAAAGGTGCTTCTATCCAATTGTAACATGTGTATTCAAGAATATTGAAGTAGCCAGAACATTAGATAAAAACTAGAAGTTGAAACTGCTTTTGTTGGAAAACTATGTGTTTGTTATGTTTCTATAAATTAGAATTTGTAACATAATAAATTTCTGCCTGAGTTATCCTTTTCAAATTTACCCATAATCGTCTATGCGTTGCATTCCATTGACTTCTTTATTTATACCGAATCTAGGGCCAAAATGAATTCCTATTATCTCTATAATTTCCAAGACATAACACCAAGATGATGTCATTTTTTTCCATTGATATTATCTATGTCCAATGAATCTCTGAAAACTTGTGACTCATCAAAATATACAACATAAACATAACAAGAGGGTGTATATAGCTCCTGTATCTGGTATAAAGTTACATACTAATTCTCTGCTGTGTTGAAATACACCATACCTTTAAATATTGTTTCAACATGTAACGATAGGAAAAATATAGCAACAAGTCATATTATAACTACTTAAAAAAATCTTTTGTAACATCGAAAGAACTTTTCTTGATGAACATGTCAAGAGAAAAATTGGAGGGTGTGAATTAAATCATGGAAGCACCATGGTTCCAAATTTTATATGATTCGTTTCTCCGTAGAATTAGAATGTTCCACCTAATTGAACCTTGGTTTGAACACACATCAATACAAGGTTAATTCCTTACTGTACTATTTTGGTAAATTAATACTTAATATTCTTGATTCGCATTGCAACATGCCTTTATCATAAGGATGTTAATCCATTTACAGTTTCACTAATAAGAAGTAACATGACACATAATGTGATCTAAGTATATTGGTCCAACCAGTGTTACCTTTTTTTATAAATACATGATAACATCTATATATTTGTTTGTCAAATAAAGATATCTACCTATTGCAATTTACAAATTTTCCGTGTTTCATGCTCCATTACTTGTTGCATTGTTTTTGAGCAAATCAGGAGTGTAGACATGTTGTAAAATAAGTTTGTCTTCTCCATTTTCACATCATAATTATTCCAAATGCAATTTTTGGTTGCATTTTCTTAAACATATGGTAATAAGTTAATTTAGTATCTACTTTACTGGTATCAAATGAAGTTCCAATATGCATTTACAAAATAACTTATTAGAAATTATGAGACTTAACTAGCCCGTTCAAGTGCACAGATTGAGGATTAGTATTACATGTAACGATTTTAACTTATATGCATGTGAATATTTTTGTGATTAAATTAAATTGTTCAATAGGTGAGGGGTATGAAATCTGTGAAAAATCAAAAGAACATTTCTTGATGAAATATGCGACGAAAAATAGAACTGTGTGCCATTTAAATCTTGGAAATACTATGTTCTTAATTTTGTGTGATACTTTTCTTCCTAGAACTAATACATTGCAACATATTGAATGTTGGCTTGGGATATTATCAGTACCATGCTAATGCCTTACTTAATATATTTTATTTGTGTTGCAGGTCTTACCTCATGACAAATAATAATTAAAAAAGTATAGTTACAACATAAAGATTCATCATCAGTTCTATCAGATTTTAAGTAACTGTCAATGCCACTATCTATGATACCACATATGGTATGGATAAACTTCTGACAAACAGGAATATTCAAGATAATAAATCGTTGGCACTGAACGAAGATACCACGGGTTGAAGAAGTACATTTGCCAAATTTCTCAAGGAAACTAGAAATAGAAAGAAAAAAACTGAGTTCGATGGGGAATGCAAACGTCTGAACTTTTTAATCCTCAGGAATTAATCTCAACAAGTTGACTAGGACGCAAAAATAAATGTGTTAGTCATCAAGGCAGGATAATCCACATAAAAGAACAGAGCATTGTATAACATTTGACCAAATCTCTTGAGGGAACGAAAATTAGAAAGTTCTCTTTTTTTCTTTTAATTAGTGTGTCTAATGGGGAATGCAAACATTTGAACCTTTGAGGCCTCAAGAATTAATCTCAACCAAGTTGACTAGGATGCAAAAAAAAAAAATAAGTGTTAGTCATTAGATGAGTCTAATTCACATAAAAGAACTGTGCATTGCATAGCGTAGGCTCACACAGAATTCTAAAGGTCAGAACTAGTTGAAGAGAGTTCTATTGTAGATTTGATACGCTAGTTTAGTACTTACAGTTTCGCTACATGATAGGAGGCACAAGCTTAACATGATCATGTATTATACATAATTTCTAGTTTTTATTTTGTATTTATAAATAACGTTCATTGGTCTACTCGAGGAATAATGTTCATCATTTATTGGACATATTGTATGAAGGTGTTGTACTCTTATTTTACAATATGGGTATACTGAAACATAGATTGCTTGTTCTGTAGAGTGGCCAAATCTTGCAATACTATTTGAAAAAATGGTATTCGAAGTGTTATATGTTTGACAGCAGCCTGGTAAAAAGGGAAAGTATACGCATGCTCAGGGATCAGAGCATTAGTTCGAAAGAGGAACTAGAGTTTAATCTTGCCAACAAGATCGTTCAAAAGTAGGACATACTAACTAGCTCGTATGGTACAAAATATAATATGGATCAATTTCTCAGTCAGGAAATATTCTAGATATTAAGTCACTGGCACTGAACCAAGAAACTACAGGGTGTAGAATCCCATTTGACCTAATATAATCTCTTGCAGTTGCAGGTATGAAAAAAAATGTTCTAATTTTTTTTTGTGAGTTCCGCGGGGAGCGCAAAGGTCTGAACTTTAAAAGCTTCAAGAATTAGTCTCATCCAAGTTTACGAGCACGTAAAAGATTAGGCATTCTACTATTCTAGTCTTCGTGTGAGGCTAATGCATGGTGCACATGACAGAATTAGAAAGTGTATATCATATACCTAACTCATACATACGTCTTATGGCAAAAAAGAACAACCAGAAGAGAGTTTGACTTCGATTGCAAATATTATTCATGCATGGTAGTGTTTTACTTGCAGTTTCACTAGGTTAAACGAGGCATGTAATTCCAGATCATATATCATAAAAAGTTTCTATTTTTCAATTAAAGCATATAAACAAAGTTTATTTGTCGACTCGAGGGATAACATTCATCATCCATCGGATTGAGTTGATGAAGGTACTGTAGACTTATCTTAGACTAAAGGTCTACTGAAGCAAAGATTGCCTGGTCCTTTCAAAAGCCATCTGCCCCTTCCCGATTGGATTTTTTTCACGGAAACCAAAGAGAAAAGAAAGATTGTAAGATCCATCAACATGATGCTACACTTGGACAGAAGTCACTTCCCCTCAGACGGAAATAGAGTGTTCAATTCTAAAAATATATTTTTTTTTGGAAAAAAATGTCGGTGTTTAAATCTAAGAAAAATAGAATCATAAAACTATCGGTGCTCAAATATAAATTACACATTTCTCTATGTAATATAATCGAAATGCACTATCTCCATTGAAGAAAAACATAGATCTTTTATTTACTGCTTACCTTCAGACATTTGCATTCGATCGGTAATTGGCTCCCAAAGCTAAGCTAGGTAGCTAGCTATGCTCGTCCTTCTGATCTATAGTAGCAGTAGGTTGGTTGGTAGTTGGTACGCCGTAGGCTAGCTCTTATATACAGTGGAGTAGTACTTAGATCTCTCTCTCCTTGAGGTGAAAGGATGATGGTAGCGCATGTGCGAGTCTGCGAGAGCGTCAGAGTTAGCAAACCACGCCATGGGAAACAACAGCATCCACATGAGGACGCCGGAACAAGAGACAAAGAGCACGCACAAGAGCGCCAAAGCTAAAGCCGAGCTGAGGAAACCAGCTCCCCGTAGCCCACGTTGTTATTGAAGTGCTGACAAACGCAAGAGGACAGCAGTACTAACAAGAAATACAGTGCAGCTAGGGTGTACCGTTCGTCCTCTTCTAGGATGGCCAGAAAGCTATACGTATGGTCTCGTCCGTAGCTCTGGAAGTACGTATGGTCTTTCGTCCTGTATGCATTAATGAAACTTGCGATTTGCCTGCAAACGTTGCCACATAAAACGGGCGATGACCTGGCCGGGGCATCTTCCCTACTACAGTAGTACTAGTGTGCATCTCAACCATAAATTATTCTGTTATATAGACACCGCGGACTAGTCAATTCATGAGCTTTAGTTGTGTTCGCTAGCTGTCGGAATGCGGAGCGTTTTCTGTACGCCGAGGCAAATTATGGGGACGCTCGGCTCGTTAAACAGACGGCGCTTGGCATAACATCGGGCCAAAGCTCCAGGGCTGTATGTTTGCCGACCGTGACACTCGGGGAGATAGACATTTTTCTTATTTTTATATGCCTTTAAATAAGAATAATTTTTGTGTGCTTTTCCATCTCAATTTTTCTTGCCTGTATCCCTCACTCTTTCTCGTCTATTCAAAACCCCCACTTCGAAGCAACTGGAGGGGAATCTTTTGAAAAGTTTGGCTCAATTTTGTTTTTAAATTCCCTAAGCAAACAAAGAGAAAACTCACATGGTCTAGCCCCTTTCAAATCCGGTCAATGAGATAGACGACAGAGGACCCATGGTTAGGGGCCCAACAATTAGCCTTTCAGGCTCACGTTGTGAGCCCGGACTGCCCATGCCAATGGTAATAGCATCCGAGGTACCCTAACTTGCACAGAATGTGACGATTTAGTCTCAAACTTGTAAAATTTGACTTCATCATACCCCAACTTGCACCTCATGTGATGATTTAGTCCCAGACCAATGAGAACTCGACAATTGGCAGCCAGGTGGCTGGACATGTCAGCGCACGCACTTTTGCATAAAACCCCTGCCGTTTCCTTTAATCAACACGCACTTTTGCAGAAAACAATCCACCACCAAACACCCGGCGCGACGCGACGAGAAACTGCAGTAGAAGAAATGGCGGCAACCGGAAGGTGGTTGTTGGCGCTTCACTGCTCCTCTCGCTTCGTGCTAGCCAAAGCCCAAGGTGCTTTCAGTGAGTGAGAGCATTCTAGAAGAGGCCGGGGGGTAGTTTGCTGTCGTCCACGTAAGCAAAATAACGTCACACATTTTTTCGAAGAGTGAGTGTGTGTACTATACACACGTGTGACTAGTCACTCACGCAGATGTCCTGCGTTGGCCCCATGCACGCCACGTAGGAAGGAGCCGCCTGGTCATGGTGCGTCGAAATTAAGCTATAACCATACGGTGAGTTGTTTTTTTAGCATCAGTACAGACACAAGCACTCATATACACACCCTACCCCTATGAGCACCTCCGAGAGACTGAGCCAGCATATCATCTTGAGATTTACGAAGTCACCGTAGGCACCTCGTCGTCGACGGGAACGTCTTCTCCCACTGAAAGCGCATCGCCGAAAATCCTGAAATAAATTCAGGAATAATGCGAGCATCAGGATTTAAACCCTGATGGGTTGAGAATACCACTGTCCACCTAACCAACTCAACCATAGGTTGATTCGCCATACGATGAGTTGTTAATTTGCATGTATGAGCACACAGCTGTGGTCCACTCTCACTCCGATTGTACATGTTCACGTAGTAGAGTGTGGCGTGGTGCAAGTAAGCTAGCCGGGATGTTTAGCGGACAAATCTGCATCGGCGTACGTACATCCAAAATCTGCTCCGATGATCGACTCTTGTTCCTTTGGATCTGGCGAAAAGGCCCGAAAGATGCAGGCTTGTCACGCACGTTGCCGGTGAGGATTTGGGTGTGCACACATAGCCAGAGCCACGTACCACTGCAATGGACAGTGCCGACCGCATAACTCAACCAGGATAGATGCTTATCTTGTTAATGACATGAGCAACAAAGGTGCTAAAAAAAGCTAAAATATAGCTCCGACCAACACCCAAATATTTTGATTGTAGCAACAACAAAAAAACGTCATCTGCCTCGGGACGGTACTTCTATATCCATGTCAATATAAAAAGAACAAGTAATAGAAATTCAACAAATTTCACCCATTCAACTGCATCTATCCAACGTGTACAATGCTTCGGTGTTAGCATTAAACATACATTTAGCATTATAAACATGTTTACCACCCTCTACTAATTAATATCATGTCTAATATCAACATCAATTTAACCAAGTAATTATATCCTATCCAATATTACATGCAATTTATATCTTGTAATGTACAATACACTTAATATATTGTCTAATATTGACGTACCTTGTACGGGCCTAGTTTTTTAACACCGTACAAATGCAGATATTCACGAACACTCAAATTTTGTTTTACTACTAGTCTATGACCAGCCCAACCACTTGCCAGCCAACCCAACACATGTTCGAACGACATATGCTTGCGTAAACTTTAAGTCCATCCTCTACTTTCTTCTAGATTCGCCACTGCACATACCCTGGTACCATGGGTACCTCCGAGATACTGAGCCGATACAATATATAGAGATTGTTGAAGTCGTCATAGACGTTCTCGTAGTCGACGGGAACATCGCTTCCCACTGAACGCACATTGCCGAAAGGCCTGAAATAAATCCAGTAAAACGCGGCTATCGGTGCCAAGTCTAGGACTTGAACACTGATGTATCAGTTCCATTACAAAGAACCTAACCATGTGATATAGGCTCAGTTCACGCACGTACACGATTAGTAGTTATAGAAAATACTAGTCTAGCCTAAGTGAACTTATGACGGTCCAAAATCTTAGTTTTGTTTATTACTTCTTCTCTTCTGGTTTAGAGCCCCCCCCCCCCCCCCCCCACACACACACACACACCACCACCACCACCACCACCATCGCATTTGAGTCAAAATAATAATCATAAATTTATCTAATGAAATATGAGCTACATCTGGCAAAAAATTATATAACTGGGAACGGCATTCCTATGCTTCAAATAGTGACTTAAGATGTCTTATAAAAGTTTTTAGGGGAGTATATTTTTTCTCTATTAACTCCAACTTATTTTTTAAGATGCAATAGGAAAATTACGCTGCGTGACATGCATCATATTCCCGTGTTTTCTTCCTACGCCCGCCATTTTTATTTACTCTGCATATTAGGTTTGTCTAAATTCAAACTTTATAGACTTTCAACAAGTTTGTGGAAAAATATATTAACATATATACCTTCAAATATATATATCATTGAACCTAAAAAAATATCATTGGATTAATCATTAGATATATTTTCACATCACATAAATATGTTACTTTCAACTTGGTCAAATTTGATAAAGTTTGACTTCAGTTAAAGCTAATACGTGGAGCTAATAAAAACGGAGGGAGTAATTTTTTGATCGAACGATTCGGTAATGAAGTTGTTTACACGGAAGTTGGTTGCGTACGCTCGAGATCTAGCTCGAGTCTTCTTCCCAGACTCAGCATCAATGCATGGCGTGCACGTACGTGCATTTCATCGGCGATCGAAATTACGCGGTCATCATACCGGAGTACTCCAGCTATAGCTAGCTAGCTAGCTTGTGTTGGCGCGGGCACTCGAGCCGTCAGTGGTCAGCGGACAGCGGTACTGTACTGGTCACCAATACGCAGGCCCGTGCAATGTGCATTGTGCATGGCTTCCTTTCTGTTTCTGTTTTTTCTATCGAAAGAAATGGTAATATGATTCCAGCTTTGAATCCACTCATCAATCATCCGAGAATTCCGAAACAGCGTACTCTCTCGTACAACTCCACTCAACGACCACGATCGATCGAGGCATGCGTGCATGCACGCATGCATGCAAGAATGATTTGCTCCGCCCACCACGGCAAAGACCGTTTTGATTGATCAATGCCACCGCAAATTCAGGTGGAGGTAAGTGCGGGTTGATTAAAGGAAATGGCAGGGGGTTTTGTGCAAAAGTGTGCGCTGACCGGTTCAGCCACCTGACTGCCAATTGTCGAGTTCTCACTGGCCTGGAACTAAATCATCACATGAGGTGCAAGTTGAGATATGGTGAAGTCAAGATTTACAAGTTTAGGACTAAATCGTCACATTCTATGCAAGTTAGGGTATTTAGGATGCTATTACCTCCTTATTTTTTCGATAAAGGATGAATTTTATTGGCTTAAAATGGAGCATCAAGAGAATACAAACACTATGAGCACACATCCGGCCTCTGCATAGTTAGGATGCATACAGCCAACACCAACACACACAAACACGCCGGCAACAACAAAGTTGTATAAGACCAAAACTATGCATAGGCAAAGTAAAAAAAGAAAGAAAAAAAAGGCCCAAAGCGATCAGATTCACAGTCGGCAAACTATAGCAATGGCCATATCCACACCAACCATCTTATGACATCACACGGACAATGAGACTCTTCAACAACAACGCCTTCAGGAAGGTGACGACACTTAAGCGCTGACGTCGCCGGATCCAACCATGAAGGCAGAATCAAGGTTTTCACCCTGAAGAAATAGCCTGAGTATGTCCAAGCAATGCCTTCAACAAGGTAACGACATAAAAAATATCGCCATTGCCAGGAACCAACATAGGTCATACCTAGGCTTTCGCCACGGAGCTCAAGACCGGTGCACATAGCACCACCATCGAAGTCTTTCATGTGTTGTCACCACCACTTTCCGCTATCCCAGCAGCTACATGCAATGTGCGATCACCGCCACTGAACAATCATTCCTCTACGTCAAGTCTTTACCCATAGTTTGCATCTCATCACTGGAGTCAACCACCAGATCTGGAGAGATAAATCCTCACGGAGATCTTTTAGTGACCACAGCTGTCATGGAGCCGCAGGAGGACGCTGCAACAGTCTACACGCACCACCACCCGGCCGACCGAGTCTAGATCACCGCCAACATGCCATCTAGATCTGAACAAGGGCTGGATTGGATGGATCAAATCTGACGAGCAAATGCCTTGCACGCGAGGCAGCCAACGCGTGAGCGCGCACAATCATCTCCTGTAAGGCAGCCGCAGCTTGATCAGATCCGCGTGTCCCCATCCCGCTCAGGCCGATCCGATGCCAACGCCTATGCCCATCGACCAGAGCACCAAAGCAGCACGGCAACACAGCATCACGTTGGCACCACACAGACGGCCAAGGTTTATACCGGTCCCTTCAAGCTCCATCTAATTTTCCCCCTAGTCAATCCCTCTTCTCACATACAGATGCCCTCTTTTCACGTCCAACGCCTTCCACATCAACCACGACCCTGGAGCTACTACGGCGTCAGACAACAACACCATCCTGCACGTCTCTGTCCCGATCATGGAAGCCGCGTCGTCCCGATCTCGCGGCTGGCTGGAACTGCACGGAGCCTCGCCATGAAGATGTATGGCGTCGTCGGTACTCCCACGGAGATCCTTCATCCCCTCATCGGAGCCCTCATCGTGCCACTGACCATCCACGTGAAGGATCGACAACGGATCTGGTCGAGATGCCAGATCCATGGCCATTGCCACCGCCCATCGTAGAGCCAAGGAACCCACTGGAGAATCCCGCCAGCCATGGGGCTGCTGTAGCCGCTGCATGGCCAGGAAGCCGCCCTGGTCGTCATGCGAAGCACCCTACCCGAGGCGCCCCAGTCGCTTCTTGGGTTACCACCACATCGTCCTGCCCTAGCGCCACTGGTACCAGGCGCTGCCGCCATCGTGGTCAACGCCGGCGGCAGGATTTGATCCCCCCCCCCTCCCAATCGCCCTGGGATGGAGGCAGGAGGGGGTCGAGAGTACAGAGTGTTGTTTACACACATCCCAAAGAGAAACACGAGTATAGATGCTTGTTTGACACACGGATCAGGCAACAAACTCGCTCACATCAGACTATCCTGGTGGGAAACATAGAAAGAAATTCACATGAACGGGAGATCGAGAGAGAAACCCAACGGCGCAGTCAAGACCAAATCTCTTTTTATTTGAATGTTGGCAGAAGAGCTGCCAAATTCGTTGATCAGAAGAAGGTATTACAAATAACACCACCAGAGGAGAAATGCATTGTATAAGACGAGTGCTAAAAAAAGAAATGAAACGGGGTTGCTTGGTTTATCGAGGGAAAACGGGCGAAAACCTAAGTAGCGTCTAACAAGACTAGGCCTAAAGCACCATAATACATACAACACATCAAATGACCAACACCCCAAAACACGCCAGGCCGGGCGCTCGAGCGCTTTCGTCGCTGCGAAAGTGCACATAAAAACCGGTGTATCAATCCAAGCTGCCACAAGCATATCCGCAAAACTCAACGACATCAAAGAGGAACGCTGTGTTCGATAGAGCAAACATATGCTGCTTCAATCCTGCGAGGTTGGCCGACATAACTTGCCTGACGCACTTGCATGTGGAGGGTGCCTCTGCTCCTCTCACGGAGATGCTAGACAAGCCGTCGCCAACCATCTTCAAGACGATGTCCTCAAGAGGAGACACGATGCCGAGCAAAGCCGATAGCGTCGTCATCGTCCAACCCAGGGAGCGGCGAGAAAGGTAGATCCGGCAATCAGGCGGACGTGTGGCTCACCTCTATTGGTCGTCGGCTACGAAGCGGCACCCACGTGCTGCTGGTTATGCTAGTGAGCAGTGGCCATTGGTGCGTGTTGTTTTGCCTCTGTTCAAAGACCTCGAGAACCAACGGCGTGCTTCCGGCGAGCTCCTGAACAGAACAGGGAGGAGCGGCGACCTCCGATTACTCCGATAAAGGATGCGTTACGTGGGCGTGGAGGGCAAGCGGAGCGGAGGAGCGATTAGCGATGAATCAATGGGGCGGCGTGCGTGCCTCCGATGGGGCGCTGGGTTAGGAAACTTTTGATATGGAGGGATTAGCGCAATTGGTGGGATCAGTGGGACACAACGGGTGGAATATTCCTATGCGGGTGGAGTGCCCTCAGTCATATTAAATTGCTAATGGCCAATCTAACGGTGCTAATCAGGTTGGGTACATTTTCAGGGTGGCTTCAAGAAAGAAATAGTTTTTCTTGTGTGTGTTTAGAACTGTACAAAATGCAGGTGGGTACCCATCCTCGTCCCATCGATCAATGCACACAGCCACACGAGTCATTTTTGTTGCGTCAAAACATTTCAATTTATTATAGTGATGTACAGATTCGATCTTTATGTTAATATGTTCCCATACTATTATCACTCTTTTTAGACATAAACACTACTTCCTCCGTCCCATAATATAAGAACGTTTTTGACACTACAATAGTGTAAAAAACACTCTTATATTATGGGACAGAGGGAGTACCTCATATTTCACATCCCTTGGCGATCCAATTTCAGAATGTTTTCTTGTCCATAGCATACGTCTCTAATCCTGTAAGAACTCATTTGCTTCGAGATATGACACAACTTGATCAGCCATCGATTTAGGCGTGGCGCAGTCACCAGCTTTGCACTGTATCACTATCTGCAAGGAGCAGTTCAAGGGCTCACTCAGCGAAATGAACACCCATCATTATTGAACTAGGAACCTCTTACAGAGCAGTTGGTAATAATACAACTATGTTGCTTTTAATAATATTTGGGTGTTCAAATATTTGCGCTTGCTAACCTCGCAGTCAGAAGGTGGTTCATAAGGATCATCAATTCCAGTAAACCCTGCGGATGATTTACAAAGTAAGATTTGCTAAAACATAATAAAGATGGTGGTCAGTTGGTTCATTTACCTTTGATTTTTCCTGCACGGGCAAGCTTGTACAAGCCTTTTGGATCCCTGGCTTCACAAACTTCAAGTGGGACATTCAAAAACACCTACAGAAAATACACTTTTCTATGCCGGTTACCTTGATAATAAGATCGACCAGATGGTTCGAAGGAATTCTACAGTGTGTGAAAACATACCTCAATGAATGTAGAATTGTGCAGTAATTTACGGCAAGCGCTGCGTTCACTTCTGTAGGGCGATATCAAGCTAGCAATGCAGATCAGACCAGCATCTGCAAACAGCTTTGCTACTTCTCCTGAAAAGTTGGACATGAACACATTTAGAAATGGTATAACTGCAAGGCAAAAAACGACCACAATACTGGGATCTTTGAACGGACAAAACATACCTACTCTGCGTATATTTTCAGCACGGTCCTTTGCTTCGAAACAGAGGTCTCGGTTTAACCCATGCCTTAGATTGTCACCGTCTAGAATGTAGGTCAGATGACCTCTGGAGTGCAGCTCGCGACTTAGCGCGCATGCTAGTGTGCTTTTCCCTGAAGTATATGTTGAGATCTTACAAATATAATAGAGGCTCCACAGTTTAGTGTATGACTATGATGGCTTGATCAGCTCGTAAATACCTGAACCACTTAACCCTGTTATCCACACAACACAACCCTTCTGATTTAGCAGTTTCTGCCTCTCAAACTGACCTATTGGACAGTCATGCCAAAGAATGTTTGTCGATTTCCCAACAGTTGAGGTCACAAGCTTGTCGATACCTGGTAATTTCAGGCTTGTAAGGTAAGGGTCTTGAAAGGATAAATCCTGTATTGTATAATGCTGCCAAAGATAATCACATTTGGCGTATAGTGTTCCAGGATTGTGATTTCTCATAATTGAAGATCTAAGAAAGGTGCTGATCCATACACTCTGTTATGATTGACTCCATAAAGAGAAGAGGAGTGCTAAAGCTTGTAAAACAGGAGACATGATAAAACTGAAAATGTTTGGTTGCATGGACATGTCATTGAGGTGAGCATCCCATTTGAGGGTCCCAGTTCCAGACAGTATCAGCAAACTATGATTTTGTCAGCACCAACCAGTCCACACAGAACCATGTGCTGTCTTAATAGTATAGCAAGTTTTCCATTTTCTTCTTGAAGTTCTCTATGTTATTATCATCAAACTATGGTTTTGTCAGCATCAACCGTTCCTCGCAGCACCATGTGCTGTTTAAAAAAAACTTGAGACATGTTCGAAAATTGACAGGGGTTATTTGTCTTAGTTTTATACCAGCGAGCAGCATTTTTGAACTGCATTAAAATTCCAAATAAACCCCTGTCCTTTAAATTAACTTTTTTGGCTCCCTTTTTGCAAGCCCCACCGAGAAACTGTTACACTATGTATAGTCAAACAGAGGATTACTGACAAGCCAAACTCAGCTGCTATTCTGTCATATTCACCCAAATCGTTCTCGTCCGTACATGGAGGTTGTTGCTCATAATAAAATGAATTGAATCAGAGACCAAGTTGGTGGGGTTGGTTTTGAGGATTGGGAATCCACAAATATGTTAATGCACCAAGTGTTGCACATGGTGAGAAATATATCTGAAAAGTCAGCTAGGGACTCATAAAATGGATTGAATGATTTTCCTTTTCCCTGAACAGAAAAGGATTGAATGATAATCCTTCTGTTTCTTTTTACTCTGCATGTAAGCTTTGTCGGCAGGTCAAATTTCACAAAGTTTGACCAAGATTATAGAAAAATGTCATTAGATGCATCATGCAATTTGTGAAATTTGACCAACATATAGAAAAATGTCATTAGATGTTGCTATATTTTAATATAAACTTGGTCGCACTTAACGAACTTTGACGCAAATCTTATATGCAGAGTAAAAAGAACCAGAGGAGTAGTTGTAAGCATCGAATTTCCACGTTTATCTCTTCGCTGCCAGTTAGTACGTCCAAGCAATTATTTGGAAGCACTCATTTATGATTCAAGTAATAAAAAATCAGATTGAAAAAATAAATTTCAGCGCCAGTGATCCATGCACTAGTTTTACAATAACGGAAGTATGTGTGGCATAATTTTACTTTGGGAATAGAAATGATTTTAGTTACTTGTACTGGAAGTTTTAACTTTTCAATGCTAACAATTCGTATGACGACGGTTATCTTGTGTGGTACCATCCTCTGGGGGGGGGGGGGGTTCATTTTTGGAGATGTGCATAGACTCGAGGGACCAATGGATGGCTTCTGCGGTGGAGCGGCGTTCCCTGTGACCCATCAACGATGTGGAGTCTCGGCGGCGTGCCGTTATAGGGTCTCAGCGACGGCTGCGTGATGATGGACGCGTGTAGAGAGGTGGCGTTGTCTGGCGCCGTAGTGGCGTGAACTACAGGCCCGGCAAGGTCGATGCATCAGTACCTGCTCTGAAGATGGATCGATGGAAGACGGTGGTGACAGCCTCTGCAGCGTGTGCATGCGGTGTCCGCTGAGGGTGTGGCGGACCGGTGTGTCATCAGACTCGGCAATTCGGCTTGGTTGGCTACTCCGGCTTTAGACGTTGGGCTTTGATGTGATGTCTAGGTATGTAACCCCGACAATCTGCACCCTTCATCAACTGACTAGGAGTAGCGACAGTTGTCGATGGTGGATTTAGACTTATTGATGTATTACTTTGTAAGGTCTTGATGAATAATTAATAAAAATAGATGCATGCATCACCCTCCTTTAAAAAAACTAGTTCATATG
The DNA here is from genome assembly GCF_056163025.1 of Triticum urartu. Classification (NCBI taxonomy): domain Eukaryota; kingdom Viridiplantae; phylum Streptophyta; class Magnoliopsida; order Poales; family Poaceae; genus Triticum; species Triticum urartu. Next base: position 41,590,793 of record NC_141875.1, read on the forward strand.
ATTTTTAATTTTTACTTTATGTTATGAGAAGAAGAACAGGAGAAGAAGGCTCGCATCATTTTTCTAATTCCGCTTGTTTTTCTAGTTTCTATCCAAAACCATATATACTTCCCTAGGCAATAGCCACTATATAGAAAAGGTGACATTTTGGTTATACAACACAATACTAGAAGATTTCTATCGGCGTTGTCAAAAGAAGATGTATTAACAAATGGCAATATGTTTAAATGGTAGTATTAACTGCAACGAGAAGGAAGAAGACTCGCAATCAATTACTAAGTCACCTGCCATGGCTGCTCCATTGACGGGCTGCTTCCCGGCAGCCACAGCCACCACCGGCATCCTCTCCCCTGCGTCCGCCGCCACGAGCCTGCCACCGGCTCCTCCTCTCCTCGGACCTCCGGCGACGCCGACAGACCGCAGCCTCGCCGCTGGCGCGCCATGGCGGCCAGCGCCGGAGCAGGGGCGAGGAACAGCCTTCGCTAGCATGGTGCGTTCCGCGTGGTACTAGGTGACAGATGCGTGCTATACACACATGCCTTTCGTTGTGGCAGAAATTTGACAAGAAGGGGGGCTGCCAGATGATTTGCAATTTTGTAGGACGTTGGAACGGAAACGTCTATATATAGCAGATTCTTGCGCCAGTGAGTAAATTGCAGAGAACTACCACATACCGGGTTAGGGTCATGTATAACTACCACATGACACATGTGGTAAGCAATCCAAATAATTTAAAAAAAATGTCACATATAACTATCTTTTTTCTTATATACCTACCAAAAATTTGGTTTTTGTATTAAAAAATATTGATGATCGTTTTGATTAAATCTGACCCGGATTATGACAGTCGTGGCCTACTCGCCAAGGCTGACATGGCATAAAAAGTTGACTCCGTTAAGTTAGATGTTTATGACACGTGGGGCTCACTTATCCTTTGTTTACACAAAAGAAAAAAGAGAGAAACCCACTCTCATCATTGTGGTCTGACTTCCTGATCGAGAACATTTGGAAGGAACCTAACCGTCCAATTTTTCAACGGGATCCGCCTTACATGCATTGAGATGGCGGCTCTTGCCTTCCAAGACATATTAACCTCAATTAGCCCCCTCAGCTCTTCCTAAGACTCATTTAGCTTTCTCTTAATTCTTGCTAAAGCTTCGCTGCTGCTTGCAAAACATGACACCTATGTACATTAACCCTCTATTTCGTCTAAATGAAAAGGCATTGCTTTTGCCGATTCCTTGATTTTTATTTTATTCTATGACCGAACACGATCTATTAACTCAATTTTACATGCGCAATTTTTTGCGTGCCCTATGATATATGTAAGCTTACAATCGAGAAATTGGTATGCAAGTTTTGCTTGTGCATATAAATTGAGTGTGCATTTTTTTCTACTTTACAAAAAACAAGGTGATTCTCAAGAAAAAGTGTACATTTTCCTTCATTTGAAGGACAAGTATCACAAGCTATAAAGCCATGACTCCTTTCCCAAGTTCTCCCAGGACAATATTTGGGAAGCCCGAAGCCTTATATACGAGGGAAATGCCATTAAGTGGACAAGAATTATTCCCCATGGAGGTGTTCCTGCCCAAAGTTAACTAATAGACCAGATTCAACGAACCTGAGTTCCGGTCGACGTATGTAGCTAGCTTATGTGTCGGTAAGTAATAGCGTGTGAGTTCATCATTTTTCTCTACTTTGTAGGCTGTGTGAGCTCCCAGTCAGCAACCACATAACCACGTAGTACATGCCAAATGCCTGCCAGATGCTGCTCAACTCAAGAGCCACAGTAGTTGGACACCTCAATCACAATTAGATAAAGCTTAGGGCACCAAATAAATTAGATGATATCGTGTTAGTTGTTGTGAAAGCAGCTTAACTAAATCAGTTCTAGCAAGAACCCATGAGCATATGGATCACGTACCCATCAATCTATTATTGATGCAACTTTGGCAACCTAATTGGGGCATACAAAGTGGCGACTCACGGTCCACTACTGTAGTGCTACAAACACTTGTCTTGGCCAAGTTGCACTTTTCTAGCTGTTGGCCCAGGTCCCTTGTGTTAGAAATAATCCTTTAGGATTAACATAATAGGATCTTAAACTTGAGATTAGAACATCTCTTATGTAGAAACTTAGGGACTAACCTTGACTGTAGCCCATGGCTGCACCTTGGGGTCTCCGGCAGTTAAAATATGACCGACGAAGAAGGGCAGCACGTAGATGGTGTGGACGTGTAGCAGGAACGCCGCCGGCACAGCCTTGCAGCGGCAGGCAGTGGAAACGGCCTTCTGAGTCCTCCTAATGGCCTAAACTTGTTAGGGTATGTAGAATAGATATCCCCAGGATGATGCCTCGCATGTCATGTAGGATCGAAAAGTGGGATCCTCTGCAGGAGGCGAGATCCCCTGCAAGAGACGGGTGCTTGGGGAGAAAAAGTATGGTTTTGGTGTCAAAAGTTGAGTAAAAAGTAAAGATGCATGTGTGCTAGAGTGTTTATTTTCTATTTCTTAATGAGTTCCACTAGTGGTGGCTTGCATTTGTTAGAGTTGTGTCGAATATTGTGTACAGGGTAGGTTACAGTTGAACTAGGAGTTGTATTGTGTTTACATAGGATGTGGAGTCGTGTCCTAATAGGACACTTATATCCTAGGCCTCTCATATATAACGGGGTAGACACACGATGTAACCTATGCCAACATAATAGCACAGGCGCGCAAGGGGGAGCCGGCGGCGTGTGTCGACGCCCGGGTCGCCAGGGTGCGATATTGTGACGGCGTCACGGGAAGAGCGCCCATAGTCAAGCCCCGGTGATGTAGCCATATCGGTGAACCTCGTTAACAAATCTCGGTGTCGTGCTCATGTGATTGCTTGGTCCTCAGATAATTGACGGTATGCCTCGGATTTATTTTAACAAATGGTATCATGAGCTAGGTTATTCGAAGGCTGTGAATTATTAGAATTATTGATCGGGACGAAATATAAGTTTGAGATGCAGCCGGCAGCGGCGTGGTTCTCGACCAGATTTGAAGAAGCAATCGGAATAAGAGTCGACGGCGTTGAATCGAGCAAGCGGCAGGCATATCGTAGTGCGGCGCCTGGAAGCGGCCTCGTTGGGCGCGCGGTGGTGCGGCTGTAGCTGTCAGCCAAGCCGCTGGTGCGGCGCTGGTTCAAAGGCAGCAGGCTGCGTGGCCTGAGGCCGAGAGCGGAAACAGGGACCCGAGGTGAAGCCACGTCAGGGCCATGGTGATCTGGTAGTAGGCCGGGCTGGGAGTGCTCGTATGGGAGACTTGTTCCATACGGAATTGCCAAGGTGCTCGTATGTGCAGCGTATTAGAGATTTGTTTTTACAAAAAAGAAGAGGACCGAGTCCTCCCGTACGACTCGGAAAGAGAGGCAGCCAGGTCCAAATCGGAAAGAAAAAAATCCATTGATGATACGTATTCATTGGAAGGCAAGGACAAGGCAAAGCAAAGCTAGCATTGGAGTTTTGTGCAAGGGAGCCGAGCCACCACGTGAAGCAAAGACTAGTAGTACATGGGTCAATCTGGTTCTGTATGCGTACACCAGTACTTGGGAAGCTTGGTTATTTTTTCGCAGGGTCAACCATACGAAGAACCATGGCGCCAACGGATATCAGGTTTGAGATGGAGAAGTTCGACGGGACTGAAAACCTTGAGTTATGGCAGACAAAGGTGAAACATTTGTTGGCACAACAGAGATGCTTGAAGACGTTGTGGGAAGTCATGTCAACTGAGATGGAATTATCATGTGATGGATGAAAATTCGCGGAAGACGATTTGGGAGCCTCGAGCGTGTCGTACAGTCGAACGAGTTCGGCTGGGTCGGACTAGGCAGTCTGACGGATCGACGCAAGTCGGTTGGTATAGAAGATGATGGTAGGATCGGCGACGACGACATAGGAGCGTGATGCTGATGGTGACCGACTTCTAGGCGTGGAAACACGTGGCACAGGCCTGAGTGCCTGTGTGACTTCGGCAAGACTATGGCGCGGGATTGATTCAAGACGATGTACACACGGAGCTTGAAGTCGACGGGGCGTGAGGGTGGATTGATCATCTACCATGGAATCATGTTGAAGGTGGAGCTGGATTGAGGGGCTACGGTGTAAGGATCCAGAGAATCGAAGCCTATTTCAGCTTGCGGAAAAAGCGAGTGACACGTAGTTCGGACTGGAGCTCCTCCTTGAACGCCTCGAGCGATCCAACTTTTCCGGGCGTGCGGTTGGCCCTCGTGGTGGTTTGTTTGGGAACTGCCGGTGGCTTTCGTTCTGGCATGATTATATTCTTGGAATGGAAGCGATGGATTTCGTATTATTTTGTTTCTGAACAAGGGTCTGAGGTTTTTTTTTCTGAACATCAGTATATAGACTTAAGCGCTCATACATATGCGCATACATTCATTTCTATGAACGCACACACGCACAGCCTACCTCTATGAGCATCTCCGAGATATTGAGCCGACATATCATCTTGAAATTTATGAAGTCACCATAGAGAGCGCATCGCCGGAAATCCTGAAATAAATCCAAGAAATAAATGCGAGCACCAGGACTTGAACCCTGGTGGGCTGAAAATATCACTGTCCCTCTAACCATCCAACCACAAGTTGGTTCCCCATGGGCCTGAGGTTTTGCGTGTGTAACTTGTATGGCTAAACCTGTGTGGATGACCTGGTCATGAAGATCTAGACAAAAATTTAAGACAAGAATTTTGATGAGGACAATAATATATAGGGGTGCCTAGAACTCATCTAGCTGAGTTATGTTATGGTCGCATTCACCTGATGTAAGCTCATGTCATGTGTTAGTTGTTCCGGCCTGTTTATTGTTGTCCCTGCCCGTTTACTGTTTTAGGCCTTCTTTAGTTTAGAGGAATTTCATAGGAATTTTAGAGGATAGGATTCTTATAGGATTTTTTTCTTTAGAGCTCTTTGGTTCATAGGAATGGATTCCTATTTTTACATAGGATTGGTTCCTATGCTCCATATTTTATAGGAAAATAAAAAAGAGCATAGACTCAATGAAAAAATTCCCTTGGTGTCAACTAAATGACATCTTGTTTCCTATTGCTACTCATAAGATTTGAGATACATGTCATCTCATTTCTTACAAGATTCCTATTCCTATGATAATCCTATCATATGAACCAAAAGAGGCATTAGTGGGCGTGCATAGGGAAGAGCAACTAATTGAGGAGCACTCGTTTCGGAGCATCCCCAAGGGTGGGCTGAGAGCACGCCACTCGGTCGTCATCACGTGTCGCGCTTTGGGCGCTCCGTCTGTATTTTGTTTTTATTTTATTTTTCCGCACGCATTTTTGGTTTTTTAGATGGTTTTTCTGCGATTTTTTGGCTTTTCGATCTTTTATCGGTCTTTCTTAGCTTATCGAAAAAAATGCATGAATAAACGCATTTTCTTGTTTCTTTTTGCTTCCACGAAAAGTACGGCCGCGTCTCACGGAAACAGAAAAAAATGTGTTTCTTTGCTTCTGTGAGAAACAAAGTTTTGTTTCCTCGAGAGGCATCGATTTTTTTCCACGAGAAGCACGGCTACGTCTTTCGGAAACAAGAAAAAAATGTATTCTCTTTTTTTAGCTTGCCCGAAAGGCAAGGGCGTGCCTCTCGAAAACGAAAAAATGTGGTTTCTTTATTATTATTTTGTTTTCGGGAGAGGCGCGTCTGTACCTCTCAGAAACGGCTTTCGGAAAGGAAAAAAACGTGCTTCGGGTGTGGTTTTTCCGTTCGATTTTTGTCCAGTTTTTTCATGAAAATAAAAATTCGTCAAAATCTATCAACATGGGGGTCTAGTTTTGAAGATCTCGACATGAGGAATCCAACGACGAAAATGTTTTGAGATTTGAACGCACGGTTTAAAAGATAAAACATTTTGAATAAGCAGATCTATGAAAACAGGAAAAACTCCCGGTTGCGCATGCCACTTACCGCAATTTTAGAAGGGTGATCCTTGAAAGGAGTACTTCTCAATTAGAAATTTCGTGTATAAGATTGTCAAATTGTAATAATTCCCGCATAGCATGTTTGGGATTTTGGGCCTATTTGTAATAACATGCAATTGCGACTACCTTGAAGAAACTTGCAGCTACGGTCGCCCTTCAAAAAACTTGCAGTTGCGACTACCCTGGAGAAACTTGCAGTTGCGACCGGCCTTGAAAAGATGCAATTGCGACTACCCTGCAGAAACTTACAATTGCCCAGGTCGTAAAAAAAACTTGCAATTGCAACTACCCTTGAGAAATTTGCAGTTGTCAGGCCAGACCCCAACCAAACAGCCTAGTCAATGATACGTCTTCAACGTATCTATAATTTATGAAGTGTTCATACCATATTTACAACAGTTTTATATGGTTTTGGTATGATACGAATGGAACTAACCCGGACTGACGTTGTTTTCAACAAAACTACCGTGGTGTTGTTTTTTGTGCATAAATAAAAATTCTCTAAATGCAGCGAAAATTTGTAATGATTTTTTTGGAATAAAAGAAGCACTAGAAGCTTCGTGAAAGGACCAGAAGGTGAAGGAGGTGGCCACTAACCACCAGGGCGCGCCAGGTGCCTTGGTCGTGGGCTAGTGGATAGTGGGCACCCCATGGCCCATCTTACCATGAGACCGACGCCAAAAAAATACTATAAATAGATAAACCATGAGAAAAAACAGTATAAGTTGGACTCCGTCGCCGCACGCCTCTGTACCTTTGAAATACCATATGGAGCCCTGTTTCAGCACCCTGCCGGAGGGGGAAATCATCAGCGGAGGCCATCTTCATCATCCCGGCGGTCACCATGATGAGGAGGAATTCTTGATTTGGCACGATTTTGATGTAGCGCGAGCTTTGGTAATATAGTTGGATAATATGGTGTTTTTTCCTCTCTATCTTGTTACAATTATTTGAGTTTTTACCTTTGAGGTTTCACTATTATCGGATTGAATATTTTTATGGATTTGAGAACACTTGATGTATGTCTTGCATATGAATACTCGTGGTGACAATGGAGTATTATATTAATTCACTTGATGTATGTAGTGGCACTCAGCTCGCGGATTCCTGAGGTGACATTGGGGTAATCTATGCATAGGCGTTGATGCATGTTTTTGTCCTACTTTCTCCAGTAGAAATATTGTGGCACTCTTCGAAATTCTTTGTGTTGGATTGAATATTATGAATCTGAAGTTGTTTGATGTGTATCGTATAATTGACTCATGAATACTTGTCGTGACATTGGAGTATCTAGGTGACATTAGAGATGGATGATGCGTATCATATGGTGTTATTTTAGTACAAACTCTAGGGTTGTTCGTGACACTTATAGGAATAGCTTAATAGATTGATTGGAAAGGATAACTTTTTGAGGTGGTTTTGTACCCTACAAACAATTTCATCTTATTTTCTTCACTAGATAAAAACTTTGGGGTGATTTTTTATCGCACATTGAGGGATTGTTATATGATTCAATTATGTTAGCATTGTTGAGATATGGAACTAGTGAAAGTATGAACCTTAGGCCTTGTTCTCAAGCATTGCAATACCGTTTGTGCTCTGTTTTATCACTTTCTACTTTTCTGTTTTTATATTTTCAGATTACATAAATCTATATCTACTATCCATACTACACTTGTATCATCATATTTTCATCGAACTAATGCACCTATACAATTACCATTGTATTTGGTGTGTTGGGGACACAAGAAAGTTCTTGTATTTTGTTGCAGGATTGTTTGAGAGAGATCATATTTATCCCACACCTCCCACCGATTGATAAATCTTAAATCATTCACTTGAGGGAAATTCGCTACTGTCCTACGAAACTCTGCGCTTAGAGACCCAACACGAGTCTACAAGAATAAAATTGTGTAGTAGACATCAGTCAATGACAGCCTGACCAGGCATGAAATCAGAAAAGCCCAGGCGCTGAAGCTAGGCAGCATACTTTTCCAAACATGAAGCTGAGAAAACGAACCAAACTCACCCTGCCTCCCTAATGGCATCAAGCCTGGAGTTACAGACTTGTCGTGCGGTGGAGACAAGACGAGGCAGACCTAATAATGTGAAAGGGGTTGTTCGGCAGTCACATGGTTTTCGCAACTCCTTCGCTCTGGTGTCGCGTGATAGCTTCTCAGTAGGAGTTGCCCATGTTAGGGCTGCAAAGGCATATCTCGCCTATTGCTACATACTAGAAGAGTTGGATGTGCTTTGCTGCATTGTTGGAGATGTTGGATTTTCATAATTTTTCTACTCCCTTTGTTTCAAAATAAGGTGTATTTGTTTTTTGAAAAGTCAAACCTCTTTAAGTTCGACCAAATTTGTAGGAATATTGTAAGTGCATCTAGTGCCCCTTAGTGATTTTGGTGTATTGAAGACTTATACGTTAAGGGACTAATGCGTTTGTGAGTGTACACAGGTCTATAAGTCTATGAGGAGTTTGATATTTACAGAGAAAGTCGACCCCTAAAAATGAAGTTCTTCGACTGAAGACTTTGGATTTCTGGAGACTTTCTGAAGACTTTGAAAGTGAAGAAATTGGTGTGACCGTGAAGACTTGGTATTCATTCGAGGAACATGAAGCGTGAAGACTTTTGTTTTCGTAGTTTCATTTTCTCTTTCTTGAGTCATAGGAAACACCTTACTGTTAAAGGGGGTCGACGAAATACTAAGGAAAAATTTCCATGTGATGCTCAACTCAAAATCCTACACCTACCAATCCCTTCGAGTGAAGCCATTGGAAATCTCATACAGTCCAGTCATATTCTTAAGTGACAGAGACGAAGTTCTTCTGGTCTCTGAGGAATTTGTTCTGACTGAGGAGTTAGGAATTCGCCAGTGCGGATTTCCTACACAGTGAGGAACATGATAGCCCTGAGGATTTTGCTACTCAAAATTCCGACCGTTGCTGTGCTATGCGCCAGCTGTCCTAAAATATCTATCCACCTAACGGTCATATCATTGAAGGGCATTTATGTCTTATCATGTTGGGCTACTCCCTAGGTTATAAATAGCCGCCCCCTACAACCACTAGCTGGTTGGCTGTTCCAAGAGAAACTGACACTTGTCATTTGAGAGCAATCCATCCTCCGAGGACTTTGAGCGAAAATCATCAAGTGAGGAAAAACCCAAACCCAAACACCCACAACCCCCAAGTGATTGAGCATCACTGAAGAGATTGATCCTGCGTGGATCCGACGCTTGTTACCTTTGAAGACTGTCTTCTTCCAGACGGTTAGGCGTCATGGTCTAGAGCATCCAAGAGAAATTGTGGATCGCCGAGTGACCAAGTTTGTGAAGGTTCGGAAGTCACCTGAAGACTTACCATGAGTGATTGGGCGAGGTCTGTGTGACCTTAGCTCAAGGAGAATACGGTGAGGACTTGGTGTCCTGAGCTGCGTGCTCAGGACTGGGTGTCCGGGACTGTGTGTCCTCGAGTTTAAATACTCAACCACTCCAACCATACGTACAACTGAGATAGCAGTTGGAACTGGTCTACCAAATCATTGTCTTCACCAAGCTTACTGGTTCTATTCCCTCAACTCTTTCATTTCCTCATAACTGTGTTGTGTGTTTGTTCATATTTGTGTTTGAAGACTTCGACTGAAGACTTTCTCAATTTCCTCAGTTCAATTTCTTCAGTCTGTTTGTCTTCATCCTGTGCTTATGCTTCTTGTACTCTATGCCTGTCTTCATTTCATCATGATGACTATGCTTGTATTCTGTTATGTTTACTTTTGAGTGCTTATTCCGCTGCTAGTAGTTCTTTGCTAAGAAATTTCCTCACCGGCAAATTCCTTAGTGAAGAATTTCATAAAAATCACCTATTCACCCCCTAGTCGATATAACACACTTTCAATTGGTATCAGAGCAAGGTACTCCCTTATTCTGTGTGATTTTGGTTTAACCGCCTGGAGTTTTAGTTATGTCGACCGCAGGTATGATCAAGGTCTCTGCTGGGTGTCCTACCTTTGATGGGACGGACTACCCCTACTGGAAGAATAAGATGCGAATGCATCTTGAGGCAATTGACAACGATCTATGGTATGTTGTGGAAAATGGTGTTCCCTCAGTCACACCTTCTCTGAATGCTGCTGATGTGAAGAGATTCAAGCAACTCGACTCTCAAGCGAAGAATATCATATGTGGCCATCTGAGCAAAGGACAATATGACAGAGTGAGTGCTTTGGAGACATCAAAGCTTATCTGGGACAGGTTGTCCAAAGTGAATGAAGGAGTCTCAACACAGCGTGACTCTCGAGTTGATGTTCGCAATCTCTTCAACCGCTTCAAAAGACTCGACAATGAAAATGTTCAACAAACCTTCGATCGCCTCACTGACATCTCAAATGAGCTTCAAGCACTTGGTGCCACTGACATCACCGACCATGAGGTGGTGAAGAAATTGCTGAGATCAATTGATTCCTCATTTGACACTCTGGCATTGATGATACAAGAACGTGCTGATTACAAGTCACTTGATCCCGCTGATATTCTCGAGAGGCTAAATACTCATGAGTTCCAACTTGCTGAAAAAAGAGATCTCTACGGTTCGAGCTATGGCAGATCACGTGCACTGAAGGCCAAGGCAGTATCTGAGTTTGAAGATGAAGACTCTGGTAGTAGCCTTGGTGATCCTGAAGAACTAAGCCATGATCTAGCTCTCCTTGTGAAGAAGTTCCAAAAATTCTCAAGACGTGGTCGCCTTGGAAGACCCTCAAGGAGCAATGATTCCTCATCCAGTGACTACAAGAGGAGGCTCTGTCACAAATGCAAGAAATCTGGACATTACATTCAAGATTTTCCACAGTGGGAAAGGAATCAAAGAAGAAGAAATACAAGGATTATAGTTCTGATGATGCAAAGAAAACGAAGAAATCCACAAAATCTTCATCATCAAAATCCTTGAAGTCTTCATATCACAAGAAGAGCAGCTCCAAGAAGGCTAGGGCATTCATTGGCAAGGAAATGGACTCTAAGGCTGAATCTGAAGAAAATGAGGAAGAGGAGTCACCTGAGGAGTCCGAATCCGGAGTGGCGAGCCTAGCTCTCGCTACTGCATTCGTCAGCAAGTCTATCTTCAACACTGAAGAAAATGACCTCACCAACAAGGCTGATGAAGGCGATGATGACTACGCTCCCACCTATTGCTTCATGGCAAAGGGTGCCAAGGTACTCAAGTATACCTCCTCTGAATCAAGTGAGAATGAATCTGATGAAAACCTTAAGCCCAGTTATTCTAAACTTGCTAAGATTGCTGTAAAACAACAAAGGGCTCTTGAAAAGGTTCAAAACATGCTAGACAAAAGTGATGATATGTTGGGTGAAGAAATGGATCGCACTAAAGCCTTGACTGAAAATCTTCAGAGACTTCAGACTAGGTTTGACAATCTTCAAGGTCATCATAACACTCTCTTATCTGATCATGAGAAGCTTTCTTATGAATTTATTCAAAGAAAGCAAGACCTTGAGAAGTTAAGAGTGAGTTATGAAGATCTTCAGAAGGAGCGCGATTCATTACTTGCTCAACAAATCAGCGCTTCTCAGGAAGAATTTGTTCCTCCATGCTTGAAGTGCATTGAACGTGAATCTGCTAATTCTTCACCTGAATGTTCAAATGCTGCTAATGTTTCAAATTCTTCACATGCCTCTGCTATCACTAATTCCTCATAAGGACATTGCTAGTATCACTGACGATGCAGGGCTGAAGGAATTGTACATGACAGGCATGTACAAAAGCCTCAAAGGGCATCAGACTCTTTGTGATGTGCTTAAAAAGCAAATCCTCAACAGGAACCCTAGGAAAGAGGGTATTGCTTTTGAGAGGAAACTCAATGCTGATTGTACATATTGGAAGCCTGAGCAGTACCCCAAAACTACATGGGTTGCTGCAAAGGGACCTCCAGTTGATCCATCTAACTTATCTGGATTTGCATGTGAATCTCCTCGTTCTGATGATGAGTCATTTGACTCCAACTATAAACTGTTCAAAAATCAGAATGGTGAAGTATTTGCTAGATATGCTGGCACTAACTGCAGGAACGGTCCTCCTATGAAGAAAATTTGGGTTCCCAAAAGATGCCTTGAAAATCTTCAGGTGAATGTCATCATGATGCCACCTGTGAAGAATAGGAACCCCAGATCAAATTCTTCATATGGACCAAATTCTTCACATGGATCCAAGTCCTCATACGAACCAAACTCCTCACATGGATCATATTCCTCAAAAGGATCAAAGTTCTCATATGAACATCATCGTGCTAACCCATCTGTTTCGCAGGAAAGATCTAAGAATTATGGATATGTGCACTATTCTTCAAATCATTATGTCCATAAGTCCTCGAAGAATTTCTCTGCTTACTCTTATGCTTACTCTAACCCCTCTTATGTGAAACGAAATGGACTGACATCTATGCCACCTTTCTCTTATGGAGCTCGCAGAATGACGAACTCTTTGCCACCCCTTCACATGTGGGTGGTGAAGAAAAAGAATTAATCTCTTTGCAGGGTCAGGTCTCCAGACGTACATAATCGTCTGAAGAATTTGCTGGAGACCTGAGCATGCCTCAAAGAACGCAGGCTAATCATGAAGAAATGAACTTTCATTTCTCACGTCCTCATACTGCTGTATCTGTTTTGTTGCTTGATGAAATTGATCTAATGAATGGATGTCATATTCTTCACTGATGAAGTATATGAGTTTGTAAGCTGCACTAATTCATCTGCAGGATGATCAACCCAAAGCCACTGAGTGGGTCCTCGATAGTGGATGTACAAATCACATGACTGGTGACAAGAATCTATTGATGGATGCTCCATTATCTCCGTCGCATCTGAAGCATATCATCTTTGCCGACAAAGGCAAAAGTCAGGTATTGGGTCTAGGTAAGGTTGCGATCACAAAGGATCGACACATGGACAAAGTCATGCTTGTTGAGTCCTTAGGATACAACCTTATGTCTGTCTCAATGCTTTGTGATCTTGATATGGTTGTTGTCTTTGGCAAGTATCATTGTGTTGTGGTTATGGAAGCTGACAATTCCAAAGTCTTCGAAGGCTTTAGGAGAGGAGACCTGTATATTGTTGATTTATCTACAGGACCACAACCAGCCGTGTGTCTACTTGCAAAAGCTTCAGAAGGCTGGCTCTGGCATCGACGACTTGGTCATGCAGGCATGAGGAATTTGCACACGCTTGTGAAGAAGAAGCATGTCATTGGCATCGAGAATGTCAAATTCCTCAAGGATCACCTATGCGGAGCCTGTGAAGCTGGGAAGGTGACAAAGGCCAAGCATCCAGCGAAGACTATCATGACCACTACTCGCCCATTTGAATTGCTTCACATGGATCTCTTCGGTCCTAATCATTATTCTGCTGTTTCAAATGAAGCATCTCAATATGGCTTTGTTATTGTTGATGATTACTCTCGTTACACATGGGTACACCTTGTTACTTACAAACATGAAGTGCAAGAAGTCTTCAAACGATTTTCCTCGAGGGCTTCAACCAACTTTGGTGTGAAGATCAAACACATCAGAAGTGACAATGACAATGAGTTCAAGAATTCTGGTCTCGATGACTATCTTGATGAACTTGGTATTACTCATGAGTTATCTGCTCCTTACACTCCTCAGCAAAACGGCGTCGTGGAGCGCAAGAACATGACTCTTGCTAAGATGGCTCGCACTATGCTTGATGAATATAAAACGCCTCATCGTTTCTGGACTGAGGCAATTGATACTGCGTGCCACATCATCAACAGAGTATATCTTCACAAATTCTTCAAGAAGACCGCCTATGAACTCCTCACTGATAAGAAACCCAATGTAAGTTATTTCAAATTCTTCGGTGCTAAATGTTGGATTAAGATCCTCATCACAACTCAAAATTTGCACCGAAAGCACATGAAGGTTTTATGCTTGGTTACGGAAAGGACTCGCACACCTACAGAGTCTTCAACAACATTCTTCACAAGGTTGTTGAAACTAATGGCTCGCAAAGAGAGCACCTACCTACTGTGATAGATGAACCAGCACCTGAGGAAACTATCAAGTTCAAGGCTACCGAGGATGTCATTCCTACTGAAGAATCTGCTAAAGAATTCATTCCAGAACATGAATAACATCGAGCTAATGCACCTGAAGAAAATGGTGCTGAAGAGAATGTTGATCAAATTCCTCAACGACAACCAGCTCATCCTTGAAGGAAATATGCCCTAGAGGCAATAATAAAGTTATTATTTATTTCCTTATAATCATGATAAATGTTTATTATTCATGCTAGAATTGTATTAACCGGAAACATAATACATGTGTGAATACATAGACAAACAAAGTGTCACTAGTATGCCTCTACTTGACTAGCTCGTTAATCAAAGATGGTTATGTTTCCTAACCATGAACAATGAGTTGTTATTTGATTAACGGGATCACATCATTAAGAGAATGATCTGATTGACATGACCCATTCCATTAGCTTAGCACCCGATCGTTTAGTATGTTGCTATTGCTTTCTTCATGACTTATACATGTTCCTATAACTATGAGATTATGCAACTCCCGTTTACCGGAGGAACACTTTGGGTACTACCAAACGTCACAACGTAACTGGGTGATTATAAAGGAGTACTACAGGGGTCTCCAAAGGTACATGTTGGGTTGGCGTATTTCGAGATTAGGTTTTGTCACTCCGAATTGTCGGAGAGGTATCTCTGGGCCCTCTCGGTAATGCACATCACATAAGCCTTGCAAGCATTGCAACTAATGAGTTAGTTGCAGGATGATGTATTACAGAACGAGTAAAGAGACTTGCCAGTAACGAGATTGAACTAGGTATTGGATACCGACGATCGAATCTCGGGCAAGTAACATACCGATGACAAAGGGAACAACGTATGTTGTTATGCGGTCTGACCGATAAAGATCTTCGTAGAATATGTAGGAGCCAATATGGGCATCCAGGTCCCGCTATTGGTTATTGACCGGAGACATGTCTCGGTCATGTCTACATTGTTCTCGAACCCGTAGGGTCCGCATGCTTAAGGTTACGATGACAGTTATATTATGAGTTTATGCATTTTGATGTACCGAAGGTTGTTCGGAGTCCTGGATGTGATCACGGACATGACGAGGAGTCTCGAAATGGTTGAGACATAAAGATTGATATATTGGAAGCCTATATTTGGACATCGGAAGTGTTCCGGGTGAAATCGGGATTTTACCGGAGTACCGGGAGGTTACCAGAAACCCCCGGGAGCTATATGGGCCTTAGTGGGCTTTAGTGGAAAGGAGAAAGGGGCAGCCCAAGGTGGCTGTGTGCCTCCCCCCTTCCCCTAGTCCTATTAGGACTAGGAGAGGTGGCCGGCCCCCTCTCTCTCTCTTTCCCCCTTCAAGGAGTCCTATTCCAACTAGGATTGGGGGGGGGGGGAATCCTACTCCCAGAGGGAGTAGGACTCTCCTGGCGCGCCACCCTTGGCCGGCCAGCCTCCCCCCCTCCAGTCCTTTATATACAGAGGCAGGGGCACCCCAGAAACACACAAGTTGATCCACAGCCATGTGCGGCGCCCCCAGCCACAATAGTCCTCGATAATACTGTAGCGGAGTTTAGGCGAAGCCCTGCTGCTGTAGTACATCAAGATCGTCACCACGCCGTCGTGCTGACGGAACTCTTCCCCAACACTTTGCTGGATCGGAGTCCGGGGATCGTCATCGAGCTGAACGTGTGCTCGAACTCGGAGGTGCCGTAGTTTCGGTGCTTGATCGGTCGAATCGGGAAGACGTACGACTACTTCCTCTACGTTGCGTCAACGCTTCCGCAGTCGGTCTGCGTGGGTACGTAGACAACACTCTCCCATCTCGTTGCTATGCATCACATGATCTTGCGTGTGCGTAGGAAATTTTTTGAAATTACTACGAAACCCAACAGTGGCATCCGAGCCTAGGTTATTTATGTTGATGTTATATGCACGAGTAGAACACAAGTGAGTTGTGGGCGATATAAGTCATACTGCCTACCAGCATGTCATACTTTGGTTCGGCGGCATTGTTGGACGAGACGACCCGGACCAACATTACGCGTACGCTTACGCGAGACCGGTTCCCCCGACGTGCTTTGCACATAGGTGGCTTGCGGGCGACTGTCTCTCCAACTTTAGCTGAACCAAGTATGGCTATGCCCGGTCCTTGCGAAGGTTAAAACGGAGTCTATTTGACAAACTATCGTTGTGGTTTTGATGCGTAGGTGAGATTGGTTCTTGCTTAAGCCCGTAGCAGCCACGTAAAACTTGCAACAACAAAGTAGAAGACGTCTAACTTGTTTTTGCAGGGCATGTTGTGATGTGATATGGTCAAGACATGATGCTGAATTTTATTGTATGAGATGATCATGTTTTGTAACCGAGTTATCGGCAACTGGCAGGAGCCTTATGGTTGTCGTTTTATTGTATGCAATGAAATCGCGATGTAATGCTTTACTTTATTACTAAGCGGTAGTGATAGTCGTGGAAGCACAAGCTTGGCGAGACGACAACGATGCTACGATGGAGATCAAGGTGTCACGCCGGTGACGATGGTGATCACGACGGTGCTTCGGAGATGGAGATCACAAGCACAAGATGATGATGGCCATATCATATCACTTATATTGATTGCATGTGATGTTTATCCTTTTATGCATCTTATCTTGCTTTGATTGACGGTAGCATTATAAGATGATCTCTCACTAAATTATCAAGAAGTGTTCTCCCTGAGTATGCACCGTTGCGAAAGTTCTTCGTGCTGAGACACCACGTGATGATCGGGTGTGATAGGTTTTACGTTCAAATACAACGGGTGCAAAACAGTTGCACATGCGGAATGCTCAGGTTATACTTGACGAGCCAAGCATATACAGATATGGCCTTGGAACACGGAGACCGAAAGGTCGAGCGTGAATCATATAGTAGATATGATCAACATAACGATGTTCACCATTGAAAACTACTCCATCTCACGTGATGATCGGTTATGGTTTAGTTGATTTGGATCACGTAATCACTTAGAGGATTAGAGGGATGTCTATCTAAGTGGGAGTTCTTTAATTAATTTGATTAACTGAACTTAAATTTATCATGAAACTTAGTACTTGATTAGTATCTTGCTTGTTTATGTTTGATTGTAGATAGATGGCTCGTGCTGTTGTTTCGTTGAATTTTAATGCGTTCCTTGAGAAAGCAAAGTTGAAAGATGATGGTAGCAATTACACGGACTAGGTCCGTAACTTGAGGATTATCCTCATTGCTACACAGAAGAATTATGTCCTGGAAGCACCGCTGGGTGCCAGGCCTGCTGCAGGAGCAACGCCGGATGTTATGAACGTCTGGCAGAGCAAAGCTGATGACTACTCGATAGTTCAGTGTGCCATGCTTTACGGCTTAGAATCGGGACTTCAACGACGTTTTGAACGTCATGGAGCATATGAGATGTTCCAGGAGTTGAATTTAATATTTCAAGCAAATGCCCGGATTGAGAGATATGAAGTCTCCAATAAGTTCTATAGCTGCAAGATGGAGGAGAACAGTTCTGTCAGTGAGCATATACTCAAAATGTCTGGGTATAATAATCACTTGATTCAATTGGGAGTTAATCTTCCAGTTGATTGCGTCATTGACAGAATTCTTCAATCACTGCCACCAAGCTACAAGAGCTTCGTGATGAACTATAATATGCAAGGGATGAACAAGACTATTCCCGAGCTCTTTGCAATGCTAAAAGCTGCGGAGGTATAAATCAAGAAGGAGCATCAAGTGTTGATGGTCAACAAGACCACTAGTTTCAAGAAAAAGGGAAAAGGGAAGAAGAAGGGGAACTTCAAAAAGAACGGCAAGCAAGTTGCTACTCAAGAGAAGAAACCCAAACCTGGACCTAAGCCTGAAACTGAGTGCTTCTATTGCAAGCAGACTGGTCACTGGAAGCGAAACTGCCCCAAGTATTTGGCGGATAAGAAGGATGGCAAGGTGAACAAAGGTATATGTGATATACATGTTATTGATGTGTACCTTACTAATGCTCGCAGTAGCACCTGGGTATTTGATACTGGTTCTATTGCTAATATTTGCAACTCGAAACAGGGACTACGGATCAAGCGAAGATTGGTTAAGGACGAGGTGACGATGCGCGTAGGAAACGGTTCCAAAGTCGATGTGATCGCAGTCGGCACGCTACCTCTACATCTACCTTCGGGATTAGTATTAGACCTAAATAATTGTTATTTGGTGCCAGTGTTAAGCATGAACATTATATCTGGATCTTGTTTGATGCGAGACGGTTATTCATTTAAATCAGAGAATAATGGTTATTCTATTTATATGAGTAATATCTTTTATGGTCATGCACCCTTGAAGAGTGGTCTATTCTTGTTGAATCTCGATAGTAGTAACACACATATTCATAATGTTGAAGCCAAAAGATGCAGAGTTGATAATGAGAGTGCAACTTATTTGTGGCACTGCCATTTAGGTCATATCGGTATAAAGCGCATGAAGAAACTCCATTCTGATGGACTTTTGGAACCACTTGATTATGAATCACTTGGTACTTGCGAACCGTGCCTCATGGGCAAGATGACCAAAACACCGTTCTCCGGTACTATGGAGAGAGCAACAGATTTGTTGGAAATCATACATACAGATGTATGTGGTCCGATGAATATTGAGGCTCGTGGCGGATATCGTTATTTTCTCACCTTCACAGATGATTTAAGCGGATATGGGTATATCTACTTAATGAAACATAAGTCTGAAACATTTGAAAAGTTCAAGGAATTTCAGAGTGAAGTTGAAAATCATCGTAACAAGAAAATAAAGTTTCTACGATCTGATCGTGGAGGAGAATATTTGAGTTACGAGTTTGGTGTACATTTGAAAAATTGTGGAATAGTTTCGCAACTCACGCCACCCGGAACACCACAGCGTAATGGTGTGTCCGAACGTCGTAATCGTACTTTACTAGATATGGTGCGATCTATGATGTCTCTTACTGATTTACCACTATCGTTTTGGGGATACGCTCTAGAGACGGCCGCATTCACGTTAAATAGGGCACCATCAAAATCCGTTGAGACGACGCCTTATGAACTATGGTTTGGCAAGAAACCAAAGTTGTCGTTTCTGAAAGTTTGGGGCTGCGATGCTTATGTGAAAAAGCTTCAACCTGATAAGCTCGAACCCAAATCGGAGAAATGTGTCTTCATAGGATATCCAAAGGAAACTATTGGATACACCTTCTATCACAGATCCGAAGGCAAGACTTTTGTTGCTAAATTCGGAAACTTTCTGGAGAAGGAGTTTCTCTCGAAAGAAGTGAGTGGGAGGAAAGTAGAACTTGACGAGGTAACTGTACCTGCTCCCTTATTGGAAAGTAGTACATCACAGAAAACTATTTCAGTGACACCTACACCAGTTAGTGAGGAAGCTAATGATAATGATCATGAAACTTCAGATCAAGATACTACTGAACCTCGTAGATCAACCAGAGTGAGATCCGCGCCAGAGTGGTACGGTAACCCTGTTCTGGAAGTCATGCTACTAGATCATGATGAACCTACGAACTATGAAGAAGCGATGGTGAGCCCAGATTCCGCAAAATGGCTTGAAGCCATGAAATCTGAGATGGGATCCATGTATGAGAACAAAGTATGGACTTTGGTTGACTTGCCCGATGATCGGCAAGCAATTGAGAATAAATGGATCTTCAAGAAGAAGACTGACGCTGACGGTAATGTTACTGTCTACAAAGCTTGACTTGTCGCAAAAGGTTTTCGACAAGTTCAAGGGGTTGACTACGATGAGACCTTCTCACCCGTAGCGATGCTTAAGTCTGTCCGAATCATGTTAGCAATTGCCGCATTTTATGATTATGAAATTTGGCAAATGGATGTCAAAACTGCATTCCTGAATGGATTTCTGGAAGAAGAGTTGTATATGATGCAACCAGAAGGTTTTGTCGATCCAAAGGGAGCTAACAAAGTGTGCAAGCTCCAGCGATCCATTTATGGACTGGTGCAAGCCTCTCGGAGTGATCAAAGCATTTGGTTTTATACAGACTTTCGGAGAAGACTGTATTTACAAGAAAGTGAGTGGGAGCTCTGTAGCATTTCTGATATTATATGTGGATGACATATTACTAATTGGAAATGATATAGAATTTCTGGATAGCATAAAGGGATACTTGAATAAGAGTTTTTCAATGAAAGACCTCGGTGAAGCTGCTTACATATTAGGCATAAAGATCTATAGAGATAGATCAAAACGCTTAATTGGACTTTCACAAAGCACATACCTTGACAAGATTTTGAAGAAGTTCAAAATGGATCAAGCAAAGAAAGGATTCTTGCCTGTGTTACAAGGTGTGAAATTGAGTAAGACTCAATGCCCGACCACTGCAGAAGATAGAGAGAATATGAAAGATGTTCCCTATGCATCAGCGATAGGATCTATCATGTATGCAATGCTGTGTACCAGACCTGATGTGTGCCTTGCTATAAGTCTAGCAGGGAGGTACCAAAGTAATCCAGGAGTGGATCACTGGACAGCGGTCAAGAACATCCTGAAATACCTGAAAAGGACTAAGGATATGTTTCTCGTATATGGAGGTGACAAAGAGCTCATCGTAAATGGTTACGTTGATGCAAGCTTTGACACTGATCCGGACGATTCTAAATCGCAAACCGGATACGTGTTTACATTAAACGGTGGAGCTGTTAGTTGGTGCAGTTCTAAACAAAGCGTCGTAGCGGGATCTACATGTGAAGCGGAGTACATAGCTGCTTCGGAAGCAGCGAACGAAGGAGTCTGGATGAAGGAGTTCATATCCGATCTAGGTGTCATACCTAGTGCATCGGGTCCAATGAAAATCTTTTGTGACAATACTGGTGCAATTGCCTTGGCAAAGGAATCCAGATTTCACAAGAGAACCAAGCACATCAAGAGACGCTTCAATTCCATCCGGGATCTAGTCCAGGTGGGAGACATAGAGATTTGCAAGATACATACGGATCTGAATATTGCAGACCCGTTGACTAAGCCTCTACCACGAGCAAAACATGATCAGCACCAAGGCTCCATGGGTGTTAGAATCATTACGGTGTAATCTAGATTATTGACTCTAGTGCAAGTGGGAGACTGAAGGAAATATGCCCTAGAGGCAATAATAAAGTTATTATTTATTTCCTTATAATCATGATAAATGTTTATTATTCATGCTAGAATTGTATTAACCGGAAACATAATACATGTGTGAATACATAGACAAACAAAGTGTCACTAGTATGCCTCTACTTGACTAGCTCGTTAATCAAAGATGGTTATGTTTCCTAACCATGAACAATGAGTTGTTATTTGATTAACGGGATCACATCATTAAGAGAATGATCTGATTGACATGACCCATTCCATTAGCTTAGCACCCGATCGTTTAGTATGTTGCTATTGCTTTCTTCATGACTTATACATGTTCCTATAACTATGAGATTATGCAACTCCCGTTTATCGGAGGAACACTTTGGGTACTACCAAACGTCACAACGTAACTGGGTGATTATAAAGGAGTACTACAGGTGTCTCCAAAGGTACATGTTGGGTTGGCGTATTTCGAGATTAGGTTTTGTCACTCCGAATTGTCGGAGAGGTATCTCTGGGCCCTCTCGGTAATGCACATCACATAAGCCTTGCAAGCATTGCAACTAATGAGTTAGTTGCGGGATGATGTATTACAGAACGAGTAAAGAGACTTGCCGGTAACGAGATTGAACTAGGTATTGGATACCAACGATCGAATCTCGGGCAAGTAACATACCGATGACAAAGGGAACAACGTATGTTGTTATGCGGTCTGACCGATAAAGATCTTCGTAGAATATGTAGGAGCCAATATGGGCATCCAGGTCCTGCTATTGGTTATGGACCGGAGACATATCTTGGTCATGTCTACATTGTTCTCGAACCCGTAGGGTCCGCACGCTTAAGGTTACGATGACAGTTATATTATGAGTTTATGCATTTTGATGTACCGAAGGTTGTTCGGAGTCCCGGATGTGATCACGGACATGACGAGGAGTCTCGAAATGGTCGAGACATAAAGATTGATATATTGGAAGCCTATATTTGGACATCGGAAGTGTTCCGGGTGAAATCGGGATTTTACCGGAGTACCGGGAGGTTACCGGAAACCCCCGGGAGCTATATGGGACTTAGTGGGCTTTAGTGGAAAGGAGAAAGGGGCAGCCCAAGGTGGCTGTGTGCCTCCCCCCTTCCCCTAGTCCTATTAGGACTAGGAGAGGTGGCCGGCCCCCTCTCTCTCTCTTTCCCCCTTCAAGGAGTCCTATTCCAACTAGGATTGGGGGGGGGGAATCCTACTCCCAGAGGGAGTAGGACTCTCCTGGCGCGCCACCCTTGGCCGGCCAGCCTCCCCCCCTCCAGTCCTTTATATACAGAGGCAGGGGCACCCCAGAAACACACAAGTTGATCCACAGCCATGTGCGGCGCCCCCAGCCACAATAGTCCTCGATAATACTGTAGCGGAGTTTAGGCGAAGCCCTGCTGCTGTAGTACATCAAGACCGTCACCACGCCGTCGTGCTGACGGAACTCTTCCCCGACACTTTGCTGGATCGGAGTCCGGGGATCGTCATCGAGCTGAACGTGTGCTCGAACTCGGAGGTGCCGTAGTTTCGGTGCTTGATCGGTCGGATCGGGAAGACGTACGACTACTTCCTCTACGTTGCGTCAACGCTTCCGCAGTCGGTCTGCGTGGGTACGTAGACAACACTCTCCCATCTCGTTGCTATGCATCACATGATCTTGCGTGTGCGTAGGAATTTTTTTGAAATTACTACGAAACCCAACAATCCTCGGATTGCAAAAGAAGTGCAAGTTGAAAAGATCATCAATGACATCAAAGCACCAGGTCCTCTCACACGCTCAAAAGCTTCACATTTATCTAACTTTTGTGGGCACTATGCCTTTGTCTCTATCACAAAGCCCACTAAGGTAGATGAAGCATTTCTGGAGCCTGAGTGGATTCAGGCCATGCAAGAAGAATTACATCAGTTCGAGCTCAACAATGTCTGGGAACTGGTCAAACGTCCAGATCCTCGCAAGGACAATATCATTGGCACAAAGTGGATCTACCGCAACAAGCAAGATAAAAATAGCCTTGTGGTGAGGAATAAGGCACGGCTCGTAGCTCAAGGCTACACACAGGTTGAAGGAATTGACTTCGATGAAACTTTTGCACCTGTTGCTAGACTTGAGGCTATTCGCATATTACTTGCTTATGCTAACCATCATGATATCACTTTATATCAAATGGATGTGAAAAGTGCATTCCTCAACGGTAAGCTTGAGGAAGAAGTATATGTTGCTCAACCCCCAGGTTTTGAAGATCCAAAGAATCCTGACAAAGTCTTCAGACTCAACAAGGCCCTCTATGGCCTCAAGCAGGCCCCTCGGGCGTGGTATGATACCTTGAAGGAATTCTTCATGAAGAAAGGCTTCAAACCCGGTTCACTCGACCCTACTCTTTTCACTAAATCTTATGATGGTGAATTGTTTGTGTGCCAAATATATGTTGATGATATTATCTTTGGTTGTACTGACCAACGTTATAGTGACGAATTTTCATATATGATGAGTGAAGAATATCAAATGTCTATGATGGGAGAGTTGAAATTCTTCTTAGGTCTTCAAATTCGTCAACAACGCAATGGCATATTCATATCTCAGGAGAAATACCTCAAGGATGTACTGAGGAAATTCGGCATGCAAGATTGCAAAGGCGTCAAAATTCCTATGCCCACAAATGGCCATCTGTGCATTGATGAAAATGGTATTGACTTCGATCATAAGGTATACCGCTCCATGATTGGTTCTTTATTGTACTTATGTGCATCTAGGCCAGATATAATGCTTAGTGTTTGCATGCGTGCCCGATTTCAAGCTACACCGAAGGAATCGCACCATAAGGCTGTGAAGCATATTCTTCGATATCTAGCTCACACACCAACACTTGGATTATGGTACCCCAAGGGCTCGGTTTTTGATCTCATTGGATATTCTGACTCTGACTATGCTGGTGATCGTGTGGACCGCAAGTCAACATCCGGTATATGTCATTTCCTCAGACGATCTTTGGTCTGTTGGTCCTCGAAGAAACAGAACTGCGTATCACTATCTATTACTGAAGCTGAGTACATTGCCGCTGGTTCTTGCTGTGCTCAATTGCTATGGATGAAGCAAACTCTCAAGGACTACGGCGTCAACATGAAGAATGTGCCTCTCTTCTGTGACAATGAGAGTGCCATCAAGATTGCTCACAACCCAGTTCAGCACTCGAAGACTAAGCACATTCAGATTTGTCATCATTTTCTTCGTGATCATGTGTTGAAGGGAGACATTTCTATTGAGCAGTGAAGACTGAAGAACAGCTAGCCGATATCTTCACAAAGCCCTTGGATGAGAAGAGATTTAGCAAGTTGCAGTGTGAGCTAAATATCCTAGAATCTTCGAATGTTCTTTGAAAAGGACACTCATCCTAACACTTATGCAAAATTGATGACTTAGATGTGCAATACATGAAGAAACGTTTTTCTTCAAATCAATGAAGAATAACACTCTTAGTGTGAAGAAATTAACGAAGAATTGATTCTCAGAACCCTACGATAATTGTATGCGGTGTCTGAAATCATCATTCTTATATGGTGGGTCACGCCACCACCAAAAGTTGGAATTCCTCGGTTATTCATATTCTTCAACTTTGCAATGTCTTTACTGTTTCCGTCGTTTTTCTTCATTGGCTATATATATATATTAGTTTATGTCCTCTACAGCATTCACTTATTGCTAATTCTTCAAGTTGGTTTTTCTGCTAAGTGAATGTGATCGGACCCTTCCCCCTCTATGCTAAACTCAACCCAATCTGTTCACAAATTCTTCATGTGCGTTCTATTTGAAACTCGTTTAAAATCTTCACTGTGTCCTTGTCAGCTGAAGAAATTGCGAACGGAATTTTAAAACCTATCTTATCTAAATTTTTGGCTTTGCCGCTCAAACCGTTCCGCATCCCACGATACACTTATCCATTTACCCACGATGGTACACGATCTCCACCTCTCAGTACGTGAGTGACACATGTCATGCGAATGAGAAGGGTCAGGGGCACGTTCGTCCAATTTCGGGCGAACAGTTTTTCACCGTGGCTATAAATACCCCTCTTCCCCTTCCTCACTTCTTTTACTCCGCTCGACCTCTCTCCAGCTCGAGCTTCTCAAACCCTAGCACCGCCGCTACTTCATCGTCGTCGGTGAGGAAGAACTTCACTGCCTCGACCTCATCGCCGCCGTACTCGCGCCGGCCGCGGAAATCCTCACTCCACGCCGCCGTAGCCGTCTTTCTCCACCGAGTTAGGGCGTGGAAGATCTACACTGATGAATTTCACCTCTCCACCTCACTGTTCATCGTGTTCTTCATCCAGGGTAACTAAAAGTTACTTTTGCTACCCTCGTTGATTCTAATGATTATCTACAAAATCTTCAAAGGTGTTTTTCTTCATATCTTCACACACTAAAACGCCTCTCATATCATCTGCTCTTGATTCGTTTCTCTAAGCTATGTTTTTCTTCAAGATTCCTCAAATGTGTGGATTTTTGATCTACACGTCTCTAGAACATAAGACAAAGAACACTTAGTGAAATTCTTCAAGACTCATCTGGTCAAATTCCTCAAACTTGTTGTTTTTACAAAACCTTCTAAGAACGCATATGACCTCTCCAAATTCCTTGCAACTATACTCTGTTCACAGGTACTCATGTCAGCTACTGAATCACTAGGTTCTCATCAACTTAACTCATTTGCAGCGTTCCTCGAAGAAAAGTTGCATACTTCTTCAGAGAATTCAATTGTTCAAATTCCTCAACTGAAGAAAATGGCCGACGGTAAGAAGCCACAGAAAGGAGAAAAGAGAGCTGAGGTCAACACAGCGTTTGAGATCCCTGATGATATATATGTTGGGTACTGCACACCTCCTAAGGAAGACAAAAATCAGTGCAAGGTGCGCATTCAGAAGATAGAGAGGAGATAGGCAAGAGAGTGGAGGGAGTACAGATATGTCACTCCCAAATACATGAAGAAATTCGCACTCAATCCTCCATGCCCAAGACCTCCATTGGCACCTGGCCAAATAGCTGATCCCACCAGCCTCAAGCGTGGTGAGGACTATCCTGATGAATGGGCCAAGCGCCAAGCCAAGTTGGCTAAGCAAGCCAGAGAAGCAGTGAGGAAATTCAATGAAGACTCTGCTGCTGCTGCTGCCTCTGTTGTCAAGCCGAAGAAGGCTATGTCAAAGAAGCCTGCACGCAAGCCAAGTGCTTCACAAACAGTGCACTCAAGGCCAAGTTCCTTAGCAATGCCCTCACGGCCAGAATCCTCAAAGCCCTCACGGCAAATTCCTCATGCTGCTCCTGCTCCTCAAAAGTCCTCAGCTCCTCCGCCAAAGTCTTCGGCCGCTCCAACAAAGTCCTCTGCACCTGTGCATCTCGCCACGTGCCAAAGGACTACTGGCATCTCCATTGCCTCAGGTGTCTCAGCTAGTTCCTCAGCTGCACCAAATTCTTCAACGAGACCCTCTCTACTGAAGACAAAGGCCACTGCTGGACGAGGCCCTCGCCCTAGTCCTCAGAAGAAGCAGGTCGCCTTCCAAGTGCCGTCTGAAGAAGACAAACCTGATGATGATGAACTTGCTGAAATCATCAGAGATAGGCAAGTCAGGGCCGCTAGAGCCAAGGGAATAGATGTGCCACTACTTTTGGATCCTAAGTTGATCCTTGAATACATTGACGTTTGGCACAAGGACCCCAATGTTGGAAATATGCCCTAGAGGCAATAATAAAAGCATTATTATTATATTTCCTTGTTCATGATAATTGTCTTTATTCATGCTATAATTGTGTTATCCGGAAATCATAATACATGTGTGAATAACAGACACCAACATGTCCCTAGTAAGCCTCTAGTTGACTAGCTCGTTGATCAACAGATAGTCATGGTTTCCTGACTATGGACATTGGATGTTATTGATAACGAGATCACATCATTAGGAGAATGATGTGATGGACAAGACCCAATCCTAAACATAGCACAAGATCGTATAGTTCGTTTGCTAGAGTTTTCCAATGTCAAAGTATCTTTTCCTTAGACCATGAGATCGTGTAACTCCCGGATACCGTAGGAGTGCTTTGGGTATACCAAACGTCACAACGTAACTGGGTGACTATAAAGGTATACTACGGGTATCTCCGAAAGTGTCTGTTGGGTTGACACGGATCAAGACTGGGATTTGTCACTCCGTATGACGGAGAGGTATCACCGGGCCCACTCGGTAATGCATCATCATAATGAGCTCAAAGTGACCAAGTGTCTGGTCACGGGATCATGCATTACGGTATGAGTAAAGTGATTTGCCGGTAACGAGATTGAACGAGGTATTGGATACCGACGATCGAATCTCGGGCAAGTAACATATCGATTGACAAAGGGAATTGCATACGGGGTTGATTGAATCCTCGACATCGTGGTTCATCCGATGAAATCATCGTGGAGCATGTGGGAGCCAACATGGGTATCCAGATCCCGCTGTTGGTTATTAACCGGAGAGTCGTCTCGGTCATGTCTGCTTGTCTCCCGAACCCGTAGGGTCTACACACTTAAGGTTCGGTGACGCTAGGGTTGTGAAGATAAGTATATGCAGTAACCCGAATGTTGTTCGGAGTCCCGGATGAGATCCCGGACGTCACGAGGAGTTCCGGAATGGTCCGGAGGTAAAGAATTATATATAGGAAATGCTGTTTCGGCCATCGGGACAAGTTTCGGGGTTATCGGTATTGTACCGGGACCACCGGAGGGGTCCCGGGGGCCCACCGGGTAGGGCCACCTGTCCCGGGGGGGCACATGGGCTGTAGGGGGTGCGCCTTGGCCTGCATGGGCCAAGGGAACCAGCCCCACTAGGCCCATGCGCCTAGGGTTTCCATGGGGGAGGAGTCCAAGTGGTGGAAGGCACCTCCAAGGTGCCTTGGGGGGGAGGGAATCCTCCCCCTGGCCGCCGCACCTAGGAGATCAGATCTCCTAGGCTGCGCACCACCCCCCTTGGCCCTCCTATATATAGTGGGGGAGAGGAGGGACTTGATAGACCAGCCCCTGGCGCCTCCCTCTCTCCCCGTTACGTCTCTCTCTCGTAGTATAGGCGAAGCCCTGCTACTGTGACGCCCTGCATCCACCACCACGCCGTCGTGCTGCTGGATCTTCATCAACCTCTCCCTCCCCTTGCTGGATCAAGAAGGAGGAGACGTCTCCCGTCCCGTACGTGTGTTGAACGCGGAGGTGCCGTCCGTTCGGCGCTTGGTCATCGGTGATTTGGATCACGTCGTGTTCGACTACATCATCATCGTTCTTTGAACGCTTCCGTGCGCGATCTACAAAGGTATGTAGATGCATCCAATGACTCGTTGCTAGATGAACTCCTAGATGATCTTGGTGAAACGAGTAGGAAAATTTTTGTTTTCTGCAATGTTCTCCAACACCCAACACTCCCATGTCTGACTTCAAGCTGACTCCTGGCCAAAGTCACATGCTGACTCACTTCATTCAAGAAGAAAAATGGAAATTTGAGAAGGCAAGGTAGATCAAGAAAGCGTAGTACAAGAATGAGCGATATCTGAAGAAAAACGTTGTCTCTATGACAACTGAATAACTTGTCACTACTCAATCTGAGATCAAGAAACTCAGTGATGAATTTGACGCATACCATGCTGATTGGCTTGGAGCCAAAGTTCGTTTTGTGAGACTCGCTGATAACTTCACCTCAAATGTTGCAGCCCCAACGCAACAGGAAGTTCCTCAGGCTGAAGCATCTGCTTAGCCGACTGAAGAACATGCCAGCACCGCTGATGAAAATCAGGCTGCTGAAGAAAATGTGAGTTCCAGGGCTGATGACTGCATTCCAACCGCTGAAGAAATTGCCAGGGCATCCACTAGTGGTGCGCCTGAAAAAACTGAAGAAATCGGGGCAACTACATTAGTTGTGCCTGAAGAAAATCAACTAGATTCCTCTGCTCCTCCTGCGCCAACACCAACTCCGATCCTTCCATCTGCATCAGATGTGAAGAAAACCAAGGCTGCAGAGCGTGCAGCAGTGAAGAAAAGGAAAGCATCAGCTACTTCAGATTCTTCAGCTCCGAAGAAGATGAAGCCTTTGATCAGTTCA
The DNA here is from genome assembly GCF_056163025.1 of Triticum urartu. NCBI lineage: Eukaryota > Viridiplantae > Streptophyta > Magnoliopsida > Poales > Poaceae > Triticum > Triticum urartu. The sequence goes on from NC_141875.1 coordinate 41,620,104, forward strand.
TTTGCTAATCCCATTGATGTTGTTCCAATCTCAACCATGCCATCAAAGGACCTTGTTCCTTTTGGTGAAGAATATGAGATCCCTAGCGGATCTGATGAAGAAAATCATTCTGCTGCTTCGTCAGAGCAGATTGATGAAGAAATTGAAGTGGATGTGATCCCTTCAACACCTGTTATCTTCTCGCCTATGCCTTAGTTCACAACTGAAGAGGCTGGCGTTGAAGAAATGGAAGATGAAGATGTGGACGTTGGCTGCTCCACACCCATGATGAGTGATGAATTCTGGGAAAGTCTGCATCCAAACTCTCCAATGTTCACACGTTGCAGCAAATACCTCAGCCCCCCGCACAAACTGTTCAAATGGGCACTGAAGAAACTCACCACACTTCATCTGTACATGAGGAAATTCCAGCCACTAGTGCTGAAGAAACTGCTGCTGCTGAACATCTGAAGACGTAGCCTGCCACTGAAGAGGAACCAGAAATTCCTCAGCCTGAAGAACCTGAGATTGCGATTCCTGAGGTCGTGATGCAACTCACTGACACTCCTCTGCCCAAGCCAAAGAATCTATTCTCACGCAAGCAAAAGTTCAAGGCTAATGATTTCTTCGGCGAGCACGTCTTCTTCGAAGACTACAACCCTTATAACTCTGCTCGCATTAGGAAGAGGCGTTTCTAGACTGCTAGTCAAGCCAATTTCTATTCCTCAGTGCTGTTCAACAAAGAGAAAATCTTCTACCATGAGCACATTCCTCACGTGGATATGGAATCTCTGCCGTGTTTCGTGCCAGTCCTTAGTGTTCTTCACGACGCTGGACTGTTAAACTTTTGCTCTGACATGTGTGATTGGAATGAAGAACTGATTCTTCAATTTTATGCAACGCTGCACATCACAGGAGATTCTGAAGATGTGAATTCATGGGTGCTGGACTGGATGTCTGAAAACACTCACTACACAACACCAGCTTCTGAATTGCTTCATGCCTTACCACTCAGTCCTCCCCTTGAAGAAGCTCATTGCATCTACAGTGAACCTAAGCTTACAAATCACTACATGCAGGTTCTGATGAAACCTTTGAAGCCAGGTCAGGCCCCACGAACCAAATTCCTCGTGAAGGAATTACTTTATGTGCCCAGAACTGTCTATCGTATTCTTACGAGGACAATGAGTCCTATCAAAGGCCACGACTCATCTGATGAGAAAATTGTTGGCATCATGAAGAATCTGGTATTCAACATCGTTCATGGCATTCCTGTCAATTATCACGATTTCTTCATGAGGACTCTGGCAAATGTTGCACTGTCTCCGTTTGAGCTGAAGCCTTATGCACCTTGGATTATGAGATTCCTCAGGACAAGGTCTTCACTCAACTACAAAGCTGATTTTCAGAATCACCTCAGCTACTTGCCCCCGATTGAAGTCCTCAAGCAGACCTATTCCTTAGTTGATAAAAAGGGCAAGGCACCAGCTGTTATAGATGAAGGCATTCGTCCATTGGATGGACAGTTTCGCAAAGCTGCCTCTTATTCCACCAATGATGACTCTACCACACATGACTCTGCCAATGCACCCAAGTCTACTCCTCAAGCCACTGCTCCTTGTGTGATGACTGATCGTGAGCTTCTGCTTAGTCTTCACCAGAAGATGGATCGAAATCATAAATGGGTTAAGCGTCAGTTTGGTTCATTTCTTCACAACATGACTGCTACACACAATGCAGTGAAGAAAAACCATTACTACCTCCATGAACTCTTCGGTCGCACCTGGGTAATACTGTCACATCTGTATGGTGAAGAAAATCTGAAGAAAATGGGTCTCAAGGAAGATTTTGACTGGTCTGCACCTCCACCGAAGAAATGCAAGAAGGTCAAGGTTCCTTCCTTGGTGGCCAGCTCATATTCTTCATCGCGCGACACTGATGAGAATGAAGACTTGGACAACACTGCGGCAGGCCCTACTACGACAAACGACCCCAACAACGCTGGTGCTCCTTCATCAACTTGATATTCTTCAGGGGCGTTAGTCCTCATATTCGATCATTTTGGTCATTTGATGACAAAGGGGGAGAATTTTGAGTTAGTCTTCAAGCGGGTCTTTGTATATGGGCATTTTTTTCAAGTTACAACTCTCGTTCTTCTGAGACTTTATTGGATCGAGTTGTAAACTTAAACCCTATGGTGCTCTGATACTTTTGATATGTTTTTCTGCATGCTTATTCCTCATATATGCTAATGCACGCATGCTGAATTACATCAGTCACCATATTTCATCATGCATTTCAAATTCTTCACTGTTATATGTCAAATGCGTGTATGAATTACAAGATATAGGGGGAGATCTCCATGATTCAACTCTTCAAGTGTGCTTTGCTTCAAAAGCAAATTCCTCACTATGCACATCTTCAGTGGGAGTTCTTCTATATCTTGCAATCAAATTCCTCAATATCAGTATTTACACTTCATATGTTTATCCCCGTTGAAAACTTAACATATATTGTCATCAATCACCAAAAAGGGGGAGATTGTAAGTGCATCTAGTGCCCCTTAGTGATTTTGGTGTATTGAAGACTTATAGGTTAAGGGACTAATGCGTTTGTGAGTGTACACATGTCTATAAGTCTATGAGGAGTTTGATATTTACAGAGAAAGTCGACCACTAAAAATGAAGTTCTTCGACTGAAGACTTTGGATTTCTGAAGACTTTCTGAAGACTTTGAAAGTGAAGAAATTGGTGTGACCGTGAAGACTTGGTATTCATTCGAGGAACATGAAGCGTGAAGACTTTTGTTTTTGTAGTTTCATTTTCTCTTTCTTAAGTCATAGGAAACATCGTACTGTTAAAGGGGGTCGAGGAAATACTAAGGAAAAATTTTCATGTGATGCTCAACACAAAATCCTACACCTACCAATCCCTTCGAGTGAAGCCATTGGAAATCTCATACAGTCCAGTCATATTCTTCAGTGACAGAGACGAAGTTCTTCTGGTCTCTGAGGAATTTGTTCTGACTGAGGAGTTAGGAATTCGCCAGTGCGGATTTCCTACATAGTGAGGAACATGATAGCCCTGAGGATTTTGCTACTCAAAATTCCGACCGTTGCTGTGCTATGCGCCAGCTGTCCCAAAATATCTATCCACCTAACGGTCATATCATTGAAGGGCATTTATATCTTATCATGCCGGGCTGCTCCCTAGGCTATAAATAGCCGCCCCCTACAACCACTAGCTGGTTGGCTGCTCCGAGAGAAACTGACACTTGTCATTTGAGAGCAACCCATCCTCCGAGGACTTTGAGCGAAAATCATCAAGTGAGGAAAAACCCAAACCCAAAAACCCAAACACCTACAAACCCCAAGTGATTGAGCATCACTGAAGAGATTGATTCTGCGTGGATCCGACGCTTGTTACCTTTGAATATTGTGCCTCTTCCAGACGGTTAGGCGTCATGGTCTAGAGCATCCAAGAGGAATTATGGATCGCCGAGTGACCAAGTTTGTGAAGGTTCGGAAGTCACCTGAACACTTACCACGAGTGATTGGGCGAGGTCTGTGTGACCTTAGCTCAAGGAGAATACGGTGAGGACTTGGTGTCCTGAGCTGCGTGCTCAGGACTGGGTGTCCGGGACTGTGTGTCCTCGAGTTTAAATACTCAGCCGCTCCAACCAGACGTACAACTGAGACAACAATTGGAACTGATCTACCAAATCATTGTCTTCACCAAGCTTACTGGTTCTATTCCCTCAACTCTTTCATTTCCTCACAACTGTGTTGTGTGTTTATTCATATCTGTGTTTGAAGACTTTGACTGAAGACTTTTTCAATTTCTTCAGTCTGTTTGTCTTCATCCTGTGTTATCCTGTGCTTACGCTTCCTGTACTCTGTGCCTGTCTTCATTTCATCATGATGACTATGCTTGTATTTTGTTATGTTTACTTTTGAGTGCTTATTCCGCTGCTAGTAGTTCTTCGCTAAGGAATTTTCTCAGCGGCAAATTCCTCAGTGAAGAATTTCATAAAAATCGCCTATTCACCCCCTCTAGTCGATATAACGCACTTTCAAATATAATCGGTGTCATTAGATTCATTATGAAATTAGTTTTTATATTTTACTTATTTGGTATGGTCGGTGTCGATGTTTAAAAAAATATAATACAAGTGGGGAAGATGATGGGGTGTGTTTTTATTTATTTATAATGTGGTGTTTTGGTGGGGCTTTCAAGGTGTGATTTTGTGTTAACTCATACTTATGTGCAATTTTTTTTGCGTTGGTGGCTGCATGTACTACATTTATGCTACAATATCATATATTGGTATTTTATTTTACTAGCTGGTGAGTGGGTGTCCGGGATTGATATATTTTTGTAGGTCGGTTGCTGCCGATTGATTCGAAAAACTATTGATTCAGCCTAAATCCTGAACCAAGCCCAAAATTAAATACCTCAATCGAATGAAAGAGATTTAAAATTAAGAAGCATGGTAAATTAGAAGAAATGATTGAGAGAGCTTCTTGAGAGAAAAAATATTGTTGACCCGGTCAAAATCAGGTAACCCAATTTCAAATTGGATTCCTGAATTGACTATGAGACCTCAACAATTGGGGAGTATTTTTCTAAGTGGTGAGAGGGTGCACGGGATTGATATATTTTTTAGGCCGGTTGCTGCCGATTGATTTGAAAAATCATTGACGCATCAAAATATGAATCAAATCCAAAATTAAATACCTCAGTCGAATAGGAAAGCTTCAAAATTAAGAAGCATAGTTAAATAAAATAATCGATTAAGAGAGCATGAAAAAATGTTGACCCGGTCAAAATTAGCTGGTCCGATCTTAAATTGTAGACCTGAGTTGATTGTGATGCCAATGTATGTAATATAAGCCCGCGCCCCAATGCAAACTAGTAGCGAAAAGGAAGATGTGTTTTCATTTGATTTTTATAACTAAAGTTTATGTGTTGGTTTTCTTGGACCAAGCGCAGAAGGCAAATGTTGTTTGCTACAAAAAAATTTTGGACCATGTTTTTTCATACTCCCCTCCGCTTCAAAATAGGTGCCTCGGACTTCATACAACATTCACCTATTTTGGGACGAAGAGAATATTATTTTCTTTTCTTTGAGGTTTTTTGCAATTTTATTTTTTATTTCTCTAATTGCTGACATTTTTATTTCCTTCCTATTTTCTCTTTTCTTTTTATGCTTCTTTACTGGTTTCCCTTATTTTTGGTTTCTTGCTACAATAAATGAATAAATGTTTTCAAAAAATATAAACAATTTTCTATAATTGTGCAAACACTTTTTAAATCACACAGACATTTTCTTAGAAAGGCATGAGCATTTTTTAGGTTCATGAATATATTTTATGTTTACATGAACAGTTTTTAAAAAAATGTGCAGCACAATGTTTTTGTTTCATGATGAACATCTTCTAAAGTACATTTTTTTGGCCCCAAAATACGTGAACATTTAGAAATGTACATAAGTGAACATATTTTTATTCTTTTTGTGTTTACGTTTTCCTACTATTTTTATCTTTTCTATTTATTATTTTTATGTTTTTCACTCTTCCCTGTGTTTTTGGAATTTCCCCTTTTAACACTTTTTTTTAAAACATGATGAACATTTTTGAAAATTTTGATGAATATTTTTAAAAATATGAGATGATTTTTTTATAAACAGAATGGAGAATTTTTAAATACATACTATTGAATAATTTTTAAATACGTGATGATTTTATTTTTGCGCATGAACCTTTTTTAGAACACGCTCGGCATTTTTAGAGCTCACAAGAAGCGAGTTATAGAGGCACCCTTTTCGGGACGCTGGCCTGTGCAGCGCAGCTCGGGCCAGGGAAAAGGAGCCCAGGGCCAAGAAGGCGACGGGGTAAGGACAGCTGGACGTCGGCGAGGTCGCCCCGCTGGGATCCGGCGAGGGGAGATGGAGGCGACGGGATGGCGGCCGGGAGTCGGCGTGCTTGCGCTCGAGACTCGAGAGGAGTGGCCGTGGCGGGGTCGCGGCTCGGCTCGGCGGAGTGGCGGCCGAGAGGAGGGAGAGGAGGCGGGGTGGCGGCTGGGCTCCGACTGCCCGCATGCCGACGCCGTCGCCGTCGCTGGAGAGAAGCAGAGGGCCAGGATGAGGGTGAGATCAGGAACAGGAGAGGGCGCAGCCAGCCAGGTAACCTCAGCTACACAATTTTTTGTTGAATACTAATAATGCATCGGGAGGATTTCTCTGCGCAAGAAAGATTGCACTATCTGTCTAGATGATGAGGTGGGCACATTAGGTACAACAATTTGTATACTCAAATTAGGACTGGCATAAGTCAATAGGATCCCCTTTATCAAAAAAAAAAAGTATGACTGTCTTGGCCTAATCTATGCATCATTGGGCAGTTGGCAGTGACGAATGCTTACAACTAAATTACTACACAGCAATGAATTAATACTAAGCAGCTCGCCAGTCTCTTTCACAAGACTAAGCACACCATCGCAGCTCGCCGCCTTTGTTGAATAGGCTGTTTGTTTTACCCTGCATTTTTTCTATAGTAGAGAAGCAGAGGAGGGGGACTAGTTTCTACCACCTAGTGTTGTCTCTCTGGGTATCCATCCAGTGCTTTATGTGCTCTCTTGCTTGTATCCAGTAGGCAGGTAAGGCATCAGGAATTCAAGAAGAGAATTTGAAGATATTGTTCGCCCTATTCTCTCCCGTCGATCGCGGTATGCATCTACTCAACTCTGAGGAAATTTTGTCTCGGCACGCGTGTTCGTTCCTTTGCTCTTGGTCCACTGATCACTAACTGAAGCTAGATTCAGATGGTCCGGTGGAGATAGGAAACAGTTTGTGGATCTGTGCTAACACGCACCGTGCCTCTCTCCTCTTGCAGCACGCTCATCAGTGCCTTATCAGTTTAGTTACTGACCCGTATTCAGGTATATATTCCATCTCAATTGTCTGCACCTTGATCCCTAATCACGGCACTGCTTTTGTTCACTACTTTTTAGATGATCTACTGCAGGTGATGGCAGCATGGTTTTATTCTTGGTGATTTGATTGATTTTCTTCTCTTCTCTATTTTTATCCTGGCCTGCGCTCAACCTTGTGAGGTCTTGAAAGCAGTGATGGGTTGATCGAAGCAAACCGTGTCTTCAAGGTCATCAATATTGATTCCTACTGTCGATGGTTTTTTCCCTGTTGGAAGACTGCTTTCTAAGGTAAAGACTAATCTATCTGTTTAATAGATTAAGATGTAACACTTAAAGCAACGTTTTCTCTGGTTCAGTATGTACACTGTTTTGAAGCTGCCATGGGATGGCCCTTCAGCTGAGAAAACATATACCAATAAATCATTTTAACTTACAAAAATAAAGCACATGTAAATTTGTAGAACACAAAAAATGAGAATATATAATGCCAACTCAGGATTTTAGACCACAATATGTGGCACTACTCAGGGTGCTGAATATGTTGTACGTTTCAGAGCTTCATTATGCTAAATTTATTGAAAATGTAAATAGCAACTCAATAGTGATATTTTTCACGCCTTCTAAGACTTGTCTCGGTTCTGAAAGCATTTTACCTTGTGAATTCATTTTCACCCTTTAGTTTTGCCATCCCCCAACAGGTCAACCTGATGTTTTTGGTGGGCCTCCCGAGCTGAGTTTCTCAGAGCAATGGCAACCATACTAGAATCTTTGCTTGGGTCATGTGCCAATAAGTTGCAAAATATTATTAGTGATGAGGCCATACTAATCCTAGGGGTGGAAGAAGAGCTTGCAGAAGTGTTGAGACGGGTAGAACTAATACGTTGTTGTATATATGATACTGAGAAAAGGAGGACAAAAGAGCTTGCAGTGAACAATTGGCTTGGTCAACTGAGAGATGTTATATATGATGTTGATGAAATTTTGGACATGGCTAGATGCAAAGGAAGCAAACTACTGCCTGACCATCCATTATCATCAAGCAAATCAGCTTCCTATAAAGGACTTTCAGTTTCCTCTTGCTTTTGTAACATCGGGTCACGCCACGATATTGCTGTTCGGATTAGAAGTCTGAACAAAAGGATAGAGAACATTTCGAAAGATACAACATTTTTAACATTCAGCAGTAGTTCACAACCTACTGGAAATGGTCCAACAACCAAATTGATAAGAAGTTCCAACCTTGTTGAGCCCAACCTTGTGGGTAAGGAGATCATATATTCAAGCAAGAAGTTGGTAGACTTAGCACTTGCCCACAAGGCAAATAAGTCTTATAAGCTTGCTATTGTTGGAACAGGAGGAGTTGGTAAGACAACACTAGCTCAGAAAATATTCAATGACCAAAAAATAAAAGGAAGCTTCAAGCTACAGGCATGGATTTGTGTTTCGCGGGACTACAATGAAATAACTGTTCTAAAAGAGGTTCTTCGAAATATTGGTGTGTATCATGAGCAAGGCGAAACCATAGCAGAACTGCAGAGAAAGCTTGCAGAAACAGTTGAAGGGAAGAGTTTCTTTCTGGTTTTAGATGACGTGTGGCATCCCAATGTCTGGACGGATTTATTAAGAACCCCATTCCATACAACAAATTCTGGAGTAATATTGGTAACCACGCGAGATGATCAAATTGCAATGAGAATAGGCATACAACATACCCATCAAGTTGATCTCATGTCAGCAGAGGTGGGATGGGAGCTACTTTGGAAGAGCATGAACATTGCCGAAGAGAAAGAAGTGCATAATTTGAGAAACACAGGCAAGGAGATTGTTGATAAATGTGGTCGCCTCCCTCTTGCAATTAAGGTTACTGCTAGTGCTTTGGCAAGCAAAGATCTAACCGAGAATGAGTGGAGAAAGTTTTTAGGCAAATACTCTGGCTCCCAGGGGATGCTCTCTGATGAAATAGAAGGCACTCTATACCTAAGCTATGATGAGTTACCGCATCGTCTGAAACAGTGTTTCCTTTACTGTGCTTTGTATACTGAAGATTCTATCATTTACCGTGGTGTAGTTACAAAGTTATGGATTGCTGAAGGCTTCATTGAGGAGCAACAAGGCCAGCTACTAGAACACACAGCAGAAGAGTACTACTATGAGCTAATCCATCGGAATCTCCTCCAACCAGATGGCACAATTTTTAACCAGGCTCAATGCAGAATGCATGACCTCTTAAGACAGCTTGCTTGCAAATTATCACGGGACGAATGCTTTATTGGAGACGCTGAAACATTGAGGGGTGAGAATATGTCAAAATTGCGACGCCTTTCTGTTGTCAATAAGAAGGATAAATTAGTGTTAACTAGCATGGATAACATGGTAGTTAAGGTGAGGACATTCCTTGCTTTTTATGGTCCATGGAAAATTGAGGATACATTCTTCAAGAGATTTCTACTTCTTCGTGTTCTGGCCCTGAATTACTCAATTGTGCAAAACATTCCAGATTATATAGGAAAATTGATCCATCTACGCCTACTTGATCTTGGTCATACGGGCATATCTCATCTTCCAGAATCCATTGGATCCCTAAAGAACCTTCAAGTATTGAGCTTGATAAATTGTTATGCTCTGCAGAGTCTTCCGTCGGCGATGACCCAATTGTGCAATCTACGATGTCTTCGTCTTACTGGTACAAAAGTAAATCAGGTTCCAAAAGGGATAGGAGAATTAAATTTGCTCACTGAATTACGCGGATTTCTTGTCGGCGACATAAGTGATAATGCTGATGTACAAGATGGGTGGAAGTTGGAAGAGTTGTCTTCTTTGCCGCAAATGATGTATCTTAATCTTGTTAAATTGGAAAGAACGGCTCATTTTCATACAAATGTAGTGCTGGAGGACAAAAAACATCTAAAAGAATTGGTGCTAGAGTGGACCACACATGGAGAGGGACCATATTCAGAAGATGTTTGCAATGCTGAGAAGGTCTTTGAGCTGCTAGTACCTCCATGCAACTTGGAAACCCTCTATATCTTTGGATTCTTTGGTCAGAGGTATCCCACGTGGTTTGGTACCACCTGTTTGTCTTCAGTAACACACTTGTTCCTAAAAAATCTACAATCATGCGTGGATCTTCCACCGGTCGGACAGCTACCAAACTTGAAGTTTCTGAGAATTGATGGAGCACATGTAGTTACCAAGGTTGGACCTGAATTTGTTGGCTACAGGGTGGGTGAACCCATAAGCAATGAGTTCATTGCTTTCCCTAAACTTGAATGGTTCTTCGTCAAGGATATGCCCAACTGGGAGGAGTGGTCTTTTTTTAAGGAAGTGGAAAATGTTGTTGATGAAGGAGGAGACGATGGTGGTGATGAGATTCGTAACGGTGATGCCCAATCTATACAATTGCAACTGCTGCCTCGTTTGGTGAAGTTGAAAGTCGAAGGTTGCCCAAAGCTGAGTGCTCTCCCGCGACAGCTTGGCGAGGACACCGCCAGCTTAAAGGAGCTCTTGTTAATTGGAGCGAACAGCTTGAAGGCCGTGGATGACCTCCCAGTGCTTGAGCTCCTTGTGATTGAGGATTGTGAAGGCATGGAGAAGGTCTCCAACCTCCCTGAAGTGTCAAAACTACAAGTACGTGGTTGTCCAAACTTAAGCCATGTAGAGGGGTTGGGCAATTTGCAGCAGCTGGGGTTGGGCGAGGATATGCAGGAGATATCTTCCCGTTGGGTGCCTGGGCTTCAGAACCAGCGCCAGCGACTTCATGGCGAAGACCTGGATGTCTACACACTATCTACCGGTTAGATGGCAAGGAAAGCACAAGGTATGAACACTGCATATATACTGGTTGCACATTTTGTTTTGTGTCTTTGATTGTGTGAACCACAATTAATTTGTATTCTTAGTTTCTTGCAACACAATTTTCTGCCTCATCATATTGGATAGCTGCATAAATAGTACATATTGGGCCATTATGCTTGTGCAACAGAATTGCTTGGATCTATTGTGATTGTAGATGTCCACATGGATGTACCCCCTACGCTCATGCTGGACTGCCACACGTTTGTCATCATATTGTCCTTGCTTTTGATTAACCCAGGAATACATTTCTTGTAATGGATGCCTTGTTTTTATTTGCTTGTTGTAACTACTTCTGAATATTGTTTGTTCCCTAATTCAAACAATATGCTGAGAAAAACTGTGTCAGCCAGGACCGGTGCCACAGCTCGCTTCGACAGGCAAAACGCACGTGACACATACTAAGCCTGTCAATGGTAAGGATGTGCAAGTACCTTGATCTGTAGCAAGCTGGGCAGGCTGCACTATATCGAATTTCGTCTTGTGTTTTCTTCCTGAACTTGAGCCGGAGACCTTTGCTGTACTTAAAATGTGTGTCATGACGTTCTTTGGATGAAACCAACCTATTTCATTTTATTTCTTTCTGAACTTGGGGCCGGAGGCCTTTGTTGTACTGAACCTGTATTGAATGCAATAGGTGATTTTTTATTTTGGCATGCTTGAATTTCTTGAAATAGAACTGGCGTTTCGTTTCGTTCGTTTCTGAACTTGGGCCGGATTGTAAATTATACCCTGGTTTGTTGCAGGAAGTGGTTGGTGGATGGGCCATGCTGCTAAGCTGACAGAGCTGCAGACTGAACACGGCACGACGTGTGCATGAATTTCGGGAGGTCAATGATGGGAACCTCAGCGGAGAGTAGAAATGCAGAAGATGACTAAGGCAGAGGCGCGCAGCCGCACTTTGAAGTAGCTGTCTGTGGAAAAAGCATCAAGTATGAAGGGCAAGCTCTGTTCTCTGCAACCGGAATATTAGATTATTTAGACTGCTGGCTGTGATTAAACTGAAGCGAGGTGTGTCTTTTGTGTAGTACTAACTTTGTATTAAATCAGCCACACTTATCTGGGGACAGAGGGAATATTTGTTTACGCATGGATGGTCCCACATGGATGATCCATCTTGTGCTTAGGACAAAGGTTAATCAACGGCTGCACTAAAAGACAAACCACAATCACCATATGTTTGTAGTGTTCTTCTTTTTTCACTGCACGCAATTAAGTTTGTGATCTACTGTTTGAGCATTTTTCATTGGTCACTGGTCATCAGCAAGTTAAATATGACAGTTGGACCGAGCATATTTATTATTCTTGTTCATTTTTGAATGTTCAAATGTATTACTCCCTCCGTTCACTTTTGTAAGTCGTTTCAGACAGGTGAAATTGTGCTGTTTTGCACACTATCTGAAACATCTACAAAGCCTAGAGAGAGTATTAAGCCTGTTTTTTCAAATAACAATATACTCCAATTTAAGTATTCAGCCTTTTCTGTTTCTATAAAATGAAAAACTAGAGCTCGGGTACGGGCCCAAGAATTAGCCCGAGGCTCATGTCGTCGGCCCGGACTACCCATGCCAAGGTTTATACCGGCCCCTCCAAGCCGGTAGGAAGTCTCGCTATGGTTCTATCCCTGGTCTCCAGGGAGATCATTGGCGCTGCTAGCCACCCTGCCCGCGTCCCATTCATGATGAGGAGGGCGCGTCCTACTTGAGGCGATTTGAGCATGTTTTCTCCGGGTTTTTATTTCCTTTTTCTCATTTATTTTTTCATCTATTTTTTCATTCTTTTTTGCATTTGTTTCTTCAGTTTTATTGTTCATTTTCTTTTTCTGTTTCTTCTTTGGTTTTCTTTATTCTTTTGGTTTTCTATATGTCAACAATATTTTTCTAATACATGTCTAACATTTTTCCAATACATATTCAATATTTTTTAATACATGGTCAACATTTTTTTATACATATTTTAAACATTTTTCAAATGCTTGATTAACATTTTTCAAATACAATATTACAATCTTTTAATACATGGTCAACATTTTTACTATACACACTATTACATTTTTTCAAATGCTTCATTAACATTTTTCAAATACAAGATTAACATTTTTCTAATAAATGGTCAACATTTTTTATATGCATATTAAACATTTTTCAAATACTTGATTAACATTTTTATACATAATCTCACATTTTTTTAATGCATGATCAACATTTTTCTAAACACATTTAACATTTTTCAAATGCTTGCTTAACATTTTTCAAACACTTGTGAATTTTTTTTTCAAATGCTTGATTAACATTTTTATATACATGATAAAAAAATGCCATCATTTTTCGTCAACATTTTTTCTATACACATCTAGGATTTTTTAAATGCTTGCTTAACATTTTTCAAATACTTTTCCATTTTTTTTCAAATGCTTGATTAACATTTCTATATACATGATCAAAAAATTTCATTATTTTTTAATACATGGTCACCATTTTTCCTATAGACATTTAACGTTCTCCAAATGCGTGATTAACATTTTTCAAACATTTGTTCAAAAAAGTTCAAATGCTTTATTAACATTTTTTAAATACATGATCAAATTGTTTCATACACATTTTTATATACATTTTTCGTATACGTGATTATCATTTTCTCTATACACATTTAATATTTTTTGAATGCTTGTCAACAGTTTGCAAATGTTTTTATGTAGAGTGATTTTTTAAATATATTTATGTAGAATATTACGAAGTGTAAACAAAAGTAAAAAAAAGCAGAACATGAAATAGAAAAAAAAAACAAAAATGAGGCTACTTTTTCCGTGCAGCTGGGCGGGCCCAATTGGTGCCACCCTTCGGTGAGGGTTCCCATCGTCTCGCTTATTGCAATACATAGGGGCGCCCCCTCCAAGCTCAATCTAATTTTCTTCAGAGTCGATTCGTGTTCTCACACACAGATGCCCTCTTTTCGCGTCCACCACCTTCCACATCGACGACACCCCTGGAGCCATTGCCTCACCTTTCCACCATAGTAGATAACATGGATTTCATGCACCAGATGAATAGGTAATCAAGGGGAAAATAGGAAACAAATTCAAATTTTTTTGTGTGATAAACAATGTTGAGTGTTTCACATCGGTATTGAGTTTGTTTATATGATAAAAACATTCGTAAAGCTCATGGTGAAAAAACGATGCTTCAAGAAAGCTGTTTTTGAAAGCATTTTGCAGCAGTAATTTTGCCTTTTTTCTCCGATAATCAGGATTGTCTTTCTATCATGAAAAATTGCACGTAAGCGAAAAACTAAGCAATGTTTGTTGCAAGAAAGAAAAAAACCAAAACCGTGCGGAAGAGCTCATTTGGGTTAAGCCGCCAGCTGCCTCCACCGGTCGTGCAGCCCGAGCGGCTCGACGACATGAGGAGGAGGCGGCGGCCATGGCTGAGGCCAGCATCGGTGCCCTCGCCCGAGCCCATGCAATAGCCCGGCGACCGAGACCGCTATCAAGGCTCGGGCATAGGGTGTGCGGCCGCCGCACAGGGCCCCATTTGCGAGGGGAGTTGGTATAGTGCCGTGCTGCGACCGTTAAGGGAGCGATTTGCTCATGTGCGCGAGCGTTGGTAGGCTAGCCCAATACTTTGGATCAAGCACTTGTACAGAAAGCGCAGGTTTGATTTGTGGGGTTTTGTTTTCTATTAATTCTTTCCACAACATCAAAAAACTAAATGTGTTTAGAATATTTTATGAATTTTACAAAATATAAAAGATTCATGAATCTGAAAAAATGATCACACTTTAAAAAAATGTTCATGAATTTGAATAAGTTGACAAATTCAAAAAATGTACACATATTTGAAAAACTGTTTTCACAGATTGAGAAAAAACGTTCGCGATTCCAAAAATTGTTTGTGGATTCAAAAGTGTTCATGATTTTGTTTACAGATTTTAAAAATGTTCATGGATTTGGAAAATGTTCACAAATTCTAAAAATGTTCACAAAATTGAAAAGGCCTGTGTAAATCATTTCCCCCTAAAATACGCACCGCATTTTTAGTCACTTCGGCATCGCAAGTAGGGCGTTCACCGACAATTCTCCCCCAACAAATGTTCGCCAGATAAACATGTAAAAAAACTGTCTTTACCGAGCCCAGCCATCTCTACTCGGCCGGGCGGGCCCAAACCCAAACCCAAAAGAAAGAGGCGGGAAGCCTCAAACGCGTCCCGCCTATTCGGCGGGAACGGGCTTCCATTTCCAGGCGCCACATAAATAAAAGAGAACACACCACTCCTCTGCTCCCACCCTTTCTCCCCCCAAATCGCCCGGCACCTCCAATCCCCGTCGCCCCCCGCCCAGAAACCCTAACCCCAGCCCCAGCCCCCGCCCCAGCCCCGATGGCGAGGCCGGCGAGGCGCCGCGTCGTGGAGGAGGAGGAGGAGGAGTCCTCCTCCTCCGGCGAGGAGCAGCAGGACCAGTCCGACGCCGGCGGCTCCGGATCCGGCGAGGAGGCGGGAGGGGGCGACGCGGAGGAGGAGGTCGACGAGGAGGAGATCGAGGCCGTCACCACCGGCGCGGGCGCCGACGAGGAGGAGGATGGGGAGGAGGAGCCGGAGTCCGACGACGCCGACGAGGTGAGCGTGGGGGCTAGATTTAGAGGGTTTTGGTGCTCGATTTAGAGGGTTTGGGTCCATTGATAGTTAGTTTGGTTCATAGTTATCTGCATCCCGTCCCAGCTGCAACAATAATTTGGAAGCATTTCCGCATATTAGTACAAATAATAATAAAAACAAAAATAAATTAAAAACCGTATTTTTAAAACAATATATAGCAGCAGCAGTAGTAATAATGATTTTGAGACATTACCAGGTTTGAATATACCTTAGATCTGGACTGAAATGAAGCTACTGCTTTGAAAAAGGTGGCCCTTTCCATGCCTTACAATGCAATGCAGTAGTTGTCTGGATGCTTGCAGTCTTTGTATTCTTGTGCAAAGCAAGAAGCATGGCAGAGGTGGCTGCAATGGTGCTTGAGCTTAATCAGTTCACGTGCTTTGGTAAAATTCGCATTATTTGCGCCTGCCTAACTGTTTCCGTTGCAGGCTGAAGACCCTGCTGGAATTCCAGAGGTAGGGAAGCAAGAACGAGCCAGGCTCAAACAACTTCAGAAACTGAAGAAGCAGAAGATCCGAGAGATATTACAGACCCAGAATGCTGCAATTGATGCTGACATGGTGTGTTTCTCCTTTTGTGACACCCCCTGAATATAAATGCCCTTCTGCAATTGATTTGCATCATGTGCGCATTTGATACACATTCTTTGGTGTGTACTGCATTCTCATCATTGGTTTGATCACAGAACAAGAAAGGGAAAGGGCGATTGAAGTACCTACTGCAGCAGACAGAAATATTTGCCCACTTTGCAGAAGGAAGCCAGACTAAAGAGAAGAAGCCACGTGGAAGGTGATTCTTGGTTATGTTCTTTTTTAAAAGCCTTGGTTATGTTAGTGCCACTATATAGTACTTTACTATGAACACCCATCTTGGATG
The DNA here is from genome assembly GCF_056163025.1 of Triticum urartu. NCBI lineage: Eukaryota > Viridiplantae > Streptophyta > Magnoliopsida > Poales > Poaceae > Triticum > Triticum urartu. Next base: position 41,636,393 of record NC_141875.1, read on the forward strand.
ACCAATAGGCATGTGCACCGATCTAATTTGAAACATCAATGAAAATTGACAAAAAATGCTCTCATAGCACTAGTTCTATTTGCATTCCCCAAACATATGGTTCTGTCAATCCTCATTTCCTGTCTTCCCTCATAACTATCATTAAGTCATAGGGTTGCTAACAGCAGCTTGCGGTCCCTCTGCCCATTGAGCTCCACCACTGCAGCAGCAGCAGCATGTAGCTCTACTGCACTGGTGTTGTTGCAACAGCAGCGTGTCACTGTACAGTGACTGCAGTGCAGATGCACACGCGGTACAGGGTCAATGTCCATCTTCTTCAATCATATTGCAGAACGATGAGGCGACCTAAAATCTTGTCTCCTTTTCTGGTTAATAGTATGGAATTTCCAGGAGTGCACTTCTTGTGAGGGAATTCATTTACTTTTTATTTGTATTTCTAGCTGTGCGATTATTTTGGATTCTAAGTACGCCTGTTAATTGTGGCAGTTATTTTATGTTATAGTAAATTAGCAATAGCTTTTAGCTTAATGTTGTGGGTGCTCCTGTTATTCTGTATTCTGGTCTGCAAGTGTAGCCCATTTACTTCTAGATTCCTGTGTCCCTTTGTTCTATTTGTTGCTAATGTGGGTCACACTGTAGGGGACGCCCTGCGTCAAAGAGGAGGGCAGTAGAGGAGGACGATGAAGAGTACCTCCAAGAGGAGGAAGATGCACTTGCTAGTTCAGTCGGAACACACTTGCTTGTGCAGCCATCATGTGAGCCTTTCCTTGTTGACCATTGATAGCTGATTTATATTACACTTCACTTCACCTTAATAACCAACTTAAGCCGACATATGCTACTCTTTTCTTGCTAGCTACATGGATTTCTTTCCATAAGATCAAAATGACAATGAAATATGACATACATTCAAAAAACACATAACTGAACAGTTTATTATGGCAATGAACCAACTTTGTTCTGTAGTTGATTATCAGCAACATTGTTTTCCAAACCAAGCAAACATATATTTGATTGCTAAATAAATTATAAATCAGTAGTGCATCTATTTGAGTGGAACTCCTTGTACTTAGACTAAACATCATGAAGTTACACTTTTAAGAGACCTTCATGTACCATGCCAACTAGAACTTTAAAGTTTTGGTTCATGTGGTGAAGTTAGGGGATAGAAGAGCCCCCTTCAGTTCCCCTTGGGGCTGTGCATCCATATAAGAACATGTTTTTTTGACTTGTAGCAATCTCTGTATTCACTGTAACAGGCACAAATGAGCATGTGTTACAAGTGGCTGGGTTGGTTAGCAACTTAGCCTGTTGATTCGAACATGATTTTGTTTAAAATTGTGTGAGTGAATGTAGGCTAAAGACTTCCGTTTTGTAAAAAGAACATATTTTTTTGTGATAGGTTGACCAAATTATCTGTAGTTCTAGACTTCTAGTTACATGAAACTTAATCATTATTGTATTTTGATTTCTAACTAAATGTGAACTATTTATAATGGATGGATCTTTTGTTTTATTTCCACCAATTATTTCATATCGTCAAAAACATGCGGACCCTACCTGACCCTGTTCTTGTTAAAATCAGCTAATGGCACCAAAGTCCTTTCTAATAGGATGACATCTTCAATTTTGTCTAGCATATGTTAACTACCAAATGGTTGCGCACTTATTATGTTTGCTTTGCAGGCATAAATGGACAAATGCGAGATTACCAACTAGCTGGGCTTAATTGGCTCATACGGCTGTATGAAAACGGCATTAATGGAATATTGGCTGATGAGATGGTATGTTTGATGTGTTAACCACACAATAGGCTAGTCGCTAAAACCTTTTCAGTATTTTATTCATTCAGTATGGTGGTAATGTTCAATGCAAGTTACTAACCTTATCCTTGTCTTGCCATTTATTTACTCAGGGTCTTGGGAAAACTCTTCAAACTATTTCACTGATGGGCTATCTGCATGAATTCAGAGGAATAACTGGTCCTCACATGGTTGTTGCGCCAAAGTCTACTCTTGGTAACTGGATGAACGAAATTGCTCGTTTTTGTCCCATTTTGCGTGCTGTGAAATTCTTGGGAAATCCAGAAGAGAGGGTTGGTCTTACATCCCTGCTTTTCAACTATAATTGTTACTTCAGCTGGCATGTTAACTATACTTTATTACTGTTTGATCAGAATCATATAAGGGAGAAATTGCTACAGCCAGGAAAATTTGATGTGTGTGTGACCAGTTTTGAAATGGCAATCAAAGAAAAAAATTCATTGAAGCGTTTCAGCTGGCGCTACATTATTATTGATGAAGCTCATCGGATAAAAAATGAGAACTCTCTTTTGTCTAAGACGATGAGGCTTTTTAGCACTAACTATCGTCTACTCATCACAGGCACTCCACTGCAGGTAGGTTGCCTTTGGCAGTGCTATTTCTTCTTATTATATATGTACAGCATGCATTGCAACCACTGAATATATTGTTTTATATTCGTCAATCTTATTTTCAGTTTCATCACTTACCGATGTAATGTATTGCAGAACAATCTCCATGAGCTTTGGTCTCTACTCAATTTCTTGCTGCCTGAGATATTTAGTTCTGCAGACACCTTTGATGAGTGGTTCCAAATTACTGGTGAAAATGATCAACAGGAGGTTGTTCAGCAGCTTCATAAGGTAGGGATGTAACACTCATGCTCAATGAGTGCCAGTATGTTTGAATTAGCATTATAATTCATGTTTGTAATTTTTTTGAAGGTTCTTCGCCCATTTCTTCTCCGGAGGCTTAAATCTGATGTTGAAAAGGGTTTACCTCCAAAGAAAGAAATTATCCTTAAAGTTGGGATGTCTCAGATGCAAAAGCATTACTATCGAGGTCTGCTTCAGAAAGATTTGGAGGTTATTAATGCTGGTGGTGAACGTAAAAGATTGCTTAACATAGCCATGCAGTTACGGAAGTGCTGCAACCATCCATATTTATTCCAAGGGGCAGAACCGGGCCCACCTTACACAACTGGTGACCATCTTATTGAGACTGCAGGTATGTTTTTCATGCTGACCATTTTGTTGTTGCAATTCTATAATCCTGCTTTGGTTGCTTAATAACAACTCTTGTGATATATACTGTAGGGAAAATGGTGCTCTTAGATAAATTGCTGCCCAAATTAAAGGACCGTGACTCCAGAGTGCTTATTTTCTCACAGGTGATCATTTATCATTTACCATACAGATTTAAATATCGCATATTAGGAAATCATGGTCACACGTGAGTTACTAAACACATGCACCTTGTTACAGTTCATTGATTCCCCCCAAAGTACCTTGCTTTGTTTGACATATCACTATCTGCAGATGACCAGGCTTTTGGATATCTTGGAAGATTATCTTATATACAGAGGGTATCAGTTTTGCCGAATAGATGGAAGTACAGGTGGACAAGATCGTGATGCATCCATTGATGCATTTAACAAACCAGGAAGTGAGAAGTTTGTTTTCTTGCTTTCAACCAGGGCTGGTGGACTTGGTATCAACCTTGCCACTGCTGATGTTGTGATTCTTTATGATAGTGATTGGTAAGCTGGTTTTTTAGACTGCAAACTATACATCTATAAGTTGAATCTGATGTTTTTTATGGTTCTAATGTATCTGCAGGAATCCACAAGCTGATCTTCAAGCTCAAGACCGTGCGCATAGGATAGGTCAAAAGAAAGAAGTTCAAGTTTTCCGATTTTGCACCGAGGTTTGTTAAGTTATGTTGAGAATATCAAAATATTGCTTTTGGCAGGTATGTGTCTAACAATGAAACTAAATTGCAGTATACCATTGAGGAAAAAGTGATTGAGAGAGCATACAAGAAGCTCGCATTGGATGCTTTGGTTATTCAACAAGGACGATTGTCAGGGCAGAAAAGTGAGTTTTTGCTGCCTGTTATTGCTATCTTTTGGAAGATGTTGTTGTTGTAAGTAGGATATGTAATAGTTTGACCTTATTGTTTTCTATGCAGCTGTCAATAAGGATGACTTATTGCAAATGGTTAGATATGGTGCGGAAATGGTGTTCAGTTCCAAGGATAGCACAATAACAGATGAGGATGTTGACAGAATTATAGCTAAAGGAGAAGAGACAAAAGCAGCGCTGGATGCAAAGATGAAAAAATTCACAGAGGATGCCATTAAGTTTAAAATGGATGACAGTATGCACCTCTCTCTCTCTCTAAATGTAACATGGGTGATAGTATGCACCCCTAGCTAATATTTCTCAAATCGTTTTTTTCTCTGCAGCTGCTGAATTGTATGATTTTGATGGTGATAAGGTAATGACCTGCTCACTTGATCATGCACTTGAAATTTAGTTAAATGTCTTGTCAAGCACCAACTGACTCTGCTTTTTGATTGCTTAAAGGAGGAAAACGAGGCTGATTTTAAGAAAATTGTTGCTGAGAATTTGGTGGTCGAGCTACCTAGGAGAGAAAGGATAAGGAAGTATGCCACTCATATTTGGGGTGTTGCATTATGTACTGTTTACTTGTATTTACCTAACTTTGACTTGTTGTAGTTACAATGAGTCTGAATACTTCAAGCAAGCACTTCGCCAAGCAGCACCAGCTAAACCCAAGGAACTACGGATCCCAAAAATGCCAACTTTGTAAGTTCTTTCAGTGTTACTATCTATTTTGATTTTCTTAAAAGAAAAATCAATCCTGCTTGTTGCTTGGTATTGCCTGCTCACTGCTTATGTGTTTATGTTAGGCATGATTTCCAGTTCTTCAACAGTCAAAGACTGAATGAGTTGTATGAAAAGGAAGTCCGACACCTCGTGGTAATTTCTCACCTAGATATATGTTGAGGAACAGCTTAAACGTTTTTTTGCTTCTTTTGTGCTTGCCCCACTACCCAGTCCATTGTTTCCCAGTTGTCATTGATAATTGTTGCCCAACTTTATAATATCTTTACAATGCAGCAAACCAACCAGAAGAAAGATACCATTGACGGTGAAGATGAAGGTACTGGTACTGCTAACTCTTGCTTCTCTAAGTGCATTACAGCATCTAACTACACCATGCTAATGATATTATTCTTCTGCAACACTCAGATCAGGTGGAGCCTTTTACTGCAGAGGAGCTGGAGGAGAAGCAGCGGTTATTGGAAGCGGTAGGATTATATGCAATATGAAAGAAACATCAATCATCTTTTTAACTGTCCTGACATTCTTGTTTACTATGATACAAAATTTAGGGTTTTGCAACATGGACTAAGAGAGACTTCAACACATTTATTCGTGCATGTGAGAAATATGGTCGTAATGACATAAAGGGTATATCCTCTGAAATGGAAGGGAAAACAGAAGAAGAGGTTCAACGATATGCTGAAGTTTTCAAGGAGAGATACACGGAACTGAGTGGTAAGCAATTGAGTCAGTTCATCAGACATCATGAAATATAGGGTCATTATGTAAATCCTCATCAGGCAACTTGCCTCAACAACAACCGACTGTTTCGCTTGCGTGAGTGGTCAACTGTAAATGAATGTTCACCCTGACTAATCTGTGTGTCTGTCCCTGTCTAATCAGATTATGAGAGAATTATCAAAAACATCGAAAGGGGTGAGGCAAGGATAACTCGCAAGGATGAGATTATGACAGCCATTGGGAAGAAGTTGGACCGCTATAAGAACCCATGGTTAGAGCTGAAAGTTCAGTATGGCACAAACAAAGGGAAGTTCTACAACGAGGAATGTGACCGTTTTATGGTATGCCCTCTCCCTTGTAATGCATACTGCTTCAAGTTTGTGACATGATCATAACAACAACCTGTTATGTTTCAGCTATGCATGGCACACAAGCTTGGTTACGGGAAGTGGGATGAACTTAGATCTGCCTTCCGCAAGTCACCCTTGTTCCGATTCGATTGGTTTGTGAAGGCGAGAAGTGCACAAGAGCTGGCTAGGCGGTGCGACACGCTTGTCCGTCTAGTTGAGAAAGAGAATCAAGAATACGATGAGCGAGAGAGGCAGGCACGGAAAGAGAAGAGGCTTGCTAAGGTAGTTTCTTATTGTTGAACATCCTGGTCTTGATTTTGTTCTTCTTACAGCATCACTAATCTTGGTGATCATTCCTTTGTCATGCAGAAGATGACACCAACGAAGCAAAAGATGACGCCAACAAAGCAGAAGACGACGCCGACAAAGCAGAAGACGACGCCAACAAAGCAAGCTGCATCAAGGGTTTCAGACGGCGAGACGGCCCCAGCGAATCCATCCAAGAAGGTAGCAGTTTCTTATTGTTGGACATCACTGGTCTTGATTTTGTTCTTCTTATGACATTACTAATCTTGGCGATCATTACTTTGTCATGCAGAATAAGACGCCAACAAAGCAGAAGATGACACCTACAAAGCGAGCTGGTGAGACGGCTCCAGCGGCCTCATCCAAGAAGCGACGGCAGTCCCTTATGGACGACTTTCTGGGCTCGGTATGTCCACGCAATCCTTTTTGTCAGCCAGTCAGTCCAGCGCAAGCTGAAGAGATGATTCTGCTGCTGCTTACTGACCTAGCTAAGCTGAAAACAATGTTGCAGGGAAAGAAGGGGAAGGCGTAAGCGTGGGTGATCTGACGGTGCCTTGTTGGGAGATGTTTAGGGCTCGGCTTCTTCCAGCGCTTAAAGCCTCTTATCTTAGTGTAATATATGCTCGACGATATCGTCGGTTAGGTTAATCACTGTCCAAGTAAGTTTAATGCATGTGTTGTGGCGCCACCTGTAGACTGTAGTGAGCGCATCAGGATCGGTTTGAATATTGAATGTTGGCCGGGCCTTTTGGTGTTTGCGCATGAAGATGGTATGCAAACGGCTACAAAACTGGTTTTAGAAAGGAAATGCATTGAATTTCAGTTTGCTCCAGATGAATCATCTCCAGTTCACAGTAGTTTCTAACACAATTGGCAAGCCTTCCATTGCATTTCCATGTTCAGTGCCGGTGAGCTCCAGATGAATCATCTCCAGTTCACAGTAGTTTCTAACACAAGACTTGGCTAAATAGCTCCTTCTAATTGGCATTTTACGTCACAGTTTTGCCCATGCTTAGGTAGGGTGATGCCCTCTCGCCCATGCTTTTCATAATCATCATGGACTCTTTATGCAAGCTTTTTGAAATGACGAGTGTGGGATTTTATATCCTTTCACAAATAAACACTCCAATCCTGCAGCGATCGTTCATTTACGTAGATGATGTATCGTCTTTCTAGCAGCCAAACACAATGATGTTGCTACTGCTAAGCTTCTTCTGTAGATTTTTGTTGTTCTTCGGGTTTGAAGTGCAACCGATGTGAAAATGCTCTATTTCCCCAATCGGATCTGATTGGGGAATTTGGAAGTTTGCTGAACTGTCAAACTGGCAAAGAGAATTTTCAGTGTGGCCGTGTGCATCTTTTGATGCATAGGCCGGGGTTTCAACTGTCTTGATAAATTTAGAGATAGTTTTGGGCCATGGTGTACTGGTTTTCTGTACCAAAGTAGTCGTTTAATCCTAGTCCAAGTCGTGTTGTTGGCCATTCTGACTTTTCCCTTGATGTCACATGACCCCCTCCATGGGTGTTTAGATTGACAAGATTCGGGGAACCTTTCTTTGGAAAGGTAAGAAAGCGGTTAGTGGTGGTCATTGCCAAGTGAGTTGGAAACAAATTTGCTGGCCCAAAGAAAGTGGAGGACGAGGCATTTTAGGGGACTTCCTATTTCGCGCTGTACACAAGTGAAACACACATTCCTGCCCCGCCCCCCCTCGGCACCCTTTTGGGTGGCCCATGTGCTGGGTGGGACGTACCCTGTTTTTCTCACTTCGTTTTTTTGCCTTTTGTTTCTCCTTTTTTGTTTTTGTTTTTTCTTTGAAATAATTAAGGATACCAAACACGTTTTAATTTTTTAAACGCAAATTTCTAGAAAATACTTGATAAATCATAAAATGTTAGTGAATTCAAAAAATGTTTCATGATTTCGAAGAATATTCGGAAATCATAAAATATTTGAGGATTAAAAAGTTAATGATTTTGAAAAAATGTTCACATATTCAAAAATTCCAAGATTTTAAAAATATATTCGTGAAGTAAAAAAATTTATCATGATTTTTTAAAAATGATCGTTGATTCAATTTTTCACAATTTGTAAAAATATTTATGAATTTGTAAATAAATCTCACGAATTGGAAAAGGTTAGGATTTAACAATGTTCGTGAATTTGTAAAAAATCTTCATGGTATAAAAACAATGTTCATGAATTCCAATAAATATTCATGAGTGAGAAAATGTTCACAATTCCAAAAATTGTTCACGACCTTGAAAGATGTACATGAAATGAAAAGGAAAGGAGAAAAAGAAAGGAAAATAATTAAAACAAGAAAGAAAGAAAAAACAAAGAGAAAAGAAAAAAATTAAAAAAGGAAAAAGAAAGAAGAAGCGAAAATAAAAAACAAAGGAAAGAACAAATATAAAAAAATCAGAAAACACCAAATGTATGTTGCATTTAAACAAATGTTCATGACCTTCAATAATATGTTCATAACATTTCATAAAAATGTTTATACAATGTAAATAATGTTTGCATAGTTTTTTAAAATTTTGGTATCATTAAAAAATATTAGAATATTTAGTTGATTTTTTCCAACACAAATGAAAATATATATTCAAAACAATTACTTGTAAGAATTATTCTTCATGTATTTTAAAAATATTAAACATGTATAAACATATGTTTTATATATATACTAAAAATGTAGAACGTGTATGAAAAGTAATAGACATCAAAGTGTATATTTTAAAAAAAGTTAATCAAGTATTTGAAAAATGGTAAACATGTACCAAAAAATGTTCCTAATGTTTACAATGTGTGCAGAAAAATGGAGACATGTATTGAAAAAGTTTAAAGAAAGTAAAAAGGAAAAGACAAAGAAAATTGGTGAAAATTATAGAAAGAAACCAAAAAACCTAAGGGAAAAAGAAATTCATAGAAAAACTGAGAAAAACAAAAGAAAACCGATAAGGAAAGCACGAAAAAAAAACTAGTGTGGCAGCTACAGTACCAGGCAAGAGGTGACCCGGAGCTACATCTTGCAATAAGTTACACAATAGCGGACGCGTCTATACCTCGCTTCGGGTGACTTAGATCGGTCTCTCGCTGAAGCTAACTCGTGAGTGGGCTCGCCCGCGAGGTGTTTATACAGACCTAGTGAACACACCGAAAAACTAAAAACGGAGTACCTGGTCGCATCAATATTTTTTAAATATTGTATCTGAAGATATTCTCATGGGTAGCTTGGCGACACGTAGCTTCATTATGAAGTACCTCCGTGAGCTGAAGGAGTGCAAACCACATCAGCCGCCACGACAAGCAGCAGCAACACCAACTAGAAGAAGTACACGGTGGATCCCCCGGCTCCTGGGGTAGCAAAGATAAGAGTTGATGGTGCGGTATCCAGAGATCTTAACGACGGAACTGTCAGCGCGGTGTGCAGAAATTCAGAAGGTACGTTTCTGGGAGCCTCTTGCATGAAATTTTGTGGTCTGACTGATCCAGCAACTCTGGAAGCGGTGGCATGCCGTGAGGCACTAGCGCTGGCTGCTGATCTCTATTTGGATAATGTGGTGATCGCTTCCTATTGCCAAGGCGTTGTTCGAGATATCCAGGATGGAACAGGAGGTCGTATGCTACTATAGTTAAGGAGATTAATGAGACTGTTACCGTTTTTCAGCAGTGTTCCTTCATCTTTGAAGGGAGAGAAACAAATGTCGAGGCACATAGCCTTGCTAAGCATGCTTTTGGTCTGGGGTCCGGGCGCCACCTGTGGCTTTTAAACCCGCCAGAGATCGATTGTATCCCTATGATTATTGAGTGAATAAAGTAAGCATGTTTAGACTCAAAAAAATATTGTATCTGAAAAATGTTAAATCAGACATTTGAAAAATATTAAATGTAAATGGGGAAAATGTTGATCATATATCCATTTTTTTAATCTTGTATTGAAAAAAATGTTAAACGTGTACTAAAAATGTACGATGTGTATGAAAAAAGTAGACACAGAAAAAGTTTTAAGAAAAATGTTAATCATGTATTCATTTTCTTTAATCTTGTATTGAAAAAATGTTAAACGTCTATTAAAATGTATAATGTGTATGAAAAAAATAGACATAGAAAAAGTTTTTCAAAAAATGTTAATCATGTATTTAAAAAATGTTTAACGTGTATATGAAAACTGTTTTCTGATGTATACGAAAAATGTTGATGTGTACTGAAAATAATTTAACATGTGTTGGACATAAAAGAAAACCAATGAAAACTGTTTTCTGTTTTCCTTAAACATATTTTTCCATTTTTTGACAGTAACTGTGATCATCCACCATATAATCATATATGCTTGCCATCAGACCATATATAGCATTATTAAAGATGTGCTCACTTCTAGTTTTCCCAATGCGCCAAAGGATGCAAGCACAAAAGAAATTGGAAGCAACATGATTATCATTTGGAGTCCACTATGTGTAGCAAAAGAAATAAAATCTACACCTAACGGTTTATCAACGTATATTTGCAACTGCTTGCCAAATTTTCCTAGCAACCACACATTTGAAAAACAGCTGGTCTGTTGCCTCTGGTTCGGGTTCAGAGAAGAACACACAATCTAAAGGCTTGCCCACGTGACGTTTCTCTAGATTATCTCTGGTCATGAGTTTACTGTTAGTTAGGAGCCAGAGTGAAATTTACAGTCTAGTGGAATGGACCATACAGAAGGGATGTAAATAGGTTGGACACCACTGGAACTGATGCCACTCCTGTATTGTCCTCAAGACATAGCTCTGTCCCCCGCGTCGTCCCCGCGGGCGAACCCTAGCACCCCGCCTCCTCGCTCCTCCTTCCGGCCCTCCCTCCTCCGCCGCCGCCCCGAGGCGCCGCTAAGCAAAGCCCAGCCGGCGTGGGTGGCGGCGGGGTCCTGTTCCCTCTCGCTTGGGCTCGGGGCAGGCGTGGGACTGCTCCCTGGGCGGGAGCGCCTGGCTACCCTGGGGTCGGGCGGTACGACGACGGCGGTCCGTTGTGCGGCATCGCGGTGAGGCTCCGACGAAGTGCGGCGGCTGTGGGGGCCATTTTCTGTGGCGGCGGCGCGTGGGTCGGCCTTTGGCCATATCTGCCCGATTTGCGGCCTGGAGGTCGGCCTGCGGCGCGGGAGGTGGGTGGAGGCCCGGTTGAGCCTCTACTGGGCGGTGACCATCGGCGGCTCTGGCTCTCTGCCCCGTGGCAGCGTTGGAGGTGGCGGAGCATGCCACCCGGATCTGGCTCAGTCTTTCCGGCGGACGGTGCGGGCTGAGGTGGCGTGGCCCGGTTGTCTTCGACGGCCCCTAGGTGCTTGAGGTGGCTAGAGTGGGGGCGTGCCATGGTGGGGTGGCCGGCTGCGGCTGCGGCTGGGTTGTCCTCATCCATTGGTGCGGGTCGGTAGGGCGGCACGGGGCTCCCCCTAGGGCTCCCGGCATGGATCTGGACTGCCACGGCGTGGTGGTGGCTCATGGCGGTGGTCTGGGTCATTTACGACGGCTGCTGGACATCTCCAACGTCGGCTCATCGGTGTGCGGCCTGTATCAACCTTTGATCCTTTTCGTCGGGCATCCGTCCGCTATCTTCGACGATGGTTGGCCCTCCCCCAACTGCGGTCCATCACTCGTTTCGCACCCGACAGCAGGACTGAGCTCGTCACGTGCCCGGCAGCAGGACTAACCTTGTCCCGCGCGCGGCAGTAGGACCGAGCTCGTCTCGCGCCCGGCAGCAGGACCATGCCCGTTTCGCGCCCGGTGCCGCAAGACGGGGCGATGGAGGCCAGTTTTGGCCGGCCTTTGGGTCTCCGCACTGGGGGCAGCCCAGGGGTGTGCAAGGTGGCTCCTTTCCGCTCGTGTCTTTGGTTGGGTAGCGGTGGATCTCAAGTGAGGTGGTGTCAAGGTCTTGGATGCCGGGGCGACGGCCCTGGTGGTGGGTCCGCGGTGCTCATGGGCAGAGCCCGTGGCTTGGTGCTGCACGGTTGCCATGGCCGTGTGGGCGGCGTGGTAGCTGGGGTGTGGCGTTCGGCGGCGGTGAATCGTGGCCGGGGTGAAAACCTGCTCTATCTTTGGATGGACCGGCAGCGGCGAAGCTTGTTCCCTTCTTGAAGGCGTCGTCACGGCTCTCATTGCCCATCGTGTTGCTCCAAGGAAAACTCTGATCCTCGGATTGGGCAGTGGCGGCGCTCTGGTGTCGTCCCCTTCCTGAAGGCGTTGCCTTGGAGCCCACGGTTTGCCATATGTGGTTTCACCTCTTCGCGTAGTGTTAGGGATGCTGTTGCTGCGCTTGGCACCTATGTATCCTGCCTTGGATGTATGTGTGTGTGTTGTGGGGGCATACGTTTGTACCGGGTGCTGTTGATTGTTGTTTTATATATAAAGCGGGGCGAAAACCTTTTTGGTATTGTCCTCAACAATCATTCATCTCCCTGTAAATTAAGTAGGTCGAAATTGTCCTGAAATTTCCTTTCCGTGAATTCTTTTTTTTTTGCGGGAATCCTTTCCGTGAATTCGATCCTGGCAATCACCCTCTCGGTAAATTATACTTTCTCTGTCTGAAAAAGTTTGTCCCTCAAATGGATGTATCTAACACCAGGGCGGAGGGAGTAAATAGTTCGAAATTGTCCTGTCCAAAAAAGTTTGTCCCTCAAATGGATGTATCTAACACGAGGACGGAGGGAGTAAATAGTTCGAAATTGTCCTAAATTTTCCTTTCAGTTAACTCGATCTCGACAATCACCCCGAAAGGGAGGGGCCATGAACGATACACCACCCTCTCACGCTTTACACTTCACAGATCCCAGTAGCGTGCCAAGAATCTTGGGTACGATGTGTCGATCCGCATCTTTGGTTGTCCAACTCAACCAGGATGGTGACACAACTTAGAGGGTGTTTGTTTCTAGGGACTTATTGGTTAGGGACTTTAAAAAGTCCCTATAAGTCCCATCTAAATCAAACAGGAGGGACTTATAGGGACTTAAAGTGGACATTTGGGACTTATGAAATAAGACTCTCAAGGAGAGTCTTATAAAGCTTATAGTTGTAATATGGTCTTATAGGGACTTATAAGTTCCAGGAACCAAACAGGTAGTGACTTTTTAGGGACTTGAGACTTATAAGTTCAGACTAAAAAAAGTCCTAAGACTTATGAACCAAACAGGGCCTTAACGAGGACCGACCGCATTTTCCCAGCTATAGATATGGACAGTTTTTTGCAGTTAATATCGATAACTCCAGTGAAGTACTCTACTAGCTGGTGTTGCTTCGTTAGGCAAATTGAAGAATCTCTATTCGTCGCTACAAATACTAGTGCTACTCATTGCACGCTCCCTCTATCCTCCAGACTCCCACAAAGCCACAACACCGCTTGACTCCGATACGGAGAGCTCCATCCTTTTCTTACACTAGATGACTCGTTGCGTCAATGGCGCAAAGGCCGAGAGGGAGCCAAGTATGGTGAGAATATTTAAACACTCAAGTCAAAAATCAAATGTGGCCAACACTCCCGCATCCTCTGCTTGGAAACCGCCTTTTCTCGCCGGATCTAACATAGATACATGATTCTTCAAGAGCAAATTTCAGAGAAAATATAAGCATGGAAAGCTTTAAGTTGTACTATTGAGACCATACCACAATATCTTCATTTAGTTTCTTTGGAAATCTAAAGATCTAAGAGGATGGTACATGTGAGAAGCTGTGAATCCATAACAAAAAACTAAACTAATTTTCAAACAAACATTTCAAGTTTGGAAGCCACAAAGAAGCAGCTCAGATCTCTCGTTGTAGTGCAGGTACATGTCCTTAATCCTGCATCCACAGCCCATAATTTTTCAACACCTAAATCCACGAAATCCAGCCGAAGGAAATCATGGCAGAAACATGTGTCGTGGCTTACGTCTCTGAGAAGGACTTCTTGGCATTTTTGTGCAGGTTGGACACAACAATCCTCGCTGCGAACCCATAATTTCAGTCTTCTTTAATCTCTAACTGAACCAAATAACAAAAGCTTAAGCTTAAGCATCCACACACACACAGAAAATGCAAAACAAATCTCACATAAAACTGTCCCAAGTCAGATACAGGGGAAACCAAGGTGAGATGATCATGTTTCTTATAGGAAACAATAACCATAGGTAAATACATACATTATTGTCCTGTCAGAAGGTACTTAGTTGTACTTCAAGTGATACAGAGACATGAAACTAAGCCATTGAAATTTTTGTAACACAATAGATGATAACACCAGTGTAGGCCATGAACAAAAATACAAAGAAGAACATAATCAAGCATAACCCACCTCGACCGAAGCAACGGTTGATCAACAGCAGGAACCTGAACCTCGTGATGCTAGACAATATATCTATGGTTACCTTCTTTATTTCTCCCGCCTAACCTGAAGTAGTTATCTGGACAAAATAGGGGGGCACGCTTCAACAAATCAGTTCTTAGTAATTATAGAATGCCCTGTATTAAAGGAAGTAAAATCAAGCATGTATGTGCTCTAACTTTCACAACTGCATGTAAACTCAGCAACTAACTTTATATACCAAAGTGTACAATTCTCAAGTTTAGCTACAGAGACGAAAACAGGGACAGAGGGTGTGCATTCCAGTAGGCTCTAATAAACTCATTCCCAGCAATCCATTCCTTATATGAGTAAACAGCAATGCTACCCAATTGCTTATATCAAGAATGACCAAAAGAAGCAAACCAAACACAACTCTATAACCACAGCGCTTTAAAAAATTCTCTTCTCTAAGCTAATCAAGCCTGCTCGTTTTCTTTTTTGGATAAAGCCAGTTCGGCCAGTTAAGAGGGAAAAAACAATTAATAAAATTACCCAAATTAAACAATCTTCTAATCTGTTTTAATGGAATATAATAAGCATTTGCTGCTGCTCTTTGTATGATATACTGGACCCCTTTACAGGCGGTTATGCATGCACATTTTACACAGTAGCCTGCGTAACCCACTCAGCTTGCTTACACTAAACACATATACATAATTTAACAGGCTAATAAGGAAACAAAGGCTGACAGCATTAGAAAAAGACAAGGCGCACCATAATCTCACCAGACAAGAACAAGTGGTAGGCCATGAAACAAAGCAAACAGAGCAATGTAGCAAGAAGCAATGAAGTGCATCAATAAGAACACATCTAACCTTGCAAAAGTATGACCGGTCCGGACGTCAGGAAACCTGGACAGGAAGAGAAAGAAGCAACGAACAAACATTTCAGCTCAGAGACATTTTATCAAACAGCAGACGAGCAAGAAATATCTTACATTTTATCAAACAGTAGCCTGATAAACAAGAAGTTGGATGACCCTGCAGCAACAAGATAAAGAGAACTGAGAACAAGAAAATCGAAGAACACGACGACATGGAAAGCAAAGCCAGCTGAAGCGACGCATGCAAAAGAAAAAACGACAGTGACACTGATACGGAGAAGAGCTGCAACCTCAACCGGTTCGACAACCAGGAGATGTCCGTGTGGACGAGGCCGAGGCCGCCCGCCATGACCAGCTCCAGGGCGAGGCCGCCCGCCACCGCGAGTCCCACGCCTGCCTCGTCGCGCTGCGCCACAACCGGGGCCTCCAGGCCGATTCACCCTCCCCTCCTCGTGCCCCATCTCCACATCTCTTGTCAAATCTTCCCAGCCAGTTGAGACCTCCGTCTATCTCTTAGAGCTGCCAAAACAGAGCAAATACAATTAACTTCGAACTCTAGAAGTTGACTTCTGGTATATATTTAAACAGTCTACAAAAATCAGTGCACAGAACATATCTAGTTGAACTTTCAAAATCATCAAGTAGATATTAAAGAAGATAGAATCATCATTGCGAGTGTATTGTCTATAACTGCATTGGCGCCTATTTTGTACAATGGCCTAAAGAAAACTCCAATACATAAATAGGAAGGATGCATTTATGGTAATGGAAAGATATTTCTAGCTTTTTACCGGTTCAGACAAACACTAGTAGAAAACGGAGTTTTAGCGCCGGTTCGTAAGGGCCTTTAGTGCCGGTACCATAACCGGCACTAAAGGCCCCCCCCCCTTCGTGCCGGCGCTAAAGTGCCACCACGTGGCGTGAGCTCGCGCCCGGTACTGAAGGCTTTTTTTTGAAAATTTTGGAATTTTTTTTTGATTTTTAATTTTTTTGAATTATTTGATTATTTAGTCTCTAATCACCTCTCTTAACTGCTCAAATGTGGATCACTCATTCCAAATCATCTAACTTCCCGATCGGTCACCCATCGCTCTCACTACTCTAGCCCGAGCACGCTTAACTTTCGGGTTCTATTCTCCTTCGTTGGTGAGTCTGCACTTGTTGTTTTCCTAATAATAGTAAGATGTCAATCCTATTAACCCTCAGGAGTTTAGCTTGAGCATGAAGTCACACATTTCACCGTTTGAATTTGAAACTATTATTCTAAAAAACAGTAATTATTTAGTAACGCTAATATTTCTTGAATAAGTTTGACCATAGTTTGACCAGATTTGACCAAAATTCAACACGAACCGGCATTAATGTAACACTAATATTATTGAATAATTATGTAGTGACATTAATACTTCTTAAATAAGTAGTTTGACCAGATTTAACCAATTTTTTTTAAAAAAACTGAAATTTGACCATATCTTTTTTTCCTTTTAGAATTTGAGGATTCTAAAAAGTTCCAAACAGGCCATAGGCGGTCTCCATCAGATGTGGATTTTCGTGCTGAATTTTTTGATATATTATACATTTTTTTCCGACATCGTATGCAAAAGTTATAGCCGTTTTACATTTTCCCTACACTTTTTGCAAAACATGTCCAAATTGTAGTTTTGAAATTTTCCTAACTAGTAGATGTAGTAATATAACTACCTCTCGAAGGATTTTATTTTTTGGAGTTTTTATCATTTTCTTTTGATTTTTTCAGAACTGAAATGGCGACACACGGGGAGGGGGGGGGGGGTAGAGTTTGAAAATTGCCCTATAGTGCCGGTTTGTGTCACAAACCGGTACTATAGGTCATACCCCTTTAGTACCGGTTCATGGCACGAACCGGTACTAAAGGTTAGACCTTTAGTACCGGTAACCTTTAGTACCGGTTCGTGCCACGAACCGGTACTAAAGGTGATCGTGGGGCCCCGGCCAGATGCCAGCCTGCCACCACCCCTTTAGTACCGGTTCGTGCCATGAACCGGTACTAAAGGTTTAACACGAACCGACATTAATGCAAATCCGTTCGAACCGGCACTAATGGTATCATTAGTACCGGGCCAAAATCAAACCGGCACTAATGTGCTTCACCTTTGACCCTTTTTCTACTAGTGAAATAACGCAAATAACAATTTGTCGATAAACATGGTAATAATTTGTGAAGGACGCCTGCACCATGATGTAAAACCATCGAATCAAATGTGAAATTGTATCAGAGGAAAGCAAACACTGTAGACATGGTTGATGCCTTGGCTACAATCTATGGCTCATCTTGCATCAGAGACTGCAATACATGGATGTACTGTGCCTAGTTCATTGAGTCCAAAGTGGTGCTTTGATTAAGAGGAATTTGGCATCATCGCAGCTCATGTCGTGGCAAGGCTACTATGGCCCAGACTTTATCAGGACTGAATGTTCATTGCTCACTGATTCTGTTGTACCAGATGATCTGACCACCCATCGATCCGATCTGTTTATAGAACTCTAGACCCAAACATAATAAATAATAAACGTGTCCCATGTTAATGACAACAGTCTGACACACAATAGCTCTCCGACAGCACAAAAAAGATTTAGAAAACTGAAAAGTGGCGAATAAACATGAGAAACTCCTAACATATTACCTGTAGCAATCACAGTCACGGTCAGTGCTACGCTCCCAGCTTCTCGCATTTCCACCGTCTCAAATGCATCAAGAATTCTACATGAACAACGCAACTAAGGAACCTAACTAACCAGCTTCTCTTTTATAGCATTTCCAAGTTTAGAATCAGCCATAGCTAACGTTTCACCGTCGCAATGCTTAATTAGAAGGGGAAATAAATGGTTCCATACTTCCATGGCATATTATTCCGCTTGCATTGGAAATAATGGCCATAATGGCGCCAATGGCAAGAAATTGTCTGCATAACTGAACAGTGCACACCAAGGCATATATTTCAGTCACTTTAAACATAGATGAGTAACGAAATAAAAAACCAGAGAGCTGTGGAAGCACTGACCTCCGGCCGTGCTGCCCTTGCGCTCCTGGTTCCGGGACTGCACGACCACGTACGAGTCTATCTTCCCTGCAAGTATAGGTAAAATCAAATCTATCTCCATCAGCAGACGAACCCAAGCCAAGCCAAGAACATGCATGGTGGTGGTGATGAATTCTCTTCCCCAGATTCAACGGAAGGCGTGGGTGCAGTGGAATACTCACCGAGGAAATCCCTGCCCGAGAGGCCCTTGGCATGGACCTGATGCACCTCCAGAAGACCGCACCCCATTGTATTCTTCTCACGGCACTGCACCTCCCTCTCCACCTCCCTCTCTTTGTCCCTCCTCTCCTTCCATCTCCCTCTCTTTCCTCATCTTCTCTCTCTCCTACACGGACACCGCCACCTTGGTGACTGTGGGTCGTCCCCCGAAGCCGTGAACGTGGCCTTGACCGCTGATCTCGCAGTGTGCTGCATATATATCCAATTAATTATTCCTTTTAGCATTACTTCATTTAAAACAGGTCTCAATCATGGCTGAAACTTTAACTCCTTTTTCTGATGAGAACATGATGCTATCTTTATGTAGATTAATTCACTGTGGCATCTTGTTTTAACATACAGGTTTTTCTCTAAACATGAAAATCTATACGTACAGAGATACATAACCCTAAAGCTGAGTGATGATTAAATCAGACAGAATTTTACTAAGTACCTTTTATATAAATAAATGCATTTTTTCCTCTGAACCAAACATCAAACAACACAATAGCAGCCATCCACAAGTTTCATTCAATCAATAGCCTGTTTATGGTACCCTCAAGCATAAAAGATTTACCTTGACTACCCAAAGATATCTTAATCTGATAGGAGAATGGATTTGCTCACCTAAGCAGCGGCTGGTGATGGCCTTCGGGTTTGGCGTGCTCCCACAGTGACCATGGTGCCTCCTGGTGCCCCTCGACGCGCCTGCTGGTGCTCATGACCCTCCACCCCGACCTCGTGCTGACTGCCGCTCGTCGCTGCTGCTGATGGAGGGCCGCGTCTTCAGCTTGCTGCAGCTGCACGCGTAGTATATTGAACACAGTTTCATTCAAAGTGCATAACATGATGTATGAACACAATTTTATTCAAAGCATATGAACCAATTTGACCACTGCTTCAACCATTCAATCAATTGCTGCCACCATTTTCTGAAGTTAATCTAGAAAAGTGGCTGCATAGAGCTAGATCCCAAAATAATCACATGAAGAAAGAAAAACTATTTTTATGCACAAGATGGGACATCGTCTCTTCATACCTCACCGCGGAACACCTCACCAACAAATCTGTCACGGAGAGAGAGGGGGGAGGGGGGTTGAAGCTCACAAAGCTGTGACTGCCGCCTGCTGCACCATGCCTGCCGCTCATCGGCAAGGCACAGCCAGGACGCCGTTGGTCCAAGCCGCTGCCGTCCACGTCCTTCCAGGCCGATGACCCTCTCCCGTCAGCCAACGCACCTCCATCTCTTTTTTCCTCTCTCTCTTTCCTTTCCTCTCTCCATGGCGCTGTATCAGATCGAACACCACCGCCATCGCCCTTGGTGTGCAGGTCGCCGCCGCCACCGCCGTCGGGCGAAGAAAGCAACGCGCGACGGCGACGAGAAAAGTGGAGGGGAGGAGGAGGAGGGGACGCAGGGCTCCAGCGATGAGAGAAGTGGAGGGGAGGGGAAGGAGGGGACGCAGGGCTCCAGCGACGGGCGATGGCGGCGAGAGAACGGGGGGGGGGGGGGGGGGGGAGAGGAGAGGACGCAGGGCTC
Source organism: Triticum urartu (assembly GCF_056163025.1). Lineage (NCBI taxonomy): Eukaryota > Viridiplantae > Streptophyta > Magnoliopsida > Poales > Poaceae > Triticum > Triticum urartu. The sequence goes on from NC_141875.1 coordinate 41,656,429, forward strand.
GAGGGGATTGGTGGCTAGGTTTTACCGTGCGATCCCCACGCTCTCTGTGGATCCCCTCTTTTCGCACGTAGGGTACACGCAAGACACACTGCAGAACTGGGCCCGTGAGAAAAGGAGGCCCACCAGTCATTCACTTAAGCAGGAGAACACAACGTGCAGATGAACGAGTGGCTGGATTTTTGACAGCCACGTAAAAACGAGCAAGCGAGGCAGATCGAGTGTACAGGAATCGTTCGAAACGGGGATGGCTCTGGGAGGGCGGGTACTCTAGCAGTCTTTATATGTTCAATGTCCATCCCGTCGCTTAACTCTCGGTCTCCTCCCGACTCATCCCTCTTCCGCTCTCCACACTCGGAGCTGAGCCGGCCATGTCCGCCTCCTCCTCCGTCGTATTGGAAATGGAATTGAAAGTCGACGGCAACAACAACAACGACGCCTCCATGGCCAACTTGGAGCTGGAGGAGGCCAGCAGAAGCCGAATCGCGCGGCTAGTGTATCCAGGCGCGTCCACGGAGCAGCTCGCGCGCGCGCTGTGGGTGCTGAGCTCTGCCCCCCTCTTCGTGGGCGTCAACGCCGGGCTTCACCGGGCGACCGCCACGGGTTCAGTGTTCACACGCCATGAGGTCGCTTACTGCAGCATCGTCGCCGCCATTCTCGGCTCACTGTCAAGGTTTAATGAATACACATGCATGCATGCATAGTATACAACTAGCTAGCTAGCCATTCAAATATGTATGGGGGTGGCTAAGGTCTCAGTGGACCAAGTCTCACTCAAGTGATTCAAATATGTATGGGTGTGGCTAAGGTCTCAGTCGACTAAGTCTCACTCAAGTGACATAGTATGTAAAAAAAAAACTGAAAATAATTTATTTTATATGAATCTTCATATAAAATTAAAGGAAGATAGCATGGACTGTGACGTAACTTAGCAAAACTGAACATGTATATTTTATTGTTCAGTCGCACTCGCGCCTACATTTTCGCGTGCGAACGAGACGTCTCACTACTAGCACACATGCATATATGTCAAGGTCGTGGTTGCGAGAGTACTATATTAGATGTTAATTAAAGGTGGCTTCATTGTGACACAAGACGATGGCGCAGCGCGGCGGCCGGCGTCACGCTGTAGATTACTTCTCTTGGGTGAGCAAATCATGCATGCATACGTCATGCATGCATAGATCGCGCAAACTTGCAACCAAAAAATAAGTGCTTAATGGACTCATCATGGTGGCAGAAAACACATTTTTTACAACCTTGCCAGTTTCGTCGTGCCAAATTGTCCCTAGTTAAGATAACTCCTTTATTGAGAAACCAAAAGAAAATTTTCACTTTTAGACGAATCTTCAGCTTCCACAATTTTCTATTGTTAATTGGAACCTCGTTATGAACCAATGCATCGTACATGGATTTGACCGAAAACTTCCCACTCTGATGCAGTTTCCATTTAAAGATATCCGGTTCAGCCGACAGTTAAATGGCTCCCAATCGGGTTAGCAAATCGTCCCATGCTGCCAAACGAGGTCCACTGAGGGTTCTACGAAAAGAAATATCTGGGTTTTCTTAGCCCAACACCCAGGGGCGGAGCTGGGCCCCGGGCACCCAGGGCCCTGGCCCGGGGCGTGGAAAAATTACTAGCCTATAGTTATATAGAATTTTTTTGTAGGCCCGGGGCGCTGCCCAATGAAATAGAAGAAGGCCCAAAGCCTTGATGAACTGCTTTGCCAGAAACGCACGCACGTACGGCAACAGGGAATTTCCTATTTGCCGCTCGATGCGGCAAGTTGCCGGCGCAACGCACAGGCGAGCGGCCGACCGACACGACTGGGCCGGCCCATCTAAGTAGATCGCGTTGGCACTACCCCATCCGGTTTTGGGAACCTTCCAGAAGGTTTCCTGAACCGGTTTTTTGTTTCTTTCTACGGTTTTTTCTTTTCTTTTCTTTTTTTCTATTTCTTTGTGGTCATGTTTTTCTTTTTCTTTTTATTTTTCCGTTTTCTTTTTTTAAATTTAAATTTTCTTTTTCCAGAAATATTCAAGATTCTAAAAAAAGTTCAAATTTTGGAAAATGTTCCTGTTTTCAAATTTTGTTCCTACGTTCAAAAAATGTTCGCATTTCAAATTTGTTTGGAAATTTCAAAAAATGTTCCTTATTTTTTGAAAACGTTCCTGCTTTCAAATTTTGTTCAGAAATTTTAAAAAGTATTCGCTTCTTTTCTAGATATTTCGAAAATAACGTTAATTAATTTCCGAAATTTTTTGTTTTTAGTTTTCTTTTTCACTTTTCTCTTTTTCTTTTTCAATTTAATTTTTCTTGTCGAACTTTTTTGAAAATTACAAATATCGTTCATAATTTCAAAAAATGTTCTAATTTTGAAATTTGTTCACTAATTCCAAAAATGTTTACAATTTCAAAAAATGTTTGTGGTTTCAATTTTTAAAAAATTTCTTGTTTTCAAAATTTGTTCACAAGTTCAAAAATTGTTCGGGGAGTTTCAAATAATGTTCAGGCTTCCAAAATTTGTTCGGAATTTAAAAAATGTTCCCTTTTTCGAAAAAAAACGTTCACAAATTCGAAATACTTTTGTGGTTTCTAATTTTTTTGTCTTTTTTAAAAAATGTTTGAAATTCGAAATTTTATTTGTGTTTTGGAGAAATGTTCACATTTTTAAAAGAAAGATTTGGAGCTTCTAAAAAAACTCTACTTTGCCTTGTTCGTGTTGTTACAGTACACGGTCCGGTTGGTACAGTAGATGTTTGATCTGCCCCTCCCCATAGTGCTTTTAGCTTTTCTCGGTGTATAACAATCACCAGCGCGCCATCAGCTCGAGTGGCTAGCGAGATGCATTTAGTAGCCAGAGGTCGCGATGTCAATCCCCCACCGGAGCGCTCAGTTTTTTAGCTACAGGGCGTTTGTTCGCTCGCTGCAGTGCTGCTAATGGGCCGGCCCACTCGGTGGCGCCCCCTGTGCGATATGGCGGCAATTTGCCGCAAAATGCGACACATAGGACCTCTCCGGCAACAGCGCACCCCACGATCCAGCACGCACGAGGCACATGAGCCGAAACGATCGCGCGGCGGCCGCCGCCCGCCGAGTCGCACGCACGCGGACGACACACGATCGATCTCCAGCAGCAGCAGGGATTCCAGCGCCCGCGCCGCCGTCCGCCGTGGCTCCGCCCCCGGCCCACCCACCTTCTGCTCCCGGGCTGTAGATCGCCCGTCGCCGCCGCCCTCCTGTTCGTCGTTCGCTGCGTGGCGCTGCTTCATTGCCGGCTATGCGGCAGCTTGTAATTTTCTTTGATGCTTTCCTTGTTTTCCCCTTAGATGCTTTCTACTCCCTCCGTAAACTAATATAAGAGCGTTTAGATCACTACTTTAGTGATTTAAACACTCTTATATTAATTTACAGAGGGAGTAGTTTCTACTTGTACCATGTTATATTTGTATGAGTTGTATCAGTGTACAAGGTGCTCTGAACTGAAATTTATACCATGTTCTTTTGTATCCAGTCGTATATCTATGATATTGTTGAACCCAAATTGATGTAATTGCCAATTTCATTTCATATATCTATACCTACTAATAAAACAAGGTGTGTTTCGCTAAGTTTTTCATCCGTTCACCCATATTATTTTTTTATTATTGATTTGCTATCCAAGGTGGTACTATATATTTGATTGAGGGAAAAGGTTTCATCATATAGGTGATTTTCGTCATAAGTGCATGGGCTGCGGTACGTGTCAATTTTTTGGTTGGGCCATCCATGCCTCATATTGTGGGCTGCAGAAAAAATTCCAAAAAAGCTAGCTTGTGGCAGGGATCGAACCGGAACCAATTGGCCAGTCGTAATGAGGTGGTACAAAAAGGTTCGGCGGGCAATTGAAATAGTACCACCTCGCTTTTTCTCATCACACTACAACAATTTATATACCTTGGAGAGCTGCCTGCAAATCATCAAGCTAACTAGAGGATCAACAGACAGACGAAGAAAATTATGCCGGTGGCTGCAGTTTCTAATGAATGAGAGATGACGCACGGCTAGAGCATAATCAGTGGAAACAAAATTGAAGAATTATTAAGATCTTGTTGGACGGCGAGAAGCGACGGCGGACCAGCCCCAGGCCAACCTGTATACAACGAGGAGCACGCCGAGGAAGGCGGCCAACACACGCGCAGAAGTCCAGCCCCGCCACTTGAAAATAGAACGGCGGTGAAGCTGATGGCAGACATGATTACTAAGGTGTGTGATCAACGACATCAGGAAGAGAGCAGTGGTGACCAGGACGATTCGGTGAAGCTGATGGCAGACATGATTACTAAGGCGTGTGTGATCAACGACATCAGGAAGAGAGCAGTGGTGACCAGGACGATTCGACACCCCGCCGTCCGGCATCCGGGCTGACCACCAGCCTCGGAGGCCGCGTCCCTCACCGTCAAGGAGGTCGGGGACGGCAACCTCAACTTCCTCAACATCTTCACCTCCCCATCCTCTGACTGATGCCTTCCGGATCATCCTGGCAGTTATATGTGGCTAACTACATGGCCAAGACCCTCTTCTTCACCTCCCTCCTGTACAACAACTCCACCACTGAACAAAAGAAACAAGGTGGGGGTTGGCTTGCTCCGCTGAATTCTTCTGCGTGTAAAACGGGAATAGAGTGAACTCCAACGAGCTCCTGAAGCTGTCAGAAGGATTGCTTAGTTAGGTCAGCTAGGCTGTTTCCTGCTTTGTCTTGCCTTTACCCGTAGGATACAAATTAGCTATATGCACATTTATAGTAGCTCTTATTTATTAGAAAACAGTAGGTATGCTCAGGACTAGGCCACACGCTCCTTGAATAGAATAGAGATGAACGGGAAGGTGCCAAACACAATGTTCATACCAGTACATACTGATAATATATACAGAATGTTCATCACCTTCAATGAGTTTACCATTTAGAATAAAATAGATACCAGAGGAACAACCTGTTGCAGAAAAGACAGAGATTAAAATGAGAAGATTTCAAATCGGTGTTGTAGTATATTACAATGTTTATTTTTCATACATTAGACGGTAAATATATTTTTTTTGTGTGAAAAATGTTGGGGCGACCGATTATCTTCCGTTAAACAAGTTATAGAAATTTATATTTCATTTGCGACTATGAAATTGCATGGTGCATCTCGATGAGTAAATTTAGTGATTTCCCACCTCACTTTTTTGCATTGAATTCCACCAATTCATATGGTTCGCATAAAATAGTCCCAACAAGTAGCTTGGGAATCAACAAAAATTGTGGGACATACCATGCATGTTAAGGAGGGAACGTACAGTTGAAATCACATCAAACGGCCGGGATAGTGGGCAAGTATCAATAAGCAATGGTGGAAACCAAGGAATAACATGCATGGCATGATCCAGTACTCTAATTAAAAGAAAAGAAATTGTGGGCAAGAATCATGAAGGAAAAAAACTGCTATGTGCGATGGTCAGGTTGGCGCCGAAGCTCGCGGAAGAGGCCAGCGACCATTGGTAGCCGGCAACATAGTGGGCGGCGGCATCAGGCCGCGAGGCTAAAACCAGCAATGGCGCGGACGAGCACGGCCATACATGGAGGCAAAGCACAGTGTGCATGCACTCAGCACGGTTCATACCAGTGGCGGAGCCAGCGCCCGGCGACCCTGGGCACTTGCCCGGGCTCGCTCTGTACGCTCCAGCTACGATGGCCCCGCTACGTTGGCAAAACTCGTCAACGCATCGTGCTTTTACCCGGGCAGTTGGGCTGGTTTTCTGATCAGCTAATGGGCTTCTTTTTCTTCCGTAATTATGCGAGACTTGGCATCTCGGACGTGGGAGGCGTACTGGGCCATGGCCTAGTAAGCAGTCCGTTCGGCTGTTGTTTACTCCAGACGAAAAGGTCCACGATCTTTTTCTTAGAAAAAAAAAGAGGATGGTTGGTCGATCGCTCCACCTCCCCACGACCCCGCATGTTCCTCTGTTCGAGACGGCGGCACCCTGGTTCGATCGGAGACGGAATGGCGGCGTATGGAGGCTAGCCTGGGCTGGGCGTGTGGCCGGCGATGGGCTGAGCCGGAGCTGATCCATCACAGGAACGGCTTGTTAGATCATCGGCCAGTGGCTGCTTGTCTGTTTCTTCGTGATTACTCATTAGGTAAGATTGCTAACTTTTAAAGGTTGGTATTAGGATTTAAATTTTGAGGTTAGAGCGTGCGGAGTTCGTCATTGAGGTTATATATTACTTCAATTGAAAATTACATTTGTATGATAACTATGTCCATAATTTCACTTCGTTTAGAATTGGTATGGGATTTTTGTGCTATTTTATATGTTCTGTAATCAAATCAAGGTTTATTTTTACTGGTCAAATTTTTTGGAAACCAATGGATTACCTGAAATTTCTTTGGAACCTGATTTTTTTGCTACACATTTAGGTACTGTGAAATAAAATCCGTATGCATCTCTTAACACAAAATAACCCCTAGGCTGATGGAGGTGCTTTCGAGGTCGCATGATCAATTACCCGTCTTGCCAGCATACGCCCGCGCATTAGGGAAAGGATTACGGATGTGTCAAACCCACGTATTAGGGAAAGGATTGACGTGTGTTGACCACTAGAATGCAAAGAGATTTGTGTATAAAAATGGTTAAATATTATATATTTCGCTTATAAATAAATTTGAAATTTAAAGTTTATTTAAATGCTTTTAGGCAAAAAAGCCAAAAAAATCGAGAATTTTCAAAAACCGGTTCTTTCGCCTCGTACAGAAAACTCGGCATCAAGAAAAAAAATACTTGAGCCAAACACCCAAAATTTCCAGATTATACACTTAGGCTTAAACTTGCCCGGGCTTCACAAAATTTCTGGCTCCGCCCCTGGTTCATACGTGCATGGACGACAGCCTGAGTGGCGACGCACGATGCAACCTATTTGGGAACGGGTGCACGACCACGCATGGTGCGAACTGAGGCCACTGGCTTGTGGCAACACCTGAGGCAGCTCCTAATCATATTTGTATGTGTATATAATACACGTACTTATTTTATTTTCTTCAAAAAAATAATTTCGAGTTTGATCGTACACATAGTATGTATATGTGCACACTGTCATTGCATGACATCTGATAATAATGCAAGTCTCATTGCATGTTGTATATTTTGTTTCTTTGATAAAGTACATAATTTTGCAAGTGCGCGTATGACAACAAAGCTAGCTTAGATTTGATTTAATTAGTATTGTGTTCAAGCTGCAGTGTGGAGCTTTAGCACTTAACTTCCTGCCATGCTTGTAGAGGTAGAGATCCCATTTTTCGTCACATGCCTGAGAGCTACTTAAGAATTCGGAGCAACTTAAGCATATAATGTTTCTTTTCTACCGCTTCTTATCACAGGACAGATTGAGTCGGAGGCGACCCCGAAGGAGGCGAGGCAATGTATGATCCGCGCCGCCAAGGTTCGCCAGTCATGACTGAACTGACGGAACCATCTTTTGAGGAAATTCGTGAGCATTCATGCGGGAGAAAAAAAGAGGGGTGTTCCAATCCTGGCCCAAGCGGCAAGTCGATGATTTAATTTACACAACAGTGAAGGGAGGCGCTAACAATTCAAATTTTATTTATTTTATATCCATTACAACGCACGGGCCCTTTTGCTAGTTATAGAAAAAGAAGATGAAGATATTTTTTTCACCGGTGTCTGCAACGGGGCTGTCTAGACCTATTATTTCAGATGGAGGGCATCAAGCGGCCGAGGGAACTGAATCAACACCATAAACAGGAACAACTGATGTTTATGCCTTGTCGAAGTGGTAAGTTTTTAAATATGTATCAACGGTAATTGTTTGTTTCACATGATGTTCATGCCTTCTCTTATGATATTTTGCTTTCGATGCCTTGAAGGTGTTTGACCCTTCTTCCACCATTGATGAGGTTATGCGAGGCACTGATGAAGCAAACCATTGATTTGGTACTCTTTTATCATGTACTATTCTTTGAAGTTTTTACCATGTTTTTATCTATTTTGTTGTATTGTTAAGCATCGAGTTTAAATTATAAAATTTTCATGCACAGAGCCAGATTTTATATGGGGTATCTTTTGAGGTAGCTAAAAGCCTTATAGACGTTAAGATTTTCCCTTGCAACGTTTTTTTTGGGCCCGGGGCTTGGTCCAATCCTGGCTCCGCCACTGCCAGCACCTGCTTAATTGTGACAAACTTATGTCTAACTATCCGATATAAGTTTGGGTATTGCACGTTTAATGGGGTGGTCCCGAGCCAGTTGTCTTTCCGGAAACGTATTTGGGAGCCGTCCCTAACCGAGAACGTTCCAAATTGGAAAAAGAATTCTTTAGCTTTCATTACCCCACTCCAATAATGTGAATCACCCGGTTTCCAGTAGACTTGGGAAATTGCTTTGGAGCCCACGTATTTATTATGAATGATTTCCTGCCAAACACCATTCTCAGTGAGTAATTTGTATACCCATTTGCTGAGCAATGCAATGTTTTTGATCTCAAGATCCTGGATTCCAAGGCCCCCTTGGCTTTTAGGACGGCATAATATATTCCACCTAGCCAAACGATATTTCTTGGTTTCATTATCACTCTGCCAAAAAAATCTTGATCTAAAGTAATCAAGACGTTGGAGCACTCCTTTTGGCAGATGAAAGAATGATAGCATGAAAAGAACCATATTGGTAAGGACCGTGTTGATCAAAACTAATCGGCCCCCATAAGACAAGAGTTTGGCCTTCCAGCCAGCCAACCGTTTCTCCAGTCTCTCTTCAACATGCTTCCATTCAGCGATTGTCAATCGCCGATAATGAATAGGGACACCTAGATAGCGAATCGGAAAATGTCCGAGTTGACAGCCAAAGATTTCAGCATAATCTTGTGAGTTTTCTGCGGCCTCGCCAAAGCAGAAGAGTTCACTCTTGTGAAAATTAATCTTAAGTCCGGAAAGATCCTCAAAAGCACATAACAGCAATTTGAGGTTTCTAGCCTTTTCTAAGTCGCGGTCCAAAAACAAAATAGTGTCGTCTGCGTACTGTAAAATTGATAGGCCTCCTTCTACTAAATGAGGAATGACCCCGGTGATTTGACCAACTGACTTGGCCCTCTCACTGAGAGTAGCTAGCATATCAGCCACAATATTGAACAAGATGGGTGATGCGGGATCCCCTTCAGCAGAATGTCCACCTTCTTGCTCCATCTGGTCGACCTGCCCACCTGTGTGCTGGCATCCGCCGCTACCCTCAGCCATGTCCCTGTAGTGTTAAAAAAATAAGTTAAATTTAATAAACTTTGATCAAGTTTACACGACAGATGATGCCACCACCACTACTTTCCTTGTCGCCCGCACGGCCAAGAGGTGAAGCCATCATCTCCATCACGGAGCCCATCGAAGAGCCTACCGGGTAGCTAGCGCACCGTCTAGGGCCACTGCCCCGGCATTCAAAGATAAAGCGATCACCGACACCATAACACGTGGATGCCACCCCTACCAACCAACGAAACTCTGCCTCGACATGGTCGGAGCTGGCTCGGAGCATGCACGAGAAGCAACCAGCCCCGGCCAGGAGGACCCATGTCCAACCCCTGAACTAGGTCGGTGGCGTTCTCGCCGTTCATTCAGTTGTCGTATTTGCCGTTTGACTTGCTTGTATGGGATTTTCCTACCACCTTCCATGCTTAGGTCATTAGGGCTATATATATAAAGCTGGGCGGAAATCTCTTGAAATATTTATAGAAAACTTTATCAACATGAAATACATTTTTATATACTATGTACTTTTTTATTGGTATGCTATGTACTTTTTAAATTAAAGCATAGCATTTTTAAAGCATAGCATTTTCATATATTCGTCCTGGTTTATTGGCCCGTTTAGTATTTTGTGCCAAATTTTGACAATGAATTTAATTAATAAAATATTAATGCATATCACAGAAAATAGTCATTGAAAACTATGTTCAAATATTAATCCAACGATATAATTTTTTATGACATGCATTAACATATGGTCAAATTTTGACACAAAATATGAAGAGAACGAATAAACCAGAACGAAGGTAATAGTATATACGTACTTGGTATTATAGATGTGGTCATTTTTTACATAAACTTTGTTAAAAGTTTCGCAAAACCAATGCTCACCTCATTATGGACGGGGAATTCTCTAAAAAAAACATTATGGACGGGGAAGTACACAAGACTAGTCATTATCGTCGGGTAGTCAGCAGTGCATCGTCCTTAGTCACCCGTTGACCCAAATGGCAGTAGCTTTCTTTGGGCTGTTAATTCCTGTACGCAACGCTGTTAAGAATAACGTAGCAAGGTAAATGAAATCCTAGTCGCTATAGATTCGATCCACCGAGGCACAAACGGTCCACTGTTCTGTTCACACAATCCACCATCATATTACATCACCTTTTACGTAGAAACACCGTTCATATGTAAAGGGACAAAATCACCGGGTTTTTTCTTTGAAACGAAGACAAAAGTTTTGCCTCTTCAATTAAATAAGGGAGATAATAGTTTAGAGATTTTTACAACGCACTCACAAATGCGACATGGCAATTACTTGAACACTACGATGTTCCTTAGTTTCTTTGCGCCGGCGGCCACCTAAAGTTTTGCATCTTCTAAAATGTTGGTAAGAAGAATCGTCGGCAGCGTGCTTTTGTGGCGGAAAATATGAGCGTTTCTCTCGTTTCAAATGGCCCAAGAAACGAGCATGGTGAGGGAGACCATTCCGTTTCGGTTAGGAATATTATCGTCGGTTCTTTTTTGCTACCACGCGTTGACGGTTTCATCCAAGTGCCACTAGGAGGTGTCCATGTGTGCAAGTCGAAGCTTCTCTATGATCAATCTCCAAAGCCTAAGCGTGTAGCGACACTTGAAGAAGAGGTGTGTCCCCGTTTCATGTTCCCTCTTGCAAAGCGGGCAAACGCCACAGTTTGGCCAACCACGCTTCTCCAGACGATCGGCTGTCCAAATCCTATCTTGCAAGGTCAATCAAGCAAAGAATTTAACCTTCGGAGGTGCCCAAGACTTCCAAACCATGCGGTCCATGGGGGGAGAGGGTCAAGCCTAGAAACCAAGCCTTGTAGGTGGAGCTCGCCGTATATATCATGTCGTTCGCATGCTTCCAAATGATATCATCTTTCACTTGCATATCAAGGCGGAAGTCATGTAAGAGCATCCAAAGGTTGAAGAATTCAAAGATGTGGTTGACAGAGATAGTGGTGCCTTGCTTTATTTTGAAGATCCAAGCATTCCCCTTGAGAGCCTCACACACCCTCCAATTCTTTCTTGTCGAGGCCTCAAAAATTAGCGGTGCAATGTCCTTGGGCTTGCGACCAAGAAGCTAAGGGGAGTCCCAAAAAGGCATTTTCGCGCCATCCCCGATGGTGATAGTCGTAGATGCATAGAAAAACTCACAGTCCTCTACACGGTGCAGGGGTTGCCAAGTCCAACCCAAAGTTTTCTGGGCTCCTTCCATTCAAACCATATCCATCGTAACCGCAAGGCCCTTGCGAACTTTTCAGTATTGAGCACCCCAAGGCCACCGTACTCCTTTAGTCTGCAAACCACATTCCAGTTGACCTTACATTTGGCTCCGTGGTCTTTTCCGCACCCGACCAAAGGAAAGCCCTCTCAATCTTGTTGAGGTTATCCAGCGTGCTAGGGGGCATGATGAGAGGTGTGATCGAGAACACCGCTTGGGAGGAAATGACCGACTTGACAAGAGTCGTTCGCCGAGTGATGTTTTGACCTTCCCAAGTGACGAGTTTTCCGGCCGCCTTGTCGACAAGGTATTGGAAGTCCACCACCTTCAACTGCCACACCGAAAGCGGAAGGCCTAAGTATTTCACCGGAAAGGAGGCTTGGGCAGCCGACATACTTGTGAGGATGTGCTCAAGATCAAGATGATTGCAACGAATTGGTATGACCGAGCTTTTCTAGAAGTTGATGCATAGGCCCATCACGTCACCGAAGCCCCGCAAGATAGCAGCAAGATTGTCAATGTCCCTCTTGATTGGCGCCACGAAGACCGCCGCATCATCCGCATATAGGGAGGTTCTCATGATGGCACCCTGACCGCGAAGCTTGTGGAGGAGCCCTTTCAGCGTGGCTAGGTCCAGAATCTTATGCAAGGGGTCAATCGCCATGAAAAAAGGAGGGGGGAGAGGGGGTCCCCCTGCTTGAATCCACTCCCGTTCATGATTGGAGGGCCGGGCACACCGTTTAATAATCAGAAAAATTGATCATCCCCACATATCAATAGTGCACGATCTGCACTACTGGGCACACCGTTCGAAGAGTTCCGGTCCAGCCTGTGCATCCGACCACCGAACGCATAAACTGCGGAGGGGTGTCAACGACCAACTGCTAGTCATAGCTGACCCGGTCATCTACCTGTACGCACGCGTTGTACCACGAACCCACTAGTGCACGATCTGCACTACCGGCTGTAACCTATACCATATAAGCAGAGCTACACGAGGATTAGCACTACGGTGCATCACTCCATCTTGCCTCTCATCTGTTCACAGTGACGAATAGTTAATAAGGAGAGCGAAAGTGCATAGGAGCACACGGTGACGCTCCCCACTGGAATCCTATCTATCCATTTGTCTTGGGATCCTCAACCACTATATTAGATACGCCGTACTGCAAACTTATCATCATGTATTCTCATTTGTTTTGGTGTATATCAGTCTTTAATTCCATGCGGTTCCGTACTCACTTGTGTGCAGCAGCCAGGGCCTATCCACCTCAACTAACAGCGGCCAACTACATCCATTCAATGCATCTGGTCCCCATCCTCCCACCTACCCCATCTCTTCTCCACAAACGCCTTGTTCTTCCCCATTAGCTCCTAAAGAATCCTCATCAAGTCACCAAGTGTTCGTCATGTTCTTCTTCATCTTGCTCCTTTTATGGTTCTTCCTCTTCTCGCTCCTGTTGTACTTGTTCAACAACATGGATGTTGAAACAAATCCAGAAGGAACTAGGAGGACGGCGAACAAACCGGGGAAGCATGAGCTTTGTTCCGTCCTCTGCAACCACGTCCATTGACACCACCTCCGCCAACACCAAGTCTTGTGTCCTCACGGCCAGCGAGTAGAAAGCCAGGGGAAAGACTGTGTCGTCGATGATAAAGCTTGCCGCATCCTGCGCGACACCGCGGCCCCGTGGTCCAAGGCTCCGAGTTTGCATTAGGGTGGTCATAGGCGGGAGTATCATATACTAATATCATGCATATGATACTAGTCTATGATACTACATCCATAGTGCATAGTAACATATATTAGTATCATAGGTAGTCTCATTTATTGCCATGCATGACACATAGTAGTATAACATTTATTATGTTACGGCATCTACCTATGTTAATATAACCATCTCTCTCTTCTTTAATTGCCTGCCACATAAGCATGTTTGCGAGTCCCAAGTGCATGTCACTACTTATGTTACCCCACTATGGCCAGCCTTATCCTGCGCAAGGTTTTGATTTCTGGATTATGTTTTTTTTCTTGCCCTGAACGGGTGACACCACATGCCCCTGGAGGCTAGCACCGTGTCTTGTGTTCTAGTAGCAGCCAAGAGTGCCCAGAACGCCTCGCAGGAGAGTCCGAGCAGCCTTCTCTCTCTCTCTCTCTCTACTGTTTGTTTTCTCACGAGCCCAAACGAGGCCACTGTTCCTCTTCCCCAGCGTCACAAAAAACAGGCTATGATCCAGAAATACAGCTCGCTCCATAGAGAAGAATCACTAGGTCCAGTCTCACCGATGTAGACTCGCCGGAGCTCTTCATGTCGGAGTTCTGCAGCTGCATTCTCTTCTCTTCTCTCTCTCTCTCTCTCTGAAACAGATTGCCATGTCGAGGGAGGGTTTCGTCAGCAGGCATGGTGACGGTGATGGTGATGTGATCCGCACAGGGCTTCGCCTAAGCACTACGACAATATGACCGGAGGAGTAAACCGTGAGGGGGGCACCGCACACGGCTAAGAGAACAATTGATGTGCTTTGGGGTGCCCCCTGCCCCCGTATATAAAGGAGGAGAGGGAGGAGGCCGGCCCTAGGGGCGCGCCATGGGGGGGGGACCGACTTGGACTCCTAGTCCTAGCCGCCCCCCTTCCTTCTTCTGGAGGGGGAAAGGGGGAAGGAGAGGGAGAGGGAGAAGGAAAGGGAAGTCGCGCCCCCTCCCCTTGTCCAATTCGGACTACCCATGGGGGGCACCCCTTGTGGGCTGCCTCTCTCTCCCCTATGGCCCATGTTGGCCCACTACTTTCCCCGGGGGGTTCCGGTAACCCCTCGAGGTTCCGATAAATATCCGAACCACTCCGAAACCATTCCGGTGTCCGAATACCATCATCCAATATATCAACCTTTACCTCTCGACCATTTCGAGACTCCTCGTCATGTCCGTGATCTCATCCGGGACTCCGAACAATTTCGGTCACCAAAACACATAACTCATAATATAAATCGTCATCGAACGTTAAACGTGCGGACCCTACGGGTTCGAGAACTATGTAGACATGACCGAGACACATCTCCGATCAATAACCAACAGCAGAATCTGGATGCTCATATTGGTTCCCACAATTCTACGAAGATCTTTGTCGGTCAAACCGCAATGACAACATACGTCATTCCCTTTGTCATCGGTATGTTACCTGCCCGAGATTTGATCGTCGGTATCTTCATACCTAGTTCAATCTCGTTATCGGCAAGTCTCTTTATTCCTTCTGTAATGCATCATCCCGCAACTAACTCATTAGTCACATTGCTTGCAAGGCTTATCGTGATGTGCATTACCGAGATGGCCCAGAGATACCTCTCCGATACTCGGAGTGACAAATCCTAATCTTGATCTATGCCAACCCAACAAGCACCTTCGGAGACACCTGTAGAGAATCTTTATAAACTTTCAATTATGTTGTGACGTTTGATAGCACACAAGGTGTTCCTCTGGTATTCGGGAGTTGCATAATCTTATAGTCAAAGGAATATGCATAAGTCATGAAGAAAGCAACGGTAATAAAACTTAACGATCATTATGCTAAGCTAAGGGATGGGTCTTGTCCATCACACCATTCTCCTAATGATGTGATCCCGTTCATCAAATGACAACACATGTCTATGGTCAGGAAACTTAACCATCTTTGATTAACGAGCTAGTCAAGTAGAGGCATACTAGGGACACTTTGTTTTGTCTATGTATTCACACATGTATGAAGTTTCCAGTTAATACAATTCTAGTATGAATAATAAACATTTATCATGATATAAGGAAATATAAATAACAACTTTATTATTGCCTCTAGGGCATATTTCCTTCACACGGCTCCACATAGCACACACGGTGGTGGCTCCACATTGCGCAGCAGTGGATTCCCATGGCATGCACGGCGGTTCGCCAAGCGACAACCACGACAGTGGAGGAACTGCTCCACGACCAGATCCAGCAGATGGTCGGGGAGGAAGGAGTTGTGGATGAACTGTGGAAGTGATAACCATGGTGGTGGATGAACTGTGGGAGGCATTGGAATGAAATTTTCAAGGATCCTTCAAAAATAATTGCAGGGTTTGTTGTGTAAATATAGGGACTTGTTTATAAATTCGAAAAGAACCGGGGAATTGATGAAAAAATTTACAAGGGAAATATTTATTGTGATTGACATGTGGGTTCTAGCTCTCATAACATCCAAACTAACGGTGCAAGCTAACGGTGTTAACTTTTATGCCATGTCAGACCTGTCAAGTGGACCCGAGCTGTCATAATCATGCTTATAATTAACAACATGGTCATCAGTGTAATATGGTAGTTTTTTGAATCAAAAACCAATTTTTGTGGTTGATTTTTGAAACTTTTAAAATATTGGCATTTTCTAGAACTCTAGACTGAATTGTGGTAGTTTTATGCTCTTTACTCGTTGTTGTCCCTTTTAGTGGGCATAAGCGTGATCTGTTGAAAGTTCTCCATCTTGTCTTTTATGTAGGAAACAGTTGGAAATAAAGCATACCTGTTTCGAACATTAGGATCCATCAGTGAGATAACTGGAGAGCAGTCAAACTAAATGCAGAGAGGGCCTCTATATATACGCATTAGTTTCGACAAACCAATCCGCACCGCAATAGCTTCAGCCTCTACAACATCCTAGCACCGCGACATGCATTTGCAAACTGACCATGCAACACTCCCCACATGATTCCTGACCACAACACCTGCACTAGCTTGGCATGCCTCCTGAATAAAGGGTGCAGCTGCGTTTAGCTTCCAGACTCCTAATTCTGGTGGCAACCACTGATGGGCATCAACAACATCTGTTTGCATGAGAACATCCTTTCCTCGGTCGTCCCCATCTAGCGCTAGTGCTTGATGAATTTCCTCTACATACCTGAGTGGGAAGTTTTGGACACTGACAAAGACGCTTCACTGTCCTCGTGTACAACATTATTCCTAAGGTACCATGCCCTGAATATAAACATAATTGTAAGACGAATCTCCTCCGAACAGGGTGCCAGCAAGCATTGCAGCCAGTCTGTTCTAGTATATCTAAAGGCGTTTTCAGATGGAAGGTGCCAAACCTCTCTTAATTCCCGACATAAAGCCCGAGCGTTTGTGCATTCTACCACCGCATGAAATTCATTCTCTGTACCACTACCACATATTGAGTAGACGTCACTGATTTCCAGTTTTCGTTTCTTCTTATTTTCCTTCGTTGCCAGGGAGCCACTTGCAACCCTCCAAGTAAAGGACTTAATCCTTGGCGGCGGCATAGATTTCCTGATAACATCACATATGCTTCTATCATTTGCTTGGTTCGAAGCGCTTGATGTTGGTGGTTGTCTCTATTTCTCTCTTGTGTGATGCATCCCTTGTGTGAAGGGGGGTTGAGTTTGGGCTTGAGGTTCTCAAGGAAGGGATAATCTGGCAAGTTGGTAACAGCCTTAGTAAGAGACAACTGGATCCCAAGGCAGCAGTGCTTTCTGGTGGCCAAAAGGAGTTATGGACCCTTATGCCATGATGGAGAACAGCAGCTTAATCAATGTATGAACCTAATCATGACAGTTAATTTTAACCTATTGGGGGATCATAATTATGATGTGCTAAAGCTACATACACTTTGGTTCACTTTGGCTTTGCCGGGGCGCAGCACTTGAGCCATGACAATTGAATACTCCGAGCAGCTGTGGAATTTGGTGTCCTTGGCTCTTTTAGTACTCCTACTAGTACTTTTTAGCCCCTAGCTGATTAGCTTAAACCTGCATCTCAAACAGCTAATGACAGCGTAAGATCAGAATCTTCACCCTCCATAGCTAGCTTTTCTTGGATCGCCAACCACACAACCCGCGCTTTTCCTCCGAGGATCCATGCAGCAAATTGTGGCACCTGCAGGCCCGCATGGCGGCACGCGTACGACGTACCTGTGCCCTCTAGTCTGGTCCCAGTCAACACGCGTCAACACAGAGAATAAAGCACTCCGACATTATACTCTATGTCACAAATTGTCTGGCAAACGTATCTTCACTGATCCACAAATTTTTGCTCCCCATTTCACACGCACAAAACAGGTTCTTCTACAGGTCATGAGATACGGCTGAGATTTACCGCCTTGTACATAAATTCTTATATCTAAGAGAGTCATCCCAGTAACTTATTTATTTTAACATGTAAGCAAGACACCTCACCACAGAATTATGAATAGGATAAGATCCACACAACATGCAATAATGCATAAAAATGACCCACCGCAATATTTAACCATGCACTAGGTAATTGCCCATGCGTTGCAACGGGAGCAAGAAATATTCTGATAGTTCACCCTCCTTCCCCCACATACTAACTCCGCTCCCCCATTCCGAGTTCGTTTTGTGCTACATATTCACTTTTCTTAGTTGCATTTAACCCAGTGACCAAACCAAGATGTACCAGTTCCTCTGGTCGTCTTGCATCGGCTGCGACATCCCAATTATCAAAAGGAGACATAAAAAGGAGGTGATATATTAGTATAAGAAGGTACCAAAATAGCTATACCAACAATCCATAAAAATGTGTGTAAAAGGGTCTCGAACACCAATCTACAGAATAGTCAGATTCACTGGGATGATCTCCAGCAAAGAACTGAGAAATCTAAACTGAAAACAGGAATATATATCCATAAGGCCAAGACAAAATAAAATACAACATAAGAAGAAAGGAATGATCTGATGGCGACAATACTTGACTAGAAGGATTTTAAAAATAAAATATAAGCGGCTCCAGAGAACTGCATAAGAAGAAAGAAACGATCCAAAGGATTGAGATATCAGCGGATACAGAGACTGGAAGGCAGCGTTTTGGTTCTACGTCTAGGTCGAGAGTGTGCCAGAATTCTCCATCCATTACTCTTTTCTCTAGGAAGGTAGCCATGTGCTTAGAACAAACAGGTAAGGATTCTGAAGAAAAAGGGCAACATATGGGAGTATTTTCTGGAAAGATCCAGCGCACCAAAGATCGAGGGAGCCGCAAGTCATCCGCCACAGGCGACGAACCTTCTACCTTGTGCTGCATCTGCGGGGGATCCACTTCGTGCCACCCGCAGGCCTCAGCACCAGCGTCTTAACCTTCGAAGCCGAACAAGTGCACCAGCGCCGCCCACACCGACCGCCAAATTTCCACCGAGCCAACCATCTTTCCGCTGCCCATTCCTGCATAGGATGGGAAGAATTGGAGAAGAGGGCGAGATGGGAAGGGAAGTCAACCGCAGATATGAAGAATAGCCGAGGGGGGCCAAGAGATTGGGTACTTGATGTACCGAAGGTTGTTCGGAGTCTCGGATATGATCACGGACATAACGAGGAGTCTCGAAATGGTCGAGACATAAAGATTGATATATTGGACGGCTATATTCGGACACCGGAAGTGTTCCGAGGAAGTTTTGGATAAAACCGGAGAACCGGGGGGTTACCGGAACCCCCCGGGGGTTAATGGGCCTCATGGGCCTAAAGTGGAGAAGAGGAAAGGCAGCCAGGGCAGGCCGCGCGCCCCCTCTCCCCCTAGTCCGAATTGGACAAGGAGGGAGGGGCGGCGCCCCCCCCTTTTTCCTTCCTCTCCTCTCTCCCTTCCTTCCCCCTCTCCTACTTGGACAAGGAAAGGGAGGGGAGTCCTACTCCCGGTAGGAGTAGGACTCCTCCTGCGCGCCTCCTACTAGGGCCGGCTGCACCCCCCTTGGCTCCTTTATATACGGGGGCAAGGGGGCACCCTAGGACACACAAGTTGATCTTCGTGATCGTTCCTTAGCCGTGTGCGGTGCCCCCTTCCACGATATTACACCTCGATCATATTGTAGCGGTGCTTAGGCGAAGCCCTGCGACGGTTAAACATCAAGATCGTCACCACGCCGTCGTGCTGACAAAACTCCTCCCCGAAGCTTTGCTGGATCGGAGCCCGGGGTGCGTCATCGAGTTGTACGTGTGTCAAGAACTCGGAGGTGCCGGAGTAACGGTGCTTGGATCGGTTGGACCGGGAAGACGTACGACTACTTCCTCTATGTTGTGTCAACGCTTCCGCTTTGGTCTACGAGGGTACGTAGACAACACTCTCCCCTCTTGTTGCTATGCATCACCATGATCTTGCATGTGCGTAGGAAATTTTTTGAAATTACTACGTTCCCCAACATTCTGCTTGTGCAAAACTGGCTTGCACCCGTTGTAGATGGACGTAGAGCTTATCACACCCGATCATCACGTGGTGTCTGGGCACGACGAATTTTGGCAACGGTGCATACTCAGGGAGAACACTTCTTGATAATTTAGTGAGAGATCATCTTATAATGCTACCGTCAATCAAAGCAAGATAAGATGCATAAAAGATAAACATCACATGCAATCAATATAAGTGATATGATATGGCCATCATCATCTTGTGCTTGTGATCTCCATCTCCGAAGCACCGTCATGATCACCATCGTCACCGGCGCGACACCTTGATCTCCATCGTAGCATCGTTGTCGTCTCGCCTATCTTATGCTTCTACGACTATCGCTACCGCTTAGTGATAAAGTAAAGCATTACAGGGCGATTGCATTGCATACAATAAAGAGACAACCATATGGCTCCTGCCAGTTGCCGATAACTCAGTTACAAAACATGATCATCTCATACAATAAAATTTAGCATCATGTCTTGACCATATCACATCACAACATGCCCTGCAAAAACAAGTTAGACGTCCTCTACTTTGTTTGTTGCAAATTTTACGTGGCTGCTACGGACTTAAGTAAGAACCAATCTTACCTACGCATCAAAACCACAACGATAGTTTGTCAAGTTGATGCTGTTTTAACCATCGCAAGGACCGGGCGTAGCCACACTCGGTTCAACTAAACTTGGAGAAACTGACACCCGCCAGCCACCTATGTGCAAAGCACGGCGGTAGAACCAGTCTCGCGTAAGCGTACGCGTAATGTCGGTCCGGGCCGCTTCATCCAACAATACCGCCGAACCAAAGTATGACATGCTGGTAGGCAGTATGACTTATATCGCCCACAACTCACTTGTGTTCTACTCGTGCATATAACATCAATCCATAAAACCTAGGCTCGGATGCCACTGTTGGGGAACGTAGTAATTTCAAAAAATTTCCTACGCACACGCAAGATCATGGTGATGCATAGCAACGAGAGGGGAGAGTGTTGTCTACATACCCTCGTAGACTGAAGCGGAAGCATTGACGCAACGTAGAGGAAGTAGTCATACGTCTTCCCGGTCCAACCGATCCAAGCACCGTTACTCCGGCACCTCCGAGTTCTTCACACACGTACAGCTCGATGACGCACCCGGGCTCCGATCCAGCAAATCTTCGGGGAGGAGTTTTTGTCAGCACGACGGCGTGGTGACGATCTTGATGTTTAACCGTCGCAGGGCTTCGCCTAAGCACCGCTACAATATGATCGAGGTGTAATATCGTGGAGGGGGGCACCGCACACGGCTAAGGAACGATCACGAAGATCAACTTGTGTGTCCTAGGGTGCCCTCCTGCCCCCGTATATAAAGGAGCCAAGGGGAGGGGGCGGCCGGCCAAGGAGAGGCGCGCCAGGGGGGAGTCCTACTCCCATCGGGAGTAGGACTCCCTTCTTTCCTAGTTGGAGAAGGAGAAGGGGGAAAGAGGAGGAAGAGGGGAAGGAAAGGGGGGGCGCCGCCCCCCTTCCCTTGTCCTATTCGGACTAGGAAGGGGAGGGGCGCGCGGCCACCTCCTGCCTCCTTTTCTCTTCTCCCTCAAGGCACATGTAGGCCCAATAACCCCCCGGGAGGGTTCCGGTAACCCCCGGTACTCCGGTAAAATGCCGATTTCACCCGGAACGATTCCGATGTCCAAATATAGGCTTCCAATATATCGATCTTTATGTTTCGACCATTTCGAGACTCCTCGTCATGTCCGTGATCACATCCGGGACTCCGAACAACCTTCGGTACATCAAAATACATAAACTCATAATGAAACTGTCATCGTAACTTTAAGCATGCGGACCCTACGGTTCGAGAACAATGTAGACATGACCGAGACACGTCTCCGGTCAATAACCAACAGCGGGACCTGGATGCCCATATTGGCTCCTACATATTCTACGAAGATCTTTATCGGTCAGACCGCATAACAACATACGTTGTTCCCTTTGTCATCGGTATGTTACTTGCCCGAGATTCGATCGTCGGTATCCAATACCTAGTTCAATCTCGTTACCGGCAAGTCTCTTTACTCGTTCCGTAATACATCATCCCGCAACTAACTCATTAGTTGCAATGCTTGCAAGGCTTAAGTGATGTGCATTACCGAGAGGGCCCAGAGATACCTCTCCGATGATCGGAGTGACAAATCCTAATCTCGAAATACGTCAACCCAACATGTACCTTTGGAGACACCTGTAGAGCACCTTTATAATCACCCAGTTACGTTGTGACGTTTGGTAGCACACAAAGTGTTCCTCCGGCACACGGGAGTTACATAATCTCATAGTCATAGGAACATGTATAAGTCATGAAGAAAGCAATAGCAACATACTAAACGATCGGGTGCTAAGCTAATGGAATGGGTCATGTCAATCAGATCATTCAACTAATGATGTGATCCCTGTTAATCAAATGAAAACTCTTTGTCTATGGTTAGGAAACATAACCATCTTTGATTAGCGAGCTAGTCAAGTAGAGGCATACTAGTGACACTTTGTTTGTCTATGTATTCACACATGTATCATGTTTCCGGTTAATACAATTCTAGCATGAATAATAAACATTTATCATGATATAAGGAAATAAATAATATCTTTATTATTGCCTCTAGGGCATATTTCCTTCACAGAATACTCAGGTTAAACTTGACGAGCCTAGCATATGCAGATATGGCCTTGGAACACGGAGACCGAAAGGTCGAGCGTGAATCATATAGTAGATATGATCAACATAATGATGTTCACCATTGAAAACTAATCCATTTCACGTGATGATCGGTTATGATTTAGTTGATTTGGATCACGTGATCACTTAGAGGATTAGAGGGATGTCTATCTAAGTGGGAGTTCTTAAGTAATATGATTAATTGAACTTAAATTTATCATGAACTTAGTACCTGATAGTATCTTGCTTATGTATGTTTGATTGTAGATAGATGGCCCGTGCTGTTGTTCCGTTAAATTTTAATGCGTTCCTTGAGAAAGCAAAGTTGAAAGATGATGGTAGCAATTACACGGACTGGGTCCGTAACTTGAGGATTATCCTCATTGCTGCCCAGAAGAATTACGTCCTAGAAGCACCGCTGGGTGCCAGGCCTGCTGCTGGAGCAACACCAGATGTTATGAACGTCTGGCAGAGCAAAGCTGATGACTACTCGATAGTTCAGTGTGCCATGCTTTACAGCTTAGAATCAGGACTTCAACGACGTTTTGAACGTCATGGAGCATATGAGATGTTCCAGGAGTTGAAGTTAATATTTCAAGCAAATGCCCGGATTGAGAGATATGAAGTCTCCAATAAGTTCTATAGCTGCAACATGGAGGAGAACAGTTCTGTCAGTGAGCATATACTCAAAATGTCTGGGTATAATAATCACTTGATTCAGATGGGAGTTAATCTTCCAGATGATTGCGTCATTGACAGAATTCTCCAATCACTGCCACCAAGCTACAAGAGCTTCGTGATGAACTATAATATGCAAGGGATGAATAAGACTATTCCCGAGCTCTTCGCAATGCTGAAAGCTGTGGAGGTAGAAATCAAAAAGGAGCATCAAGTGTTGATGGTCAACAAGACCACTAGTTTCAAGAAAAAGGGCAAAGGGAAGAAGAAAGGGAACTTCAAGAAGAACAGCAAGCAAGTTGCTGCTCAAGAGAAGAAACCCAAGTCTGGACCTAAGCCTGAAACTGAGTGCTTCTACTGCAAGCAGACTGGTCACTGGAAGCGGAACTGCCCCAAGTATTTGGCGGATAAGAAGGATGGCAAGGTGAACAAAGGTATATGTGATATACATGTTATTGATGTGTACCTTACTAGAGCTCGCAGTAGCACCTGGGTATTTGATACTGGTTGTGTTGCTAATATTTGCAACTCGAAACAGGGACTACGGATTAAGCGAACACTGGCAAAGGACGAGGTGACGATGCGCGTGGGAAATGGTTCCGAAGTCGATGTGATCGCGGTCGGCACGCTACCTCTACATCTACCTTCGGGATTAGTATTAGACTTAAATAATTGTTATTTGGTGCCAGCGTTGAGCATGAACATTATATCTGGATCTTGTTTGATGCGAGACGGTTATTCATTTAAATCAGAGAATAATGGTTGTTCTATTTATATGAGTAATATCTTTTATGGTCATGCACCCTTGAAGAGTGGTCTATTTTTGATGAATCTCGATAGTAGTGATACACATATTCATAATGTTGAAGCCAAAAGATGCAGAGTTGATAATGATAGTGCAACTTATTTGTGGCACTGCCGTTTAGGTCATATCGGTGTAAAGCGCATGAAGAAACTCCATACTGATGGACTTTTGGAACCACTTGATTATGAATCACTTGGTACTTGCGAACTGTGCCTCATGGGCAAGATGACTAAAACACCGTTCTCTGGTACTATGGAGAGAGCAACAGATTTGTTGGAAATCATACATACAGATATATGTGGTCCGATGAATATTGAGACTCGTGGCGGATATCGTTATTTTCTCACCTTCACAGATGACTTAAGCAGATATGGGTATATCTACTTAATGAAACATAAGTCTGAAACATTTGAAAAGTTCAAAGAATTTCAGAGTGAAGTTGAAAATCATCGTAACAAGAAAATAAAGTTTCTACGATCTGATCGTGGAGGAGAATATTTGAGTTACGAGTTTGGTGTATATTTGAAGCAATGCGGAATAGTTTCGCAACTCACGCCACCCGGAACACCACAGCGTAATGGTGTGTCGGAACGTCGTAATCGTACTTTACTAGATATGGTGCGATCCATGATGTCTCTTACTGATTTACCGCTATCGTTTTGGGGTTATGCTTTAGAGACGGCCGCATTCACGTTAAATAGGACACCATCAAAATCCGTTGAGACGACACCTTATGAACTATGGTTTGGCAAGAAACCAAAGTTGTCGTTTCTTAAAGTTTGGGGCTGCGATGCTTATGTGAAAAAGCTTCAACCTGATAAGCTCGAACCCAAATCGGAGAAATGTGTCTTCATAGGATACCCAAAGGAGACTGTTGGGTACACCTTCTATCACAGATCCGAAGGCAAGATATTCGTTGCTAAGAATGCATCCTTTCTAGAGAAGGAGTTTCTCTCGAAAGAAGTAAGTGGGAGGAAAGTAAAACTTGATGAGGTAACTATACCTGCTCCCTTATTGGAAAGTAGTTCATCACAGAAACCGATTTCTGCGACACCTACACCAATTGGTGAGGAATTTAATGATGATGATCATGAAATTTTAGATCAAGTTACTACTGAGCCTCGTAGATCAACCAGAGTAAGATCCGCACCAGAGTGGTACGGTAATCCTGTTCTGGAAATCATGCTACTAGATCATGATGAACCTACGAACTATGAAGAAGCGATGGTGAGCCCAGATTCCGCAAAATGGCTTGAAGCCATGAAATCTGAGATGGTATCCATGTATGAGAACAAAGTATGGACTTTGGTTGACTTGCCCGATGATCGGCAAGCAATTGAGAATAAATGGATCTTCAAGAAGAAGACTGATGCTGACGGTAATATTACTGTCTAGAAAGCTCGACTTGTCGCAAAAGGTTTTTGACAAGTTCAAGGGGTTGACTACGATGAGACCTTCTCTCCCGTAGCGATGCTTAAGTCTGTCCGAATCATGTTAGCAATTGCCGCATTTTATGATTATGAAATTTGGCAGATGGATGTCAAAACTGCATTCCTGAATGGATTTCTGGAAGAAGAGTTGTATATGATGCAACCGGAAGGTTTTGTCGATCCAAAGGGAGCTAACAAAGTGTGCAAGCTCCAGCGATCCATTTATGGACTGGTGCAAGCCTCTCGGAGTTGGAATAAACGCTTTAATAGTGTGGTCAAAGCATTTGGTTTTATACAGACTTTTGGAGAAGCCTGTATTTACAAGAAAGTGAGTGGGAGCTCTGTAGCATTTCTGATATTATATGTGGATGACATATTACTGATTGGAAATGATATAGAATTTCTGGATAGCATAAAGGGATACTTGAATAAGAGTTTTTCAATGAAAGACCTCGGTGAAGCTGCTTACATATTAGGAATAAAGATCTATAGAGATAGATCAAGACACTTAATTGGACTTTCACAAAGCACACACCTTGACAAGATTTTGAAGAAGTTCAAAATGGATCAAGCAAAGAAAGGGTTCTTGCCTGTGTTACAAGGTGTGAAGTTGAGTCAGACTCAATGCCCGACCACTGCAGAAGATAGAGAGAAAATGAAAGATGTTCCCTATGCTTCAGCCATAGGCTCTATCATGTATGCAATGCTGTGTACCAGACCTGATGTGTGCCTTGCTATAAGTTTAGCAGGGAGGTACCAAAGTAATCGAGGAGTGGATCACTGGACAGCGGTCAAGAACATCCTGAAATACCTGAAAAGGACTAAGGATATGTTTCTCGTATATGGAGGTGACAAAGAGCTCATCGTAAACGGTTACGTTGATGCAAGCTTTGACACTGATCCGGATGATTCTAAATCGCAAACCAGATACGTGTTTACATTAAACGGTGGAGCCGTCAGTTGGTGCAGTTCTAAACAAAGCGTCGTGGCGGGATCTACATGTGAAGCGGAGTACATAGCTGCTTCGGAAGCAGCAAACGAAGGAGTCTGGATGAAGGAGTTCATATCCGATCTAGGTGTCATACCTAGTGCATCGGGCCCAATGAAAATCTTTTGTGACAATACTGGTGCAATTGCCTTGGCAAAGGAATCCAGATTTCACAAGAGAACCAAACACATCAGAAGACGCTTCAATTCCATCTGGGATCTAGTCCAGGTGGGAGACATAGAGATTTGCAAGATACATACGGAGCTGAATGTACCAGACCCGTTGACTAAGCCTCTTCCACGAGCAAAACATGATCAGCACCAAAGCTCCATGGGTGTTAGAATCATTACTGTGTAACCTAGATTATTGACTCTAGTGCAAGTGGGAGACTGAAGGAAATATGCCCTAGAGGCAATAATAAAGTTATTATTTATTTCCTTATATCATGATAAAGGTTTATTATTCATGCTAGAATTGTATTAACCGGAAACATAATACATGTGTGAATATATAGACAAACAGAGTGTCACTAGTATGCCTCTACTTGACTAGCTCGTTAATCAAAGATGGTTATGTTTCCTAACCATGGACAAAGAGTTGTCATTTGATTAACGGGATCACATCATTAGTTGAATGATCTGATTGACATGACCCATTCCATTAGCTTAGCACCCGATCGTTTAGTATGTTGCTATTGCTTTCGTCATGACTTATACATGTTCCTATGACTATGAGATTATGTAACTCCCGTGTGTCGGAGGAACACTTTGTGTGCTACCAAACGTCACAACGTAACTGGGTGATTATAAAGGTGCTCTACAGGTGTCTCCAAAGGTACATGTTGGGTTGACATATTTCGAGATTAGGATTTGTCACTCCGATCGTCGGAGAGGTATCTCTGGGCCCTCTCGGTAATGCACATCACTTAAGCCTTGCAAGCATTGCAACTAATGAGTTAGTTGCGAGATGATGTATTACGGAACGAGTAAAGAGACTTACCGGTAACGAGATTGAACTAGGTATTGGATACCGACGATCGAATCTCGGGCAAGTAACATACCGATGACAAAGGGAACAACGCATGTAGTTATGCGGTCTGACCGATAAAGATCTTCGTAGAATATGTAGGAGCCAATATGGGAATCCAGGTCCCGCTATTGGTTATTGACCGGAGACGTGTCTCGGTCATGTCTACATTGTTCTCGAACTGTAGGGTCCGCACGCTTAAAGTTACGATGATAGTTTCATTATGAGTTTATGTATTTTGATGTACCGAAGGTTGTTCGGAGTCCCGGATGTGATCACAGACATGAAGAGGAGTCTCGAAATGGTCGAGACATAAAGATCGATATATTGGAAGCCTATATTTGGACATCGGAATCGTTCCGGGTGAAATCGGCATTTTACCGGAGTACCGGGGGTTACCGGAACCCCCCCGGGGGGTTATTGGGCCTACATGGGCCTTGAGGGAGAAGAGAAAAGGAGGCAGGAGGTGGCCGCGCGCCCCTCCCCTTCCTAGTCCGAATAGGACAAGGGAAGGGGGGCGGCGCCCCCCCCTTTCCTTCCCCTCTTCCTCCTCTTTCCCCCTTCTCCTTCTCCAACTAGGAAAGAAGGGAGTCCTACTCCGGGAGTAGGACTCCCCCCTGGCGCGCCTCTCCTTGGCCGGCCGCCCCCTCCCCTTGGCTCCTTTATATACGGGGGCAGGAGGGCACCCTAGGACACACAAGTTGATCTTCGTGATCGTTCCTTAGCCGTGTGCGGTGCCCCCCTCCACGATATTACACCTCGATCATATTGTAGCGGTGCTTAGGCGAAGCCCTGCGACAGTTAAACATCAAGATCGTCACCACGCCGTCGTGCTGACAAAAACTCCTCCCCGAAGCTTTGCTGGATCGGAGCCCGGGGTGCGTCATCGAGCTGTACGTGTGTGAAGAACTCGGAGGTGCCGGAGTAACGGTGCTTGGATCGGTTGGACCGGGAAGACGTACGACTACTTCCTCTACGTTGCGTCAACGCTTCCGCTTCAGTCTACGAGGGTATGTAGACAACACTCTCCCCTCTCGTTGCTATGCATCACCATGATCTTGCGTGTGCGTAGGAAATTTCTTGAAATTACTACGTTCCCCAACATATAAGATATAAAATAAGATACAAACGTCACATGGTGCCATTGGCCCTATAACCTGGGATGGAGGTAGCACCTTTGAAAGAATCATAGGAGTGCTCGGGATGTACTCTCGAATCTCAAATTTTGGTTAGTGAACTATGGCGTATCTATATATATCTTGTATAGGATAACTCCACTTTAACTTAGTAATTGTTATTTTCCTGCACGCACGTGCTTCCATGTCATCTAAATTGTTTTAGACATTGGATTTGCTAACCTGATCAACATGAGTCTCTGGGCCATGCAATATGCACAGTGGATTTTAAATGCCACCACATTTAATTTATGACATGTTCGACCTGTTTTTTGATTCTGCCTAGCATAGTTTAAATCTTAAGCATGCATTTATGTCATGTTCAATATTTAGAAATCATCCCTTCGGGGACATCCAACAAAATATTTAGAAATCAAATATCTAATCACACGACAACACATGACATATAATCTAGTTATATTATTTAATAATCCAATATGGAAAAATAGCTATGAAAATAGACAAAAAGGGTCAAATAAACAGTACAATCAACAAATGTTGATTGACAACGGGGCCATGACCATCATAATCCACCACAAGTGTCATCATGATCACATCCTCTTGCAAGTAATATATCGACAGTAGGCAGTATGTTTTGTGAAGTAACCAGAGAAAGAACTTCAGTGTTTGCTCGATCTTTAGGTGCCACATCTTTGTAAGTCCAGGTCTCTTTCAATTGATCCCATGAACTAAGAAGAGTGAGCGATCTTGGCAGATTCAAAGCCGTCCATCTCCAGCGAATTGTATCATGAACGATAGACATGTTGAACATGCGTCCCAGAGGTAGTCAATGTCCTAAGTAGCGTACAGGCGATTTGAACCATTCATCCATCGCCCATTAGAGATAGCTTCAACGATAGTTAGGCTTTTGCTTCTTGCAAGGTGAAAGAGCTCAGGGGCCACATCTCTAGAGGAGTTGCAAATGATCCATCTTTGTTTCCAGAATATGGCGGTATGGCCATCACCAATAGACAAGGAGGTGGAGGTGTTGAACAGATTTAAGTCAATTTCCGAGCACAATAGCTAAGTGCCAACTCGTGTCCGAGAGGGTGATTTCGAAGTTAATCATGCCCTACGCAGTCAAAGAGCATGACTGAAATGGGTCAAGTTCTTTATGCCAGCCCGCCAATTTTGTTTTGGGAGCACACCTTCTTCCAGTTAGCCGCACAATGTATCCCCTTGGCCTCCGCATCACCTCTCCAAAGGAAACTATGACGAAGCTTATCAACCATTTTGATTACCCATTTGCTAGGGGCGAAGATTGCCAGGTAGAATGTGGTGATAGAGGTGGCCAATGTTCCATCTTTTTTTGGCAACTTTCCTTTCCAACCAGCAAGGTTGCTGCAATTCTTTCAATGAAGATTTGGAAATTGGAGCTTATTGTCTTGCGGATACTTAGGGGCAATCCCAGGTACTTGCGAGGCAAGCAACCAGTAGCGGCCCTCATTTATACTATAATTAAGTGCATTTCAATACTTGTAAGATAGGATTTGATAGAATTTGAAACACAATATTTTTGATACTTGGCACAGAATATATGAGGAGAGAGAGAGAGAGAGAGAGAGAGAGAGAGAGAGATCCTATTACTATTGAAGTAGTTGTGTATGATGAGTTGCTGGTTGATGACATGACTATTTTTACCCACAAGCTAACCAACAAACTACAGAAAATGCCCTAACAGAAGTATCAGCGAAACACTGCATCTCGATTGGGCCATGGACCATACATGTGAGATGTGCGTTGGGGATCGGTCTGATAGATTGTCAATTAATCTATGCTAATTAATGTGGTAATTTTAGCGCGTTAATTGGGTAGATTCTAAGTTGAAGAACCACTTATGATGTTCCTTTGTTCTGCAAATTTGGTCGGCTGGCCCAACAAACCCCGCAAGAGGAGTGCATCTTTTCCAAACCGACCGCACTTCTCACCAATTGAAAATTAGTTGTTGCACCTTGCATGACCTGTTAGTTAGTGCATGCATTGCGCCACACATGGGTCGTAGTAGTACTCCCTCCGCTCCATAATGTAGTTATATAGATTTTTTGAATAGTCAAATCTCATAAACTTTGACCAAGTTTTTAGAGAAATACATTTATACATCTAGAATGTCAAGCATATATCATTAGATTCACTATAAGAAGTATGTTCATATATTATATATTTGATATTGTTGATATAAATAATTTTCTCCATAAATCTGGTCAAAGTTTATAAAGTTCATTTTTTTAAAAAGACTATACACACAACATTATGAAACTGAGGGAGTAGTCCTTTGGAGGCAACTAACGGTAGAAAGGGCCAAGTACTCCTAGTAGTTAAAACTGATTTAAGTTGTTTGTCGTTTGCATATATAGTTCGCCGTTGCCAGCACGCGTACATCTAGAAGCCTGAGAACCATGGGGTCATTCCGAACGATCACTAGCTCACCAATCACCACAACCCTTTTTTCCTGCAAAAATAAAATAAAATAAATCACCACAACCCTTTTGCTTAGACCAGTGGAGCGTAAAGTAAGAAAAAAGGAGAAGGAGGCAAGACTCCGACCTGACCCAAGTCCATGACCGGGCAAGCAGATTTTTCTATTGTATTACCATGGAGGCAGCACTTAATAGTAGGTGTGCAAATGGGTACAGTTTAATGTATGATTTCACAATCTATAGTTTAACAAAATGAATTACTAAGTTTTGAAAAATTACATCACGTACTAATGAAAGTTTAGTTTATTTGTCGAACCAAGTATGATTAGAGGGTACCCTAAAGGCCTCAATTTGCATCCCTTGTTAATAGGGGACGAACTCCTTTTCTTATGCGTAGCCAAGCCGATCAATACAACCATGGAAATTTAATTGTAATTCCCAGCCAGTGCGTGCGAAGAAGTACAAAGGGTACACTGCATTTCAATATATTCTTGGACAAAGTAGATTGTGTTGGGTAGCAAATAAACAAGCTGTTTTAGTTATTTTGTGATATTACTCGCCCCGTTTCGTAATTCTTGTCGTTTGCAAATAATGTGACAAGAATTATGGAATGAAGGGAGTGCTGAACACGGTAGCTAGCTTAGCTAGAGCCTTAGAGGTCACGCGGGTGAATGTTTCAACACGTGTTGGCATTGTTTACATACTGGAAAAGAGGCACGCATCCTGATTTTTGGGCAAAAGCAGCCCAACACAAGGGGCTCCATGTCTACTACAGAAGATATGATGAATAGGCCAGCGGACGACAAGGGGCAGTAGATTACATACGTACATGATATTCACACACACAAAAAAACCGTCGCATCCTGCGGTTTCACTCACTCCAGCGCTATATCTACCTACCCCACCGGCCCACCACTGCCACCCCACAACCCAAACACTCACTCACTCACTCTTCTCTTTCGCTCGAAGACAAAAATCATCACCCGCTGCGGCGGAAGACACCGAGGAGGATTGTCCAATTTGCCTAACGATGAACCACGAGTGAGTTCATTCATCGATCTGCTCTAATTCCCGATGTTGCTGTACACCATATATACATGCATGATTGCATGCATGCACATCTGACCGAGTCGTGTGCTCCATTAATCAACTCCTGCAGAGGACCCGACCCCCTGGCCCTAGGCACCACCACCAACAACCTCGATGGGGAGGCAGCCGCAGCCGCTGTCGCTGCCGCCTTGGGCACTCCCCTGCCAACCATGGACAACCACGTCTCCATCCTCGTCTCCGAGGACGGCGGCATCTGCGAGGTAGGCCTGTTCAATTACTACTTCGAGCGAATCACGACCGGCCGGCTGGCCTGATCAGACCAGTCAAGAGAAAACCTACACTCCTAGCTAGTCCGGTTCATTCTTAAGTTAGATATATATGGTCCTAGTCCGATTATTATTTACAGCAATTACGTCTGCTTTTTGTCCTGTGCTATTAGCTTGTGGCCACCGAGATGACGACTGGGCTTACGGTCAACACCATTGCCACCACCACCAACAACCATGAGGCGCTGCAGGTGAGATCGATTCTGATATATAGCCGCTGAAGGATTATGAAGCTTGCCATATGTATATAATAGGTTTCTGTTGAAGATGAGTACCTAGTATCAATTTGCCATGCTACGTACACCGGTACAAGTACGTTGCCGATGATCTTCCTTTGTCAAACCAAAAAAACGATGCTGATGAGAGATCAATGGTACTTACGCTTGCGTCCATTGTCTACACACCACAGGGTGGGGGTGGCGTCGCCGAAGTCAGGCTCGGCATGAGCCGCCCAACCACTGAGCTTACATCGTACGATCATGTAGTGCGCATGCCCATGATCACCGTGTCCCCGGCGCACCTCGCCCGAGCTCTGTGGACAGTGGCGCTGCTCACCGTCGGCATCGACATAAGCACGGCGCTCTACAAGCCGGCGAGTGGGGTGGTCTTCGCCCACAGCAGCCTCGCCTACTACCTCACGCTCACCACCATTTTCGTCCTTGGAGTCGCGGAGGCCTTCACGGCCTTCTGGGTCTCCAGCTCCTGCGACGCCGACGAGCGCCGGCTCACCTTCGGGCGGGTCGTTCTGTGCGCCTCCGTCGGGCCGCTCGTCGCCATTATCGGCATCGGCGGCTTTGCTTTCATCTAGGGCTAACTGCGCGCGTGTACAAGGTGAGTGAACTAATGTAATCCTTGATACTTTTCCCGTTTTGTATTCTCAACTCAATGATGCACGTTAGTCGGTCGCCACACCGTGCGCCATGCACAACATGGGCTGAGTTAATTATTGCTTAATACCGCTGCCATGATTGGTTGTCGGCGTCGCCATGATGACCTCCGGGACGACGACCGTCGACGGAGGTAGTCAAGCACACCCCACGCATGCGTTTCTCCCCACCGCCGTCTCGTCGGAGTTGTCGCGCTGCAGAGCGGACTGGTGGTGCAGAATGCCATGCGGACACCTGCCGCCTGGCCGGCCACCACAAGCACAACCCACCCAACATGCACGGGCTCCAGCTCCAGCAGCACCACCTTGCTTGGGCTCATCAAAACATTCATTTTGGGCTAGAGGCCGAAATTGGTTACAGCAATTCGTTAGCCACATCCCTCAAAATAACATTATTTTTTTTGCGAATCAAAATAACAATAATTTGCCACATTATATTACTATATGGCGCATCTTTCCTTTTTTCTTGCGAGAGTACTACCGCCCATCTTTATGAGTAGAACTAGTTGGCTTAGACAAATCATGTTTGTTTTTTTTTTGCGAAGAAGACAAATCATGTTGACGTGACTGGGTTTGGTGAGAGTCTTTTGATCCATACTCTATATCGCGGGAATATAGTGTGTAGTAGATTTTCTCTAGGTCAAACTTTGTAAATTTTGATCAAATTTATAATTTTTTTTAAATCATCTAGAATGCCAAATCAATACCAGTATTGAGAAATCTCTAATTCAGTTAGCTACTACTGGTGCTATAATTTTCACTACGAGTATTTGCTATGTTTTCTGTAACAGTGGCATCATTGAGCAAGGAGAGATGAACAAGGGCCTTTCATGCACATTCGCTAGTAAGCTCTGGGAATGTTCAATCCGATCGAAATTAGATATTTTGGCGGCCCTGTGGCTGTCTTGTTTCATGATGAAAATCTATTATTTTCTGAGTGTTTTATTAGTACGTCCGAAAAAAAGTCTTACTAATTTACTTTTGGGCATTTTGTTAGCTGATGCCCCAGCAATTCAACTGTGACTATTTTGTTAAGAACAACAGTGACTGGAACATTTCAGATATATAGCTAAGTGTATGTAACCATGGGTGAACTATTTTTTGTGTATCTTTCAGTATTTATCTATGTTAAATTGGCTTGCACATTTCCAACTGTCAGCTCGCTCACCCACCGTCGTCTTTCTTTCCATAAAAAAACAACAACACAGCCACGCACACCTGCATCACGACGGGGGCGGCGTGCCGCCGCGCCTTCTGCCTGCTAGTATTTATTATCTCAAGCAATGCAATTAACACTTGCATCCTTGTATGCAATTAAATGTGTGTATGAAAAAAAACGCCTTATATTATGGAATGGAGGGAGTATTATATCTGACATGTTAATGTGTGTATGATAAATATTAAAATAAATTTGGTCAAACGTTGAAAGGTTTTGCTTTTGAATAGAATACCTTATATTTTAGAATAGACAGAGTATTAGATTTGGCGTTTTGCTAATGAGCATATCGTAAATATGCCGCCCTGATATGACTTCACAGGGCAGCACCCTTCTGTCTTGTAAAGGCATGGCCCTTCCCCTTGCAGCCCACGGACCCCCTTTGTCTCTAAGAGTGTGTCACATGCACTTCATGGTGTGGGGATGACTTAAGCTTTTCATAGGAGAAAGTTCATGAAACACGCCAAATCATATATCATGTATTCTTAAGAAGTTCATCGTCACTACAAGAAATTCTCTTAACATGCGGTCTTCCACCTCACCAAGTATGCCATGTCAACAAGCAATTTTCTCCAGTTCCGCGTGCATCGGTGATGTGATGTTTCACCCTCATCAGATAGAGCGACATCACCATGATCAACCAATTTTTCTTTTTTGGTGATCAACGCAAGGCTAAATATCGCACCTTCAGTGCATTGCTCAATAGCTCTCACCCCACCTTCAGTTGGTGAGGCAGTCTTATCAGAGTGAAGATCATCTGCATATTGCATCCATTCTCACCTGAGGGTTTTCCTTGGACATGATTTTTGCATTTTTTTTCCTGATAGTACCTGTGATCAGCCACCATATATGCTCGAGATCAGACCATGTATGTAGCATTATTAAAGATGTGCTCAGTTCTAGTTTTCCCAATGCGCCAAAGTATGCAAGCACAAAAGATATTGAAAGCAACATGATTATGATTTGGAGGCCACTATGTAGCAATAGAAATATATGGTTCACCAAAGTATATTGCAACTGTTTCCCAAATTTTCCTAACAAGTAGCAACCACACATTTGAAAAAGAGCTGATCTATTGTCTTTGGTTCAGTTTAACAGAAGAACACCTCTTCTTGAGCTCACGATTACAAAATCCAGATCAATTTCGCACTAGAGAACCCCGTACAAACTTGCTTTCACGTAAGTAGATCAGATCTCAACCGACGCCCTGCACCCCTCGGGTCATCCCGCTCAGGCAACCACGAGGGCGATCCCTTCGAGCCGCCACTGGTCTCTGATCTAGTCCAACTCTCCCCGCCGATGCATGAGGTTGGCACCGGGCAAGCCTGAGAAGCCAGGGATTGCAGCGACGGGGCCCTGTGCTACTCCCCGTTGTCGGAGGGCCTTGGATCCAGGGCGGCGGTTCCCTGGTGCGGCCTCCCTTTCCAGCGGCATAGCGGGGCTAGCGAGCTGCTAGGGGTCGGCCCGGGTTGCTGGCAATTCACCTGCTGGTTGGTGCAGCAGCTTGCTGTCTCGGCGACCAACGACGCCGATTTGCTTCTTCCTCCATTCCCTGCTATGTGCACTCCGTCTCACCAGAAATGTCCGCGCTATTAGTCCGGCATCGGGCTAGGGCGGAGCAAGAGGTGGGGATGCGTGTTAGAAGGGAGAGAGGGATTTGATGGAATTTGATGGATGTATTATTGAGCCTCGAGGGCGAGTATATATTGAGTACAAGACTTGAAGGGCAAGAAGCCTCTCCTGAGATAAGGTAGGAGATGGATTACAAATCCTAGACTACCAAATACAAGTATCCCAAATATAACTCTAAAACCCCCCGCAGTTGTAGCGGTAGCGTTGCGAACAACAGGAGCGTCGCGGACGGTCAGACTGGAGAGGAAGCCAATGAGTTGCTCAAGCGGATGATAGCCCTTTGTGCCGATGTCGATGTAGCCGAGAGCGTAGGGTGGTGTAGCAGTGGTCGAGGTAGCCGTGCGAAGAACGCCGTGGTCGATGTCGAGTCGGGTAGCCGGTGTCGAGGGAGTCGCCGTGGAGCCGCGGGCGCAAGGAGGCGCCGAGTTAGTCATGGGCGCAGTGGTGTCGAAGAAGTGATGCGCCAGGAAGGAGAATGGTGTTGACGACGCGTCGCGCCGGGGTTGCCAACCCCAGGGACACATTGTAAACGAAGGCACGCGTCGGTGTTGCCAGCACCGGGCATGCGTAGACGGACGAAGACGAAGTTGACGAAGCGCCGACCAGGCTTGCCAGGCCCGGGGACACGTCGTGGATGAAAGCACGCATCGGTGTTGCCAGCACCGGGCATGCGTAGACGAGGGACCTGCACAAGCTGTACGCCATGTCGGAGAAGTCGGAGAGGCCAGCAGAGAAGAACTCGACGACGATTGCGGCGTCCACCGACGCGGGGCCAATGTCGCCCGCGATTGTCGGAGTAGATGAAGCGGTCGGGGTAGTTGACGGCGACGTTGGCGACGAGCTGGTGCTGGACGAAGACGAAGGGGGTGGACGGGCGGCGGCTACGAAGGTAGTGGCGGCAACGACCAAAGAAGAGCGGCGGCGGCGGCCTGACGGTGGTGGCGGTGGCTAGGTTAGGAGTGCGGCGGCGGTGCTCGAAGTAGGCGAAGAACCCTGACAGCGTGACGAAGACCGGCGCGGACGATGGTGTTCCCACGCAAAGGGAGACGGCGCGGCGCATACCACTGGAGGTCGACGCGCGGTGACGGCAGAGTGGACCGCGGGCCGCAGCGCTACGGCCCGAAGGGGCGACGCAGCGGTGGCAGGCGGGTCGGGGCGACGCAACGGCGGTTCGCGAGTCGGGCAACCGTGGGGACGGCCTCGGGACGGCGGCGTGGACCGCGTGCCACGCTCGCTACGGCCGACGGGACGACGCAGCAGCGGCACGAGGGTCGATGCAGCCACGGGACGGCCTAGAGCGGACGCCCTCGGGGCGGGGGGGACCGCGGGCCGCGACACTACGGCCCGCAGGGGCGACACAGCAGTGACGGGGGTCGGTGCAGCCGGGAGAAGAACCACGGGGCGGCGGCGCTGCGGCCCGACGGGGCGATACAGCAGCAGCCAGATGCTCGATCGGTGAAGAGGCGCGCTGAACTCGGGGACGATCTTCACGAGGCCTGCGGAGACGCGCGCAACCGACGGGCCAGGTCGGTCGCACGGCGTAGATGAGGCGGATCGCGGCGGCGGGCGGGTGATCAATCCGATCACGCACGAGATCGGGGACGCCGCTCGGTGGAGGCGCGGTGGCGGCGGAGTCCGAGATGAAGCCGGCGGCGGCGGGCAGCAGTGCAGCTATGATTGGCCGCCGCATGGCGCGAGGCCGCCGGGTCGGGGTGATGCAGGAGTCCCGGTCGGAGCAGGGCGGTGAAGGCCGACATAGATCGACGGGCGGGCCGTCGCGCGAACGGGCCGCCGCATGACGCGAGGCCGCCGGGTCGGGGCGACCGGCGGGCCAACACGCGGACGACGCGCGAGGCCGTCGAGTCGGGGCAACCGACGGGCAGACGCACGGACGACGCGCGAGGCCGCCGGGTAGGTGAAGAAGCCGGCCAATCACGCCGGTGTTGGAGTAGAGGCGCACGGGGTCGACGGCGGCGGCGGGCGACGCAAACCGGATCACATAGACCGGAAAGCCAAAAAGTAGACGCCGATCAAATCGACCGGCGAGAGAGAGAAAACCCGGATCAAAGGATCGGGAAAAAAAGACTCTCTAGGGCAGCCGGCCAACACGGCCGGCGGACGAACCCTAGGTACGGGCGGGGCGGCCCCCCGGCGGCGGTCATGGAGGCCGACCGCCCCGGGGGCGGCGCGCGGGTGCGGAAGCGGCGGCGGCTAGGGTTTAGGATCGACTTGCGATAGGTACCATGTTAGAAGGGAGAGAGGGATTTGGTGGAATTTGATGGATGTATTATCGAGCCTCGAGGGCGAGTATATATTGAGTACAAGACTTGAAGGGCAAGAAGCCTCTCCTAGAGATAAGGTAGGAGATGGATTACAAATCCTAGACTACCAAATACAAGTATCCCAAATATATCTGTAACAATGCGGATTGGGATAATTCTCTAGTCAGCTATTGCCGGCCACAACTACGTCGACGCCCGAGGGCGCCGATCTTCTCTTGGAGACGTTGTTCAGGTTCGCCCTACCTCTTCCCACCCCACCACTTCTCGAGTGAAAACCCTAACTACGATGGGCAGTGACGACGCCCATGGTGTCGTGTCCTCCTTGAAGGCGTCCTCGTGAGAGCTGGGTGGTGGTGGGTACCATTTGGGTTCGTGGGCGGTTGCAAATGGCATGCCCCTCTTCCTCCAGGGGGCATCTGTTCCTGGGGAAAGCATAGATCTGGGTCTCCCGGATCATATGATGACGGAGATTGTGGTGTCGTTCTCCCCCCTGGGGCATTATTTTGGAGCATAGATTCACTGGAGGGGCCAACAAGTGGAGTGGTGTTACATCTACCTCATTGAAGACGGTGGGCCTCGGCGGCATGGAGCAGTGGAGTTTCAGTGTTTGACGCGGCTTGATGGATGCGTGCAGGCTGATGGTGTTGTCTGAGGTCGTGGTGATGTCGACGAAATATAAGTCTGGCAAGGTCTATGCAATGATTCCTCCCGAAGATGGGAGGGCGGAAGATGGTGGTGCCATATCCTAGAACGTGCACATGCGGTGCGCATTGTGGGACGCCTAGACCGGTTGCTGCTCTCAGCTTGCTAGGCTGGCGGCTTCTTAAGGCCACTTGATTAGATGATGTTTGTTGATGCGGTTAGGGCACATTTTTATACTTATAGGTCTAGCGATTTTGTTTACCTTGAAGGAGGTTTTGGGTTGGTCTTTGTATTTATTCTATCAGACTCCGATGAATATGAGAAAGTAGCACCCACGTACTGAACAACAAATTAAAAAAATAGGAAAAAAATAAAGAAAATCTAAAACTTTGTGGACATGATTATGATCAAATGTTTTACGAGCTTGCAAAGTTTTTGCACAAAAGAAAATTAAATTATCTCCATACAAAACGAAATACAAATGATACTATGCACCCAAGTTTACTGTTCACATGTTTCAACACAAACTTTGTTTTTTTTTTGTACAGAGCTTCTCAAATGTCATTTGGCCACCAACTTTTGCAAGCACCTATAACATTTGGTCATAATCACATCCAGAAAGTTTCATATTTTATTTGAAATGTTTTGCTAAGATTTTGTTCATGGGTGCACCGGGGATGCACGAAAACCACACTCTACACCCCAGCTCGGTGCACCCATGCTACACCCACACCCACGTAAGAAAACATAGCAAAACATTTTAAAAAATCTAAAATTTTGAGGGAATGATTATGAACAAAAGTTATAGATGCTTGCAAATTTGGTGGTCAAATGACATCCGAGGAGCTCTGTGCAAACAAAAATTACAAATTCTGCTGATATAGTGCACATACATTTTGAGTAATTATTTTATGCACATAGCTCCTCGATTATCATCTGATCACCAAACTTTGCAAGTACCAATAACTTTTGTTCATAATCATTCCCACAAAGTTCCAGTTTTTTTGAATTTTTTTGCTTTGTTTTCTTGCGTCGGTGTAGCGTAGGTGCACCAAGCTGGTGTTCAGCCACCAGTTTCTCATAATGCATGCATTATTTTGATGCAGAGGTGGGGTAATGCTTGTTTAAAAAAAAGGTTCAGAGAAGAACACACAATCTAAAAGCTTGCCCCACGTGACGTTTCTCTACATTATCTCTGGTCATGAGTTTACTGTTAGCTAGGAGCCAGAGGGAAATTTACACTCTAGCGGCGGAAATGGACCATACAGAAGGGATGTAAACAGGTTGGAACCCCCTAAAACTGATGTCACCCTTGTATTCTCATCAACAATCATCCATCTCTCTTTAAATTAAGCAAGCAGGTCGAAATTGTCCTGAATTTTCCTTTCTGTGAATTCGATCCAGAGAATCGTGCTGAAAGGCAGGAGGCTTGAAAGATACACCGCCGTCCTCCACACTTTACAGATCATACCGTGCCAGGAATCTTGGATACGCACGCATGCGTGTCGATCCGCATCTTTGGTTTTCCAATTCAACCAGCGTAGTGATGGTGACAAAACTGAACGACGGCCGGTCGGCTTTTTCCCAGCTAGATGTGGACATTTCTTGCAATTGATACCGATAACTCGACCGTGTAGTAGCTAGCTAGTATTGTTTTTTGTTAGAAAAAGGAACCTGTCTCCAGCGTCCATCGTTATAAACACCAGTGCTACTACTACATTGCATGCTCCCTCTAGTCCTCTTCATCCTCCAGACTCCCACACAGTCCCAACGCCGCTTGACTCCGATACAGAGAGCGATCCTTTCCTTACATGTCCATCCCGTCCTTTCCCGACGAGCCCCACTTCCGCTCTCCCCACTCAGACCTGAGCCGGCCATGGCCGCCTCCTCTGCCGTCGTATTGGAAATGGAACTGGAAGTCGGCAACAACAACAACAACAACAACCACCCCATGGCCAACTTGGAGCTGGAGGAGGCCAGCAGAAGCCAGATGGTGCGGCTAGTGTCTCCAGGCGCGTCGACGGAGCAGCTCACGCGCGCGCTCTGGGTGCTGAGCTCTGCGACCCTCTTCGTGGGCATCAACGCCGGGCTTCACCGGCCGGCCGCCACGGGTTCGGTGTTCGCACGCCACGAGGCCGCTTACTACGGCATCGTCGCAGCCATTCTCGCTGCCGTGCCCGTGGAGATGGCGACCGCCTTCTGGCTGCCCCGCTTCGAGTGCCGGCGGTTCCACGCTTTCGCCGCGGGTCTCCAGCGCGTCGCCATCGTGCTTCTTCTGCTCGTATCGGCCGTGGGTGGCGTCGGGCTCACTGTCAAGCTCTAATATACTCGCATGCATGCATGCATGATGCATGGAGTAGCTAGCTAGCTAGCCATTCATATATGTACGTATTTTATTTTCGTCGGTCGCACTCGCGCCTATATGTCCGTGCGAACGAGACGTCTCACTAGCACACATATATCTACGTCCCTAAATAAGTCATCGTGTCTTGTTAATATATAGGAGTATATATTAGTGGGTAATTTGTCTTGGAGCAAATTTGTACATCTCTACTCGTGCATGCAGATGCGATGTTTGAA
Source organism: Triticum urartu (assembly GCF_056163025.1). Lineage (NCBI taxonomy): Eukaryota > Viridiplantae > Streptophyta > Magnoliopsida > Poales > Poaceae > Triticum > Triticum urartu. The sequence continues at coordinate 41,697,948 of NC_141875.1, forward strand.
TAATTTTTTTTTATGAGGGATATTTTTTTCTAGTCATCTTTAGTCATGACAGTACAACGGACATCAGAAAAAAATAATTAAAAATTACATCCATATTTATAGACCACCTAGTGATGACTACAAGCACTGAAGCGAGCCGAAGGCGCGCCGTCTTCATCGTCCCTCCCTTACCGAAGCTAGGCAAAACTTGTTATAGTAGACAGTCGAAAAGTCGTCATGCTAAGGCCCATGGAATAGCACATCAGAACAGCAACCGTCGCAGATAAAGAGTAGTGTAGATCGAAAGAACCCAACCTGAAGACATATGAACGTAGATGAACAACGAACAGATCCGAGCAATCTACCAAAGGCAGATCCGCCGGATACACATCTTCACACACCCACCGAAGATACTAGATGCATCACCGGAACGGGGGGCTAGGCGAGAAGAACCATATTTTATCTTCAAGGAGCTGCCATCGTTTGGCCTTCCTAAACAGGACACAAACCCTAATAAAACTCAAAAACACATTTAAAAACAAAATCCTCCCACCGGCAAGGGTCGTGATCCACCGCGCCTCCATGGCCCTAAGGCCACCGGAGATGAGGCGAACCGATGGCGCCACGGGAGGCCGAGGAACCCTATTTTTTTGGGAGGAGGGGCTGCTTGAGCCCCTGCGTGCGTGCGTTGTATGCCAACCAACGACTTTGCGAGGGATGTTCGACTTAAGCTGTGAAGCAGCTCCGGTACTCTCCACGTATGTAACCGGTGGAATGCAGTCTCCAAAAGAGAAAGTGCATGCACTCTCCTTTCTTGTCCTTTATCAAGTGACCAAATATAGTACATCTCCTGTAAGAATGCGTAGGTTCGATGATCACAGACGACACAGTGACACAGTAAGTCAGTAACGATCGTGATGGCTTCATTTGTGACACATGACGAATGGTGCCGCCCGGCGTCACGTATGCTGCAGCAATCTGCAAGAAAAAACGGACTTGTCTTGGCCGTGATGGCGATCTCACCTGGGAGAACCTACACTATAGAGAGCATGCCTTGCCTTGTTTCTTCGCGTCCAAGTTTCTGCAGGAAAGAGAGCGAGAGCAAGAGCTACGATTCCTTTACAATCCAGGACCAGGAAAATGACAGAGCTTAATTTCCTAAGCAAGCTTCATGCACGATTGGTTCAGCTCTGAGTATAGCACTTGGTCGCTGAATACACTGTTCTTCTTTCTCCTTCCGCACCATGTCCATCTTCTTGCTCCATCTGGTCGATAGACCTGCCCACCCGTGCTGGCCTGATCGCCTGCCATCTTGGAGTACACAAGATTAGTAGTAGTAGCTAGTCATTTTCGTCGTGTAGTCGGCAGTGCACGTACCCTCGTCCTTGGTCATCCCTCGACCCAAGTGGCGGTAACTTTCTTTGGGCAGTTAATTCATGTACGCAACGCTGTTAAGAATAAAGTAAAAAGGTAAACAGAATCCTAGTCACTAGATTCGATCCACCGGGGCACAAATGGTCCACCGTCCTCTTCACACATGTATGTACACACAATACACCATCATATGACACCACCTTTTGCGTAGAAACATCGCAGGGCTTATATAGAGCACGGCGAGAAAGTTTCATGCAGTGCAGTGTATTCACCCTGTTTAATTACTAAGCAAAGATCAGGGATGACTTTTTTTTTACGCATCAACGGTGGGCTTACGCCTGCCCGAATCAGGGATGACTGTGAAAAGTAACAAGAGAATAAGATGTACTACCACAGGAGCAGGACCACCACTGGCCCCAAGGGCCGATGGTGACAACCAAAGTGGACTAGTTAGGTCGGTGACCCGGTGCTCGACCGAATGCACGATGGAGGTTGAGTTTCTTGCCAACGTACGTTTGCCAAATGACGTAGATGCATACGTTCTTCCTGGGCTGTCCTGTCGCGTCCGTGGGTGGCACTAGGAAATGGAGCCGAATTTTCTCTCTTGTTTTTGTTCCGACAACCACGACGATGCATGGGCAACAGCTAGCATCGACTTCTGCTGCTGCGTAAAGTGCTACTGCATGGTCACCTGAAGAGATTGTATACTTGGGGAAAAAACGAGATTTGGGCCTTGGATTTCCTATTATATATGGCAAGCGGCCAAGTCCCAAGTTTTTTTTTGGTTTTTTATCTATTGTTCATTGTTTTTGGCCAAGTCCCAAGTGGTTCTTCAGTCTTAACGACAACGACGAGAGATCATCACCGTGTCTTTTGCCGCGACATGTCTTTATGCATGTGGTCATCTTATTTTATGAATGTTGGATGCAAGTCCAACTAGAGATAGCTTACTTCATTAGGGAAAACTGTAGTTTGTGTGCAGCATCACACCTCCTACCCCCTCCAGATTCCATGTGACGGTAGTATCCGGTGATTTTCCACAACCCAAATCTGCAGCCTGCTTAAGTTTTGCTGCTTTGGGATGTGACCCATGTGATGTAGTAAAACATTGTCGTCTCTATCCTTCCGACCTCTCTTCGTGACTCGGAACTGCACTAAGAAGCTAGTTTCGTGGTTGACATACGAACCGCTTGACTTCACCCAGAATAAGACCGCGACGTCGTGTAGATCCAGTCGCAGAAAGAGTGGGCGACCGGAAACCCTGTCGTGCCTGATTGATGAGTATATGTTGCACAGCAGCATGCATGTATGTTTTTGTAAAGCCCGAAAAAAGAACGTAAAGGGCAATATGCATCGGTTACGATGAAACGACGGCCATTAGGACTGTAAATGAAGTAAGTTCAAAGGTTAGCATTCTATGCTACATACTTCCTTTGTTTTTATTTACTCTGCATATCAAGTTTGACTGAAGTCAAATTTCGTAAAGTTTGATCAAGTTTATTAAAAAACAATATAAACATTCACTATAACTAATCTATATGATGTGAAAGCACATTCAATAATGAATCTAATGGCATTGATTTGTTATAGTATATATTAAAAAAAATTATTTATAAACTTTTTCAAAGTTTATAAAGCTTGACTTTGACCAAAGATAATACACGGACTAAATAAAAATAAAGGGAGTACGATTGATTGCATGCACACACACCCCAACGTATGCAACCTGTACAGATGGATACTGTGAAAACTTTCAATAGCAACCCGCACAACAAAGATTGGTCGCCGCTCTATTTGCTCGTATGGCGGACGCTTGGAAAAAAAGAAATGAGAGAGCCTTCAATAAAGCCAGTTGCTCGCCTGCTCCTCTCACATTGTCTTCCCAATACGTCGCCAAAAAAGGAGGCTCTGGGCATGACCACGATGGCATCACATGATGCTCAATGGAGCGGAACAAGCAGATGCTATATATCGATCCAGGCTGAGGGAGCAGTTTTCCTGATCCGTTCCATATTGAGCTCTTTTTTTAGATATAAAAGGGAGGAGCTCCCTGGGTCCCATTTCACTGAAAGGAAACCATGCACCCGAGTTCCACAAAACGCACGCAAAACAAAGTTTTTAAACTCTTCACTTGAGGTGAAGACAAAAAGAAGAAGAAAATGGTCTAAAGGTCCACAAGGCATACATGCCAGGACAAATCCAACATTCTAGCACACATGCAAGCAAAAATGCTCACGCTACATCGCTACAAGTGAGGCTAGAGCAGCCAAGTCAAGAGTAGACATGGGGCTCGGCGCAACGCTGAAGCGGTCGACTTGTGGCGGCAACGGCGGCCCGAACTTGACACCATGCAGGGCGCATTCTTCAGATCATGTTATTTCTGTGTTTTCATATAGCCGAGAGAACGGCTGCACTAAAGACATTAACATGATCTAATGATTTGCCAGCAATCCACAGTCAGGCAATAGATTCTGGGTTTTTATAACACTAGCAGCAACCCAGATTTCTTTTGCAACTACACATCCAAAAAAGAGGTGATAAACTGATTCTTTACAAGAGCAGAAAGCACATTCTTCAGGTTTTTGCAGGTTCGTCTTTTTCAAATTGTCTCTAGTCATACCGGTGGAAAATGTGCACCCTACTTGGCATAATAATTTTCCAAACCGAAGGAAAACAAACTTGGGTAACCCCTCTGAAATTTACAATAGTGTATAGAGAGCTAGAGGTATACTGGCCAGAACTTTCATATTGCCAGACCAAAGAGTCACAGTCTTGTGAAAGAACTATACTCTTAGAAACCTCCTGTAGTTGAGACAATTTTCCATTGGAGTCATTATCTTCTTCAGAAAAAAAATGTTACTAGTGCCTGGATATTATTCATTCCTACAGTGACATGTTATTGCCTCTCTTTCTTTTCTTAATTGTGCATGCTTTTGTGGTTTGAGCCCAGCATACTTCTTATCGGAAAAAAGCCCAGCGTGCTGGAGCCCAAATTTATTAGGCCAGACTACAAAAGGGCTAATAGAACCATGGCTCCGGCCCATGCTGGGAGGAGGCAGAAGATGTGCATCTCGTCTGTCGTTCCCTGTGTGGCGTTGATGATTCTTGGAAACACTCTCTCATTGAGTGCTCGATGAGTCGATTTGTTTGGAAGTTGGTAGACGGGGATCTGCTAGAGCATACGATGGCCATGAACGAACCCAACCACAAGTCATGTCGGGTTGATGATGGTTTGTGTGCCTCCAACGGTCATTTCAACACCCACATGGGTTCGCTCGTTGCTATAAATAGCCACGCCTCTCAACCATTTGTGGTGGGAAGCTCTGAGTGGTTTTACAAGTGTTGTCTAAGCAACCCATCCTCCCGAAGATTTGAGGAAATCGTAAGTGGCGAAAGGCAGCCTAAAAACTGCAAAGCGAGTGAGGATCACTGAAAAAATTGATCAAAGCTGAACCTAGACTTTTTACTCTTGAGGACTTTGCATCCTCTTGATTGTTAGAAGTTTGTTGAAGAGCATCCAAAGTGTGGATTCTCCAAAGGACTAGTATGGCAAGATCCAAAGATCACCTCAAGATCTACCACAAGTATTTGGATGAGTTTTGTAGAACTTAGTTCAAGGAGAACATGACAAAGACTTTCTTGCCTTTAGAGTTGTGGACCAGCCTCTCCAACCCGACGCAGAGTTGTGCCATCAAGTTGAACTAGGCGAACACTTCACGTTGTTTTCTATGAACAAACGAGTTCTATTTCTTGGCAATGTATTATATTTCCCCCCTCCGTGTTTTGAATCATTTCCCCTGTCCATCTTTGTCTGCTATTGGGACATCTATCTTATTTCATTGCATATCTGGATGCTTTGTACTCTATTTAGCTTTTCAAGTGTATCTTCTTGTTTGCTAGACTCGTCTATTGGTACTTCTACCTGGTTACATTTTTTGTATCGAACCAGTGAACTTTGTTTTATTTCTATATGAACTTGTGCCATGGGAGGGGGGGAGGGGACTCTGCTGTCCTGAACCTGCATCGCAGAGTTTCGTTCTTTGAGTGTAAACAATAAATTTCCCTTCATTTCTATCCGAACTTGTGGTTAGAGGCCTTTGTTGTAACAAATGTGCATCACATGGTTTCAGTCTTTGTACTAAACCAACGAATTCTATATTATTTCTGTCTAAACTTGGCCCGGGAGGATAATGCTATACTAACGCTCATTTGGTGACTCATCGATCTAGGAATATTTTGTTTCTCTAACTAATGTGTGTTTTAAAATCTATAACACCAAAATTGATGTTTACTTACTAGTTGTAACATACATTTGTTAATTATCCGCGTTTGCAATCAAGGTTGACATGTTGTTTCTCAGCTTCGCAGTTGGGATGCCCTATGTTTTGTTTAGTTACGACTAAGCTTATAGCCACTTGCACTCACGAACTAAGATCATAGGAGCAACAACACCGGATTGTGTGGCTATTCTATGTTTTGTTCCGTTAGGACTATGCTTAATCACTTGCACTCATGGACTAGGATATATCATGGCAGTAACACCACTGGCCGGATCACATGGAATCTTCTATGTGTCTTTTAGTTAGGACTAAACTTAACCACATGCACTTTTGGACTAAAATCATGACAGCAACATCACCGGATCGTGTGGCATGTCCTATATTTTGTTTAGTTAGGACTAACCTTAACACTTGCACTCATGGACTAGGAACGGGGCACAAACAACACCGGGATCGTGTGGCATACTCTATGCTTCGTTTAGTCATATGATAAACTTAAGAGAAAAGTATACTTTTCGTCCCTTAACTCTTCGTAAAGTTTAGTTTCGTCCCTCAACTCAAAAACCGGACAAAGTGCACCCCGAACTCTCGAAACCGGTCACTTTTCGTCCCTGCTGCTGAGTCAAACCAGTTTTGACCGCGCGTAAACAGTACACCGATGAACAGTAAATTCGAAAAAAATAGCAAAAAAATTCAAAAAAATCTGAAATTTTATGGCATCGAAAATACTCAGGTGCGCCACGTGCGTGCAAATTTTCATCATGTTTGGAAGTTCGAGAAGCACGCAGCAAAAAAAACAAAAGTAAATGTACACTGAAGTGAACAGTAAAATAAAAAAAATAGCAAAAAAATTCAAAAATTTCTGAAATTTTTTGGCATTGAGGATGCTCAGGTGGGCAAGGTGCATGCAAAATTTTGTGGTAAAATGACATCCGAGAAGGTCGTGCCAAAAAAACAAAATAGCGTACGTGTGCGTGCCGCTTTGGGTGGTTTCCAAACCCTCGGATCTTATTTTACCACAAAATTTTGCACGCACCTTGCCCACCTGAGCATCCTCGATGCCAAAAAATTTCAGATTTTTTATATTTTTTTGCTATTTTTTTATTTTACTGTTCACTTCAGTGTACATTTACTTTTGTTTTTTTTTTGCTGCGTGCTCCTCGAACTTCCAAACATGATGAAAATTTGCACGCATGTGGCGCACCTAAGTATCTTTGATGCCATAAAATCTCAGATTTTTTTGAATTTTTTTGCTATTTTTTTCAAATTTACTGTTCATCTGGTGCACTGTTCACGTGTGGTCAAAACCAGATTGACTCAGCAGCAGGGACGAAAAGTGACCGGTTTCGAGAGTTCGGGGTGCACTCTGTCCGGTTTTAGAGTTGAGGGACGAAAACTAAACTTTGCGAAGAGTTGAGGGACGAAAAGTATACTTTTCTCTAAACTTAACCATGTGCACTCATGGTCTAAGATCATGACAGCAACAACACCGGATCGTGTGTCATGTTCTATGTTTCGTAAAAACAAATCTCATTGATATACATTACAACTGATTCTCACAACAATACACATGGTATTATCCAGTTGACTAAGATCGTGGCAGCAACAACACTGGATTGTGCGGCATGCTCTATGTTTTGTTTAGTTAGGATTAAACTTAACCACTTTCACTCATGACTAAGATCCTGGCATGAACACCACCTGATCGTGGCAATAATTAAGAAATTGCTGACCGACATGGTGAAATATCCGAGTTATTTACCAGCAACCACCACATTATGGGCTAGGGTAACAGATCGGTACCACAATTGAGGCAGGGCACACAAAACCACCAACAATGGGGCTAATCTGTAACGCGGAGCACTGACGCTGCGTTTTAGCCCAGAAAACAGCGAATCCGACAGGTGGGTCCCGCCTGTCGGGTTGACGTGGCGCTTGTTGACGGACGCCGTTAGACGGCGAGAGACGGCCGTTTCGGCGCGCCCGTTCAAGTGGCCCGTACCGGTCGGTGTTCGAACCAGACCAGCCATTTCCTCACTCTCTCTGTCCTCTCTCTCGACCCGACCACCGCCGGCGCCGCCACTGTCGACTCGCCGCCTTTCGCCGCTCCGCCATGGTTTCTTGGAGCGACCAGTCCTCGAGCTCTTCTTCGGACGGCGAAGAAGTCACTAGCCAGGTATGCGTGTTCGCCTCTCACCTCCCCCACGGATCAGGGTTCATCCCGCTAGGGTTAGGGTTCATCATTTGGGGATTTTTTACCAGGCCGCTGATTTGTGCAATTTGTGTGCTGGTTAGCTTCCTAGGACTATCTCTTGCTATGAATGGAGTGGCATTGCTCACGACCTGTCGTCTCGTTGTCTGCATCAAGCACCTTGCGTCAGGCTTGTTGCATTTGAATCTGTGGACACAGGCAGACGTTTTCTTGCGTGTGCTGAGGAGAAGGTATGTTGCTTCTGTTGCTTCTGTTGCTTCTGTTGATGTAATAGTTGTTGCCCATAATCTATGCATATACAATCTTATAGATGGAAAAAATTATATATGCTTTTATAATTGGTTCTGCCCATAATTTGTGCATACAATTTTGACAATATATCTATTAATTAAGAGTGATGTAATATTTGATTTAGGCACCAATTGATGCATAGAATATAATTCAGTGGATAGAACTAAACTAAAATTCAGTGGATATAACTGAACTACAATTCAGTGGATAGAACAAAGTAGAGAGTGTACAGAGTATTATAGAATTTGTGCACATTTCATACAATTTCTTATTGAGAACATATTTATTTAATTGTAGGCAGAACTAAAGTGCAATTATCTGGAGTGGATAGACCCAGAGTGGTCAGTGGCTATCAGTTCACCCTCACTGAATTGTGGAGCATGTATAACAAAGAAATCGATGAAGGCTGAAAGAAAATGTTGAGCTTGGTGAAAGAAATTACAAACTAGTTGGAGAAAAGAGGAAGATGGAGGAAGATCTGAGGTTTTTCAAACTGGACTTTGCAAAAATGGTTGCTGACAAGGAGGATGCTATCGCAGAGCTGGGCAATGTTAGGTTGGCTCTAAGTGATCTCAAAGAGGAGATGGAGAAGAAGAAGCTGGCAGACCATGGTTGTACCAATCTTCATCAGGTACTTAGGGCAAAGGCAGAGAAAGAGAGGGACCAGCTAGTGGCAGAGAGAGACCAAATTGTGACAGAGAGGGACCAACTAAAACAAGAGAAGAAAAAACTGGAGTACATGATTGCAGATCTGCTCAAACAGAAACATGGGTACAAGGACAAGATCAAGAAGTTGAAGGAGATATGTGATGATTTTTAAGTATGTATTGTGGTGTGGTTTAGGGTAGCACTGCAGTTGATTTGAATGTGCTGTTATGCACTTAATAAGCTGTAATGCTTTATGTATCTTTATGTCCAAGACTTGTGTTGTGTACTCTGAAGACTTGTGTTGTGTACTCTTAAGAACTAATATCCAACTTATTATCATTGCATCTTTGGATCAATGGCCTACTTATTAATGTATTTTGTTTGTATCAAATGAAATGTTTGTAGTTGTCCATACTATTTGCACAGAACATATATTGCACAGATCTTTTTTGTTCAAAATTTATTTTGCACACAACATATATTTGCACAGAACATCTATTTGCACAGAATTTTAACAGCAGGAGATAAACATAGATAACTTCAAAGTGCCATACATAGGTTCACAACTCCATACATAGGTTTTAACAAACATAGGTTCTGAGTGCCATAATGTCATAAATAAAGTGATGTAATGTCATAGATAACTTCAAAGTGCCATACATAGGTTCACAACTCCATACATAGGTTTTAACAAACATGCACTTGCATACAGACTTCAAATTTGAGCATTTAGTAGTTCCCACTGGCATAGAAGTACCCCTCCATCCTCTTGCTCATGTACTTTGTCCTCTTTGGCCTACTGCCTGCAGGCTGGCTAGTAGAAGCTTTTGCAGAACTTCTTGGAGGCTTGAACCTTTTTGCACCCCTTCCAGCAGCAGTGGAAGATCTTGCACCTCTACCAGCAGCAGTAGGAGAAGAACTAGCACCCCTTCCAGCAGCAGGAGTAGTAGCAGACCTTGCTCCCCTTCCAGCAGCAGCAGGAGTAGTAGCATACCTTGCTCCCCTTCCAGTAGCAGCAGGAGAGGAGTTTGTAGTAGATGATGATGGTGCACCCCTAGCACTTCCAGTAGCTGATGAAGCTGCACCATGGTGCCATTCTGGTACAGTCCTGTTTGCCTGTAATCAAAAAATTAAACAACTTTATAATGATCAGTCAATAGAAATGAACATTCAAGTGATTTCAAAATGAAAATACCATGTGCTTGTCCTTCCTGATTTGCAGATCAGGCCTCAATGGCTTTGGACAACTTGTGTACTTGTGTCCTTGCAGCTTGCAGTTCCCACATGTTATAGTAGCCATCCTAGATGTCTGCTTTGCTTGAGGTGGCTCAAACTTTCCTTTTTTCCTTTTCTCTTCTGCTGGCCCCTTCTTGTCATCTTTGAACTGTGGTGGTTCAATGTCAGGTGTTGGAGTTTTCACCCAGCTATCTGGACCAGGAACAGGGTAAATCACTGGCTTATATGCCTCCAAGTACATAGATTTCTTGAAAAACACATTGATATGATCCTCTGGCAGCTGTTTAGACCTATAGATGGCAGAACAAGCATGTTTGCAAGGAACTCCAGTGATGTCCCATTTCTTGCACCCACATGTCTGTATGTTTGTGTCAACACCATAGGTCTTGTCTCCACTAGTGACTTGGAAAAGTCCTTGGCCAGTTATGAGTGCTTTGCAATCCCTTGCATACTTCTTGTTCATCTCCAACTTCTCTGCATAGGTTGGTGCAATCTCCCATCTAGCACATTTTCCACCCTCTCTCTTCTGGTGGAACCTCACTAGCAACTTGTCCTTGATCCCATTGATCATTGTGACAATTGGCTTGTTCCTTACATCTAGAATGTACTTATTAAAAACTTCACTTAAGTTATTCACCACTAAATCAGTTTTGCAATTAGTGTCCATTGCATGCCTAGACCAAGCTTTAGCAGGAATTCTTGACATCCACTCCCAAGCAGCAGTGCACTCAGCCTTCATGCTTTCCATGGCCAAATTGAAGTCATGTTCAGTGTAAGCATAGGCAGCTGCATCCATGCATCTCTTCAAATCCTCTCCTCCAAATCCTGCTCTCTGGAAGTTTGCATAGATGTGCCTCAAACAGTACCTATGATGGCAGTTTGGGAATACTGCTGTCACTGCATTGAGTAGACCCTGCATGAAAGTGAATTGAAATGATTTTAAATGATTTTAAATGATTTTATATGATTTTATATGAGTTAATATGATTTTATATGATTTTATATGAGTTAATATGATTTTATATGATTTAAAATGATTTTATATGAGTTAATATGGGTTAATATGATTTTATATGAGTTAATATGATTTTAAATGATTTAATATGATTTTATATGGGTTAATATGATTTTAAATGATTTTATATGGGTTAATATGATTTTAAATGATTTTATATGATTTTATATGGGTTAATATGATTTTATATGATTTTATATGAGTTAATATGATTTTAAATGATTTTATATGAGTTAATTAGATTTTAAATGATTTTATATGGGTCACCCTAGTCACCCTAGGCTAGCTATGACTAAGTGTCGACAAGAAGGGTTACGACTCGACACCTACCAACTAGTCATGATGGCATCACTTTGATGATGGATATGTTCTATGATACCACATGGGTCACCCTAGGCTATCTATGCCTAAGTGTCGACAAGAAGGGTTACGACTCGACACGTACCAACTAGTCATGATGGCATCACTTTGATGATGGATATGTTCTTTGATACCACATGGGTCACCCTAGGCTATCTATGCCTAAGTGTCGACAAGAAGGGTTACGACTCGACACCTACCAACTAGTCATGATGGCATCACTTTGATGATGGATATGTTCTTTGATACCACATGGGTCACCCTATGCTATCTATGCCTAAGTGTCGACAAGAAGGGTTACGACTCGACACGTACCAACTAGTCATGATGGCATCACTTTGATGATGGATATGTTCTTTGATACCACATGGGTCACCCTAGGCTATCTATGCCTAAGTGTCGACAAGAAGGGTTACGACTCGACACCTACCAACTAGTCATGAACAAGTAAATGAACTAAATGAACATGTAAATGAACAAGTAAATGAACTAAATGAACAACTAAATGAACAACAAATGAACTAACCTTCTGTCTATCAGACATGAATGTGTACTTTCCAAACTTGCCCTCTTCACTTCCCCCTAGAGCATACTTTAGCTGTGTCAAGAACCAGGACCAGTTAACTGTATCTTCAACTCCAACCACTCCAAAGGCAATGGGGTACATATTGTTGTTTTCATCCCTTCCAGTAGCTGCTAGTATCTGTGCACCACTAGTCAATTTGATGAAGCAGCCATCTAGACCTATGAATGGCCTACATCCATTCAAGAAGCCCTCACAACATGCATTCAAACTGAAAAATAGACCATGGAACCTTGGTCCAGCAGTAGGATTTTCTCTGGTTCCACTAACAGTAGTGACAATGCACCTAGATCCAGGATTTGTAAGCTTCACAGTCTCCAAATAGTCTCTCAGCCTCTTATATTGCTTCTTGTGATCACCAAGCACAATCTCTTTTGCTTTCTTCTTAGCCCTCCATGCCATCATCCTAGGAATCTCAAGCCCAAATTGCCTCTTTGCCTTGTCAACAATAGCAGGTACAGTAGTGTTGGGATCTGATCTGATGGTCTCAAGCATTTTGTTGCCAAGCCACCTTGAACTAATCCTAGTTTTCTCAGACTGGGTGGGACATGTGTGCTCCAACCTCATCTTCTTAATGTAGAAAGTGGGCTCATTTGTTATCTATGCTGCTACCATGTAGAACTGACAACCATCTCCCTCACAGCAAACAATTACCCTATCACTGCAGTTTCTGTGGTATTTATATCTTCTAAGTTGTTTCACATGCAAATTGACAAGGGCCTCTCTGAATTGGTAAACATCTTTGAAACAGAGCTTTAGCTGGAATTGCTGTTCTGGATGCATCCTGTCCTCATCATACCAGACCCTAGGTGGTCTTTTCTTAGCCGTACTCCTTCTGCCAGAGCTGATAAAAAAGGACATTGGTTCATTTCCATCATCATCTGCTTCAAAGCCTGTATCTTCTTCTTCTGAAGATGGAAACCAATCAGGATTAATGCTTGGACCATCACTAGAGTGGGACCTACTAGTAGGACCTGGCCTCTTTGCCTTCTTCTTAACAGGCTCAGGAACTGGAATCTCTTGGGCCTCCTCATCATCTTCTTCCTGCTCCATGTCATATATATCTTCAGGATCTGTGTCCCCCTCACAGTGTGTACTTGACATATATTCAGCTCTCTTCCTCTTTATTTCAGAAAGAGTTTCATCTAGCTCAGGTTCCTCTGTCCTCCTATTTGCAATTTGTTCTTCTACATACTGCACTGAATCTGAGTCATCTTCTTCTTCTCCTGCATCTAAGTGGTCAACATCAACTACAAAATCTTCATCACTGCTTGAACCTTCCTCACTAACTGCATTGTCCTCCTCATCAGTGTCCATGCCTACAGGAATTGCTTCCTCACTAACTGCATTGTCCTCCTCATCTGAATCAAACTGAAAATCAGCATAATTGACACTTACTTCAGTGTTAAGCTGTGTCCCAAGATGGAACTGATAGTTAGGAGGAACTGATTTGAGTGGCAAAAAATTTACACTTTCCTGTGTCCCAAGATGTAACTGACAGTTAGGAGGAACTGTTTTGTGCACAACACCTGATTCAGCAACAGCAAAAACAACAGGTGCCTCTTTTTCTATTTGCTGTGCATGTTGATCTTCTCCAACCGCTGGTTCAATAACTACCTTTCCCTTTCTAACTGTCAGTGACAATGTCTGGGTGCTCTCAAATTGTCTCACCATGTGAACTACTTCAATGTTGCCTTTAATCACACAAACACCTTGCAGCCCTATATTTTCATCTTTCAAGTAGCAAAGACTGTCATCCTTACAATATCCATTGCTGACCATTACATTGACCAAACTACCATAAGTGATTTCTCTTCCAGACATCTTAACAAGAGCATACTTCTCTCCAGGAAACTGGAAATAGATTGACCATAAATCTTCAGGCCTAAAATAGACATACAAATGAATATGAACAAGTCAATTGTATTAACATAACTGACCATTATATCTGACAATTATAATGAACTATTTTAAATTATAGTAACATGGCAAATCAGTACTAACATTACTATCAGTGTAAGCAAAATTTTAAATTACAGTAATATGACAATGCAGTGTAAGCAATTCAGGCCTAAAATAGACATATATTAACAAGACAATATCTACAAGCCTAATATAGCTCAGACTGGTTACAATGCAGTGTAAAGCATTACAATGCAGTGTAGTGTAGCAATACCATAAATGAAAACTACAGTGTGATTTTCTCCAAAAATTCAGAACCATACAGTACTACTAAGATAACTGAAACCTAACTAAAGATGTGATAGTCGACAAATATTCAGGACTACAATCACTTCTAAATGACTAACAAATCAATGTTTAAAACAGATCCTGCAGTAAGGAGGAAAGATTGAAAGAACAGATTTTGAAAGATTCAGATTACCTAGCTGAAGATGGGACGAACGGGAGCACATCCGCGGGACCAATCTGCGAAGCTGCTTCCTCGGTACCATGCTCCGGCGACAGGCCCGCCGCCGCGGCAGACTCTGGATCTAGGTCGCAGCCGCCATCGGTGTGGGGGCCGATGACCCCGCATTGCGAGCGCAACAGCTTCTGCCCTGAAGTAGTACCAAGGCCCTCGCTGCTGAGTGTGGCGTCGCCGCTTCCGTCGACTCCGTGTGCGCCGTCGCCGCCGGAGCTGGTCGCCATCGGAGCAGAGCGGGGAAGGACTGAATCGACTGGATTGAATCGAGCGGGGGAAGGGAACGGCTTGACCTCGTAGACGGGCGCGCCGAAACGGCCGTCTCTCGCCGTCTAACGGCGTCCGTCAACACGTGCCACGTCAGCCCGACATGCGGGACTAACCTGTCGGATTCGCTGTTTTCGGGGCTAAAACGCAGCGTGAGTGCTCCGCGTTACAAATTAGACCCATTGTTGGTGGTTTTGTGTGACCTGCCTGAAATGTGGTACCGATCTGTTACCATAGCCCATAATGTGGTGGTTTTGGGTAAATAACTCTGAAATATCCACATGGGCACGGCTTTAATCTCAACCATTGATTTGCCTTGGGAGTTGTATATATTTTGTAAGGAGGGTGTACATAAGCACACCTTTTTTAAACGCAGTATTAGACGCAACCACTCGTACACACGCATATACATTCACCTCTATGAATGCCCACACACCTCACCCCGATGAGCATTTTCAAGAGACTGAGCCAGCACAACATCTTGAGATCGACGAAGTCATCACAGGTGCCTACGTAGTCAACGGGGACATCTCCTTCCACTGAACATAGGCGCTTGCATAGTCAACGGGAACATCTCCTCCCACTTAACAAATATCATCGGAAAGACTGAAATAAATCCAGAAAAATACAAGCACCTATCCCAAGTCTAGGACTTGAACCTTAATGGTCTGATTCCACTACAAAGATCCCAACCATCTGAGCTCTCTTCGACATACACGTGCATGATGGCATATATATTTCCATATTAAAAACCCTACAAAAGAGCTAACCTAGTGGGATCAAATATATGGGGATTAATTGGTACTCCTCTACTCGGCCGCTTGCATGCCCATAACTACACAGGTAGACACGCTAATTAGCTCGAGTAAACATTTATTTTCTTTGAAACTGAAAAAACTGTTACTACAATTTGAGAGCTGTAATAAAATAACACAAGAAATATTTTCTATGTAGAATACTTTCTGATAGAATTGAAATTGCCAATGCTGGATCGTGGCCTTCTACTCGGATCTGACATGTTTTGTTATGCAATTAGCTCTTCTCTCTTTCTAATTCGATCCAAGAGCTACCTCCATCCATGGCACGTAACCGAGTCAATTAAATTGTATGCACGATTGAAGCCTAACTTGATCTCGCGGTGTGATTAGATATTTGCATGTCCGCGCTTGGTTTAATCCGGCCATCATGCTGGCTAATATTTTATACAAGGAAATTTTGGCCTCTATGATTTCAGATATGTAAGCATGTGCACAAGCATTACATAGCTGGTGCAATGCCCCGTTGGCTACCGGATGATTCCGCTTTGGTGATGTAAAAAACCTGATTGCATGATAGCCTCAATCATCGTATGGTTGGACAAGATTTTACTCTAAATAAATATGGGTGGACTAGACGTGGGAGACATGCCTTGTCCACACCACCTGAATCACCACTTTCTTCCCTCGTCTCAGTGTGCTTCATCTCGGTTACTATTTTCTTCTTCCTCATTGAGCAGCTGCCGCCTCTGCAAGAGGCCGCTACCTCACACGAACCTCCGTTGTAGAGTCCGAGCCGAGCTGGACCAGCGGGGCAGCACGTTGGCCATGCCCTCATGCATGTTACTTCTTTCATACAGCAGCTGATTTAGTTGGGCTATAAAAGCACCACAACCTAGCTGAGCATGAGAGCATCCAATCACCATCAACACATTAGCATTATCATCAAATGACTGGTCACACGATCATGTTCTCCACGTCTAGGTGTTCTTCTTTAGCGCTATGTGTGCTCCTTGCCACCAGCTGCCTGATGCTAGCCGGCTGCTCTTCTGAGTCGTTGCCGACAAGCGATGATTTTCCCCATGAGCGCTCCGACATCGGCACCGACGACCACCATGATCTGATGATGAGCCGTTTCCACGTGTGGATGACGGCACAGAACAAATCCTACTCCACCTCCGACGAGAAGGCTCGCCGGTTTGAGGTATACAGGAGCAACATGAGATACATAGAGGCTGTGAATGCTGATGCGACTACCTCTGGGCTCACGTACAAGCTTGGGGAGGGTCCCTTCACTGACCTTACAGATGAAGAGTTCATGACGCTTTATACTGGGAAGATTCCGGAAGATGACGAGCAGATTATCACCACCCGTGTTGGCCCTGTCAATGGCGTGGACACATATGAGGGTGTCACCGTGTACGCCAACTTCTCAGCCAGGGCGCCGAGTAGCGTGGACTGGAGGAAGAGAGGCGCCGTCACCCCGGTTAAAGACCAAGGGAAATGCGGTACGTGCAACATCTCTTGTTAATCTTCTAGCTATATATAATTATGACAATTGAGAATGACAACTTGACAACAAAGTAACAACAACGGCTACAAATTACATTTTTACATACACAACTAGCTCAATGATTCAGTTAAGCATTGTTATGCAACTGCAGGATCTTGCTGGGCATTCGCCGCCGTGGGTGCAATCGAAGGACTACACAAGATCAAGAGAGGGACCCTGGTGTCTCTGTCGGAGCAACAGCTAGTAGACTGTGACTCCTTCGACAGCGGTTGCAATGGCGGCCGGGCTAGCAGAGCTTTCCAGTGGATCCAACAGAATGGAGGGATCACCACCACATCCTCCTACGGATACAAGGCAGCCACTGGTCGGTGCAAGATGAACCGTAAGCCGGCCGCAAAGATCACTGGCTCCGGGAGAGTCGAGGGCAACAACGAGGTGTCGCTGAGGAACGCCGTGGCTAACCGACCTATAGCCGTTTCGATCGCGTCAAGTGGCAGCCACTTCCACCACTACAAGGGAGGCATCTTCAACGGGCCATGCAGCACCACAAAACTGACCCATGCCGTCACCATAGTAGGCTATGGGCGACAGGCACAAGATGGTGCCAAGTATTGGATCGTGAAGAACTCGTGGGGGGTGACATGGGGCGACAAAGGTTACATACTAATGAAGAGGGGCACAACGAATCCATCAGGTCAGTGTGGCATTGCGACACGCCCAGTCTTTCCCCTTATGAAAGTAAGAGAATCGACTGATTAATACGCACAAAGTTTGTATTATTGACCTGCAAGTGCAAAGTGCCTACACGTATGTTGCATATATTTGCCGCTATATGTCTAGGCGTGTAATTCGTTTTAACAATGAAGGATCTGTACGAACTTTGTAAGTTATGTTTATTTGGTTTCAATGTAAGATGTTAACTTATTGGTAGCACTATCATGCACATCACGTCATCCTTTAAAAAAATGCACATCACATCACGTCATGTGCTTAGTGCATCTACCTACTTCCATCCTCTATATAAAATGGAATGTGTTGTTGAGGGTCAAAAGAGTGGTAAACCTTTGTCTACACAGGAACAAAATATCTATAAATCATGAGCAGAACCAATGAACTAAAAAACTATGACCATGCCCCTAAAAAAACTATAAGAATAAAATTACCACTCCCTCTAATCCCAAAAAAAAAGTTCCGCAGAACTAAGTTCAAAACTGCGACACCTTTTTTGGATCAGTGGGAGTATCCTTTTAGGCCGAATAACTCAGACAACCATTGTATATCACCCTGCTTACCATGCGTGGAGCCATCGCCCCCGACATCAATGACATGGCCCATCACAATTATCGGAAGGGAATAAAATTACAGATCAACTTTCATGGTTTCTTCAGCCCCATGGGTGCCTTCCGCAAAGCAATTTTCTCATGCAAATGGGATCAATTCTGTCTCTGTTTGGACCTTTGTTGAACCTTGTTGTTACTTTGGCGGTTTGCTTTATTTATAAAGCGGGACGAAAGCCTTTTTTGGCAAATGGATCAATTACTGAGTTGTGTACCTTACGCGTTATTGTAATAAATCGGCTCTGGAAAGCCCAAGGTCCTTCATTATTAAAGGGTTTTCTTTGGCGCTTAGCACCCTATAACCAATCTCCTTCTGCATTGAAACATGACAAGTACAAGTTGCCGTGAGCCTGCGAGATTTGCGGGGGCTGAGGACTAATGGTGGCATTCACCATTGAATGCACCATGGCCCGCTGCGTGTGGGCCTTGGGGAAGAAGAAGTTGTTAAATATGTCTCTGTCACTATAGAGCCTAGCACTAAACAATGGATCTTGACCCTAATAGATTGATTCATTGTCGCCTGATCAGTTTACACGGGCCCTGGTCACCATGTGGGCAGGTGGACGGCACGCCGCAAAGACATCCACGAAGGTAGTTCCATTTTCACCTCTCTCCACTCATACGGCCATCCTGAGATTATTGATTAAGGAAGCGGACCACGAGGCCTTGGACGCTATGGTGTCCAAGATTCGGACCATGGCTTCCTCCTTGGCGCACTGGCATCGGGAGGCGTCTTAAATCCTGTTTCTTTCTATCATATCTTTTTAGGGCTGGCCTGCATGCCATGACTGGTTGGGTTGCCATGTATGCGACTTATTCTATCTGCTGTTCTGCTACTGTGTTTGGTTGGTTGTGCTACTCTGCTTGGTGGCTTTATTTATAAAGTCGGGCGTATGCCTTTTATCTAAGAAAATATCACACCTCCAGGAGGCCTAGCCGACTCGCGAGAAAAAGGAAGTTTTTATTTGTTCTAAGACTCTCTGCAACAGTGTTGCACTTTATCAATCATGTTTTTGTTCATATGTCTCCAGACTGACCACACCACCAGAATTACCAACGAATTTTGAGTTTATCTTGCCACCTCTTGCAGCCTCACACTCATGAAGACCACCAAACGCAGGGCTTAGCATTAGTGGAAGTTTGAACCAATCTCCCTCGCAAAAAAAAAGTTTGAACCAATCTAATTATTGATAGAAGAAAAGGTGTTCAAACCGTTGTCGTCTTGTGTCACATTCTTTGCAAAAACAACCAGCTGCATGCTTGAGCTGTCACGTCTCATACATGGCACTTGAATTAATGGAAACTAATTTATTTTTACAAATATACTTTGAAGCTCCGGTAATAAGCAAGTGCTGCTTGGGCCACTATCTATCTTCCCGTACGCCGCTGATGTTCATCCTTTTTTTTTCATCAGGCAGGTGATGTGTGTTGCGTCTTTAAGCTCCTATCATATCACAGGGATGAGCGCCATCTATACTTGTTTAGGAAGAAGAGGCTCCGATATCATATAATGCAAGGGATTGTGATGTTGTAGTGCGTTGTCCTCTGGCGCGTGTGATGTATATTTATATGTATATTGTTACGATGGTACTTGGTGACCTTGATTGACATTTAATAAAATGGTTGCGTGCATCATGTGATGTTGTAGCGTGTTACGCTCTGGAGTGTGTCATGTATATTTATATGTATCATTACATGTCGGTGTACGTCAACTTTGGCGACTAAGCCAGAGACCTAAACCGGTAAATAGATGAATATGTTCTAACAGCTCCATCAGCTTGTATAAGAGTCATATTAGCCCCCTCCATGAAAGAGAAACCTCCTATGCCAATGATGGCAACAAATGGCACGATGGAGGCACATAGGACAACCCTCCCGAACGAGAAACAACGTTTGTCAACCTCGTGAGAGTGGGACAGCCAAACAGCGATCAGAGCCTCCGCTACTCCAGAAAAGAAAATGCCGATGAGGGTGAGGTAATAGGCGAGCTTGTTGTGGCCGAACAGCGTGCCTCTGGCTGGCTTGTAGAGCGCAGTGCCAATATCGATGGCCAGAGTGAGCAAGGCTACTGTCCACAGTGCTTGTGAGAGCTGAACTGAAGATACTACTCTGGTAGACGGCTCCTCATCGATTGGGTCTATGTTTATACTGAAGTTGTCATAATGGTTGTCGTTGTCGTCTCCACTCTGTGCAACCAAATCGTCGCATCAGCATCATCCACTACAAACATGGCAAATAATTGGAGAATAGACAAGGAGTGAAAGAGATAAAAGACTACGGGGAAACCTAAGTGTGCTTGTGTGTTTGAGAGAGAGAGAGAGAGAGAGAGAGAGAGCTTTAGACGAGAGGCAGAACATGCCACGGTGTCTCAAAACTAAATATCAAATCATATAGCGTAGAGTAGCGATATCTCACCTGCGCCGGCGCCACCGGAGAGTTGACAGGAACCAGCTGAAGGCCGTCCGTCACCTGAATGGCAACTTGTGCAGCAAGCTATATGCATGTAGCAGTACCATATTTAGTTAGGAATAGAAAATTGATTAAGCTATAATGACGGTGGATAGTGAACCGTTGTACTATGCACTATAGTAAGTACCTCACCGAGGTCGCTGCCGTTGACCATGTCTGTGATGAAAGTGTAGTCAACCTAGTTGAACGAAGACGCATCATAGCAAACAGAGACGCATCATAGCAAAAGGGAATAATACTAGAGTCATATACTATAGGATCTCACCTGCGGTCCGGAGTTGTTATCGTTGGTCCCGCTGCCGCCGCTGTTGTCGCCGTCGTAGGTAGTAGTGTCGCAACATGCATAGGCACGAAGATCGGTGGGGAGTAATATATGTGTGGAGTAACATAAAACGGAATAGTGGGAAGTAATATATGTGTGGTAACATGCAACACTTTATTTATTAGGCTATAGACTCATTTTGCCTTGATATGTGTGATGTTACTCATACTAGTACTAGTAACTAGCTATGTTACTACATGCCTCTTTTTCTTCATTTTATTGTTTGTCACGTCATTTATTTTATCTAGATATATGTGATGTTACTATCTATGTTACTTCTACTGTGAGTAGTCTTACTTTGGAACCGGCAGCTCGATAGTTTTACTGTACCTAGGCAAACAAAGACATGTTCGATTATTGTGGTAAAAAAATGACATGTTCCATTATTAGAAATGAAAAAGTTTACGGCTGACCTTATTTTTCCAACATAATCACATGAGTGTCAAGCAGAATACTATGTGATATATAAATACGCCATCTTGGAAAATCATGTGTAGATATTGTCCCTACCCAAACAATTAATGTTTTCTTCAGAGAAAATTAAAACGGCAGAACGCTGGTATTTCAACTAGAAGGAAAAGTGGAAAATCAACGAAAGCTAAAGGGGGTCTTTTGATCGTACTGTTACTCTCCAAACCTAACATTTTTTAGCCTACTTGTTTTGCATTCGTGGCTATCAGCGTCAAGTGGAGCAAAATCATAGGGGCACGTTACGTTTTGAGGGCCCATGGCCGGTGAACCTTTAGGTCAGTACCCCCGTAGCATGGTTGTCAAGTCAAGATTACGATCCCAACCTCCAACTTGCGTTCCTCCTTCCAGGCTCGGTCTTCGTTAGATTTATGATCTCATTTCCAAAAGATATTGATCAAGTTTATAAGAGAAACTAGAACAAAAACCCTGACATCACAAGAGGCAATACCTCTTGCCAAAGCAAGAACAAAGAAAACACAAAACACCAAGTGCATAGTTACAATACAATGCGAGAAATAACTCCTAAAATATTTGGAATTAAGTATAGGTTGGTTGTGCGATGCAACACATGTTATGTTGCATTTGCAAAATAGAGGGATGCTATCGAGGCAGCACATTACACTAGGGGACAATATAGAGCAATCTCGAAAGGTCACAGATGGAGAGCACAACAACATTAGCGCCGGAAATATCGGCCAACAAGCATCGGACACATCAACCTACACTCCAAGAGACATCATCGTCTACATTATTAGGCCCGTTGGAAAGGACCTTGTGGTAGTCTCTCGCTAAAATGCTTCGTTGGCCCTCCGTGGTGAGGAGCCCCGAAGGAGGTAGTAGTGTCGCAAGAGCATGAGGATCAGTGCCTCGCTAATGTAGCTTTGGAGGAACATGTGAAGCAAAGAAGAGAAAGCTGAACAAGCTGCATGCGGGGTACGCATTCCTTGCAACACCTTCAGCAAGGCAAGGACACTCATAAGCGTCATTGTCGTGGAGCCCCTATATGTTTTTAGGGTCTCTTTCCGATAGTAGACCCACGCTCTTTCCTAATCCCTCCCGCTCTTTTCTGATTTACTGCTCTCGGGTTTCTGAAAATACCGAGACACATACACAACTGGTCACATGACATCTACTAAGAATTAGAATCATGGATGTTTAAATTTCACGGGTGTTACAAAAAAATATTTCATGATAAATCTAGTAATGTTTAGATACTATGTTAAACTCTTTTGTAGGTGGTTATGGTTATTCTTAGAAATCTTTTAGATGATATATTGTCGTTTTCACGCCACCCAAGCACATTCGGCGGGGCACCGACCTTGCTCCTCTGTCAAGCCAAATTTTCTTGAGTTGTTCCTGCACGCAACATGCGCTACATCACGCTTTCACAGACTCACGGTGACATTATGGCACATAGGTTCCACCGTCTAAAGTAGTATAAAAGTAAATACAGTCGAGTCATAAGATTCCACCATGACACAGAATGGTTCCCTCTCATCGACACACGAATTCACCATTATTAATACTCACTTTGTAAATTAATATAAGATGTAGAAAGGCTTTAGTGATTTGAAATGTCTTTAATTAGTTTCCAGAAAAAGTATCTTTTGGATAAAACCATGGTATAGGGCAAGGAAATTAGGTTACCATGTGACACTGACGGAGCTATGTGTATCCATGCCCCCCCCCCCCCCCCCCCCAACCGAGCCCATGAATCTTTTGTGAAGGAAATTCGTTTTGGGTGCCGCAAATGGAGAGAAATGCAGTCTTTGCCCCCAACAAAAAAATATTTTTCACCATTTCCCCCCTCAATTATCCCTCACTAGCTCCGCCACTAGGTGTAGGTGCACCTCTGCTTCAGTGATGTAATTGCAGGTGCAGTTGAGTCACTAACATGTTATGTCACTGAAGCTCAGTTCTGCACCTTGCATATGCACATGATCTTCACAACACGGGGATGGCGAGAGGCCAAGTGGTTCTCGACGACAGCCAGGACGACTAAGACTCTGGAACGCAGGTGAGACCATCGATATGTCTAGAAGGAGTAGTAGTTATGATTCTGATTAGTCTTCAGAAAAAAAAAGTTTGCCCCGACACGCTTTTTGCATGTGGTTAGCCTATTTTATTCGGGCATGCATGCATGATGCATGTTGAACTAGAGCTACCTTATTTTATTAGAGAAATGGCGGTTTCAGTGGCATCGCTCAAGCTTTTGTTTTCTCGTATGCCCCCAAGAATAGACGCCCTGAAAATGATTCTGCATGTCCCAAATCTGCAGCATGTTTTAGTTAGCGTTGCTTTGTAGGAAAAAAAATGTCCGGTTTTGGGACTACCGACTATAGGTGCATGGATGTGGTTGTGAAACCACCAGGATAGCAATCACGATACGTATCCTTGTTTAGGGTTTGTCGCAGTGCCGGCCCTGATTTTTTATTTTTGAGGTGAGGGGTCGCAGTTCCCTCACACTGTAGCGGTTAGGACACTCATCCCTCTCAAGCTTGACTGGCGAGCCAAGGATTCATCTCCCCTCTGTCAGCCGTTCAAAAAGTTGGTAACGGAGAGGCAGGAGGGGATCCCAGGGACAAAACAAAGAAAAATTCCTATGGTGTCAGCTACCACCTCTGTAAACAATATGTAAAATGTTTTAGGTCACTATTTTGGTGATTTAAAATGTCCTATATTTGTTTGCCGAGGTAGTATATGTTCTAATGGGTCAACTTCAATTAAGAAGTTATTAGTACAAATTAGTGAATAAATTATAAAAAACGACTGGTGTTAGCTCACACCGATGCTTCTATGTCAGCTTTGTCCCTTAGGGTCCAGGTGCCGGCTCTGGCGAATAGTTTAGGTTAGGATTATTTTTCTCACAAGGACGACATTCGACAAATAACAACGCCTCATCTTCGAGCTAGTCTTCCGGGTTATGATCCACCTCGAGTTCATCCATAGGGACAAAGTCGGCAAAGTCCCGGCATAGATTCTTGTCGTCTCCTTGGGGCAATGATGTTAGGGTTTTTTTTATCGAGCGTGCACGACAGCGAGACTTGGTGTCACAAGCTTTAGGTTGACTCGAGGGTTCTAATGGCGACGACTAGGGCTCTGGGACGCTGGTACCTAGGGTCACATGCACGAAGACTTTCCGGCTATCATCTAAATGGTCAAACGGGCTCTGGCAAAGAGCTGTGGCAACAACACATCGGCGGCTCGTTCTGGCGGTAGTGATCGTTCGGTGGTGCAGGGCCTTTGTTGTAATTTTTACCATGTTTGTGATGATTTGGGCCCTTTTGAAAGAAAAAAAATCTGCTTTGCGATGGGACCCATGGGAATGCGATGTAAGAGAGTCGTTCGTGTCTCTCCCTACCTGTGACTCGGAACCGCACCAAGCTAGTTTTTGTGGTTGATTTCTGAAAATATTTTCCCCAAAGACTTCACCCACGTGAATATGAGCAGGACGTCGTGTGGATCCACTCACAGGAACACTATCGTGCCGGCCTGATCGATGGCTATTTGTTGCCCCAGCAGCATGCATGCCTGTTGGTTTTAATGCCATGGGCATGCACTAGGCACTAGCTACGGACAAGACACGAAAACTGAGATTAACAGCTCCAGATTCATCATCCGTATATTACAACAAAGAAGCGATTGATCGTCGTTCTCTGAACGACTTCTCATGCAAACAGCTGAACGCACGAATCATCACGTAGGAGAATAAGGCAGATCATCGCATCATACATGATGCATCTCACGAAGGAGCTTCGGCGTGCCGTGATCAACCACGAAAATTGCCTGTCACCTCAACTTACAATCAATATATGTACTGAGAGCCTCGACATCGCGAGGATGTTGCATTTTGTTACAAGAATTAGGATTCTGAATAAAGGTAGCAGAGGACAGTGCACAAAGAAGATGAACTGGAACTAATTTTGTGACAATTTGACAACAATTTTTGGAGGCAACATCAACTTGATAATGACACACCTGCTTTGTTTGACAACCACTTTTGGTACAGAGACAATCTATATGCTATTCTTATCTCCAACCACTATAAGTAGCCAATTCCAAACACCGAGTGAAGGACCCAGTTAAGCCTTGCCGAATTCTTGAGGGGTGTAAAGTCGGAAATAAACGAAGCATGCCAAGATGGTCGGCTCCCAAATTGAACCATACAACAGCATGCAAAACATGGACAGGTCGACTTGTTGCCAGGCCATAGCAAGCCGAAGCTAAAATTAGGCAAAATGGGGTTCAAATTCAACTGAACTATGGCGGAAGTGCTTGGAGGCTGGCGTTTTGCTCTTTTCCTTCTTTCTGTTTTCCAAACATGCGCCATTGTCCACTTATTTCTTTTCTGCATGAGCACCTCCAACCCCAGCCTAATAATTGAAGTTGAGGTTACTTGGTTTGTCAGTCACTATGCCAGTAGTGGCCATTAATCTGCCTGATTGGTAGACACGCCGTATGGCTGCCACCTTCCCGTGAGTTTCAGTCTGCGCCTGATCATAGGTTTACACTGTCCTGTACAGCGGAAGTCCATGACGCCAAGGACAGCAACATTTTTTTTTTTTCGAAATGGAGGCAAAAGAATTGCCTCACCGATTAATTAAGAAGAAGAGAATTGCCCAGTTAATTTACAGAAAACTGGGCTGAAACCAATACAATCAGATCATAATATAATGTAGTCCTAGATTGTAATGTTGCAAAGTCCCCGTGGCATGTTCTTTATCTGTTTTTAAGGAGTGAGCGAGCGTTCCTCACCTTATAAATCTGACTTGTGAGATTCAGGAGACTGTGGTCCGTTGCCTGCACTTCTTTCAGTTTTACTGCTACCTCCTTTCTTGTGCCTCTGCAGCAGAATGTGATAAACGCACGACTAAATCCCCAAAAGTAAAACACAAATCATACGTATGCACCAATACCCAAAAAAACTACAAAATTGAAGTGTTAAACAGTGGGAAAATGGAAAGAAAAGAGGGACTGAACCCAGATGGTGCTAAATAAATATTTCAACAGAGAAAATTGGAGAAAATACTACATCAAGATTAAAGGAACATTAAATACTCTAGGTTTCCTAGTCACCTTCCTCGAATGAACTAGGTCATGTCCTTTTCTTCTCGGAAGGGCTCTGCTGATGGGTGCGTTGTGGTGGTCATTGACAGAGAAAGTACGTTAAGCCTATGATTTCGGTTGCTACAAAATGGTGCATCAGACTCTGGATTTATACCTCATAAATCTCTCAGCAACAGCGAAAGTTTCTTTTTACCAGGTTCTGTTATACAGCTTGGTAAACTACACACACAACAGTTTGTTCCCTAACCAGCAACACACACAACAGCTTGGTAAACTACACACACAATTGTGAAGTATATTTCACAATGCAGCTTTGAAATCTCTAGCTTCGGCTTCCCAACAAACTGAAAATATACATGTCCTGAACTCCTACTAACCCAGACCAAAAGTGCAAATCTACAATCTTATCCTTCACTTCAGAAAGTATGTTAGATTACAGGCATCACTCCCAGTGCGTCTGCACACACCAACATCAGATCACATAAATGCTACTAGTATTATAATCGATCAAACCTGTGATACCTTCAGATCACATAAATTCTATTATGCTCGATCAGACTTGTGCCCAAAACAAGACAGCTTCACAGAGCAAGCCTCAGCTTAAATATACTGAAAGTCTGAAGCCAACACAATGTCATTACAAAGGTAACATAAAACCATAAGAACACAACCATTAACAGCGATGGAAGCCTACACTCCCTTTAAGCTACCAGAGGTCAAGGCTGGAGAGGAGCTGAATAATTGTGTAAGGGCGAGAAACACAAGATATGTCTTTAGAGACTTGCTCTTCTCTGCGGGACTTGAGGTTGTACATGTAGATGTAATCACGAGAAAAATCATCGCTCTTTATGTAATAGATGCAGTTGGCGTCAATGGATGGGAATTTGTCAGCATTAACAGACACGCACCTGCAATAACCACTGACGAAGACGGCACGGTTACCAATGTTGTCCACATGCTCGAGTACATAGCTCTCAGTGTCCATCTTGTAAACCTCCATGCCATCTTTTAGCTTCATGATGATCAGCATTTCTCCAGCAGATGACTGCATTAGGTAACAGCGGTTGCCTAATGGATTCTTCCTCGGACATCATGGAGTATCTTCATCATCCGACTCAACAGGCTCAGCATTGAAAAACCTCATCAGATTAAAGATCCTCCTGGCCACGGCAAGCGGAAATGGCGCCACCGATCCCAACTCGCCGACAGTGTAGATACCTCTGACAGCCAGCCTGATCAAAGGGCAAGCATATCAGGTTCAGCCATGTACACTGAAGATGTGAGGGGATTTATCGTCCATCAAGATGAGGAGACCGTCCGGGGTGGTGCTGTCAATGAAATAGTCACGGAGCACCGGGAGCTCCTTGCGCAGGAAACGGCCGGTTGCGGTGTTCACCAGGAGGTGCGTGTTGCTCCAGGTCCTGTCGATGCTGACCCAGTGGCGGGGGCGGAAGCGAGGGTCCTCCGGGGTGCCCTTTGGGTCGTCGGTGGCGGAGCGCCAGCTATGGCAGACGGCGCGGAGGTCCATGTAGTAGTCGAGGTCGCTGGTGGCCAGGAAGCCGTCGGCGATGCGGCGGATGAGGTCCGCCGGGAGCGAGGACCAATCTGCAGATTCCATGGTGGAGGCGGGGATGGAGGATCAAGGCCACCTGACCTGGCCTGTTGGCAGCAAATACAGAAACAAAAATGGTGGAGGGATTCAGTGGGGGTAATACTGATAGCAGTAGATGTGAATCCTAGTCCATGGAAATTGCAGAGCGGTAGAGCATCAACGGGCGCGGCCGCCATTGGGGCTTCTTGAACAGAGCAGAGAGGGCAGAGGAATGGACTCACCGTAGCGAATGCGGCGATGCAGCGGCAGCGAGGGCGCGGTGGTGCCGACGCCGGCCGTAGTGAAGGTGCGGCGAAGCCCCCGCGAGATCTGCGCCGGATTGGCGGCGGATTGAGGCGAACGGGAGAGCGCCGGGGCGGGAGGGGAGGGAGGGGATTCGACGGGGGGTTTATTTGAGGTTCACCATTTTTGTTTCAAGGAACAATCACTTCCTTTTATTCAATCACAACAGAACGTTATATGCTCAACCAAATCTGATACATTTATTTATTGGTTGCGTAGATGAGTCCACATATGCTTAACCAAATTATTTTGAAGTTGAATGTGAGTTACCCAATAACGTCTTTCATGATGAGATTGTGTGAACTCTGTGAACGTTACTGGTCCATGCTCAGTCTCTACACTTTCACCTTGGTAATCAAACCCTTGATCGTAGATGACGTCTTCATGCTCATCGTCTACAATCACGTTGTGCATGATTTTCGTCTACCATCACATTTCACACATCTTGCTAGCTCCATGTTTATTGATCGCCAGCATCTGGGTCGTGTCTGCAACATTTGATTCTCTCAAGTACTCCAGGTCAAACACAACAACCAAAGCTTTGCAGAACCTATACAATGATTCAAGGCATGTGGACTCACTCATCTGGGCATACTCATCCAGAAGATCACCAGGAATTTCGTATGCAAGCATCCGGATAGTCGCAATGCATTTCTGATAAGAGGAGAAGCCAACCCTTCCATGGGCACCATTCTTGTATCTAAAGTAATCATCATACTCCGCCACTCCCTCTTGGATACAGTTGAACACATGTCTAGCCATTCATAAACGTCATCGGAAAAGCTTGACATTATAGGGTGGGCATGTGGACTGGAAATAATCGTTGTAGAGTAGGCAATGGCCGCTCTCCCTATTATGATTCATGGCCGGAGCATGGCCCGGGATCAACCCCCTAAACATTGGCCACATCCTACAAAATGTGCTCATTGACGACCATAGTAGCAATTACAAAAGTCCTTTAGGATATGATTGAAACATTTTGCTTATATGAACTTTATTAATGATTGACAGTTCATGTTAAACGTGAGACACTTCGATTTTTGATGGTAAATTAAGATTATTTATGCAACTTGTACCCCCGCTCCCCAAATACAATATTTTTGACAATCCTTGATGAAATTAATGAGGGGGTAAGTAGGAATATCGTTAACAAATGTGTATCAGAAGTGTAGATAGAATTGCATTTCGGTGAAGTTAAAAACGCCAAGGGTAGTTGCTCACGTGATCATGTCCATCTAGTCGATAAATGAAAAACTTGTTTTTCCTTATGCTATCAACACACAGGTACCAACTACTATTTTTGTTCAAGCTTAATTAGTCATTACTTTTGCTTTGTGTCCACATACACGAACCAATGAGACACACAATGATAAAATCGTTACTACAAAAATTGCCGAAAAAGCTGGTTTACAAAGATTTAGAAAGGTATAATCTCTTTCTTATATTATTGACATCTCCATTTCTTCCTAGAACACTTCAGAGGCGCTGATAATTAACTAAATGGGACAACAACAGTTATTGTCGTCATTGCAGAAAGCCCCGGGGACCGGCGGCATGTCGTTGCCGCCGCAGAACTTCTTGCACCGCTCATCGGTGCAGTTTGGGAAGTATTTGGAGTAGCATGAAGCCGGCAGGGGGAAAGCACGGGGTTTATCCATCTGCATACGGGTGTAAAGAAACAAACAATTAAAAAATGTACAGATTAGATATC
The DNA here is from genome assembly GCF_056163025.1 of Triticum urartu. Taxonomy (NCBI): domain Eukaryota; kingdom Viridiplantae; phylum Streptophyta; class Magnoliopsida; order Poales; family Poaceae; genus Triticum; species Triticum urartu. The sequence goes on from NC_141875.1 coordinate 41,728,154, forward strand.
CAATCTAAAAAAAGTTGCTTCATCGTCTGATCTCAACGGAGACATTGCAAATTAAATAGAAAATTCAAATGATTAACCTTTTCGTGGGCATCGCATGAGGAGAGAAGAAGGGTGGCAGCCATGACCACCATGAGGGCGGCCACGAAGCAGGACAGGGCGCTCGTGTTCTTCTTCAGCATCGCCATATGTATAGTACAAGAGGAGGCTAACTACACTTCACGTATGTATAGTTCTTCTTTTCCCTGTGTTGTTATTTGTGATTTGTGTGTGTTTATATAGACCGTAAATACAATGGTGTGACTGCCTAGCTAATTATAAGCATGAATTAAATGTTTTATTAATACTTTAATCCAAGTAACAAATAAATGGATATATATATATATATATATATATATATATATATATATCCTGTTTTAGGGGGAATGGATATATATGTTGTTTTAGAGGGAATGGATATATATATTGTGTATGGACAAGTGGATAGCTACTGCATGGATGCTCATGGAAGAAGGTTATTAATTGTGATTATTAGTACTTTCTTTGGCGATGATTTTTATTCAAATTTAAGAGTAACCTAAAGTGTCCTATAGAAGTTTATAGACAGAGTATATTTTTAGCTGCAAAATATGCTAGAGTAGGGATTACTCCTTGCACTTTTTGATTTGAGAATCATTTACTGCTTGCACTTGTTGCCTCATGCGTTAACCCATAGAATATGGGCGCTGCTGTGTATGCTCGGAGCGAGCGGTATCGCCTGCGCGAGATGATTCGCACTCAACTCCTGATAGTTCTACTCGTCACACTCCGGTCAATCTATCGTGAGCAAGCAATTGCATACATAAGCACTCATGCAAAAGAATCAAAGAAAAGAACTCGGAAAACTTCAAAAACAAGCAATTAACTCTTGCAACAGAAAACAATTTCTAATAATACCAAAATTGGGTGAATTTGGTCTTATCAGAAAGTTTAGGTAAGAGCTCCGATTTGCAAAAAGAATTAACTAAATAGGAGTTATAAAACTCAAGTTATAACCAAAACAAGTTTGAATATGAATCTGAACAAATTTCAAAATTTGAAAGTTGCAAAAAGTTCAGTTGATAGATTCACTAGATAGATGGAATCAAGACGAAAATGCAGGCGCTGGTTTTATCTAATTTGGATGAACGAGTAAAAAGTTGTGCTATTTAAAAAATCAGGGCCAAGCTGTTTTACGAAAAAAAATAGTTACGGCTAAAAGAATTCTAGATCTAATGTATAAATACAGAGACTAATTAATAATCTAATTATTCTATCGTACACTACTCTAAAAATAATAAGCTATGAAAGTATAAAAAAAATACGAAGAAAGATACTTATATAAGGTAGAGAAAAGACAACTTCAAAGAGAAAAGACAACTTCCAGAAGTCCCACCGGAGAAAAGAAATATTTTTTTTAATGAATCTAGTCAAACCAAAATATTGATTTAACCCGAATTGAATAATTTTTAAAGGCTTTATGGGTCTATAATTTATAGATGGGAAAAAGGCTTAAAGATTAAAAACTAGACAATGTGAGACTAAATGTAGACGAAAAAAAAAGAAATAGAGGAAGCGGCCTAAAGGCCGCGGTTCGGCCGGCCGCGCGCGTACGTACTTTCATTTTCTCTCTTTTTTTTCTGCCAAAGGAAGGAAAAAATCTGAAAAGGAAAAGGCTGTCTGGGCCTGGCCCATTTAGGAGAAAAAAACAATGGAGCGCCAGATGCTACTATGCTGCGCACATGGGCGCCAGTTAGTTCCTGGCGCACGCACAGTTTTTTTAATAGAAACAGAAAAGGAGAAACTGAATAATTAATATAAATTAAAATTTTATATAGGAATACTGTACTTCAAAAGTTTCATAAAAAGATTTCTACAACATGAACATTTTTCTAGAGTCAAATAAAATCTGCAAAATTTTTAAAAAAGCAAACAGTGCTACTACTGCAATAAAACCCAATAAAATCGTTTTAAAAATACCAAAATGATTTCAGATTTATTTCTCTCCATTTTTCTACTGTAGGGAATAATTTTACCCTATTTTCCATATATTTTATTTTTGGAGAAAATTAATTTGAATAAAAACCAAATAACTCCAAATTTGAAAATAATTTTAAAGGGACTTTAAATTTGATTCTTTTAAACTTACAAATCATATTTCATACGATTTGAAGAAGTCATTTTATCTTCTCTCATGAAAATCATTGAGTTGCATAAAGTTACTGAATTTGAAATATTTTCAAATGAAATTCAAATATTTTCAAAAACCCTTTTCATTTATTTAAATGGAAGAAGTCATATCATCTTCACCCCAGGGTTTTGTGATGAAATGAATTTGAATTCATGGAGATCAGAAATGCAAGGTGAAAGTTTGGGAAAGTCCTTTTATTCCCTCTCATTTTACTTTCAAAAAGTAATTTCACTCAATTTCACACATGCAACCACACCACAATTAAGAAATCAATCAAAACTATTTATTTAATATAACATTTCAAAATTTAGAATTTTGGGATGATACAAATCACATAAAAGAATGAGAGCTTCCGGTGGGACCACTGTTTTACATGTTGCGTGCGTGCCTGTGTGTGCGCGCGCGTGTGTGTGCGTGTGCTATTTGATGGCCCTCCCATTGTGGTGGCCATCATCATTGCTTTGCCAGCTCAACGCCCTGCCCTCCAAAAGACACCTCCAACGCACTCTAGCCCCCCCGGTGGTAGAGACATCGCCTTATTGCCTTGCGCCAACTATCCTAACTGTGTTTTCTTATGCTATATTTCCTCATTTTCTTGTACAATCAATGCAATGATCACTCTGGTCTCAAGCCACTCATATATATATTGATCAATATATATAATTCTCTGCGCATATGGAGCTAACTAGTGTTGCTATGCGATATGAGAGTGGACACATTGTTGTGGTGATATAATAGAATTAATGCAATACATACATCCATTAAGATATGATTGAAACATTTTTCTTATATGAACTATATTAATGGTTGACAGTTCATGTTAAACGTGAGACATTCTATTTTTATGGTAAATTAAGGTTATTTATGCAACTTATACCCCTGGTCCTCCAAATACAATATGTTTTGTCAATCCTTGATGAAATTAACGAGGGGCTAAGTAGGAACATCGTTCACAAATGTGTATTGGGACTATAGATAAACTGCATTTGGGTGAAGTTCAAAACGCCAAGAGTACATACTCACATACTCATGTCCATCTAGTCGCTAAATGAAAAACTTGGACGTGCTTACGCTATCAACACGCAGGTACCAACTATTTTTGTTCAAGCTTCATTAGTCATTACTTTTGATTCGTCTCCACGTACATGAACCGATGAGACACACAACACTAGTAGAAAACAGGGCTTTGGTCCAGGCCGGGTCAGCCCATTAGTCCCGGTTCAGTCTAGAACCGGGACCAATGTGGGCATTGGTCCCGGTTCGTGAGCCTAGGGGGCCGGCCGGGCCACGTGGGCCATTGGTCCCGGTTCATCTGGACCTTTTGGTCCCGGTTGGTGGGATGAACCGGGACCAATGGACCTCGCTCCTAGCCCACCACCATTGGTCCCGGTTGGTGGCTTGAACCGGGACCAAAGGCTCCCCTTTAGTCCCGGCTCATGTCACCAACCAAGACCAATGAGGTGCCTATATATACCCCCTCGCGCAAGAGCAGAGCACAGTGCTCTGTTTTTTCTGGCCGAGGGGGAGAGGGCTTTGTGGTGCCCTAGCTCACCTCCTATGCACATGAGGTGTTCGATGGAATGCCCGAGCCACACTACTTAAGCTTTCTCCTCTCGAAGCTCGACCTCCAAGCTCCATTTTCCTTGAGATTTGTCTAGATTTAGCGTTTCGTCACGCCCCGTCCCCGTCTTCACCGCCGTCGATCACCAGTGCCGATCTCATCACCGACACCACCATGGTGAGCCTCTTGTTCTTATCTTCTTTCTGAAAGGAAAAATATTCTTACTTGTATGTTTAGATAGATACTTGTATCATTTTCTTACATTTATTATTGCATCTTATATAGTGCGATGGTTTTGGTATCCGCCCCCGTCGGCCCTCGTCCTGTCTATGATTCGGATGTGGTATGTATATTATCTTTATAACTATTGGTTTATTTATTGTTTATGAAAATTATGCCGACCAACATGACATAGATTTTATTTATCTAGGATGTATGTGAATCGGAAATGCCAATCGACCCTATTGTCGAGAGGTTAAATTTAGTTGAAGAAGAAAACAATTTGTTGAAGGAAAAAATAAAAAAAATTGAGGAGGAGAAGATGATATTGGAGTTGCATATTGCGGATGTCGTCGATGATCACAAGATCAAGATGGATGCAATGCGCTTGAAGATTAGAAAGATTAGAAAATATGCCATTCATACCGAGGCTTGGTATCATTATGCCGTTGGATCAATTGTTACCTTGGTTGCGATTATGATCGCATTTGTTTTCGCATTGAAATGTTTTACATAGTTTCAATGTATGGTTTAATTAATTAGATGCTCTGGAGAGCTATATGTTGTTAGATGAGAACTATGTATGCACTTTGGTTTTAATGTGATGATGAACTTCTATTAATTTGGACACTTAATTATATATAATGCACGCAGATGAACCGGCAATGGATGTACGGTGGCAGACACACCCGCGAGTACATTAAGGGCGTGCATGAGTTTCTCGATGCGGCTGAGGCAAACAAGAAGAATGGTTTTATGTGTTGTCCATGCACTGAATGTGGGAATACGAGGTCTTACTCTAACCGGAAAATCCTTCACTCCCACCTGCTTTACAAGGGTTTCATGCCACACTATAATGTTTGGACGAGGCATGGAGAAATAGGGGTTATGATGGAAGACGGTGAAGAAGAAGACTACAATGACAACTATGTGCCCCTGAATACAGTGATGCTGCAACGGGGGGAGCTGGTGAAGATCAAGAGGAACCAGACGATGTGCCCAATGATGCTGCAACGGGTGAAGCTGCTGAAGATCAAGAGGAACCAGACGATGTGCCTGGTGATGATGATCTCCGCCGGGTCATTGTTGATGTAAGGACGCAATGCATTAGTCAAAAGGAGAAGCTGAAGTTCGATCGCATGTTAGAGGATCACAAAAAAGGGTTATACCCCAATTGCGAAGATGGCAACACAAAGCTCGGTACCGTACTGGAATTGCTGCAGTGGAAGGCAGAGAATGCTGTGGCTGACAAAGGATTTGAGAAGCTACTGAAAATATTGAAGAAGAAGCTTCCAAAGGATAACGAATTGCCCGACAGTACATACGCAGCAAAGAAGGTTTTATGCCCTCTAGGATTGGAGGTGGAGAAGATACATGCATGCCCTAATGACTGCATCCTCTACCGCGGTGCATACAAGGATCTGAACGCATGCCCGGTATGCGGTGCATTGCGGTATAAGATCAGACGAGATGACCCTGGTGATGTTGACGGCGAGCCCCCCAGGAAGAGGGTTCCTGCGAAGGTGATGTGGTATGCTCCTATAATACCACGGTTGAAACGTCTGTTCAAAAATGAAGAGCATGCCAAGTTGATGCGATGGCACAGTGAGAACCGAAAGAAAGATGGGAAGTTGAGAGCACCCGCTGACGGGTCGCAGTGGAGAAAAATCGAGAGAAAGTACTGGGATGAGTTTGCAAAGGACCCAAGGAATGTATGGTTTGCTTTAAGCGCGGATGGCATTAATCCTTTCGGGGAGCAGAGCAGCAATCACAACACCTGGCCCGTGACTCTATGTATGTATAACCTTCCTCCTTGGATGTGCATGAAGCGGAAGTTCATTATGATGCCAGTTCTCATCCAAGGCCCTAAGCAACCCGGCAACGAAATTGATGTGTACCTAAGGCCATTAGTTGAAGAACTTTTACAGCTGTGGAATGAAAACGGTGTACGTACGTGGGATGAGCACAGACAGGAGGAATTTAACCTTAAGGCGTTGCTGTTCGTGACCATCAACGATTGGCCCGCTCTCAGTAACCTTTCAGGACAGACAAACAAAGGATACCACGTATGCACGCACTGTTTAGATGACACTGAAAGTATATACCTGGACAAATGCAGGAAGAATGTGTACCTGGGCCATCGTCGATTTCTTCCGACCAACCATCAATGTCGAAAGAAAGGCAAGCATTTCAAAGGCGAGGCAGGTCACCGGAAGAAGCCCGCCATGCGCACCGGTGATCACGTGCTTGCTATGGTCAATGATTTACACTACGTAATCTTTGGAAAGGGTCCCGGTGGACTAGCTGTTCCGAATGACGCCGAGGGACACGCACCCATGTGGAAGAAGAAATATATATTTTGGGACCTACCCTACTGGAAAGACCTAGAGGTCCGCTCCTCAATCGACGTGATGCACGTGACGAAGAACCTTTGTGTGAACCTGCTAGGCTTCTTGGGCGTGTATGGGAAGACAAAAGATACACCTGAGGCACGGGAGGACCTACAACCTTTGCACGAAAAAGACGGCATGCCTCCGAAGCAGTATAAAGATCCTGCCAGCTACGCTCTTACGAAAGAAGAGAAAGAAATCTTCTTTGAATGCCTGCTCAGTATGAAGGTCACGACTGGCTTCTCGTCGAATATAAAGGGAATAATTGTTGGAAATATGCCCTAGAGGCAATAATAAATTAGTTATTATTATATTTCCTTGTTCATGATAATCGTTTATTATCCATGCTAGAATTGTATTGATAGGAAACTCAGATACATGTGTGGATACATAGACAACACCATGTCCCTAGTAAGCCTCTAGTTGACTAGCTCGTTGATCAATAGATGGTTACGGTTTCCTGACCATGGACATTGGATGTCATTGATAATGGGATCACATCATTAGGAGAATGATGTGATGGACAAAGACCCAATCCTAAGCCTAGCACAAGATCATGTAGTTCGTATGCTAAAGCTTTTCTAATGTCAAGTATCATTTCCTTAGACCATGAGATTGTGCAACTCCCGGATACCGTAGGAGTGCTTTGGGTGTGCCAAACGTCACAACGTAACTGGGTGGCTATAAAGGTACACTACAGGTATCTCCGAAAGTGTCTGTTGGTTTGGCACGAATCGAGACTGGGATTTGTCACTCCGTGTAAACGGAGAGGTATCTCTGGGCCCACTCGGTAGGACATCATCATAATGTGCACAATGTGATCAAGGAGTTGATCACGGGATGATGTGTTACGGAACGAGTAAAGAGACTTGCCGGTAACGAGATTGAACAAGGTATCGGGATACCGATGATCGAATCTCGGGCAAGTATCGTACCGCTAGACAAAGGGAATTGTATACGGGATTGATTAAGTCCTTGACATCGTGGTTCATCCGATGAGATCATCATGGAACATGTGGGAGCCAACATGGGTATCCAGATCCCGCTGTTGGTTATTGATCGGAGAGTCATCTCGGTCATGTCTGCATGTCTCCCGAACCCGTAGGGTCTACACACTTAAGGTTCGGTGACGCTAGGGTTATAGAGATATTAGTATGCGGTAACCCGAAAGTTGTTTGGAGTCCCGGATGAGATCCCGGACGTCACGAGGAGTTTCGGAATGGTCCGGAGGTAAAGAATTATATATAGGAAGTGATGTTTCGGCCAGCGGGACAAGTTTCGGGGTCACCAGTATTGTACCGGGACCACCGGAAGGGTCCCGGGGGTCCACCGGGTGGGGCCACCTGCCCCGGGGGCCACATGGGCTGTAGGGGGTGCGCCTTGGCCTATATGGGCCAAGGGCACCAGCCCCAAGAGGCCCATGCGCCAAGAATCAAGGGAAAGGATGAGTCCTAAAGGGGGAAGGCACCTCCGAGGTGCCTTCGGGAGGAGGGACTCCTCCCTGGCCGCACCCTTCCTTGGAGGAAGGGCCAAGGCTGCGCCTCCCCCCTCTCCCTTGGCCCTATATATAGTGGGGGGAAGGGAGGGCAACCATACCTAACCCCTGGCGCCTCCCTCTCCCTCCCATGACACATCTCCCTCCTCCCGCAGCGCTTGGCGAAGCCCTGTTGGAATCCCGCTACTTCCACCACCACACCGTCGTGCTGCGGGATCTCCATCAACCTCTCCTCCCCCCTTGCTGGATCAAGAAGGAGGAGACGTCGCTGCTCCGTATGTGTGTTGAACGCGGAGGTGCCGTCCGTTCGGCGCTAGGATCATCGGTGATTTGGATCACGACGAGTACGACTCCATCAACCCTGTTCTCTTGAACGCTTCCGCGCGCGATCTACAAGGGTATGTAGATCCACTCCTACCTCGTTGCTAGATGACTCCATAGATAGATCTTGGTGACACGTAGGAAATTTTTGAATTTATGCTACGTTCCCCAACAGTGGCATCATGAGCCAGGTCTATGCGTAGTTTCTATGCACGAGTAGAACACAAAGTAGTTGTGGGCGTTGATTTTGTTCAATATGCTTGCCGTTACTAGTCTTATCTTGATTCGGCGGCATCGTGGGATGAAGCGGCCCGGACCGACCTTACACGTACTCTTACGTGAGACTGGTTCCACCGACTGACATGCACTAGTTGCATAAGGTGGCTAGCGGGTGTCTGTCTCTCCCACTTTAGTCGGATCGGATTCGATGAAAAGGGTCCTTATGAAGGGTAAATAGCAATTGGCATATCACGTTGTGGTCTTTGCGTAGGTAAGAAACGTTCTTGCTAGAAACCCATAGCAGCCACGTAAAACATGCAAACAACAATTAGAGGACGTCTAACTTGTTTTTGCAGGGTATGCTATGTGATGTGATATGGCCAAAAGGATGTGATGAATGATATATGTGATGTATGAGATTGATCATGTTCTTGTAATAGGAATCACGACTTGCATGTCGATGAGTATGACAACCGGCAGGAGCCATAGGAGTTGTCTTTATTTATTTATGACCTGCGTGTCAACTTAAACGTCATGTAATTACTTTACTTTATTGCTAAAGCGTTAGCCATAGTAGTAGAAGTAATAGATGAAGAGACAACTTCAAGAAGACACGATGATGGAGATCATGATGATGGAGATCATGGTGTCATGCCGGTGACAAGATGATCATGGAGCCCCAAGATGGAGATCAAAGGAGCTATATGATATTGGCCATATCATGTCACTATTATTTGATTGCATGTGATGTTTATCATGTTTATACATCTTGTTTGCTTAGAACGACGGTAGTAAATAAGATGATCCCTCACTAAAATTTCAAGAAAGTGTTCCCCCTAATTGTGCACCGTTGCGAAAGTTCGTCGTTTCGAAGCACCGCGTGATGATCGGGTGTGATAGATTCTTACGTTCACATACAACGGGTGTAAGATAGATTTACACACGCAAAACACTTAGGTTGACTTGACGAGCCTAGCATGTACAGACATGGCCTCGGAACACAAGAGACCGAAAGGTCGAGCATGAGTCGTATGGTAGATACGATCAACATGAAGATGTTCACCGATGTTGACTAGTCCGTCTCACGTGATGATCGGACACGACCTAGTTGACTCGGATCATGTAATCACTTAGATGACTAGAGGGATGTCTATCTGAGTGGGAGTTCATAAGATGAACTTGTTTATCCTGAACATAGTCAAAAGGTCTTCGCAAATTATGTCGTAGCTCGCGCTTCAGTTCTACTGTTTAGATATGTTCCTAGAGAAAAATTTAGTTGAAAGTTGGTAGTAGCAATTATGCGGACTAGGTCCGTAAACTGAGGATTGTCCTCATTGCTTCATAGAAGGCTTATGTCCTTAATGCACCGCTCAGTGTGCTGAACCTCGAACGTCGTCTGTGGATGTTCCGAACATCTGACATACACATTTTGATGACTACATGGTAGTTCAGTGCGTAGTGCTAAATGGTTTAGAATTGAGGCACCAAAGACGTTTTTGAAACATCGCGGAACATATGAGATGTTCCAAGGACTGAAATTGGGATTTTAGGCTCGTGCCCACGTCAAGAGGTATAAGACCTCCGATGATTTTCTTAGCCTGCAAACTAAGGGAGAAAAGCTCAATTGTTGAGCTTGTGCTCATATTGTCTAAAGTACAACAATCGCTTGAATCGAGTGGGAGTTGATCTTCCAGATGAAATAGTGATGGTTCTCCGAAGTCATTACCACCAAGCTGCTAGAGCTTCGTGATGAACTATGATATATCAGGGACATATATGATGATCCTTGAGATATTCGGGATGTTTGACACCGTGAAAGTAGAAATCAAGAAGGAGTATCAATTGTTGATGGTTGGTGAAACCACTAGTTTCAAGAAGGGCAAGGGAACAAAGGGATACTTCATGAAACGGCAATTCAGCTGCTGCTCTAGTGAAGAAACCCAAGGTTGAACCCAAACCCGAGACTAAGTGCTTCTGTAATAAGGGGAACAGCCACTGGAGCAGAATTACCCTAGATACTTGGTAGATGAGAAGGCTGGCAAGGTCGATAGAAGTATATTGGATATACATTGTGTTGATGTGTACTTTACTAGTACTCCTAGTAGCACCAGGGTATTAGATACCGGTTCGGTTGCTAAGTGTTAGTAACTCGAAATAAAAGCTATGGAATAAACGGAGACTAGCTAAAGGTGAGCTGACGATATGTGTTGGAAGTGTTTCCAATGTTGATATGATCAAGCATCGCACGCTCCCTCTACCATCGAGATTGGTGTTTGCGTTGAGCATAGACATGATTGGATTATGTCTATCGCAATACGGTTATTCATTTAAGGAGAATAACGGTTACTCTGTTTATTTGAATAATACCTTCAATGGTCTTGCACCTAAAATGAATGGTTCATTGAATCTCGATAATAGTGATACACATGTTCATGCCAAAAGATATAAGATAGTAATGATAGTACCACCTACTTGTGGCACTGCCACTTAAGTCATATCAGTATAAAATGCATGAAGAAGCTCCATGTTGATGGATCTTTGGACTCACTCATTTTTGAAAGGATTGAGACATGCGAACCATGTTTGTTGGTAGATATGCATGAAGAAACTCTATACAGATGGATCGTTTGGACTCACTTGATTTTGAATCACTTGAGACATGCAAATCATACCACATGGGTAAGATGACTGAAAGCCTCGTTTTCAGTAAAATGGAACTAGAAAGCAACTTGTTGGAAGTAATACATTTTGATGTGTGCAGTCCAATGAGTGCTGAGCATGTAGTGGATATCGTTATGTTCTTACTTCACAGATGATTTGAGTATATGTTGAGTATATTTACTTGATGAATCACGAGTCTGAATTATTGAAAGGTTCAAGTAATTTCAGGGTGAAGTTGAAAGATCGTCGTGACAAGAGGATAAAATATCTATGATATGATCATAGAGATGAATATCTGAATTACGAGTTTGGCACAGAATTAAGACATTGTGGAAATTGTTTCACAACTAATACAGCCTGGAACACCATAGTGTGATGGTGTGTCCGAACATCATAACTGCACCCCATCGGATATGATGCATACCATGATGTCTCTTATCGAATTACCACAATAGTTTATGGGTTAGGCATTAAAGACAACCACATTCACTTTAAATAGGGCACCACGTAATTCCGATGAGATGACACCGTATGAACTATGGTTTAGAGAAACCTAAGCTGTCATTTCTTAAAAGTTTGGGGCTGCGACGCTTATGTGGAAAAGTTTCAGGCTAATAAGCTCGAACCCAAAGCGGATAAATGCATCTTCATAGGACACCCAAAAAAGTTGGGTATACCTCCTGTCTCAGATTCGAAAGCAATAAAGGATTGTTTCTAGAATCGGGTCCTTTCTCGAGGAAAAGTTTCTCTCGAAAGAATTGAGTGGGAGGATGGTGGAGACTTGATGAGGTTATTGAACCGTCTCTTCAACTAGTGTGTGACAGGGCACAGGGAGTTGTTCCTGTGGCACCTACACCAATTGAAGTGGAAGCTCATGATAGTGATCATGAAACTTCAGATCAAGTCACTACCAAACCTCGTGGGATGACAAGGATGCATACTACTTCAGAGTGGTACGTAATCCTGTCTTGGAAGTCATGTTGCTAGACAACAATGAACCTACGAGCTATGGAGAAGCGATGGTGGGCCCGGATTCCGATAAATGGCTCGAGGCCATAAAATCCGAGAGAGGGTCCATGTATGGAAACAAAGTGTAGACTTTGACAGAACAGCTCGATGGTCGTGAGGCTGTTGAGTACAGATGGATTTTAAAAGGAAGACGGACAATGATGGTAAGTATCACCATTAAGAAAGCTCGACTTGTCGTTAAGATGTTTTCCGAAAAGTTCAAGGAGTTGACTACGATGAGACTTTCTCACTCGTAGCGATGCTAAGAGTCTATTGGAATTATATTAGTGATTACTGCATTATTTATGAAATCTTGCAGATAGGATGTCAATACATTGTTTCCTCGACGTTTTTTTTTGAGGAAAGGTTGTATGTGATACAAACCGGAAGGTCTTGTCAATCCTGAAAGATGCTAATAAGTATGCAAAGCTCCAGCAATCCTTCTAGGGACTGGAGTAAGCATCTCGGAGTTGGAATGTACGCTTTGATGAGATGATCAAAGATTTTGGGTTTATACAAAGTTTATGAGAAACTTGTATTTCCAAAGAAGTGAGTGGGAGCACTATAGAATTTCTGATGAGTATATGTTGTTGACATATTGTGGATCAGAAATGACGTAGAATTTCTGGAAAGCATATAGGGTTATTTGAAAAGTGTTTTTCAATGGAAAGCCTGGATTAAGCTACTTGAACATTGAGCATCAAGATCTATAAGGATAGATCAAAACGCTTAATGGTACTTTCAAATGAGCACATACCTTGACATGATCTTGAAGGTGTTCAAGATGGATCAGTCAAAGAAGGAGTTCTTGCCTGAGTTGTAAGGTATGAAGTTAAGACTTAAAGCTCGACCACGGCAGAAGAAAGAGGAAGGATGAAGGTCGTCCCCTATGCTTTTATCATAGGCTCTCTACAGTATGCTATGATGTGTACCGCACCTGAAGTGTGCCTTGCCATGAGTTAGTCAAGGGGTACAAGAGTGATCCAAGAATGGATCACAGGACAGTGGTCAAAGTTATCCTTAGTAACTAGTGGACTAAGGAATTTTCTCGATTATGGAGGTGGTAAAAGAGTTCATCGTAAAGGGTTACGCCGATGCAAACTTTGACACTAATCCAGATTATTCTGAGTAGTAGACTGGATTCGTATAGTAGAACAGTTATTTGGAATAGCTCCAAATATAGCGTAGTAGCTGCATCTACAAGATGACATAGAGATTTGCGAAGTACATACGGATCTGAAAGATTCAGACCCGTTGACTATAACATCTCTCACAAGCATAACATGTTCAAACCCAGAACTCATCGAGTGTTAATCACATGGTAATGTGAACTAGATTATTGACTCTAGTAAACTCTTTGGGTGTTAGTCACATGGGGATGTGACCTTCAGTGTTAATCACATATCGATGTGAACTGGATTATTGGCTCTAGTGCAAGTGGGAGACTGTTGGAAATATGCCCTAGAGGCAATAATAAATTAGTTATTATTATATTTCCTTGTTCATGATAATCGTTTATTATCCATGCTAGAATTGTATTGATAGGAAACTCAGATACATGTGTGGATACATAGACAACACCATGTCCCTAGTAAGCCTCTAGTTGACTAGCTCGTTGATCAATAGATGGTTACGGTTTCCTGACCATGGACATTGGATGTCATTGATAACGGGATCACATCATTAGGAGAATGATGTGATGGACAAAGACCCAATCCTAAGCCTAGCACAAGATCATGTAGTTCGTATGCTAAAGCTTTTCTAATGTCAAGTATCATTTCCTTAGACCATGAGATTGTGCAACTCCCGGATACCGTAGGAGTGCTTTGGGTGTGCCAAACGTCACAACGTAACTGGGTGGCTATAAAGGTACACTACAGGTATCTCCGAAAGTGTCTGTTGGGTTGGCACGAATCGAGACTGGGATTTGTCACTCCGTGTAAACGGAGAGGTATCTCTGGGCCCACTCGGTAGGACATCATCATAATGTGCACAATGTGATCAAGGAGTTGATCACGGGATGATGTGTTATGGAACGAGTAAAGAGACTTGTCGGTAACGAGATTGAACAAGGTATGGGGATACCGATGATCGAATCTCGGGCAAGTATCGTACCGCTAGACAAAGGGAATTGTATACGGGATTGATTAAGTCCTTGACATCGTGGTTCATCCGATGAGATCATCGTGGAACATGTGGGAGCCAACATGGGTATCCAGATCCCGCTGTTGGTTATTGACCGGAGAGTCATCTCGGTCATGTCTGCATGTCTCACGAACCCGTAGGGTCTACACACTTAAGGTTCGGTGACGCTAGGGTTATAGAGATATTAGTATGCGGTAACCTGAAAGTTGTTCGGAGTCCCAGATGAGATCCCGGACGTCACGAGGAGTTCCGGAATGGTCCGGAGGTAAAGAATTATATATAGGAAGTGATGTTTCGGCCATCGGGACAAGTTTCGGGGTCACCGGTATTGTACCGGGACCACTGGAAGGGTCCCGGGGGTCCACCGGGTGGGGCCACCTGCCCCGGGGGCCACATGGGCTGTAGGGGGTGCGCCTTGGCCTATATGGGCCAAGGGCACCAGCCCCAAGAGGTCCATGCGCCAAGAATCAAGGGAAAGGAAGAGTCCTAAAGGGGGAAGGCACCTCCGAGGTGCCTTAGGGAGGAGGGACTCCTCCCTGGCCGCACCCTTCCTTGGAGGAAGGGCCAAGGCTGCGCCTCCCCCCTCTCCCTTGGCCCTATATATAGTGGGGGGAAGGGGGGGCAACCATACCTAACCCCTGGCGCCTCCCTCTCCCTCCCATGACACATCTCCCTCCTCCCGCAGCGCTTGGCAAAGCCCTGTTGGAATCCCGCTACTTCCACCACCACGCCGTCGTGCTGCTGGATCTCCATCAACCTCTCCTACCCCCTTGCTGGATCAAGAAGGAGGAGACGTCGCTGCTCCGTACGTGTGTTGAACGCGGAGGTGCCGTCCGTTCGGTGCTAGGATCATCGGTGATTTGGATCACGACGAGTACGACTCCATCAACCCCGTTCTCTTGAACGCTTCCGCGCGCGATCTACAAGGGTATGTAGATCCACTCCTCCCTCGTTGCTAGATGACTCCATAGATAGATCTTGGTGACACGTAGGAAATTTTTGAATTTATGCTATGTTCCCCAACAATAATAAATATGCCAGAGAAAAGGTTTCAGAACCTAAAGTCTCATGACTGCCACGTGATTATGACGCAACTGCTTCCGGTTGCATTGAGGGGGCTTCTACCAAAAAACGTCCAATTAGCCATTGTGAAGCTATGTGCATTCCTCAATGCAGTCTCTCAGAAGGTGATCGATCCAGAAATCGTACCAAGCCTAAGGAGTGATGTGGCGCAATGTCTTGTCAGTTTCGAGCTGGTGTTCCCACCATCCTTCTTCAATATCATGACGCACGTCCTAGTTCATCTAGTCGATGAGATTGCCATCCTGGGGCCCGTATTTCTACACAATATGTTCCCCTTTGAGAGGTTCATGGGAGTCCTAAAGAAATATGTCCGTAATCGCGCTAGGCCAGAAGGAAGCATCTCCATGGGCCATCAAACAGAGGATGTTATCGGGTTTTGTGTTGACTTCATTCCTGGCCTTAACAAGATAGGTCTCCCTAAATCGCGGTATGAGGGGAGACTGACTGGAAAAGGCACTCTTGGAAGAGACTTAATAATATGCAAGGACGGATATTCTTGGTCTCAAGCACACTACATAGTTCTACAGAACTCTTGAAAGTGCAACTATCCCTAGGTGGTTTTGGTAATTCATAACAACATATAGCTCATTGAGCTAATGCTATTCCAAGATGATTATTTCAGGAAAGCTCAATGATTGGCATGGCATGGATATGAAAGTGGAACCCTCAAAATGCTAAGGACAATGGATCGGCTCAAGCTCAAAAGCTCAAGACTCTTCATTTTTAGTGATCCAAGATCACATTGAGTCCATAGGAAAAGCCAATACTATTAAGGAGGGATGAGGTGTTGCTTAATGAGCCTCTTGCTTCATGTGCTTAATGATATGCTCCAAAACCCTCAACTACTTTCCCATATCCACATATGACCTAAACTCCAAGCCAAACTCGGTCCTACCGATTTTTCCTATCCGGCGCCACCGAGTTTCACTTGTCATTAGCCACTACCAAAACCCTAGCAATTCGGTTCTACCGATAAGGTTCTCGGTCCCACCGAGATGGGGTTGCAATCTCTCTGTTTCCCTTTCGTAACTTTTCGGTCCCACCGAAAGAGCGAATCGGTCCCACCAAGATTGCAATGTAAACTCAGTGTTTCCCCTTTGTAACTTTTTGGTCTCACCGAGTTCCACTCGGTCCCACCGAAAGAGCAAATCGGTCCCACCGAGTTTGCCTGACCAACTCTCTGGTTAGCTAATTACCAGACTCGGTCTCACCGAGTTTGTGTAATCGGTCTCACTGAGATTACGTTATGCCCAAACCCTAACCGAATCGGTCCTACCGAGTTGCATGTCAGTCCCACCGAAATTCCTAATGGTCACTAGGTTTACATTTTCGGTCCGACCGAGTTTTATGATTCGGTCCCACCGAGATTGGAAAACTGTGTAACGGTTGGATTTTGTGTGGAGGCTATATATACCCCTCCACCTCTTTCTCATTCCTAGAGAGAGCCAATAGAACACACACCTCATTCCAACTCTTTTTTTCTGAGAAAGAACCACCTACTCATGTGTTGAGATCAAGACATTCCATTCCTACCATATGAATCTTGATCTCTAGCCTTCCCAAGTTGCTTTCCACTCAAATCTTCTTTCCACCAAATCCAAATCCTATGAGAGAGAGTTGAGTGTTGGGGAGACTATCATTTGAAGCACAAGAGCAAGGAGTTCATTACCTACACACCATTTGTTACTTCTTGGAGAGTGGTGTCTCCTAGATTGGCTAGGTGTCACTTGGGAGCCTCCGACAAGATTGTGGAGTGAACCAAGGAGTTTGTAAGGGCAAGGAGATCGCCTACTTCGTGAAGATCTATCGCTAGTGAGGCAAGTCCTTCGTGGGCGATGGCCATGGTGGGATAGACAAGGTTGCTACTTCGTGGACCCTTTGTGGGTGGTTGCTTCTTCGTGGACCCTTCGTGGGTGGAGCCCTCTGTGGACTCGCGCAACCGTTGCCCTTGGGTGGAGCCCTGTGTGGACTCGCGCAACCGTTACCCTTCGTGGGTTGAAGTCTCCATCAACGTGGATGTAGGATAGCACCACCTATCCGAACCACGGGAAAAACATCCATGTCTCCAATAGCGTTTGAAATCTCCATACCCTTCCCTTTATATTCTTGCAAGTTGCATGCTTTACTTTCCGCTGCCAATATACTCTTTGCATGCTTGCTTGAATTGTGTGATGATTGCTTGACTTGTCCTAAAATAGCTAAAATCTGCCAGGAACTAAAATTGGGAAAAGGTTAAGTTTTTATTTGGTCAAGTAGTCTAATCACCCCCCTCTAGACATACTTTCGATCCCACAAGTGGTATCAGAGCTTTGGTCTCCATTTGCTTGATCTCCATAGCTTTTGGTGGTCATAGCCTTGGTTTCACAACCTAGGAGAGTTTTGCGTCTAGTGAGGGAAACTATCACCGTAGAGGTCCTTACTTTGATGGTACTAATTTTGCTAGTTGGAAGCATAAAATGAAAATGCATATTCTTGGACATAACCCCGCCGTTTGGGCTATTGTGTGTGTTGGCTTGCAAGGTGACTTCTTTGAAGGGAGAGAACCAAACCGTGAAGCTACCGCGGAAGAGTTGAAGATGTTGCAATACAATGCTCAAGCTTGTGATATTCTCTTCAACGGATTGTGCCCCGAAGAATTCAACAAAATCAGCCGCCTTGAGAATGCAAAGGAAATTTGGGATACCTTGATTGATATGCACGAAGGTACCGACTCCGTCAAGGAATCCAAGTTGGATGTGCTTCAAAGCCAACTTGACAAGTTCAAGATGAAGGATGGTGAAGGTGTAGCTGAAATGTACTCTAGGCTTGCTCTCATCACAAATGAGATTGCCGGCTTAGGAAGTGAAGAGATGACCGATAAATTCATCATTAAGAAGATCCTAAGAGCCTTGGATGGAAAATATGATACCGTTTGCACATTGATCCAAATGATGCCCAATTACAAAGATCTCAAGCCAACGGAAGTGATTGGAAGAATTGTTGCTCATGAGATGTCACTTAAGGATAAAGAGGAACTTCACAACAAATCAAGTGGTGCCTATAAAGCCTCATGTGAAGCCCCTACATCATTAAGTGAGAAACAAGACTTCAATGAAGAATTGAGCTTAATGGTGAAGAACTTCAACAAGTTCTACAAGAATAGAAGCAAAGATAGAAGCTCCAAATCAAGGTCCTACAATGACAAAAGATCTTCTAGTCGAGAGCGAAACTGTTACAATTGTGGAAGACCCGGACACTATTCCAACGAGTGTACGGCTCCCTACAAGAGAAGAGAAGATTCTCCAAAAAGAAGAAGCAAAGGATCACCACAAAGGGAGAGAAGGAGTAGAGATGATCGTTATGAACGAAGATACTCACGGAGAAGCAAGGACTCGGAAAGGAAGGAAAAATCATCAAGGAGCTACACAAGACGAAGACATCAAGCTCATGTTGGTGAATGGGTATCCGGCTCCGACTCCGACAGCCACTCCGAGAGAAGTTATCACTCCGACTCCGAAGATACTCAAGATGAAGGTGTTGCCGGTCTAGCACTTGTGTCAACCAACTCCTACTACATATTTGACTCACCAAATGAAGGAATTGGAAGATGCTTCATGGCCAAAGGTCCTAAGGTAACACACCCTGAGTATGTTGATTTCAATAGTGATGAGGATGACTTGTTAGGAGATGATTTGATTGGTGACAACTCTAGTGATGAATACTATTATGAAAGACCAATTAATCATGCTAATCAAGATAAAACGAGTGACAATGATAAGGAGAAGATTGAGGCCCTAACTAAAGAACTAAAGACTCTTAAGTTAGCTCATGACACTATCTTCAAAGATCATCGAGAACTTTTAAGAGCTCATGAGAAGCTACGCTTTGAAAAGCTCAATCTTGAGCAAGAGCATGAGTTCTTAAAGGCAATCAATGATGATCTCCGCAAGAAAAGTTCTTCTTACATTGCCAAGCTTACTCTTATCCACTTACATGCCTCAAGTCAAGTCTAACAAGAAAGATTCTTCCGCTAGTAGTAACAATGATCATGCTAAATCCAATATTGTTGCTTCTAGTAGTTCTCTTGATTCCACTAATGATTCTCTTAGCCAAGTTACACTTGAGCAAGAAATAGCTTATTGAAGGGAATTATAGAGAAAGGAGTGTACAAAAGCCTTGCCGGGAGTAAGCAATTCGAGGAAATTGTGCGCAAGCAAGGAATGCACCGGAAGAATCAAGGTGTTGGTTTTGAACGAAAGTTCAATGCCAATGGAGTTGAATGGGAAGAAGATCAATACCCCAAGACGAAGTTTGTCCCTCAACAAGAGAAGTTTTTCAAAGGGACACAAGCTCAAGATGATCTTCCACCACAAGACTACGAGCAAAAAGGCAAGGACAAGCTTCAAGAGGAAATTGATGCATTTGAAGAAGCTCCTAAGACCTTAGTCAAGTGGATTCCCAAGACTACTTCAAGTTCCACTTCATCAAGTACGACTACAACTCAAAGGATTCCCATCAAGATGATGTGGATCCAAAAGAAGAAGAACTAGAGAGTTCTTGAGGGTGACTCCGCCAACATACTTCACTCTTATCATTTTGGCAAGAACAAGTGCAATAAACTTCCACATCTTGCACTAGTTCAAGGAGTCACAAACCCTTTTGTTGGTAAGACAAGGGATAAGGTAACCCAAAAGTTTTCATGGACATCATCTTTTGTGTGCATCACTCTATGTCTATGGATATCCTTGTTTGTTCCTTGTGGGACTAACCCATGTAGGTATTGAAAGTGCAATTCACTCAAAAGGATAGCTCCAAGAGATCTACATCAACATTGAGCATCCACATCTTCAATATCTACATGAAGTCATCATCGACAAAACCCAAGGTTAGTTCATCCCTCTTAGGGGGGATATCACATCTAGGGGGAGCTTTACTCTAAGACTTGAGCTAAAGCAACTCTAAAGATGTGAACAAAACAATGCTTTATGTAAAGGTGGCAACCCCACTTGAGCTTAAACGATGAGTATGACCTACGATCAAGTGTTCTCACTTGACTCCTAAGTCAATATACTCATATATAGATGACCTAGTCATCGCAAATTGCTTGATAGATGCTAGAATTGGTTGTGCATGCTTTGCCACATATTTCATTTGCCATCTTATTGTGTGAGCATGCTGATTGCATATTTTACTCATTCGAGAACATCCACTTGTTGCTTTGATTGTTTGGCTTTATCTTCTTTTGCCAAGTGGATGGACAAGAATGCCTAAGAACCTCCTCTAGCTATCTATGCTTTTCTCGTCTCAAACTCTATTCATGCTGCATCACAAAATTTGATCAAGTCAGATTCGAACCACTCTGTGTGAGGAGCGCTCGGAGTCCCCGATTCGTCATAGACTTAAACTTCCAAAACCTCTTTATGAATCTCGGTCTGACCGATACTCCACTTTCGGTCCTACCGAGTTCATTAAGTTGATCTAGGTTTTCGATCTCGGTGCAACCGATTTGAACTTTTCGGTCACACCGAGTTGCAAGAACTGCACACAGTTTTGCATCTCGGTGCCACCGAGTCGTTCCACTCGGTCACACCGACAGGGTCGGGCTATATATAGTGACGGGCAGAATTTTGGAAATTTCTCCGAAACCTCCTCGCCCGCGCGATAGCCTGCTCTGCCTTCGTGGTCTCCGGATCGTCTCCTCGCCGCCAGCAGCCTCCAGTCGCTGGTCTTCGCCGCCGTCAACGGATTTCTGCCCCGCCGTTGCCGCCGTAGCAAGTCCACGCCGAACTAGGGTATGGACTTGATCATTGTGCTATTCCTCAATCTGATTCCTAGCACATTGTGATCATCATGAATCTTGCCACGATTGATAAACTTCTATCCAGTCAAAACGCTCGTAGATTAGGTTTAATTCGAAAATTTTAGGGTTAGGTTTCCGCCGAAACCATCTCGGACCCACCGAGTTGAAAAACTCGGTCCCACCGATCTGGCTTTTGCCATTGCACAAGTTAAACTCGGTCTGACCGAGAATAACTTATCGGTGCGACCGATTTTGGAATTCTGTGAAACCCTAGCAGTCTCGGTGCCACCGAACTGTGACTCGGTCTGACCGAGTTCACCAGTTCTGGTGCCAAAACTGCTTCGGTGTCACCGAGTTTGAAAATCGGTAGATCCGAGATGCTTTCTGTGGAAAACTAAAACTAAGTTTTTGGATTATTCTTTTGCAAAAATCTCTGCTTTTTGTGATGCTCATCCACTCTATCTCTTCTATAATCTATTCACAGGGTCAGCAGTCAGTTTGCAACATGTCTGATCAAAGTGACAGTCAGAACCTCTCAGAGCAGCAAGTTGTGATGAGTGAGGGCACTAGCCCCTCAAGTTCTTCTGATGATGGCAGCAGGAGCACACCCAGCAATCTGCCTAAGGCTGCCACACGTCAAAGGAAGAAGAGAACGTCTGATTCTGAGGATGAAGACTATGTGGCAGAGGAAGAGGCCACTTCCAAAAGGGTTGAGCCAGCTCAAGGCTCAAAGCCAGGCCTGAAAATTAAGAGGCCAGCAGGGAGGCAGCCAATGTCAAAGGCTAGAGCCTCAACCGAGAAGCCTGCACCTGCTCCCATTGAGCCCATTGCTACTGAGGGCAAAAAGAGGAAGGAAAGAGTGAAGAAGACAGTAGCCAAAGTGCTTGGGAGAGCCTCCATCATGGTAGAAGAGGAGGAAGAAGAGGCAGCTGCACCAGCGCCCAAGGCAGCCAAACTTATGGGAGATGCCATAAGGTCAGGGGGAGCTGCATCCAAGCCCAAGGAAGCTCCTAAGGCTGCATCTAAGCCTAAGACATCTCCAAAGAGAAATACAAGGAGTATACCTGCTGCAGAAAAGAACAAGGCCCCAGTGCCTGAAGCCATTGAAGAAGAGGAAGAGAGTGTCCTCTGGAAGCTCAAGCCCAAGATCCCAGACCACAACGATGCTCATCCTGTGGCTGAGGATATGAAGCTCAGGAGAGACTCAGGGCTAAGGAAGTGGAGAGAAGCAGACCCGTATGCTTCTAGGAGAAGGACTGCCGTGGATTATAGATTTCACACCAAGGAGCAACAAGACTTTTATGAGACTGTTTTGCTTGACAAGAAGCCGATCGTTTGTGACATGAGATGGGTCGACTGGACCTACATCAAGGAGAATGAGGAGTACTTCCCAGGAGTTCAGGACAGCTTCAGAGCGTGTGGAGTAGAGGACTTTGTTGGGCAGAAGCTCACAAAGTGGAACGAGGAACTCATCATGCAGTTCTACTCCACAGCTCACTTTTATCCGGATGGAAGGATTACATGGATGTCAGAGGGTACAAGGTACCAGTCTACAGTGGCTGAGTGGGCACAGATCATCAATGCCCCAGAAGAGCAAGATGAGGACTTGGATATCTATGCCAAGAAGAAAATGGACCATAACTCCATGTCCAACATGTACAAGGAGATCCCCAATGAAGCTCTTGACACATTCAAGTTTGGGTCAGTGCACTATCTGCTATCAGGATTGCCCACTATCAATTGGATACTAAGGCACACTCTGTTGCCTAAGTCTGGAGATCACAAGATGATCAGAGGTCACGCAATCAACTTGCTTCATGTTTTTGATGTGCCTCAAAAATTCAAGGTCATGAGTCTCATTGTGGAAACCATTAAGAGGACAGCTGCAGATCAGAAGAGGAGCTGTGGATATGCCCCTCAGATTCAGGAGCTCATCAACTCCAAGATGGGCACGGGCATATATTTGTTGGATAAGGAACACCTACCCATCCGTCCAGAATTTGAGAACAATGAAGTTGTGATGACAGAGAATGAGCCATCGTCTGCACAAGCATTTGCAAAGAAGGAGAAGGCGAAGAAGGAAAAAGCTGCCAGGATGCCTACTCAAGAGGAGGCATCTGACTATTTCTTGAAGACCAAGCAAGAGCAGCTCAGTTACTTGATTGCATCCTCGCTGAGAATTGAGCAAAGTCTAGCCAACCTCACTAAAAATCAGCAGAGCCTAGAGAGGATCATGGAACAGAAGTTCTATGACATGGATGTCAAGGTAACAGAAGTCCAGTCTGTAGTGGAGCAGCTCCAGGAGGACATGAATGAGAGGAGAGGCAGGACCACAACTCATGCTTTTTCTAGAGTGCCACGAGGCCCGAGGTCGTCTGCACTGCCAGTTGCTGACACCAGAGCTACAACGTCTGCACCAGCCACAGCCTCAGCTCCAGCGTCTACCTCAGCTCCAACTCCAGCGACCACTTCAACATCTACAGAAGCCTTCGTCCTTGGAGTGATTCGGACTCCACCACCACCTGAAGATCAAGCCTGAGCGACGACTTAGCACTATGCATTTTCTAGGAACTTTTTGGTAACTTGTTGCCAAAGGGGGAGAAGATGTATAGATCATAGGCTTCGAGAGAGAGAGTATTGCTTTTCTCTCTTGCTTTATTTGGTGGTCTTTTCAAACTCTTTTTCTGCTTTTGAGTGCTTGATACTACGTCCTTATGTTTGTGAGACATCGATGATCATGTGTTTGATCATAAGCTACACTTAACGTTTGCTTAATGCTTGCTTAAATATCATCATTATATCTATCATTTGTGATCATTCACTATTCTTGGTGATGAGTGCATGTATTTCATTCTTATCATTTTGAGTGCTCCACCAAGATGTATGTGACATGGAAGAGTAACCCATGACTCTAACTCATTGTGCATTTGCAGTCCAAAGCAAATTTTAAATATGCACAATTTAGGGGGAGCTCT
The DNA here is from genome assembly GCF_056163025.1 of Triticum urartu. NCBI lineage: Eukaryota > Viridiplantae > Streptophyta > Magnoliopsida > Poales > Poaceae > Triticum > Triticum urartu. Next base: position 41,752,216 of record NC_141875.1, read on the forward strand.
TACTTATCACATACTTCTCAAAGCGACGATATATTTCATGCTTATTATCATTTGTCGAAGCTTTGATCTATATGTTGCCATCAATTACCAAAAAGGGGGAGATTGAAAGTGTAACTATCCCTAGGTGGTTTTGGTAATTCATAACAACATATAGCTCATTGAGCTAATGCTATTCCAAGATGATTATTTCAGGAAAGCTCAATGATTGGCATGGCATGGATATGAAAGTGGAACCCTCAAAATGCTAAGGACAATGGATTGGCTCAAGCTCAAAAGCTCAAGACTCTTCATTTTTAGTGATCCAAGATCACATTGAGTCCATAGGAAAAGCCAATACTATTAAGGAGGGATGAGGTGTTGCTTAATGAGCCTCTTGCTTCATGTGCTTAATGATATGCTCCAAAACCCTCAACTACTTTCCCATATCCACATATGACCTAAACTCCAAGCCAAACTCGGTCCTACCGATTTTTCCTATCCGGCGCCACCGAGTTTCACTTGTCATTAGCCACTACCAAAACCCTAGCAATTCGGTTCTACCGATAAGGTTCTCGGTCCCACCGAGATGGGGTTGCAATCTCTCTGTTTCCCTTTCGTAACTTTTCGGTCCCACCGAAAGAGCGAATCGGTCCCACCGAGATTGCAATGTAAACTCAGTGTTTCCCCTTTGTAACTTTTCGGTCTCACCGAGTTCCACTCGGTCCCACCGAAAGAGCAAATCGGTCCCACCGAGTTTGCCTGACCAACTCTCTGGTTAGCTAATTACCAGACTCGGTCTCACCGAGTTTGTGTAATCGGTCTCACCGAGATTACGTTATGCCCAAACCCTAACCGAATCGGTCCTACCGAGTTGCATGTCAGTCCCACCGAAATTCCTAACGGTCACTAGGTTTACATTTTCGGTCCGACCGAGTTTTATGATTCGGTCCCATTGAGATTGGAAAACTGTGTAACGGTTGGATTTTGTGTGGAGGCTATATATACCCCTCCACCTCTTTCTCATTCCTAGAGAGAGCCAACAGAACACACACATCATTCCAACTCTTTTGTTCTGAGAAAGAACCACCTACTCATGTGTTGAGATCAAGACATTCCATTCCTACCATATGAATCTTGATCTCTAGCCTTCCCAAGTTGCTTTCCACTCAAATCTTCTTTCCACCAAATCCAAATCCTATGAGAGAGAGTTGAGTGTTGGGGAGACTATCATTTGAAGCACAAGAGCAAGGAGTTCATTACCTACACACCATTTGTTACTTCTTGGAGAGTGGTGTCTCCTAGATTGGCTAGGTGTCACTTGGGAGCCTCCGACAAGATTGTGGAGTGAACCAAGGAGTTTGTAAGGGCAAGGAGATCGCCTACTTCATGAAGATCTACCGCTAGTGAGGCAAGTCCTTCGTGGGCGATGGCCATGGTGGGATAGACAAGGTTGCTACTTCGTGGACCCTTTGTGGGTGGTTGCTTCTTCGTGGACCCTTCATGGGTGGAGCCCTCCGTGGACTCGCGCAACCGTTGCCCTTGGGTGGAGCCCTGTGTGGACTCGCGCAACCGTTACCCTTCGTGGGTTGAAGTCTCCATCAACGTGGATGTAGGATAGCACCACCTATCCGAACCACGGGAAAAACATCCGTGTCTCCAATAGCGTTTGAAATCTCCATACCCTTCCCTTTATATTCTTGCAAGTTGCATGCTTTACTTTCCGCTGCCAATATACTCTTTGCATGCTTGCTTGAATTGTGTGATGATTGCTTGACTTGTCCTAAAATAGCTAAAATCTGCCAAGAACTAAAATTGGGAAAAGGTTAAGTTTTTATTTGGTCAAGTAGTCTAATCACCCCCCCTCTAGACATACTTTCGATCCCACAACTCTACCTTGATGACCCCGTATGTCGATGAACACAAGAACAGTCTGTGCTCCAAACACCCGGAGCAGTGCGACGACTGGATTTCATGTGAACACATCAGGACATTCAGCAGTTGGTTGGAAACACGTCTCAGAGGTGACAACACTGTTTGTGATGAGTTGTACTTGTTGTCTAGGGGACCATCTTTGACTGTATTGACTTACAAAGGATACGAGATAAATGGGAACACTGAAGGAAATATGCCCTAGAGGCAACAATAAAGTTATTATTTATTTCCTTATATCATGATAAAAGTTTATTATTCATGCTAGAATTGTATTAACCGGAAACATAATACATGTGTGAATACATAGACAAACAGAGTGTCACTAGTATGCCTCTACTTGACTAGCTCGTTAATCAAAGATGGTTATGTTTCCTAACCATGGACAAAGAGTTGTCATTTGATTAAACGGGATCACATCATTAGTTGAATGATCTGATTGACATGACCCATTCCATTAGCTTAGCACCCGATCGTTTAGTATGTTGCTATTGCTTTCTTCATGACTTATACATGTTCCTATGACTATGAGATTATGTAACTCTCGTGTCCCGGAGGAACACTTTGTGTGCTACCAAACGTCACAACGTAACTGGGTGATTATAAAGGTGCTCTACAGGTGTCTCCAAAGGGACATGTTGGGTTGACGTATTTCGAGATTAGGATTTGTCACTCCGATCGTCGGAGAGGTATCTCTGGGCCCTCTCGGTAATGCACATCACTTAAGCCTTGCAAGCAATGCAACTAATGAGTTAGTTGCGAGATGATGTATTACGGAACGAGTAAAGAGACTTGCCGGTAACGAGATTGAACTAGGTATTGGATACCGACGATCGAATCTCGGGCAAGTAACATACCGATGACAAAAGGAACAACATATGTTGTTATGCGGTCTGACCGGTAAAGATCTTCGTAGAATATGTAGGAGCCAATATGGGCATCCAGGTCCCGCTATTGGTAATTGACCGGAGATGTGTCTCGGTCATGTCTACATTGTTCTCGAACCCGTAGGGTCCGCACGCTTAAGGTTTCGATGACAGTTATATTATGAGTTTATGAGTTTTGATGTACCGAAGGAGTTCGGAGTCCCGGATGTGATCACGGACATGACGAGGAGTCTCAAAATGGTCGAGACATAAAGATTGATATATTGGAAGCCTATGTTTGGATATCGGAAGTGTTCCGAGTGAAATCGGGATTTTACCAGAGTACCGGGAGGTTACCGGAACCCCCCAGGAGGTATATGGGCCTTAGTGGGCCTTAGTGGAAAAGTGAAGAGGCAGCTGGAGATGGGCCGTGCGCCCCTCCACTCCCTTGATCCGAATAGGACAAGGAGAGGGGGCCGGCCCCCCTTGTTCTTCCCCCCCTCCGCGAATCCTATTCCAACTAGGATTGGGGGGCGGGGGAATCCTACTCCCGGAGGGAGTAGGACTCCTCCTGGCGCGCCTCTCCTAGGCCGGCCGCACCCCCCCTTTTGAGCCTTTATATACGGAGGCAGGGGCACCCCAGAACAACACAAGTTGATCCACGTGATCATATTCTTAGCCGTGTGCGGCGCCCCCTGCCACCATAGTCCTCGATAATATTGTAGCGGTGCTTAGGCGAAGCCCTGCAATAGTAGTACATCAAGATCGTCACCACGCCGTCGTGCTGACGGAACTCTTCCCCGACACTTTGCCGGATCGGAGTTCGGGGATCGTCATCGAGCTGAACGTGTGCTAGAACTCGGAGGTGCCGTAGTTTCAGTGCTTGATCGGTCGGGCCGTGGAGACGTACGACTACATCAACCAAACGATTCCGCTGTCGGTCTACGAGGGTACGTAGACAACACTCTCCCCTCTCGTTGTTATGCATCACCATGATCTTGCATGTGCGTAGGAATTTTTTTGAAATTACTACGTTCCCGAACAAATACATTTTACACGATCGCCCAAGATCAAAAGAGCACCAACCAAGACAGTGGTGTCCGCTTTGATGCAGCAACCGAGAGCGGAAAGGATACATATTATGGTTACATAGTGGACATATGGGAACTTGACTACGGACCTAATTTTAAGGTCCCTTTGTTTAAGTGCAAATGGGTCAATCTGTTAGGCGGCGGGGTACAGGTAGACCCACAGTATGGAATGACAACAGTGGATCTGAAAAATCTTGGGTACACTGACAAACCATTCGTCCTAGCCAATGATGTGGCACATGTTATCTATGTGAAGGACATGTCTACCAAACCGAGAAAAAGAAAAGATAAGGAAGCGAATACATCATACGATGAGCCAAAGCGCCACATAGTTCTTTCAGGAAAAAGGGACATCCTGGGAGTGGATGGCAAGACAGACATGTCTGAAGATTATGAAAAGTTTCATGAAATTGCTCCCTTCAATGTCAAGGCTGACCCAAGCATCCTGATAAACAATGAAGATTATCCATGGTTACGGCGCAATAAGCAAATGACACAAGCGAAGAAAAAGTGAAGACTTTCTCCCGCAACTATTATGATGATACCATGCCAAATTTGTAACAGACGAGTATGCTATGCCAACTTTTTCAGAGTTCATTTGAAAACTATGAATTTAGGTGGAATTTTCTCTATAGGTGCATCTATGTTCAAATTTTAACTATTCAAATTTGAAAACTAATGGCACTAACAGAAAGTTTATATTTTTTCTAAAACTAATGGCACTAACAGAAAGTTTATAATTTTGCTGACCTAAAAGCAAAAAGAATTAAAAAATAAAGCAAAAAACAAAATAAAATAAATAATACAAAAAACAAAACAAAAAAACTGGAAAAAACTAAAAATAGCAACAATAAGTATTTTGTTGTAAGTAGAAACAAAATAAAATAAATAAAGCAACAAAGAAAACAAAAAAACTAAAAAAGTGTTTTCAAATTTGAAAACTAATGGCACTAATAGAAATTTTATAATTTTTCTAAAACTAAAAGCAAAAAGAATTAAAAAATAAAGAAAAAAACAAAAGGAAAAAAATAATGCAGAAAACAAAACAAAAAAACTGGAAAAAAATAGGGCTCACCCCTATAATATTTGTTATGACTATCTAAAATTACCAAATTGAGTATAATGATAAAACACAGTAATATTAAATAGCAGGAAAAAGATTGACTCAAAAATCAATTTTTATAGTAAAGTTATTCATAAACTAGTGATTCAGACAAATTTAAAAAAAAATCAAATTTGAACTATTCAAATTTTAAAACTAATGGCACTAACAGAAATATAATTTTTGTGACCTAAAATAAAAAAGAAATCACTACAAAACTATAAGTATTTAGTTCTGAGTAGAAACAAAAAAAACAAAAAAAACAAAAAAGTGCCACCTACTGGGCCCCCACGGCCTGAATATGACTAGAAACCCTACATTGGGCCAGGATTCAGGCCCGCGGGAGGCCCAGTAGGCCCACAGGTACAGATTGCAGTGTTTGGCCCGAAAGCCTGCTTTATAGAGGAGCTCGAGAGGGTATGCGCACTGCACCTTATAAACAGGTGCGCCTCCCTCTCAACTAGCGAGGTGGGACTAAATATTTGGGTTTGGGGCAGCACAGGCCTTTGGTCCCGGTTGATGGCACCAACCGGGGCTAAAGGGCGGCATTAGTCCCGGTTGGTGCTATGACCCGTGACTAATGCCTCCCTTTAGTCCCGGTTGGTGCCACCAACCGGGACCAAAGGCCGCCGCTTTCCGCCTTTGGGCTGCTGAAAAGAGGCCTTTGGTCCCGGTTGGTGGCACCAACCGAGACTAAAGGGGGGCATTAGTCCCGGTTGGTTTCACGAACCGGGACCAATGCTCTTGCTATATCTACAACACTTGTCAAAAATTTCATCCAGTTCCTCATTCTCCCCGCCGCCGACGCCGCCCTCTGCCCCGACGCCCTGCTCCTCGTCGTCGTCGCCCGCGCACGTCGTCGCAACCCCCGTCGTCGCCCGCGCCCCACGCCGCCCCGTCGTCGCCCGCGCCGCCCCGACGTCGTCGCCGCCCCCGCCGTCGCCCGAGCCCTGCGCTGCCCCGAGCCCGCCGTCCTCGTCGCCCCTTCCCCGTCGCCGCCAGGCGCTGCCCCGACGCCGCCCGCCGCCCGCCCCCGCCAACGCCGTGGTCGTCGCCGACGCCATCGCCGCCACCGCCGTCGCCCTCGCCCTCGCCGGCCGCCCCCGTTGTGAGCCGCCGCCGTCGAGGCTCTGTTTATATATGCAAAAATTTATACATATATGCAAGTATATATGTATTTTATATATGCAAAAATTTATATATCTAGCTAGGAAGAAGGAAGAAAGGAAGAAGAAGAAAAACTTATATATGAGAAATATATGTATGTATATATGAGAAATGTATGTATGTATAGATGTATGTATGTGGATACATGAGGGGGCCGATATACCCCCTCTCCGATAGCATTTTTGTGCATTTTAGGTTAGTGTATATATATGTTGATGTATATATGCAAAAGATAGATTTTTAGAAAAAATACTATTTTTTTCTGTTGATGATATGATGATGTTTTTTTTCATATATGCATTTTTTCATATATGTATTAATTTTTTTAAGTTGTTAGTAGATATCGATTTTAGGTTAGTGCATTTTATCACTGATTTTAGGTTAGTTGATCGATTTAGTGCATTTTATGTTTGTTGCATTTTAGGTTAGTGCATTTTATGTTAGTGGAGAGGAAAAAGTAAAATAAGGAAAAGGAAAATAAGTAGAGAAAGAAGGAGAAGAAGAAGGAGAAGACGAGGAGACGAAGAAGAGGAAGAAGAAGAAAAAAAGAGGAAATGCTAGATGTTTTTTTCATATGATGTTTTTTTTTCATATATGTATTAATTTTTTTATTTAGGTTGTTAATTAGTAGATATCGATTTTAGGTTAGTGTAGAGGAAAAAGTAAAATAAGGAAAAGGAAGAAAAGAGGAAGAAGGAAGAAGAAGAAGAAGAAGAAGAAGAAGAAAAGGAAGGAGTGGAAAAAGGAAAATAAGAAGAGGAAGACTTCTTTTTTCTTCATGGATATATGCTAAAGAAAACGAGGGGGGTGATAGATGATGATGAGGGGTCGAGAGTGGGACGAGAGGTCGAGAGGTGTCGAGGGGAGAAAAAAAATGTTATCAGGGACGAGGGTCGTCGAGGGGTCGAGAGAGGGACGAGGGGTCGAGAGAACTAAATAAGAAGAAGAAGAGGAGAGGAAGAAGAGGAGAAATAAATAAGAAGAAGAAAAAAGAAGAAAAAGAAGAGGAGAAGAAGAAAGGAATAGTGGAGAAGAAGAGAAAATAGAATATATTCTATTTTTTCTTCTTCTCCACTATTCCTTTCTTCTTCTCCTCTTTTTTTTCTTCTTTTTTTCTTCGATCTTCTCCTCTAGGATTTCAGGGTCGAGGGTTCGAGGGGTCAAGGGTCGAGGGTTTCAGGGTCGAGGGTTCTATAGGGTCGAGGGTCGAGGGTTCCAGGGTCGTCGAGGGTTCGAGGGGTCGAGGATCGCCGAGGGGTCGAGAGAGGTTTCCTAGTGTCAAAGTATTGAAGAAATCTATGCCTTCATCATTAGCCGGAAGTAACCAGGGCAGGTTGGTACGGAGTTCTGCAAAGTTGTTCTAGAATGGAGTCCCGGATAGGATAATCCGCCTTTTGGTACGAATTCAGCAATGGCCTTCCAAATAGCGATATTCGGAATGCTCTTGCTGAACTTTGTAACAAAAAGCGAATTATCCTATCTGGGACTCCGTTCCAGAACAACTTTGAAGAGCTTCGTACCATCATGCACATGTTACTTTCGCCTAATGATGAAGACATGGTTTTGTTGAATCCTTTGACACTACACAACCTCCCGACCCCTCAGCGATGCTCTCGAACATGAGAGGAAGAAGAGGATAAAAAAAGAAGAGGAAGAAGAAAAAAAAAGAGGAGAAGAAAGAATAGAGGAGTTCTTCTCCTCTATTCTTTCTTCTCCTCCTTTTCTTCTTCTTCTTCTTCCTCTTTTTTTATCGGGAACGAGGGTCGTCGAGGGACATAGATGTAGTGTCGTCGTTGTCGATATATACCCCCTCCCGATAGCTTACTATGATTAGGTAGCTAGTTCTACGTTTGGCACTAATATATCCATCTGTCATGTTTGAATAATAATTGCCATGTTGTAAATATTTGTAGAAACTATGGACACCGCCCGAGACGAAGCAAAAGAAGTGTTGTTGAGGGACATAATCGCAGAAGGAAGTGATGCCGTCTCGTTGTTTCTCAACGACACCGATGGTCTGGAAGGAGAGGGTGAACAAGCTGGCTACGGTGACCTAATGCCGGTGCAAGAAGAAGAACATGAGGACGGCTCCGGTGACCCAATGCCGGTGCAAGAAGGAGACGTGATGACGGCTCCGGTGACCGAACCGAGTCCGGCCAGGTATATATATTAGTTAAGCCTGTGCTGACTAGCTGATTGATGCATTCATTGTTTTGGTATGTACACATATTAATTAAGTCTTTGTTCTCTTTTCTAGCCCTCCGGATCGAGCACAACTTCGGTAAAGAGACGAGGCCCGAAGAAAAAGTTGAGCTCGGATGAAAAGTTTGAGATCATAGCAATCGCGCCCGACGGCCAACCGATTGAACCCCTCTGGACAAAGAGCGCATTTGTTGCTCAGTGCGGGGTTCTGGTTAGGGACAAGATCCCGATAAGCATCCAGCAATGGTTTAAGCCGGCTACAGAAGACCCTGAGGTGTCTTATGTCAATGATATGCAGAAAAATGATCTTTGGACTGAGCTGAAGTCAAATTTCACCCTACCGCCGAGGATAATCCAGAGAACCCAGTTAAAGAGCAATTAATCAAGTCTTTTGCTCTTAAAAGGATGGCAGAACTATTCAGGAGGTGGAAGAAAGAGCTGAATAAGTTTGTCGAAAATAATGAGACACCAGAATTCAAGGGCAGATATGAGAAGATCAGAGATCACTGGCCCGCATTTGTGGCCCACAAGACATCGGAAAAGAGTAAGAAGATGTCGGCGACAAACAAGCAAAATGCTGCGAAGAAGATGCTTCACCATGGCACGGGGTCAGGTGGCTACCTCGTAGCCCGGCCTAAGTGGGGCAATACTGAGAATGATCTGGTTGCTAAAGGGATCGAACCAGAGACAATTAGCTAGCCAGACCGTTGCCGGACTTGGTTCTTCGGGGCTGGCGGAACCTTGGACCCTGTAACAGGGAAGTGCATTTGGACGAACGATCAAATGGACATACCAGTCAGGAAGCTTAAGCAGTATATCGAAGCAGCGCAGCAAGGGAAGTTCTTTCTAGACAGAGAGAACGACGAGATCACAATGTCCCTCGGGAATCCTGAGCACCCTGGACGGACACGAGGCACGCCAGGCTCCATTCCGTGGAAGGTTGGGTTTCTGGACGCAGGTGGTTACAAATACCATGAGAGGAGGAAAAAAGTGTAGCAGACCCAAATGCAGGCGCTGCAAGCAAGGGTAGACGCGATAGAGGAACGAGAAGCAAATCGTAGCAAACGTACTGCCGAAGCTTCCCCCGAAGCTACCCCGCCATCTCAGCGCAGAAGCAGCGTGGCTTCCACCAAGCTGCCGGAGCATGCCTTGATGGCTCCTGCCAGCTATCCCGTGGATGCTATAACGGAGTCTCAAAATTGCCACCTTATGACGCAATGGATGAATTTGAAGGTCAAGGCGGCTGTTGGCTCTGTTTATCCTACTGAACCCGGCGCAACATTTCACTGCCGGCTGATTCCAGAAGGATATGCTAGGGTGATGGTGGATGAAATAACGGAGGGATTTGAGGACCTCCAGCTTGACCACCCTACCGGTGAAGGGGAGACTCGGCTGGGGTCTGCTCTGAAGACTCCATGCCTATGGAGGAATGAGCTCATCAACCTTCCGAACTGGACGCCTCCGCCTCCTCCTCCTTCTCCGGCAAGTCAGGGCACTCCGCCTCCTCCACCGCCTCCTCCTCCGGCGAGTGACGATCAGGGCCCTCGGCCGGCTCCTTCTCCGGCGCGTGGCGGCACTCCGCCTCCTTCTTCGCCTGCGCCGACGCGCCCGAGCAGCCAGCCTCCTCCTTCTCCGCCTCGTCAGCAAGGGCGGAAGAGACCTGCCGCCGCTCCAGCTGCTCCGGCGCGTCGTAGTCCTTCTCCTCCGCCTCGTAAGCAAGTAAAGAAGACAACCGCTCCGTCTGCTCGGTCGGCGTCTAGCAGTACAACCAGAGGCGGGAGGACATACAGATTCGGTCCTTCTCTGAAGACTCCAGAGAAGTTACCATATGAGAGGACCCCGGAGGAGAACGCCGAGATCGCGCGAACCGAAGTGGATGACTGGTTTCAAGGGTTGAGAGCAAAGAGACATCCACCTCCGGGGGAGGAGTACTTTGTATGTGGAAGTTAAAAAGGAGTATGACCTCGTTGGAATTGAACTGTTGCCTGTTCCATTTGAGGAGTTCTATCAGTTTTTCAATCAATTGGCCCTCGATAAAACAACGGTCGCCTGCTACTGTCTGTAAGTAGTACTACTTCTGTCATTAAGTTTCTCTATATAGCTTAGCTCTTTCATTGCATGTATTTATAATCATCCTCACTATATTATGCAGATTGAAGATCACCGAATTGAAGAAAAGACAAGTCGGTGATATTGGGTTCATTAACACATATCTCATATATGCAACTCAGGTTAAATTTCATGCCGCAGCTACCGAGGACAACTTGCTACGATCGTTGGTAATAAATGAAAACAAAGATATAATACTCTTTCCTTACAACTTCAAGTGAGTGTTACTGTCTTGTGCGTATTCGGGTTCCCTTATATATTAGTCAAGGTTATAGTAATGTAATTGATGAGTTATGCATGCGTGTGCAGTTTCCACTATATTCTCCTAGAGGTTAAGCTTGAGCAGGGACTAGTAACCGTCTTAGACTCAAGACGAAAAGATCCCCAGGACTATGCAGACATGACTCAAATACTCGAGAAGTAAGTTAAATCGATCATTATCCACCATATCAGCAACTTTGTTCATTTCCTGATATATCAAGTAATGTTTTCTTTGTCCGGCAGGGTTTGGAGAAAATTCACCAGAAAAGCTCCGGGACTGCCGAAGGAGCTGCAATTTAGACACCCGAAAGTAAGTACTATAGTACCATTTTAAGCGCATCTACTAGTCATTCAAGCGCTAGTTTCATCAATACCATTTGGCATTCTTGCTTATCAGTTTGATTAACCTCTATTTCTTGTAAAGTGGTTGTGGCAGGAACAAGGGAATGATTTCTGTGGATACTACGTTTGCGAGTCCATCCGCCACACGACCTGTGAGCGGGGCTACACTGACGAACAATATGAAGTACGTAAATAACAACATTCACAATTTTATTTTATTACCATCATTTGTGTTGAGTTTCATTCATTCATATATATATGTATTGACCCCCTTCTTTAAATTAGATGTTTCGGAAGCGGGATGAACTCCTAGCACCAGCTCGCATGCGAGCAATTCAAGAGGAATTGGCGGCATTCTTTCTTGACCACGTGATCCCTGAAGACGGAGAATTCTATGTGGACCCTGAGTCCGTATGATTATATTTGTAAGAGATAATTATTGTATATATGTAGCCGGTAGTGTCAGATAGATATACGAGAACTTGTTGTTCAACCAATCTCTCGGAGAAGGAGAGGTGGTCGATATCACTTCTCTCTGTATGCATATATGTTCATGACGATCTTCTGTTTCCTTCGTTTGCTTACTAGCTAGCTAGCGTGTCTAGTCCTCTCTATACGTATGTATAGTACGTAGCGTCGATCAAGCACGGACATAAGAGAGGACACTTCTCTCTATTAATTATAGCTAGCTAACACAATATATGAAACACCTAAATTAACCCCCCAAAACCCCCAAACCCCTCCCCCCCTTCAAAAAAAAAACAAAAATCCCAGCCACAGAAATGCTGACGCGTGGATGCCTATTGGTTCCGGTTGGTGCCACCAACCGGGACCAAAAGGTCTCCTGCCTGGGCTCTACGCACTGCCCACGTGGAGGCCCATCAGTCCCGGTTCTGGATTGAACCGGGACTAAAGGGTCGGGGCATTAGTACCGACACTCTAGTCCCGGTTCAGGAACCGGGACTAAAGGCCCTTACGAACCGAGACTATAGGCCCTTTTTCTACCGGTGCAATGATCAAGTCGTTACTACAAAAATTGCCGAAAAAGCTGGTTTACAAAGATATAAAAGGTTTGATCTCTTGCTTATATTATTGGCATCTCCATTTCTTCCTAGGTCACTTCAGTGCCGTTTATAATTAACTAAGGCCCTGTTTGATAGCAAAGTATTTTCTAAGTATTTTGATAATACCATAGTTTTTGAGATTACCATAGTATTTTTTACAATGACCTGTTTGGTAGTCCGTAACAACTGTGGTTTTAATACTGTAGTATTTGCCAAACTGTGGTTTTTTCTCTGCATAAAAAAAAGAACCTTAGACCTCTTTTTAAAAAACAGAGGAGCCGAAAAGAAGGGTCTCCTTCGTTATCCTTCCCCTCTCTGTTCAACAACTCGCTCCTACCACGCCGCCGACGCGCCGCCCTGTCGTGTTCCTCGTCGGCCATGGGGAAACAACAAGACGGCAACGGAGAGACCAAAGGTGAGTGTCCTTCATCCTCCCTCATTGGCTCCTCCCACATCTTCACGCCGGCTGCTGGCCCCTTCCTCCACCCGTGATGGAATAGGCCAGGGCACTAGATCTATTTGGTTCTTGCTATCTCCAAAGGATGAATCCCCCTCGTGATTGCGAATAAAGTTATGAAGTGCGCAACATGCTATGACAATATCAGGTTGAGATTCAATTGGGTAATGTGAAGCACACTTCAATACAGGGAAACGCTTCTTCACAACGCCAATGATGCGCTCGATGTGATTACGGAGTTGTGCATGCCTGAGATTGAATAGCTCTTTAGCATTTTATGGTCTTTGGTTGCATTTGGCTTGCTCGTTCAAATGGTACCTCAAATTCAAAACATAATGAAGATAGGTCACGAAGAACGGTCAACAGCTCCGTCTATGTGTAGCTTCACTATCAGGTGATTCACAGAAAATGCCGTGCCATGGATGATCTTTTTTGTATATACAAGCCACCCGTTGGGTTGTTATGCATGCTGATGGTTAGGATATCCAGCTAGCTAGCTACAAAAACTCAACAGAATAGTATTCAAACGGCCGGCCAGCTGCATGTCCTTCCCCTGCTAACGGCTAGGTAGCTGACTGTTTGTACGCAACAGCTAGGCAACAATACTGTGTTTTGCGGCAACAACCAAACAGGTCATAATAATCTCAATACTTCAAGATACTTTGGTATTATCAAAACTGTGGTATCTTGTACCCATTGACAAAAATACTGTGGTTTTCAATACTTCGGTTTTTCTAATATTTTGCTACCAAACATAGCCTAAATGGGACAACAACAGTTGTTCCCGTCGTTGTAGAAGGCCCCAGGGATCGCGGCATGTCGCCGCCGCCGCAAAACTTCATGCACCGTTCGTCGATGCAGTTTGGGAAGTGTTTGGAGTAGCACGAAGCCGGCAGGGGAAAAGCACAGGGTTTATCCATCTGCATACGGGGTGTAAAGAAATGAATGCTTAAAAAAAGTACAGATTAGATATCCAATCTGAAAAAAAATGCTTCATCGTCTGGTCTCAACCGCGACAGTGCAAATTAAATAGAATATTAAGTGATTAACCTTTCTATGGGCGTCGCATGAGGAGAGAAGAAGGCTGGCGACGAAGCAGCACAGGGCGCTCGTGTTCTTCTTCAGCATCGCCATATGTATAGTACAGCAGGAGGCTAACTACACGTGGCGTACGTACAGTTCTTCTTTTCCCTGTGTTGTTATTTGTGATTTGTGTGTGTTTATATAGACCCGTAAATACATTGGTGTGTCTGTCTAGCTAATTATAAGCACGAATTAAATGTTTCATTAATGTTTTAATTCAAGTACAAATAAATGGATATATATCCTTTTTTTACGGGGAATGGATGTATATGTTGTGTATGGACAAGTGGATAGCTACTGCATGGATGCTCATGGAAGAACTTACTAATTGTGATGATTTTTATTCAAATTTAAGAATGACCAAAAATGTCTTATAAGTGTATTACTCCTTGCACTTTTGATTTGAGAATCATTACTTCTTGCACTTGTTGCCTCATGGGTTAACCCACAGAATACGGGCGCTGCTGTGTATGCTCAGAGCGAGCGGTACCACTCGCGTCGCTCGCTCCCTTTGCGCGAGATGGGCCTGTCCCAGCAAGTTGGTGCAGTATGTTTTTCTTATCAATTCTTTTCTTTGATCCCTCTGATTTATAATTTAAACAATACATGAATACAATACAATTTTTTTAAATTCAAAAAATGTTCCCATACATTTCAAAAAATTTCCTGAATTCAAACAATGTTCATTTTTTTCATGAATTCAGAAATTATTCAAGAATTCTAAAAAATATTCACAATTAAAAAATGTGCAAGTATTCAAAAAATGTTGCTGAAAATTCAAAAACTACTCACGCCAATTCAACAAATGTTCATGAACTACTTTTGAAAGACTGATTTTTTGGGGAAAATAACATTTGTAAAAAATATGAAAAATTTCTGAAATTTTGAATAATTTTGGAAATTATATTTGTTTAAAAACACAGACATTTTTTGTAACTGTGACCAAAATTTGAATTTTTAAGTATTTTTTGGAAAAACATGAGCAAATTTTGAAAGATGAATATGTTTTGTAAATTTCGTTTTTTTAAACATAAACAGATTTGAAAATTTTGCACATTATTAAAAAATGTTATTTTTGTAATAATTTTGAACAATCTGGATGTTTTGGACAATTTTGGAAATGTGAATTTTTTTGTAAATCTATGAACATTATTTAAAAATATGAATAAATTTATGAACATTATTTGAAATTATGAATAATTAAAAAAAATCCAAAGAGTTTTTGGAAAGTAAGTAAATTGATAGCTATTACTCTCAATATGGCCAGCCTAATTGTGAACATTCGAAGACATGGTGGAGGAGGAGCTTGTGCTGGCGCCTATGTTAGTGTTCCGGCATGCACGAGAGGAGTAGCGTTACAACATCTTCCTCCTCGAGTAGCACCGACTGGCGGAGGGCCAGATCTACAGCGAGCGCACGAGTGTGGAAGCCGTGGCAGCTATAGCCGTAGCGAACCCAAACTTCGTCGCCGAGCAGTAGGTACTCTACGAGGCCACCCACGCTCAAGCCGCCGCTCGCAACACACAAGCGGCACAGCCGGACGTGGAGGCCGCGTTTGCTGCTCAGGCGATCGCGGATGAGAACGCCACCAGCTGCAAACACTGTTTGGCCATGTCAGCGGGACGATGAGAGTGCTGGCCCCTCCACTTCCATCATGGGGCTCACATCCACCAACCACGGATAGGTCGCAGACTCCGACGAGGATGAGTAGGGCATTGGAGGCGGGAGTGCATTGTGTCCCAAGTGGGCCGGTCCGTCTCCCATGTTCTACTCTTTCTCACCGGCGACCGCACCTTCACTTCGCGGGTCTTATTGGCGTCACTCATGGAGATAGTAGATGGAGGACACAATTGCACGAAGGGAACAACAAGGACTTGGACGATGGACGCCACTATGAGCTAGGTTTAGGTCCGGTCCTCCTTTTTTCTTAATGAAAATTTTCCGAAATGTAATGAATTTCGGCCGGTTTGTATGAAAATCCTCCAGTTTATTGAAACTAGGCTTGAAATGTATGTGGTTAGCTTTGGATGGCTACTTCCCGCATCCGTGTCCGCAGACTCCCCCTACAAACACACACACACATGGGCGGATGCGGTGTCCAGTTTGCAGGTCAACCTTGAAGATGGCTAATATTATCTTTTTGAGGACATCCTGTAAGGCTCACCTTCGACTTCTCGATGCCCGCAAAAGGATGCAACCTCGATCGCCTACGGTGAGAGCATTTTTTTTATACATGTCAAGGTTGTCCTGCAGCTTGAGCTCGGCGCGCCCTACCTTGCTCACTTCTGGCAAGGACAACCAAAGTAAGGTATACATTACGAAGATGGTAATTTCAGCACCCCAAGAAACATGGGTGTTGATTGGCGAAGTTCCCTTATTTGCATTGGAAGTAGCTAAAATGATTGTGTGAATGCTGGTTGATTAAGATATGTAAGTGCTTTCAATTAAAAAAAGAGTGGCTGGCCTGATTATAGCATCAATATTAGCAGCCCCAGCTGTACTTTATGAATTGTTAGCATGTCTGTGCAAAATATTTCGTATTTAGTTGGGTTGATTTAGTTTTTTCAAGGGAGGGGGTACGTACCTAGGTATCTGGATCGAATTTTGGAGCATTATGCATTTATGGAAATATAGTGAATATTCGATGTAATTAACCACACCTTTTTTTTTTGCGGGAATCAACCATTATACCAACCACACACAACGCAAGCCAGCCATCATGTTATTGCCTTGTTTTCCTACATATTGCAAGTTTTTGCAACCTCACTACGTATTTCCTCCTTTTTGGTTTATAAGGCTTATCTTAAATTTTTTTTGTTTTTCTAATTTAAAGGGCTCATCTCCATCACATTTTTAGTTTCCAATGTGCATTAAATATTTGTATGCAAGAATTAAAAAGGAACACACCAATGCATGTAATGTTCCTACTCATTTAGTGGTCAAGCATGCATGCACTATAATTAATCCAAATTAATACATGAGTTTAATTAGGACAGTTTTGTAAGTACGAAATACAATCCTTCAATCAAAAAAATGCCTTGGCTAATGAGATTTAGATTTGAGCCCTATAAACTGAAAGGGAGGGAGTAGCTAGCTCTCTCCCCATCATCTCACTCTCTGGCATTGCGTTGCTCGTGTGTCCCAAGAAGTAAAGCTCGGGCCCTCACTTTGAGAATGGCAGCGGCAGAGGGCAGCAAGGAGGAGACGAGGAGGAGGAAGGCAGAGCGGGTGGCGCTGCCGGCGGGCATGGTACTGGTGCAGGTGTTGACGGTGGTGACGATGCTGTTGTCCAAGGCGGCGCTCAACGGCGGAATGCAACCCCTGGTCCTCCTCGTCTACCGCAACCTCGTCGCTGCTGCCACCATCGCCCCCCTTGCCGTTGTCTTTGAGAGGTATTGAGCCATGGTGCGCAATTTCAGTTAGTTTTAAACCATTGTATCCGTGTTCGGCGAAACACGTAGAGTACATCATTCATGAATGCATGCATGAAATGTCATTTGTTTTGCTTAGCTAGGTTGACTGACGGACAGCATGAACGCATAGGTATACACATGCCCGTACTTATAGCCGCCAGGTGTATGCTCATCGATCTGATCATTTGGGCACATGACAGTGCTAGACATGTCGCAACCGCCAGCTGTAGGCACGCTCGGTCGATGATCTGATCATTCACATGACAACAACTGCAGCCACGTCTGGATTCTGGAAGGAGTTTTTTTCCTTTTAAGTACTGTTTTTTTTTGAAAGGACAGCATATTTCCCTAACATGCATGCAATTTTCCATTTGATTCTCTGCATTTGCATCATCTGTTCTTCTTTCATTAATATAGCTACTGTCGTTGATGATTGCGCCACTGTTGTTGATGATTGCAGGGAAATATAGAAGAAAGTGAACATGGTTGTTCTGGGCTGGATCTTCATCAACGCTACTTTCGGGTTCGCATCCAACTATAGTATAGTGCAGCCTGTAATGCAATGCGCTTGCATGCTTCTACATTTCTTCATGTCCTCAGTTTATTGCGATGTGATTTCTGATCTGTACGAAATTATAACTCTGTTCATAATCTCGATCCTTGATGTTTTTTCTTTATCCTTGATGTTAAAAACAGGGAAAGCTTATCAGCATTAGGCTAGGCTAATCCACGCTACTAATATGGTAAATGTCTATGTTACGTTTTGAAGATTTTTGTTGTCCTTCCACTTGTCAAATTATAGTAATGTGGTTATCAGTATATATTGAAGTAATGTGCTTATCAGTATCTAAATTTTACCACGATAACAATGTATGATTACTGTGCTAAATATGTATGATTGCCAGGTAAATATTTATTAGGGATAGTAGCATTGCTGTGAAAGGCCAGGGTGAGTATTAAAATGTTACTCTAAATAGGTAAAAGATGAGGTGAGGCTGTAAAACTACTACTCCTCTATCCCATATTAATTGTCGCTCAAACGGATGTATCTAGCACTGAAATGAGACTAAGAGAGTATCATGGAAGTCCTACAATTGATCGAGAGTAGCGTTATGTAACCTAATATATAACCAAGTTATTTTCTTTTTGTTGTAACTAATTAAGTTACTATCACCTCCATCGCAGCCAAATGGTTGTACATGCGTGTAACCTGACAACTAAATGGCTATAATTTTGCAATTGGCAATGAAAAATTATGAAACATGTCAACATCGGACTAAGTTTGGAAATCTCGTCAGTGTAGCAGCCATCAGTGAAAACGTGTGGTTAATCGGTTTGACGGTTGGTGAAATAAGAGTTTTTGGAAGTTTTCAAAACCATTTTTTCGTAATATATGTTATGTTTACATGTCTACTCTCTTATTTGCATGCATGTGTGAGAAAGTGGCACAAAAATAACAGACATCGAAATTACGTCAGGCTATTGTGTTGGATTCTCAGTTATTTAATATGTATTCAGTACAGTTTTGGACCTTAAGACTATGTTACGTTTTTATTTAATAATATAGCTGCATGCATCGATTGATGCACAGGCCGGGGGTCATCCTCCTTTAAAAAAAGTCTTGCATCCAATAAATTTTGAATTATGCGTGTATGATGCAGAGTTTTGCTGGTGACGGGGTTGTACTACTGCGCCCTACGGGCCACCAGCGCCGCCTATACCGTCAACTTCTTCAACCTTATTCCCGTTGTCACCTTCCTCATCGCTGTCGTGCTCCAGGCCGAGCGCATCTCCCTCGGCACCTGGCCCGGCAGGATGAAGCTGGTCGGCACGGCTGTTGGTGTCGCCGGCACCATGGTGGTCAGCCTATGCAAGGGCCCTCATCTCCCGCTGCCGCACCTCCGACCGTCCAATGCCCACGCCCACGCCAGCGCACCGGCACCAGCGTCGGTGATCCAAGGTGGCCGCGACATGGTCATCGGCACGCTGTTCATGTGTGGGAGCTGCGTGAGCTATGCACTATGGTTCGTGGTGCAGGCTAGGGTTGCCAAGGTGTTCCCTTCCCGATACTGGTCCACCGCGCTCACGTGCGCGGCGGGCAGTCTGCAGTCAGCCGCGGCTGCCGCGGCGGCGGCCGTCCTAGCACCCCGCGAGGGCTGGGCGGCGGAGTGGAGGATGGGGTGGGACCTGCGCCTGGCCACGGTGGTGTACTCCGGGGTCTTCAACACCGGCGTCACGTTCGTGCTCGTGTCGTGGGCGGTGGCGCGCCGCGGCCCCGTGTACCCTCCGATGTTCAACTTTCTGTCGCTCATTGCCACGACTGCGGTTGACGCCGGCATGCTCGGCACCGACCTCTACCTCGGCGGTGTTCTCGGGGCGGGCCTTGTCGTCATGGGGCTCTACGCGTTCCTCTGGGGCAAAGGCAAGGAGCTCGCTGCCGCCAAGGCGGGCAACGGCGAGCAAAAGCTGCAGCGTGGACACGCCGATGATGGCATTGCCTAGCGGTTTGGCCTAGCAAGCCAGAGCAGTCCATACGGAATTAACTGAACTATTAGTCCTAACTTGAAATTGTCAGTGAATCAACCTGTGGTTGGATGGTTAGAGGGACTGTGGTATCCCCAGTCCATCAGGGTTCAAATCTTGATGCTCGCAGATGTTAAAAAAAACTTGAAATTGTCCTTGACAAACACTACTACATGAGGATTTTTCTTTTCTCTTTCTAAAATAGTATTGTGCTGACGTGGCTAGTGCACGGCAAATTGAATGTTTTTCATGGCAATTCATATTGCCACGAGGATGGCAAATCTTCACCAAGCACGACAAATCCTATGATAAGAAAAGAATGCTAAAGAAAGTTACAATCCTCAGACAATATAAATTGCCATAAAACCCGTTTGATTTGCCATGCCCTCCAGCAAACATTTGCTGCTATCAAAATCCTTCTTTTATACAAGACCCCTTCTTTGTTATTGATGGTCTAATAATGCTTGTTATAATTAGCCAGTCCATGTGTACTCTTGTACTAGTAGAATAAAGAAGGGATTAGTCAGTCACCGAACCTACTCAAAAAAAGAAAATAAGAATCACCGGACCTACTCAGATGCTAATTGCTGCTATATGTACGAAAGTGCTCTCGTGAGCTCGAGCTCACATGCACCCTTGCTACAGTATAATTTTAAAAATATATTTTTTTAAAAAAGAAAAAAACTGAAGTTTTTGGCCAACAAACATTGTTGTGTTTTTCGCATGCGTGCAAACTTTCGTGATAAAATGGCATTCATGCAGGTCATGGCAAAACAACAAAATCGATGCTCCAAAGTGCTTCCAAAACAGTTTCTTTATCATGATTTTGCATTTTTGTCGAGACCTCCACAAATGTCATTCCATCACCAAAATTGGCCCGCATGTGAAACACACATCAATGTTTGTTGCAAAAAAGTTTCAATTTTACTGTAGCAAATGGTGCATGTGAGCTCGAGCTCACATACTCCATGCCCCTGTACATACACATACACAACTGTATATACCTTCTAGAGTTGTAATCGCACTAGAAATAAATAAAGTAAACAATAGCCACACATGCCCATGTTTTCTTTCTTCAAATAAGTGTTGTGAGCTCTGTCATTTCTATTAGGAGGAGTGAGAAGTTGTACATAATCAGACTACAGATACACTAGGCCTTGCCTAGGGTTATGTGCTATCTAACAGAGGAACAACGCCCATCATCTTGAACAACTCTGTGAAAGGCCATTGCTCTCTCCCTCATAAGTTCCCTGATCATATAGAGCGTACATTGTTGCCACTGTCCTATATTCATTCCTAAAAATCCTATCATTCTGTTTGTTCCATATTTGTCAGGCACTGTAAAACCTGACCACATCGAGCCTCCTGTCTAATTTCGGTGCGTCCTTCATGTCGATCGACCACCAATCTGCATACTTGTCCGGAACTGGAGCGGTTCTGGGGGCTGGCTGAATCTCTTGGAAGCCCGAGGAGGATGCCATTCCTACAAATTTGCGTAGTAGCAAAGTTGCAGGCTATAAAGAGATGGACAACAGACTCGGCAGCCGAGCCACATATCAGACAAATTTGCGTAGTAGCAAAGTTTGTCGGTTGTGAGCAGTCCACCATGCGCTAGAAGGAAAATCCTGTTGTCACTAACTTGCTAGGAGGGGTCTCCTATACCACTACCATGGTTAGCATGGAACCGTCTTCTCAAAAGTTTATCAAATACCAATTGGCTTACTTGAGCATATGAGAACTAACCATTATGTAGGATATGAAACCGTTCATCCAATCATTTACTCAAACTTTAAAAAGAAAAAGTGATATCTCTAGACTTTCAGGTTCATGAGAAGATGGAGATATGAAGAAGTTGTTCCCTCTATCTTTGGAGGGCAAAGCATTGAAATTCTTTAGTCTCCTGGATGATCCTTATGAAATGGAATTGATTGAACGCCATTTCGAATTTAGCTCAAAACATTATTATTTTTAGCAAGTACGCGAGGATAGGAATTGTATTTATAATTTTTTGCCACATTCCGAAGAACGTATGACTTAGGCTTAGGGAAGACTTAAATCACCAATACTCAAATGCCGCAATAATGAGTTTTCCAAAGAGATGATCATTACAAATTTCTAAGCAAGACTTCCTCAACATGATAAAGAAGCGCTTGATAGTTCTTTTGGTTGTTTAAGTTATGTATAAAAGCATGTGGACAAAATTACTAGGACATACATTTTCAGTTTTTTCATCATTGATGATATGAATAAAACATTCATGGTCAGGCCTTAAGGTTCTCAATCTAGCGTTAATGCACGAAATTCTATTCTAATATGCATGGTAAAATAATGTACAAATTTATACCGCAATAACAATGACTCATCCACAAGATGCTTAGCAAACTCCAAATTTGAACACTAATAGAAAGGGATAGAGCTCTCAAATTTGAACAATAATAGAAAGGAATAGAGCTCACCATCGTGGCCCCACCGCGGCTGAAGAATGAGGAAGCACATGTCGGGTCTATGACCGCGCACACATGCATGGTAGACCCGGCGTCTGACGGCTGGGCGGAATGCAACTTTTGGATCAGACAGAGTCCACACGTTGCCACAGCCGATGGGACAAAACGACGGTGTTCATGAAGGAGTAAAGGTGCGGTGGCACTAGATTGTCGATCCACTTCTTTGCGACGCACGATGTCGGCCGTGGCATCAGATTCTCTCCGAGCGACGGCGCCGGAACAGAGGGGAGTTACAAGAGGAAGGAATGCGGGTGGATAGAAACTGTGAAGGAAGGGGGAGAGGTGCTGCTGGAACGGTGAAAAGAGAGTGGCATCAGGGACGGTTAGTGAGAGTTTTGATTGTGGGGCAGCAGTGTATGACTAATTTTAATAGGCCGCGAACAAACCAACACTGACCAGATGGAAAACTGAAGGGTCTAATTTGAATAGGCTACACATACAAGTCAAATATAGAAGACAGTTAGTGAAAACGTTTGATTCATTTTGGTCAGCGGAGCACGTTATCACAGATCGACCATTTTTGTACCCATCTGTGATATGCATTTAGCAGAGCCAAATAAACATTTTCACTGATGCCTCGGGAGTGGCCAGTTAGTGCTAATGCTCTTTACTGCCGTATCGTGTGGTCATGGGATGGTCAGTGATGAGAGGTTAGTGCTATTCGGATCTGTAGTAGTGTTGAAGCGCTTCGGGCATATGGAGGAGATCAAGTCAACCAAAGAGTGAGGTCTTTTATATAGATGGCCGGACTAAGAGGCGAAGAAGGTCTTTGGCATGGACAGCTGGATAGGCAACTTTGGGGATTGCCTGAATGTAAAAACTTATTGAACATCCGATGCTTTTTTATTGTGATTGCATATGCTTACAACTATTAAAAGTATGTTTAAATTGTTATTGATCTTGGTATGCATGTCAAATGGAGGAGGCCGAAGCAGGGGCGGACATTTGATGCCTGCGGTTGGACGACCTTCGCTGCCCTAAAACTGTTCATGAATACATCCAGATTTCCAGACATGCATGTTTGTAGACATCTCTCTGCATTCTGCAAGCGAACATCCCTTAGTCGACGGAGGAGGAGCTGCTGGAGTTCTACCTCAAGCAGCAGATCAGTAGCAACAATAAGAATCAGCAGCTTAAGGCGTGACGAGCGCTGGATTTCACTCTGCATGCAACACAAAGGAGTTAGCATGAGCACCGCTGAAGCTCTGCTTCTGATCGGTGGATCTTCAAGGCATGTACATGGTCGGCTTTCGTGCCGTTGGAGATGGCGTGCTTGGCGAACTCAATGGCTCTTGATGAACAGTAAAAGAAAAATCTGCAATGCTTTGTGGCAAACTTTGACAAACGCTTTGTGTGTTTGCCAAAATTTGTCAGAAAATGACATTTGGAAAAAACTCAGATGCTCCAGAAATGCTATTTTAGAAAGCATTTAGGAGTGCTCATATTGCTTTTTTTTGCCATGACCTCCACGAATATCATTTCTGCTAAAATCTGTCAAGCACACAACATTTATCAAAGTTTGCCAAGATAAATTCAGAAATTATGATTTCTTTTGGATTTACTGTTCATCCTGAGCAGAAAATTAAGGACTTCGATGCTGATGAAACCTTTTTGGACCCATGTTGAGCACAGCAGAATGGAGCTACCTTCTGCTGCTACTCAACTTGCCCTCCAAAGAATCTGATTGCCAAGAGATGCAGGTCACCAACCTAGTCGTTGGGGCCAGACTTGTACCGATGTTTCTTAGGACAACTGTTCATCACTGTGCCTTAAAATGACAACCGTAGCTGCAAACAAACTTACAGTGCCGAAAAATACGACAATCTCCCCAACCCGTCTCTTAACGGCCCTGCTTTAGCCTTAGTACAGGTCCATCACATCAAGATGGTACGTTCTTAAGCTAGTAGAATTTCAGGGTTCAGATTAGGGAAGTTACAAACACTTCATACTTGCTAGACATGATCAGCTTGTGCTTTAACTGGATCAGCAGCTTGAGGACAAGATAGGCGCACATGCATCGAGATGCACTTCATCAGGTTAGAATTGTTGTTGCTGCCGCTGATATATAATTTCTTCTTCCACATCTATTCCTTCCTCAAGCTCGTGCCATTTGGGATAGCACCAAAATGGCTTAGGCACGGGCCATCTGTCCAGAGTAACACATAAATAAGCTGCTAAAATAATATACATCTCTAGCAAGCAGTGTTAATGAACGCGTAGTAAATAAACAATACCTGTTTGGGCTATCATCATCGTCTCTAGCAACAGTCCTGCAAACAGGCCAAAAATAGTTTTACGTACAAGAACAAACACACGCGTGTGAGGACAAGATCAAAACCACGTAACATCAGTTCACTACTTCATATGTCTGAACAATAAGAGGCGAAATGGCTCAACCGCAAAAGCAAGTTGGGATTTAAGAACTAGCATGAGTTCCAAATTAAAAGTAACCTGAAAAATAACAACCAAAACCAACCCATATTTACCATTATAGTTCCAGGTTAGAGTGATGCAATGAGAGATACGATACAATACTTCCATAATCACAAATGTACGTACAATCAGGCATGCTCAGCTGTCGGCCACAACCACAGGACGGTCTTTATCGCACCAGTGTCATATGTTATTTCTCATATGCACAACAGTTCTATTCAAGCTTCTAATTAATGTGCTCAGTACAAGAAGATCAAAATGGTGACAAATGTCCTATCGAGGCTACTAAACTTCCTCAAGATTGCATATTATTATGCACACGCAAGACACCTGCATACTGTACAAAAAATTACATAAATATAGAGAGCATACCCTTGTGCATCAAAATTCTTCAAGACTTTTTGAATTATATTCACTGGTATGTATGGAGCCTCTTCCAAGCCATAGAAGTTCATGCCAATAAAATTTCCATCAAAATCAATAAGAGGCCCTCCAATCCCAGCCTAGCACACAAAAGTAATGAATAGGAAAAGACAGTATTTGTAAGCCATACAGATGTGATGATGGATTTAATTACTCATTCTGACGCAACTATTTATTTCCACCACACGAAAAGACACAGCGTACCTTGGTGATTTTACAGGTGGAAATCTTAAGCTCTTTGCAACCAAGCTTACTTGGTTTGTCAATCACGATCCCACTTATGGCCATTAATTTGTCTGATTGGTAGATGCGCCCTATAGCTACTACCTCCTTCTGAGGTTTAATTAGCATCTGGTTATCGATTTGTGCTGTCTGAGTACAACAGAAATTCTTGATGTGGACTACGGCAATGTTATAGTGTAGACTGTAATGTTGCAATGTCCCTCTGGTATGACGATTATCTGGAAGGCACACTACAATCTGCAATTAATGATATGGTAAGACTAAACCAGTGATATCATGAATAAGTAGAAGGGGCAATTAAACAATTATTAGCAGAGTAACAACCTTAAGGTTATCAGCAACCTTGTTTTCATCGTCAGAAGTTCTAACCAAACTTGCCGAGGTCAGAACTCTTGTGGTGGACCCATTGCAGTCTATGAATACGCCAGTGCAAGCAAAACACCTTGTTTTTCCTACAAGAGTAATGACTCTGATAATTTAGTGAAGAAATTGGAAAAAGAATATTGAAAGTAAACGAGCTTATAATGAATATAATTACCACTGAACGAAGCCAATGCAACAACACTTTGAGACATATTTGAAGCAACGTTTCTTTCGAGTTTACTCCAGATATCTTCACTAAATTTCTCTTCAAAATTGTTAAGCAAACGCATGCCCACTGGCAAAAGCAATAAAGATTCAGTAGTGGAGGGGAGCTGGAGAGACCAGTCAGATGACAGACATTCCAACAGAAAAGAGTAAATATCAAAAGGACACGAATGAACTCACCATTCTGCCAAACTGGGAGGGGATAACCATTGGACCTCAGCTCCTTTTTTGTAGCAACGCCTAAATTTTGCAACATAGTTAAGTGATTGATGACCCCATGTATAATGATGGTCAGGAAAACTGCAAGCAATGACTCACCAAAATAAGGATAACCCGGCCGCCCAGAACATAAAGACTTCCGCTCTAATAATAATCTATCCATGAGTCCTGGTGCCACAGGGGTGAAACAATTAATGACTGTGAACAATGATCAATAATCAACATTAGAAGTGATCCAACCTGGTTGACATTCTGGATCACAGAGAGTACATATGGAAGGTTTCTGATCCTTAAGTTTCTCTCCCTTCCTTGAGCTGTCTAAAATGGAGAAGATTGGAGAAGGGAAATAAGCAGAATTTAGAACACTGAAAAGCAGTATGAAGGAGTATATTCTCATATTCATATACTACACTGAAGTACTTAGAATGAACTAATTAATTAGCATATCAAATATGTTAGCATGATAATAGGTGCAACCATAAAACTAAGTATGTGGTTCTAAAAAAAACACACTAAGTATGTACCCAGATTCTACAAATGATTGTTGAAAATTAACATTGGTGGTGACTTTGGCGAGGAATTGCCTGGTACTGTGATGATTGTGCACAGTTTAGCAATCTTAAGGTGCTTTTCTCACCTTCTGAATCAGGCTTATAAGGTCTGGGAAATCTTTCAAGTTTACTACCAGGTCCTTTCTTATTTGTAGCACTGCAGCAGAATGCGATAAGCTGATCGGAGTAATAGAGAAATCCACAAAAGTAAAATATGGATGATATGTATGCATGGATACCAAACAATAATACAAATTTCAATGTTTAAAAGGGGCAAATCAGGAAAATTGTTGATTGGGGTCAGATTGCACTAAACAACAATACAATGGGGAAAACCCTAAAACCTAAATATTTATTGTGTTAGATTATTGTATAGACGAAAATATTTATTAAATATAAATAGCATAAGATGGTGGAAAGCTTTTCCCATGCGTGTTGTGTTGAGTGACAACAAAAAACAATAAAATGGAGATAATATTATACCAAACCTACCAGGGAACCTTCACTACCTTATCATTTAAACAAGTATTAATAGCTTAAACATGGACACCCGAGTCCCAATTGTGTACAGGGCAACTGCAAGACATCATAACAAGACAGGTGGTATGGATTGTCAAGGTCACACTGCAGCTTATCCAGCCCCAGATGTCACAAACAACTAATTTGTTATCAAGGGAGATGTTGTCAAATGCAGATCATCTACCAGATGCAAGTATTACAAAAAAAAAATCAAAACAACGCATTTCAGAAACTGTTTGACATTCAGCATGATTGGTGGTACCATCAAACCTCGGCTATTGATGAGCGGAATTATTCTTATGTACTTAGTTCATTCATTTTGTATGTCTACTGATGTGTGGTCAGCCTACTGGAAATTCCAGGTTGAATAACAAATTCGCATGAAGCAGAACAGATAGGCTATAGTCATCCAGGAAATGTTTCAGTTAGACTAGTTGTATGCCGTTATCGAGAATAGAATGTGCTCAATCAAGTTTATTTGCAAATCAGGCCAGGCGTTAAGTGCATGGCACTAGTTTCTGTGCTAAATAGTTCTCATTCGCTCAATATTACAGTAATCGAGCATGTTAGACTCCTCACTACATACCAACTTGTGATCATGCTTTAACTGTTCTTAGCCTTGTACAACACATGCAGTAATTCAAACAATCTGATTTCATATTCTATACAAAAATCCTGCACATTCTTTTAGAATGCATGAATTGTTAAGACAATTTTTGTTAACAAATTTTCCAACAACGCAAGAGATTTATGTAATGTGTTGTTAGCTGCAGTATGATGTCATAAGAAGCCACTATTGTATTAAGTGCACTCTTGATTAAGCTTTCCACCCTTATTTATCTTCCTAAGCATGTGTGACCCATGTGCAAAAAAGCTAATAAGACAGTATGGAGGACAAGAGTAGAAAAGCAATCAGAGTAAGTATGGAGGACATACAACCACTGAATTGTTTTCCTGAACTGCGACAGGAGTTCAAGAATTTTAATCCTTGGTAGGAATGGAGTTTCTTTCTCAGCATAAAAGTTCATCCCAATGAAGTCCCCATTAAAATCAACAAGGGGCCCTCCAACTCCAGTCTAGGAAAAGAATAAAGTGACAGTGAGCCAAGCACAAAGATGTAGGGATGCTGAGACAGTTTTTTTTTTGCTATGTATAGAAAGTGAGAAATTAACACCGCACCATAGTAATTTCACATGTGGAGATGGCAAGCTCCTCCCGGTAAGCTCCTTTTGGATTGTCAGTCAACATCCCAGCTGTGGCCATTAATTTTCCTGAGTTGAAGCAACGCCCTACGGCAACTACTTTACTGTGAGACTCAAATTGCCGCTGATGATCTAGACATGTTACTTGAAGAGAATGGCAGCAAGCGATATTGATAACCGCAACATTGTATTTCAAATCATAGAATTCCAACCATCCCAGTTCAAGTGTGTTATCTGGAAGGCGCACTTCAATCTGCATCAATAAAGCAAGGCAACAAGTATATAGCCTGGTTAGCAGAATTATTTTAACATGATATTAAATAAGCAAGCAATAGTGTACAAAAAGAAAGTTGGGAGTACCAACCGTCATATCGTGAAGGATCTTGGTGTCATCATCAACAGATCTAACCAAACTTAATGAAGTCAGACAACTTGTAAAAGTAGGCTTGTTTACGATAATTATGCCCGTGCATGCAAAAAACACGGTCTTTTCTGCACAATATGGTATTTCCAAATTCTCAATCATGAAGTACTAACAAATAGACATAGATAAAATTTTGCAAAGCTAGTGTCTATAATCACCATCAGCAAATGAAGCAAGCGATACAACAGTGCCCGCTAAGTTTGAGGCGATTTCTTCACTGAGTTCCATCCAGACACCTTGACCAGAATCACTTGAGCTGCCAAATTCCTCTTCGAAAGGCTTGTCCGGACGCGAATTTCCTAGTTAGGGAAGCATCATCATGTTCATATCATACAACACAATTCTGATCGTAAGTTGCAGAAGAAGGAACAAGCAGCGAGACTGAAACCAGACAACTAGTGGCTCACCTCGCCAAGCTGTCCAGACTTTTTGTATCTTGGTCTGGCTTCTCGTGCAAACGCCTTCTCGCTTCATATTGTCAGCCTGGAGTGGAAATAGGCTCTAGCAAACGCGGATCTAGAATATGATAAACTGCGAACGCCATTGGGGTTCAGCAAATCGTTCAGCCACAAGGGAGGAAATCAAACGATCGCGACAAAAGAGGGGAGGGTGGGGGTTCAGCTAATCACTGGATGAAAAAAGCTCGTACCGCAAAGATCAAAAGCCCCAGAAATCGCAGCCGGGTGGAGACAGCAGGGAGGAACGGCGATGGCGATGGCGGCGCGCGTGGGGGTGGGGAGTGGAGGATCAACCCTAGGGCAGGGCAGGCGGCGGTGGGTCGGGTCGGGTTGGTATGTCACGGCTCGGGAGAAGGGCAGGAAAAGATGGAACAGGACGGGACGGGACGGGGACGCTGATCAATTTTCACCGTGGATGCAAACTTGCACAAACTGTTTGGGCAAAGGCCGGCCTTCTGGAGTTAGCAGTTTCATGTGAGTCTACAGCAGATTTCTTGGGCTCTGACATACCACAAGAGGCACATGGCAATCTCTGGAATGTTTTCTTTGCAGCTGCTGCTGTTGCGCTCTGGCATGCTCGGAACGAGCAAGTTTTCCACAACAAGTGTTGGACATCTGCAAGGGTCCTTCTTGAAGTGGCCGACCTGATCAAGTTATGGACTCTGCGAGCACCGGCGGGAAATGTCAGGGAACGTTTATATTCTTGGGCTGATGTAATGGTGCGAGAATAGCTGCAAAGCTTTTTCTGTTTCCTTTTCTCCCCTTCCTTCCTACCCTCCCTTGTTTTTCTTCTCAGGCTTGGCGTTGGCCTGCTGCACGTTCTGTGCGGCGCTCATAACGCCTTCATGTAAAACGACTTTGGTCGCTCAGGCTACGGCCTGTTTTGAATGCATAAGGTAGAACATGATCTATCTTTTCTTTCAAAAAAAAAATTCACTGTGGAGGGGGAGAGCGGATTACCTTTGTTAGATTTACAGATTTTTGTACGCTACTATATGATTCGTGTGGCCACGGAGAGCAAAAGGAAAAGCTTCTTCTCTTTTCTTTCGAACACGGTACATATGCAAACAAATCTTCAACATTACCTTAAAATCAAACCCTATTTTTGTCCGCGGACTGGCGAGGACCGGTGCCCAGACATTGATGCAAGAGCCAGCCATCCAACCTTGCCCACATAAATTTCAAACAAACTTGAATAAATTT
Organism: Triticum urartu; assembly: GCF_056163025.1. NCBI lineage: Eukaryota > Viridiplantae > Streptophyta > Magnoliopsida > Poales > Poaceae > Triticum > Triticum urartu. The sequence goes on from NC_141875.1 coordinate 41,782,571, forward strand.
GACACATTTTATCAAACACGACAGATTTCCGCATATTTCAGATATAATAATTTACATAAAACAGACGATATTTAGACCGTTCAACTATTAAAAGAAACCTAGGAGGCTAACTTCAGGCGGAGACGATCTCCTACATGTGGCCGGCAGCACCCTTGTCACTGTCTACGTTGTCATTGTCGTCCTTCCAGCGCAGGGGCGCAACAGCCTTGCCGGCCCCCGCCTGGCACTCATGGAGGAGCCGTTTTGCTTCCTCTTGCGCTGTGCGGAGGGCCGCTATGGCCAATGCCGACCCAGACCTTGGTCCCCTGGCGGCGGCATTGGCCCTGCCGGCAATGGTGGAGGTGCCGCTTAGCGACCATTCCTCATCAATCTTGGCGAGCTCCCCGTGGAGAAGGTGGCGCCGCCGCTTGGGCGTCTTCGTGGTGGTGAGATACTGGTCAAGAGCTCAGGCCGCCAGCAGGTCGGGGTCGTTGCGGACTCAGCCTGGCGCCTCGTCCGACTTGGCAAACACAGAGTGGCGTGTCGCGTTGCGCTGCTCCTGCCTCGCCGCCCTGTCCTCGATGGACACAATGGACCGCAATTAAGAGTTGCCGCCCCCGTGGTAGTGGAGGATGCGCCCGCCTGCCTTCGCGATCGCGGGTGGCAGCTCCTCCTTGATGACATGGCCGCGCCAATTACGGTGCGGCGGCGGTGATGACTCCTGCTTGACGCGGCGGAGAGGCGATGTTGGCTCCTGCTTGACACAGTAGTGTAGCGGGCAGTGCGGCTCCTCCTTGATGACAAGCGGCAGCAAGGGCGTCACTGAACCACATTCAGGAGGGACCGCTCCGTTAGCAGCCCGATCTGATGCACTAACTCCTTGTCCGTCGCCGTGGCCTCTGAGAGGATGCATGGTTGATGATGGAGCGGCTGCTGCGATGACACCTCGTCGTCGCTGGAGGAGATGACGATCTCCTCCTTGCTAGAGCAGCCGGCGGCCGTGGATCCCAAGGGCCCCAGCGATGATGGTCTCGCCAAGATCTGGAGCCGCCAGCGCCGCCTGTTGCCGCAAAGAACCAAGACTTGGGTATGGTGTGGATGCAGAGAGGAGGAGGGGGTCAGAGAAGAGGTTGAGTGCGGAGGTGTGGATGTGGACGTCACTGGAGCATGGAATATATAGCCGCAGCCAGGTCATGAGAACAAACCATTGGAAATATGCCCTGGAGACAATAATATTATATTATTATATTTCCATGTTCAGGATTAAGAGTTTGTATTTCATGCTATAACTGATATGATCTTGGAATATGCGATACATCGCAAAATTCATATGCACGTGTGAAATGATAAACGACAAAGTAAGATTCCTAGTCTCACCTCTGAGACTTACTCAAGTGTTGTTGGTCATCATGTTCTCTAGATCTTAGGATATCGTTAAGTGTCACAGTAGTCCTAAAACAATTATGAGAGTATGATGTTAGAAGAACGATCATATTGAATCGACCTCAACTTGTTTGTTATACTTTGAGATAATATCTTCTGAAATCAATTTGTTATAACACGGAGTGTTAACGTGTGTTTCAGTTCCTTAGACCACGAGAATATCGTAGTCACTTCTTACTGTACGGTGGACTTTGGGTTGCTTAAATGTCATCTGTAACGCAGTGATCATAACGACAACTTACAGGTTCATCAAAAAGTTTGACAAGGGACTAGATAGCTCGAGAGTGGGATTTGCTCCTCCGACGATGGAGAGATATTTTTAGGACCCTCTCGGTGTGTCGACATCCATCATCGTTTGGCCAGACATAGATGACTGCGTCACGGGGATGCTGGAAAACGTCAACAAGAAAGAAAACGAAATCAGTAGCAAGGAGATCGGTATAGTGAGCTATGATGACTCAAGGATATTGATGCATCTCAAGTTTTGTAAAGTATCGTGAAACAAAGGAAATATCAAATGATAACCAAATGTTCACTCGAATGTCATTCGTGTAATCATAGAGATCGATATGGATGTCCACGGTTCCGCTATCGGTCTTTAAAGGAAGGGGTTTTATTCATGTCTATGTTTTACTGAACCTACGAGGTCACAAGATTAAGGTAATCACAATCTGTTGGGTGTTAGTAGGACAAGAGTATCAATGATTTATTTGTGGAATTGTTTCATTAGTATTCGAAATAGTGCCGTGTGTGAGACGACATACACAGGCGCGACACAATGCCCCATAAAGTCTTAGCCCACATCTTAAATCGATCAAAGTTAATCAGTCCGTGTGCGGAAAATCCAGCCTTCGTGGATGAGCAACGGGCACTGTACGAGTCCATGCGCTGCACCCGCGCCATCCGCGGTGGTTGCACATCATGAGGCATAGGCGATGGAAGTGATCACGGACGGGAATGTTACGGATGTTGGCAGCTGCGCATCGTTTGCACCGCCCACGCTGTCCACGTCGGGCCGTGACGACCACCAAGTCAGCCCATCCACGTTTATCATGGACTTCACCTTGGCCGGCAACATCCACGACTAGGTGGTAGACTCCGACGAGGAATAGTAGGATATGGAAGACTGACGTGTCCACGTCCGATGAAGAGCAGTACGTGGAACACAACATGAACATGTCCATAGCCGGCGAGGATTTAGATTTGGTCTGGTTTAAATGAAAACTGTCCCGTTTGTATGAAATTTGTCTTTTTCGTTCAGCACTGTATGAAATACGGACGAATATTTACCGAAAAAGGGTCCCCTGCTTTGTATCCAAAGCAAAGAACACCAAATACATAGACAATGCTGGGGCGAGCAGCACAACAAGCCCAAAGGGAAAAGGAAGAGGAAACAAATGCCAACAACGGCAATGACCCCGAGTGGTTATACGTGGCAATGGCGACGTTTTTTTACGTCGTTACCTTGTTGAAGGCATTGCTTGGATAGACTCACTGATTCTTCAGGGTGAAAACCTAGATGCTGGCCTTTTGGTTGGGTCCGGTGACGACGGCGCCTGAGTGTCGCTCCCTTCCTGAAGGCGTTGCTGTTGAAGAACCTCGTTGTCCATATGGTGTTAGGAGATGGTTGGTGCGGATATGGTCATAGTTGTAGTTTGCCGATCACAAGTCTGATCGCTTCGGGGTTTTTTCGTCGCCTTCACATAGCTTTGGTCTTGTATGACTTTGCTTGTTGTTGGTGTTGTGTGTGTGTGTGTGTATGTGTGTGTGAGTTGGTGTAGGTTGTGTGCATCCTAGCTATGCAGAGGCCGGGTGCGTGCTCATTGTGTTATGTATCTTCTTGATACTCCATTTTGAGCGAATAAAATACACCCTTTATAAAAAAACAACGGCAGCTCGACAAAGCGAGGTTGACCCACCACTGCAGCGCCCTCGGGAAATGACTCAAGATAGCAATGGGGCCCCGAAACCCATGTCCCCGTGGGGTTTTACCCTATTAAGGGACGATGATGGGCGTCTTTTTAACCCCACGGGGCTGCTGTTGGGTAAAGTATAAAACCCGACACCTTTCACGGGTTCAACCCCGTCTCAAAAATACCCGAACCAGAAATCCGCCATCCCCGTCAAAATATACAATAAGCATATTCGAGGAGTACAATCTTGAGAGTGATGATGATCATGCACAGTCATCTTGCTCATTCTCTTCTTTGGAAGCTCCAGACCTTATGTCAGTCTTCAATGAACGTGTTACTCAGAAATGGCCAACATCTTTTAGGATGAAATCTGAGCTAGACCGTTACTTAGAAGATGAGCTAGTTCCATTGTCCAGAAATAAATTCAGTGTGTTAGATTGGTGGAAAGTTGGTGGAACACACTATCGAAACTTTGAGGATGCTAGCATGTGATATTTTTACAACTCCGGGTAGCATGATTGCCTTAGAATCAGCATTCAACACAAGTGGTAGAGTTCTAGTTCTAAGAGGTAGGGCTCTAGTCCTTATGTTTGCTTGAATATGCCAATTTCCTCGTGGGTTTAGAAAATCCGATGGGTTTACGGGCAAAAAGCGAGCCTCGCGGACGGTGAAGGGGGCGGGGACGGGCTTGCGATTTTCTCGTGGGGATGGGTTTCGTCCCCCTTGCCATCTTGAGAAACGACCCAGCACGATACAAGGCTCCGATCCGCCGCGAACCAAGCAGCACCTCCAAGAAGGAATGCGACACCGATGACGCTGCTACCAACGAGTCCTAGGGTTTCCCCCGACGCACGGAGGGGGATAGGGGATGGATACCACTGACACCCTTCAGGAAGGACTGGCGGCACCCTCAAGCGTCGCCGCATCGGAGCTAGAAGACCTGGCAAGTATTTCTCCCGTACTCCATACCACACCGCCCAACCGGACCGGAGCCAACCAGCCAACTCGCCGCCCACCAACATGTGCCATCATGCTCGCGACGCCACCCACGCCGCCTCACTGAGATCATCACCACGAGGCCAAGAGGACTAGGAGAGAAGCGCCGGACGACGGGAGTAGCAGCACCGTAGCCGCGCGGGAGGGAACCACTTCCACCGCCGTCGTGCGGGAGGCCCGAGCCTCCGGCAACGTCGCAGTCACCGTCCCAACGCGGCAGCAGGGCATACCAGGCCACCCCTGGCCAGACCAGGCCCGAATCGGGCCCGCAAAGCCCCGCCGGTCACGTTGCAGCAGGGCGGGAGCAGCGCCGCCAGCACCCCACCGACCAACGTCGCTCCCCCGCCTCCTGGAAGTAGCGCAGACCTACCCCGCCGTCAGCCCGCCCAGACTCAGATGGGGCCGAAAGGGCCCAGATCTACGCCTAGCAGGCGTCGCCAAGCCACACCACTGCGCCACCCCGCCACCAACGGCACCACCTTCGTCCAGCCGATCTCCAGCGTCGCGCCAAGAAGCCCCGCCGCCGAGGAACACCCCCCGGAGCCGCTCCGTCCCGCGCCGAAGAGCACCCGAGAGGAGAAAGGCCGGGGGCTGCCGCCGCCAGCGTCGCCCGGGCCAGGCCCACCGGCGGGCACCGACGACGGCGGCGGGAAGGAAGGGGTGAGGGGAAGTTGTCAATTCCATACGGACGAATATCTCACACATGTGGTTGGATTTCCGCGGACGCCTGCGGAGACGAATACTGCGTACGATTTGTGGCACCGCTCTTATCAACATCGTCCGGGCACCATCCATCGAGTCGAGGAAAGAAAATGGTCGTCGTCTCCAACCGTCCCGTCCCGTTCTTCTTTCCTCCTCTTCCTCTCCCGATCGGCCGAGCCCTCACTTCGTGACACACCAACCCGACCCACCACCGCGTGCCCTAGGGCTGACGCCTCCGCTCCCCACCCCCACGCGCCGCCATCGCCGTTCCTCATCGGCCGCGATTTCTGGGCATATTTTGCGGTACGATCTTCTTTCACCCAGTGATTAGCTGAACCCCCTCCCCTCCCATCTTTTTCGCGGATGATCGATTGCGTTGCGGTGAAATGATTTGCCTTCACAAATTCTCTCAAGTTTGGCTCGGCCACGCTCCACCTTTTTTATTTCCATTATTACTGCGTCGCTTGATTTTAACCAAAACTCTGCTTTGATGCGATAGAACTCTACTTTGACACCCCCGAAAAAGAATGGCGATTCGCTATCTTAATCTGTTCTTTCCGCTATAGGCCGGAGATATGAAGCGAGAAGGCGTTCGCACCAGAAGCCAGACCAAAAAACAAAAGGCTTCCACAAGTAGCCAAGGTGAGCCACTGGTTGTTTCAGTCTCCCTACTTGTTCATTCTTCTGCACATACGATTTCTACAGCTCTATTTAAGAACTGTGTTGTGATATGATGATGCTTGCCTAACTAGGTAATTCACTTCCATTATCACGCAAGTACGATTCGTACAGCTCAATTTCATAATTGTGTACTTGTGTTGTATGATATGATGCTTCTTAACTAGGAAAGTTGCTTCCGGACAATCCTTTCGAAGAGGAATTTGGCAGCTTAAGTGATTCTGGTCAAGGTGTGTGGACCGAACTCAGTAAAGAAGTCGTCTCAAACTTAGCGGGCACTGTTGTATCGATTGCTTCATTCGATGACGGTGATTATAAGCATTAGCTTTGCGTCTTTTTATCTATATACATTCCTTGATAGTTCATGACTAGGAATTTGGAAATACGATCTTGTGCAGGAAATAATACATTGTTTTTTGCATGCACGGGCATAATTACCGTGAACAATCCGAAAACTACAAGCTTTCTAACTTCATTAAGTTTGGTTAGATCAATCGATGATGACAGCAAGATCTTTCACGATATGAGGGTTGGTACTGCCAGTTTGTTTTTGTTTTACACTATTGCTTGCTTATTTAACACCATGGTAACCATTCTGCTAACCAGGGCGTGTACTTGTTGTCTTGCTTTATCATTTCAGATTGAAGTGCGCCTTCCAGATAACAAAATCGAACTTGGATGGTTGCAATTCTATGATTTGAAACACAATGTCGCTGTTATCAACATCATTCGCTATCATTCTCTTCAAGTTGCATGTCTAGATCATCAGCCGCAAATTGAATCTCAGAGTAAAGTAGTTGCTGTAGGGCGTTGCTTCAACTCAGGAAAATTAATGGCCACAGCTGGGATGTTGACTGACCATCCAAGAGGAGCTTACCGCGAGGAGCTTGCCATCTCCACATGTGAAATTACTATGGTGCACCGTTGATTCCTCACTTTCTGTACATAGCGGAAATAAATAAATGAAATTGTGTCATTATATGGGTGGTTTAATTTTGTCATTATATGCACTTGAACAATTTTTTGAGGGCACCAAAAATTAGTCCTGGTTTTCAATTATACAAACTTTGTTCAGCATCCCTAAATTTTTGTGCTTGGCTGAGTGTCACTTTATTCTTTTCATAGACTGGAGTTGGAGGGCCCCTTGTTGATTTTAATGGGGATTTCATTGGGATGAACTTTTATGCTGAGAAAGAGACTCCATTCCTACCGAGGAGCACAATTCGTGAACTCCTGTTGCAGTTCAGCAAAATAATTCCATGGTGGTATGTCCTCCATACTTACTTATGAACCAAAGATTCTCTGTCTGGTTTATATATCTCTTCCTCTTTTTTACCCTTGTTTACTCTCTCCTGCTTGATCTTATTAGTTTTTGTGCACATGGGTTACTCATTCTTAGGAAAAGTAATAATGGTGGAAAGCTTAACCAATATTGCACTTAATACAATAGCGGCTTCTTATGACGTCATACTGCAGCTAACAACAGGCATTATACAAATTTCTCATGTCGTTGAGCCGTTAATTTGTTTATTGACAAAGCATTATTTAAGGGTTATTTGCATTCTCAAAAAATGTGCAGGCATTTTGCATTGACTATGAAATCACATTGTTTAATTTACAACATGTGTTGTACAAGGCTAAGAGCAGTTAAAGCATGATCACAAATTGGTATGTAGTGAGGAGTCTAACATGCTCGATCACTGTAATACTGAGCGAATGAGAACTATCAGCAGAGAAATGCCTGGCCTGATTTGCCAATAAACTTCGCTGAGCACATTCTATTCTGGATAATGATTAACAACAAACAACTAGTCTCAAAGGACAGTCACAGTGCTAGAAGCTCCCACACCAGGTGGGGTCTGGGGAAGGATTATACGAGGCAAGCCTTACCCCTGCACAGTGCAGTGTAGAGAGGTCGTGTCGAACCAGGACCTCACAAGTGGGGGAGTACTCACTATTGCACCAGGCTGTCCTTTGGCAAACAACTAGTCTAACTGAAACAATTCCTGGATGACCGTAGGCCATCTGTTCCACTTGTTGTGAATCTATTGTTCAACCTGGAATTTCAAGGAAGCTGACCACACATCATCATCAGTAGAGATACAAAATGAATGAAAAGTACCTACAACAATTCCGTACATCAGTAGCCGAGGTTGGATGGTAACATATTTGAAACTGAAACATGAGTTTACTACCAATCATGTTGAATGTCAAACCATTTTTGAAATGCGTTAGCTTGTGCCAGTCATGAGCAGTTTTGATGTTTTTGTAGCTTCTAGAGTATACTTGCATCTGGTAGCTGGCCTGCATTTGAGAACATCCCCCTTGATAACAAATTGGTTGTTTGTGACATCTGTCGCTGGATAAATTGTAGCGTGACCTTGACACATATCCATACCACATGTCTTGTCAGCATGTCTCGCAGTTGCCCTGTACTCAATTGGGACTCTGGTGTCCATGTTAAAGCTATTGTACTTGTTTAAATGATAAGGTAGTCAAAGTTCCTGGTAGGTATGGTATAATATTTTCTCCATTTTATCGTTTCTTCGTCGAAATATTTAGGCTTTAGGATTTTCCCATTGTGTTGTTATTTAGTGCAATCTGACTCCAATCCCTAATTTGCCCCCTTTTGACATTTGAGTGCATGTAGTTGTTTGATATTCATGCATAGATATCATCCATGTTTTACTTGTGCGGATTTCTCTATTACTCCGATGAGTTTTTATCGCATTCTGCTGCAGGGCTACAAGTAAAAAAAGACCTGATAGTACAATAAGGAAATTTCCCAGACCTCACAAGTCTGATTCACAAGGTGAGAAAAGAACTTCACTCCTTCAGATTGCTAAATTGTGCACAGTCATCACTTCGTCAGGCAATTCATCACTGCCATGCTATATGAGAACAGTCTTGCTAAGCCTCAATCGACTGAGACATAATGAAGTCTCGGTCACTACTATATTCGTGAGATCTTACATTGAGATTTGTGCAATATTTTCTTTTTAGTTTTTTTCCTTTTCTCTTTTGCATGTTGTGTCACTTTTTTTGAACCGATGACTGTGACTTGGTTAAATCTTAGTCGAGTGAGACCTAGCCACACCCATGTGAGAATATGCTCCCCTTCATACCGCTTTTCGGTTTTCTAAACTCAGCTTATTTCCCTTCCCTAATCTTCTCCATTTTAGACAGCTCAAAGGGAGGAGAGAAAACTAAGGATCGGAAACCTTCCATATGTACTCTCTGTGATCCAGAATGTCATCCAGGTTGGGTCACTTTCAGTGTTAATTATTGATCATTGGTCAGTCATTAATTGTTTCACCCCTATGGTACCAGGACTCGTGGATAGATTATCAAAGTGGGCATTCTTATGTACTCGGTGGCCGAGATATCTTGATTCTGGTGAGTCATTGCTTTCAGTTTTCCTGATCATCATTATACACGGGGTCATCAGTCACTTTACTATGTTGCAAAATTCAGCTGATGCTACAAAAAAGGAGCTGAGGTCCAATGGTTATCCATTCCCGGTTTGGGATGTGTCAAGGACCTCGGTGCCCAAGACAACAGGACCTCGACTACGTAGTTCGTAGTCTCGGTTGATAGGAGCGCTAGGGTTTTTGCCTAACTGCTCAATGGTGCAGGAGAATAGATTAAGAGTAGAGGAGGAGGTAGGAGATAATGATTATTGCCTGCGTCCAAGGGTGCAGATTACAGGATATATAAAGGCCTTATGGGCTTCTAACAAACTAGGAAACTAACTAGTCCTGGACTCCTAACAAACTAGGAAACTAACTACTCCTGGACTCTAGGAACCAACGTAGGATCAGGACTCCTTGTCCCGATCATGCCTCGCCAGCTGTGGCCGTCGGCTGCTGCCCCTGGGCGCGCGACCCGCGCCTGTATGCAGCGCCCCACATGACATCTCTCCCCCCCTCGACGAGCAGCTCGTCCTCGAGCTGAAAAGCGGGGTAGCGCTCGACGAAACTGTCAAGATCCTCCCATGTAGCTGATGATGCTGCTTCACCCTTCCAGTGGACGAGCAGCTGACGAACGCCGCGTGCTAGTCGTGCACGAGTCATGCGCTCCGGTTCTGGAACAGCCGCCCCGTTGTGGATCAGAGGCAATCCCGGTGGTGCCGTTGGAGGCGTGCCGAAGAACTTCTTGAGGAGGCCCACGTGGAACACGTCATGGAGGCACGAGCGTGCCGGAAGCTCAAGGCGGTAGGCCACGTCGTTGATGACCTCTGAAATGTGGTACGGCCCATAGAAGCGTGGCTTGAGCTTGCCCCTGGTTGGCAGGTTGAGAGAGGACGCCGCGCGCTGGCGAAGACGAAGCCAGACCCAATCGCCCACGTCATGCCGAATGTCCCGATGGCGTCTGTCGTAGTAGGACTTGTAGACCGCTTGTGCCTGCTGTAGACGATAGCGGACGTCTGCGAGTAACTCGTCACGCTCCGCCATGCTCCTGGCCACTGCGGCCACCCGTGTATCGCCCGGCTCGTAAGAGCGAATAGTGGGAGGGTCACGGCCATACACAAGCTTGAACGGAGTTTCTTGGGTTGCTGTCTGGTAGGCGGTGTTGTATATGTACTCGGCCCAGGGAAGCCATCGGAGCCACTGCCTGGGACGATCCCCGGTGAGACAACGGAGGTACATCACAATGATCTTGTTAGCAGCCTCCGTTTGGCCATCCGACTGTGGATGAAACGCCGTCGTCATGTGCAGCTTGGTCCCGGTGAGGCGCATGAGCTCCCGCCAAAAAGCCGAGGTGAAGACGGGGTCGCGGTCAGAGACCATGGACTGCGGGACGCCATGGAGACGCACAATCTCAGCGAAGAACACCTGCGCCACTGATTCCGCCGTGTACGGGTGGGCCAGCGCCACAAAGTGGCAGTACTTGCTGAAGCGATCCACCACGGTGAGGATAACAGACTTCCCGCCCACACGAGGGAGCGCTTCTACGAAATCGATGCCGACGTCAGTCCACACGGCCGTGGGCACCGGCAGTCGCAGTAGCAGACCGGCGGGGTGCAAGTGCTCAGACTTGTACCGCTGGCAAGTACCACAGGCGCGGACATACTCCTGCACCGTCTTGCGAAGGTTAGGTGCGTGGAAGTCGCGGCGGAGACGATGCAGCGTGCGCAGGACGCCTTCGTGTCCGTCATCGTGCACTACGGTGAGAAGCTCCTGGAGTAGTGGAGACGTTGGCGGGATGTAGAGGCGGCCGTTAAAGTGATGAGGCCGTCGGAGAGCGCCCACGGCAGCTGCCGAGCGCCTGCCGTGATATCCTCGCGCAACGTGACGAGTGCTGGGTCGGTGGACGAAGCGTGCCGTAGGCGGTCGATGAAGTCGAAGTGAGGACCAGATATAGCCATGACCCCCGTCTCTTCCGTGTCGCGGCGGGAAAGGGCATCCGCCACCGTGTTTGTACTACCGGCCTTGTACTCCACAGTGAAATCGAACCCCAGTAGTTTGCCGACCCAGTGGTGCTGCGGAATGGTTGCCAAGCGCTGGTCAAGGAGGAATTTGAGACTGTAGTGGTCAGTTTTTACCACAAATTGGCGCCCCCAAAGGTACGGTCGCCAATGGCGAATAGCGAGCACCAGGCCAATGAGTTCCCGTTCATATGCCGCCAGAGAACGGTGACGAGGCACGGCCGGCCGGCTGAAGAAAGCCACCGGGTGCTGATCTTGGAGAAGGACGGCCCCGAAACCGTATGTAGACGCGTCACACTCGACGATGAACGGCCGTGTGAAATCGGGCAATGCGAGCACGGGAGCCGTGGTGACCGCCGTCTTGAGGGCGGTAAAAGATGCTGCTGCCTCCGGCGACCATGAGAAGCCGTCCTTGCGAAGCAGGGCCGTCAGGGGCGCGGCGACCACGCCAAACTCCTTGACAAACTTGCGGTAGTACCCTGCAAGACCGAGAAACCCCCGGACCGCGCGCGCCGAGCGAGGCTGCGGCCAGTCGGCCACGGCCTGCACTTTTTCCGGATCCATGGCCACTCCGGCCGCGGAGATGGTGTGACCCAGGTAGGAGATCGACTCGACGGCGAACGAGCATTTGGACCTCTTGACGAAGAGCCGGTGCTGGTGCAGTACGGTAAAGATGGTGCGCACATGGCGAAGATGATCGGCCCACGACTCGCTGAATATGAGGATGTCGTCGAAGAAGACGAGAACGAAACGACGCAGGTACGGCCGCAGCAGATCGTTCATGAGTGCCTGGAACGTCGCCGGCGCGTTGCAGAGGCCGAACGGCATCACCAGGAACTCGTAGAGGCCGTCGTGGGTACGGAGGCAGTCTTTGGGATGTCCCCCGCACGCATCCGCACCTGGTGGTAGCCGGAGCGTAAGTCGAGCTTGGTGAAGAAACGAGCGCGCCGGAGCTCGTCGAGGAGTTCGTCCACCACCGGAATTGGAAACGCATCCTTGATGGTGATGGCGTTCAGGGCGCGGTAGTCAATGCAGAAGCGCCAGGACCCATCGGGCTTGCGGACCAGCAGTACCGGCGATGAGAATGCGGAACGACTTGCTCGGATGATGCCCTGGGCGAGCATGGCGGCGCATTGACGCTCCAGCTCGTCCTTGTGCGCGGCCGGGTAGCGATACGGACGGACGGCCACCGGGGCGGAGCCGGGCAGCAGGGTGATGCCGTGGTCGCGGCTGCGGAGTGGTGGTACGCCGGAGGGTTCGGCGAAGATGCCGTCAAACTCGGTGAGGATGGCGTCGAGGAAATCACGGCCATTGCAGGATTGCAAGGCTGGCCCGTCCGGTCCGGCAAGGCCGCGCCAGCAGACCCGATGGCCCCTCCGCCAGAACGTCATGGAGAGGGCGCGGAAATCCCACAGGATCGGTCCAAGCGTCACCAGCCATTGCGTGCCCAAGACGACGTCGTAGCCTGCGAGCGGCAAGGCGAGGAAATCCTCCGAGAACGCCTCCTGGTCGATGCGGAAGGAGACAGCGCGGTATGCGCCCTGGCACGGAACACGCTCGCCGTTGGCCACCGTGACACGCCTCTTCTCGGTGGTGGGGGGTGGCAGTGTAGCACGAGCGGCCGCCTCCTCGGCGATGAAGTTGTGGGTGGAGCCTGAGTCGATCAGGGCGAGGAGGGAGACACCCCCGAGGGTGACATGCATCTGCATGGTCTCGCTCGTGCGCACGCCGGAGATCGCGTGGAGCGAGATCCGAGGGTCGGCCGGTGAGGCATCAGCGGTGGCGGAGGCCGTGTCGTCGTCGTCGTCCGGCGCCAGGTCGAGGAGGAAGATGCGCTGGCAGACGCGGTTGTGGCCCCTGGCAAACTTCTCATTACAATTGAAGCATAGGCCCAGGCGACGGTGTTCCTCCATCTCTGTCTGTGACAGGCGTTTGATTGGGCGCCCTTCCGGTAGACTAGGAGCAGGGGGTGCGGCTGGTAGAGCCGGTGCGGGGGGCGCGAGGCGTGGTACGGGCGCTGGCAGGATGCCCTTCTGCTGAAAACGCACCGGTGGCGCGGAGGTGAGCGCGCACTGGTCGCGCAGCTCCAACTTGCAGGCGAGGCTCATGGCAACGGCGAGGGACTACGGGTTGTGGATTTCCACGTCGAGGCTGAGGGGTGGCTGGAGTCCCGCGGTGAAGATCTGAACCTTATGTGTCTCTGATAAGATTCATGCCCGGGGGAGGAGCGCCTCAAACCGCTCCTGGAAGTCTACTACGGACGTTGTGCGCTTGCACGCCATTAGTTCGCCCAGCGGGTTAGCGCGTAGAGGTGGCCCGAAGCGGAGGTTGAGCAGCTCGGAGAAGCGGCGCCACGACGGAGTGCCCTCGTCATGCTGGACCTGCATGTACCACAGCTGGGCAGAACCCTCAAGGTTGTAGGACGCCATCCAGACTTTTTCCTCCTTGGCGATCCGTTGTTGATGGAAGAAGGACTCGCATCTGTTGAGGAAAGCGAGCGGATCTGACTTGCCGTCGAACTTGGGGAAGTCCATCTTCTGAAACCGGGGCGGGCGATCATTGTGGTGCTGCCCATCGTGGGCGCCGGCAGTGCTCGACGAGGAGGTGGACTTGTCCTTCTGGAGCGCGGCGACGGACGTCTGCAGGGACGCCACCGTTGCAGTCAAGGCCTCGATCATCGTGGCCAGATCAGCGGTGATTGGTTCTGCCATGCCGGAAGTGACCGAGGCGGCGGCGGATGGTGGCGATGGAGGTGTGCTTGGCGCGGACGCAGGGGTGGCGGCGGGCTGCAGATGGAGCGCGGACGAGGAAGAGGATCGCCTGGAACCTGATACCAAGTTGTCAAGGACCTCGGTGCCCAAGACAGCAGGACCTCGACTACGTAGTTCGTAGTCTCGGTTGATAGGAGCGCTAGGGTTTTTGCCTAACTGCTCAATGGTGCAGGAGAAGAGATTAGGAGTAGAGGAGGAGGTAGGAGATAATGATTATTGCCTGCGTCCAAGGGTGCAGATTACAGGATATATAAAGGCCTTATGGGCTTCTAACAAACTAGGAAACTAACTATTCCTGGACTCCTAACAAACTAGGAAACTAACTACTCCTGGACTCTAGGAACCAACGTAGGATCAGGACTCCTTGTCCCGATCATGCCTCGCCAGCTGTGGCCGTCGGCTGCTGCCCCTGGGCGCGCGACCCGCGCCTGTACGCAGCGCCCCACATGACAGGGATGATAGTGAGTTCATTTGTGTCTTTTTTATATTTATTACTCATTCTGTTGAACACCTGACATCAGGCTGGTGTCTCGAACACCCCTCACCTACTGAACCTTTATTGCTGTGGTCAGCGGGCATGCGGTTGCTTAATAATTTTGAAGAGGAATTTAGTGAAGATATCTGGAGCGAACTTGAAAGAAGCGTTAATTCAAATATGTCTCAAAGTGTTGTCACATTGGCTTCATTCATTGGTAATTTTATTTTATTCACTATAAGCTCGTTTACTTTTGGTATTCTCTTCCCAATTTCATCACTAAATTATGTGAATCATTACTCTTGTAGGAAGAAAAAGGTGTTTTGCTTGCACAGGCGTATTCATAGACTGCAATGGGTCCACCACAAGAGTTCTAACCTCTGCAAGTTTGGTCAGGACTTCTGACGATGAAAACACTGTTGCTGATAACTTGAAGGTTGTTACTCCACTAATAGTTGTTTAATTACCCCTTTTATTTATTCATTATAACACTGGTTTAGTCCTACCGTATCATTTATTGCAGATTGTAGTGTGCCTTCCAGATAATCGACGTACCACAGGGACATTGCAACATTACAGTCTACATTATAACATTGCTATCGTCCACATCATGGGTTTCTGCTGTTCTCGGACAGCACAAATCGAGGATCAGATGCAAATGAAACCTCAGATGAAGGTAGTAGCTGTAGGGCGTGGCTACAAATCGGGTAAATTCATGGCCACAAGTGGGATACTGATCGACAAACCAAGTAAGCTTAATTGCAAAGAGCTTAAGACCTCCACTTGTAAAATCACCAAGGTACACCGTGTTTTCCGTATGGTGGAAATAAGTAGTTGCATTAGAATGAGTAATTAAATCCATCACCACATCTGTATGGCTTACAAATACCGTCTTTTCCTCTTTGTTACTTATATGTGTTTGTGCTAGGCTGGGATTGGAGGGCCTCTTATTGATTTTGATGGAAATTTTATTGGCATGAACTTCTATGGCTTGGAAGAAACTCCATACGTACCAGTGAATATAATTTCAGAAGTCTTGAAGAATTTCGATGCACAAGGGTATGCTTCCTGTATTTATGTAATTTTGTGTACAATATGCAAATGTCTTTCATGTGCATAATATTCAAGCTTGAAAGTTTACTTTCCTCGATAGGACATCTGTTACCATTTTGATCTTCTATAACTGATCACATTAACTAGAACCTGGAATAGAACTCTTGTGCATAAGATAAATAATGTACGGTAAGACCATCCTGTGGTTGTGTCCGACTGTTGAGCATGTCAAATCGTAGATATGCAATATATGAAAGTATTGTATCGTATGTCTCGTAGCATCACCCTAACCTGGAATTATAATGGCAAAATCTGGGTCAATTTTGGTTGTTGTTTTGAGGTTACTTTTTATTTTGAACTCATGCCAGTTTTCAAGTCTAATCTTCTTTTGCGGTTGAACCATTTTGCCTCTTGATGTTCGGACATATGTAGCAGTAAACTGATGTTGCAATGGTTTTGATCTTCTCTCTCGCGCGTGTGTGTTTGTTTATAGCTATTTAAAATGTTGTTGTAAGTTAAAACTATTTTCGGTCTGTTTGTAGGTCTGTTGCTGTCAACGATGATCATAGCCCAAACAGGTATTGTTTATTTATTATTATGCATTCAATAAGACCTTTTGCTAGATATATACTCCAAACAAGGAGTATTATTTAGCAGCTTATTCATTTTACTCTTAACAGATGGCCTGTGCCTAAGCCATTTTGGTGCTATCCGACATGGCATGAGCTTGAGGAAGAAGTAGATCTGGAGAAAGAACTTAAATACCAGCGGGAACTCTACTAATGTGATGAACTGTATATCGACGAATGCGTGCCTATCTTGCCCTCAAGCTGTTGACCCTGTAGCAAGTATGAAGTGTTCTGTAACTTAATTTGAACCCTGAAATACTAGTGTACGCACGCCTCTCTTTATGTGATGGACTTGTAGAGTGGTCCCCGTAGAAAACTGAAGAGAGAGAAGGAGAGTGCATGTGCCCAATTTTCTTTTATGTACTCCCATTTGGAGCTTTCTTCACCTCACCAGCTACCAAATGACATCACTTGCTTTGGATGAAAATTTTGTGTGCTATAGCCTGAGCTGATGTGGCACTTAAGACCACCACTAGGTGCTGCCCCCATTGTACATCCCCTAAGAACTCCTTTATAGTTTTGACCCGAACAACGATTGTTCATATACGTAGATGATGTGATTGTCTTCCTAATAGCCAAACACAATGGTGTTGCTGCTGCTAGGCTTCTTTTGGAGATTTTTGTTGTTCTTCGGGTTTGAAGTGCAACCAACGTAAAAATGCTCTATTTCCCCAATCTTTTGTGAGGAGGACCTGATTGGTGAATTCGGAAGTTTGCTGAACTGTCAAACTGGCAAAGAGAATTTTTAGTGTGGCCGTGTGTATCTTTTGATGCATAGGCCCGGGGTTTCAACTGTCTTTTTCCAAAAAGAGAGAGAGAGAGAGAATTTTCAATGCTTATTGATAAATTAAGAGAGAGATTTGGGCCATGATGTACTGGTTTTTTTACGAAAGTGGTCGTTTAATCCTAGTCCAAGTCGCGTTGTCGGCCGTTTTGACTTTTCACTTAATGTCAGTTGACCCCTCCCTCCATGGGTGTTTAGATTGACAAGATGCCTAGTGAGTTGGAAACAAATTTGCTGGCCAAAAGAAAGTGGCGGACTATGCATTTTAGGGGACCTCTTATCTCCCGCGGAACACACGTGAAACACCCCCCCCCCCCCCCCCCGGCACCCTTTTCTGTTTTTTCCCTTCTTTAAAATAATTCAGGATTCCAAATAAGTTCAAGTTTGAGAAATCATAAAATGATAGTGAATTCCAAAAAAATGTTTCATGATTTTGAAGAATGTTCGGAATTCATAAATGTTCATGGATTAAAAAAAGTTCATGATTTTGGAAATGTTCACATTTTCAAAAATATTTATTTGATTTTTTAGCACGTGTGAAAATATATATTCAAAAACATGTATTTAAAAAATATTATTCATTTATTTTAAAAGTATTAAACATATAAAAAACTTTCATATGTATACCAAAAATGTACAACGCATTTGAAAAAAATAGATATCAAAGCGTATATTTGGAAAAAAATAATCATATTTTTAAAAAATGGTAAACGTGTACCAAAAGTTGTTCCTAATGTTTTCAATGTATGTAGAAAAATGTAGACAAGGATTGAAAAAAAATTAAACAAAGGAAATAAAAAAATAAATAGACGAGGAAAATCGGTGAAAATTAAAGAAAGAAACAAAAAACAGAGGTAAAAAATAAAAATTAATAAAAACCAAAGAAAACCGATGCAAACTGTCAAAAACCGATATGGAAACCACAGGAAAACTAGGGCGGCAGCTACAGTACCGGGCCGGCCCGTGGCGCCGCGCAAGAGGCGAGCCGGAGCTACATCTTGCAATTAGGTAGAGTATTTAACATTTCTCAAAAAAAAAAGTAGAGTATTTAACAAAAAACTACCACAATTCTTGAAACTGTGCCTATAAACTACCACTTTACAAATTTGTGCCGAAAACTACCCATTTTCTCACTGATCCTTGACTAAAAACTACCAAGTCTAAAAAAAGCCTAATTTGACTCTTTTAAACGCGTTTCTTACTAGTTGAGCCCACACATAAATGGACTAAAAAGCAATCGGGTCCCTAGAATTTTTTCAGAAGAGCAATCCAGTACTGGTTGTGCCTGTGGCCGGCTCCCGGCCGTGGCAGCGGCCAAGCCGCGTGGGTGCGCCGCACCCGTGAGCGGTGGCCGACTCCAAGCTATGGCTGTTTGCCGTGGGCCTTGCCGCACGCCGGCCGACCTCGCCCGCTCGCGCCCTGCCATGTTCGGCCGTGCCCGGCCTCCTCTTCCACGCCCTGGGGCCTGCTCTGCGCGCGCACGCGCCATGACCGCCGCCGCGCGCTCCCGGCAGCGCGCGCGCCCACGTCCTCCCACACCTGCGCCGCGCGCGCCCTCCCTCTCGCCCTGGCTGCGCCCAGCTCCCGCTCCGCCGCTCCCTGGCCAGCTCCTCGCCGCGGCCACGACCGGCTACAGCCACGGCTTCTGGCTTGTCAACCCCTACGTCTTTGACTTCAGCGCGTCGTCAAGGAGGCCAGCATTGGCGGCTACGAAACAGAGGCCAGCGTCAAGGAGCTGCAGCGCCCGACGCAGGAAGATTACAGGAGAAGCTCAATCAGAGCCAAGAGGAAGCGGGACGAGGCACATGGAAGCAAGGACAAACCCGGCAACCCACTAAGAAGAAGAAAAGCAAGACATACAAGAGCCCCAAGAAGCAGAAGAGGCGCCATGTGGAGTCTAGAGGCAGCGACCCTCGGCGCGGCAAGGACCGGTGGTCGGCCGAGCGGTACGCGGCGGCGGAGAGGAGCCCGCTCGAGATCATGCGCTCCAGCGGCACCACCCTCGGCGCCCCGGTGATGCGGCAGGCGCTGCAGGAGCAAGCCCGCAAGCGCATTGGCGACACCGGCCTCCGGGGGCCGGCCACAACCACGGCTTGGCCGCTGCCACGGCCGGGGGCCGGCCACAGCCACAGCCAGGACTGGATTGCTTTTTTGAAAAAATTCTAGGGACTCGATTGCTTTTTTAGCCCGCTTATGTGTGGGCCCAACTTGTCAGAAACGCGTTTAAAAGAGCCAAATTGTGCTCTTTTCAGACTTGGTAGTTTTTAGTTAAGGATTAATGAGAAAATGGTAGTTTTCGGCATAAATTTGTAAAATGGTAGTTTGTAGGCACGGTTTCATGAATTGTGATAGTTTTTTTAAATACTCCAATAAGGTATGAGCGAGTCTTTTCTTTTCCGTGCCAAACAATGGGTACGTAAACAGAATCAGTGAAGCACCCAATTCTGTAGTTCTGTCGAAAAACATAGATGTTTTAGAGAAATGGGAGCCACCAATACCGGGGACTTGGAAAATGAACTGTGATGCATGATGCATCCTTTATAGCCAGTACGGGAGAGACTAATATTGGAGCCGTCAGCAAATACAGCAGGGGATATGTTGTCCTGGGGACGGGCCAACGGATGTCTGCATGCAATTCAACTGAGGCCTCCTTTGGTTTGGAGGAATTTTATAGGAGTTCTAGAGGATAGGATTTTTATAGGATTTTTTCCTTAAGAGTTCTTTGGTTCATAGGAATGGATTCCTATTCCTACATAGGATTGGTTCCTATCCTTCACATTTCATAAGAAAATAAAAATGAGCCTAGACTCAATGAAAAAATTCCTTTGGTGTGAACCAAATGACATCTCGTTTTTTATTCCTACTCATAGGATTTGAGATACATGTCATCTCATTTCCTACAAATTTCTTATTCCTATAATAATCCTATTCTATGAATCAAAAGAGGCCTGAAGAGGCCGAGCTAGCGGTTATCCTTTGCAGTCTCTCTGAATTAAAAAGGCTGCACAACAGTCCAATCTGCATGGAGACTGACTGTGCATCCGTGGTTTCGCTGCTGAACAGTAAGGCAAAAAATCAATCAGCTCTCTTTCCCATGATTGTTGATGTGAAAACCTTGCTAAGCAGCTTCAGTAAGGTATCAATCAGCTCGGTCAAGCGGAACAGAACAAGCTAGCACATGAATTGGCGGCTTATACCAGAAGAAATGGTAATGTGTCCTGTGGGGCACTTAAGCTTATCCTTCATGAGGATTGTAACTTCCCTTCAGGGGCACTTTAATTAAAAGGGAAAATTTTGTTTTTGCCACTCTAGATTTTGCCAATTTTTCTTATATCACTTTAGATTTTGACATTTCACTTTTGCCACTCTTAGATTTTGACAATTATCACAATTGCCATTTTATGGCAAAAGCAAAATAATTTTATTTCATTTTTGCCACTTTTAGTTTTTGACAATTATCACAATTGCCTGGCAATTGTGATAATTGTCAAAAAATAAGAGTGGCAAAAGTGAAATGTCAAAATCTAGAGTGGCATAAGGAAAATTGGCAAAATCTAGAGTGGCAAAAACAAAATTTTCCCGGCAAAGCCTGGTTCTAAAAAACCAAATATAGTTCGAACATAAGTATTGTTCAAAGTGCATAATTGATAAAATTAAAGGCTTTGCCTGGTTCTAAAAAACCAAATATAGTTCGAACATAAGTATTGTTCAAAGTGCATAATTGATAAAATTAAAGACAAGTTTACTAATTTGCAATGTGTGTCCACATATACTCGACAAGATCATTCAGAAGTTGCATATGCATCTGTTGATCTCACAGTTGTCGATACATCTCCAGAAAGTTGGTAATACTCTCCCCCTTTTGTTCCGGGGGAGGACCTGAACACGGGGCTTCTCAAAATCATGCGTGCGCGCGCTGCACCTTCACCCTCATCGTCAACAATATGTTGAAGAGAATTACACAACATGTCATGAGCTGCCAAAGTGTTTCTAGTTCCCACACCATCGCAGCTCCACGAATAATACACCGACGAGCTTGGCGCACTCCAAATGCTCTCTCCACGTGACGAGTAACTATAAACAAAAAGGTGAGACATGACGAGCAACATTTTTTTTGACAGTGCAAGGCACGAGCTCTGCAAATATTAAGATGAAAAATGAAGAAATATAGAGTGATCCAGAAGGGATCTATGCCGTAGACCACAAAGCCTGGTAAAAAGGAAAACCAAGAAACAAAAAAGCCAACAGAACACACGCATGCGTGGGCGCGCGGGCATACACACAAGAGCTTGGGGATAAGGACCTAATGTGTACACGAACCCAAAAACAAGGGATGTCATCTGAGACAGACACAAGAGCGTCATAGCCCATGACGATCAGTTAAAGCTCAAGAGCAACCGAACTGACCACCACACCCTCGAATTGACTCAACCAAACCAAGCCCATCCATCGCCTATGCATCCAAACCTCAAGGACTAAGGGCATCACCAACGTCGACCCTCAAAACGCCCGCAATCGTTCAGACCGTGTGGTCCGTATGTCTATACACTTCATATTGTAGC
Organism: Triticum urartu; assembly: GCF_056163025.1. Lineage (NCBI taxonomy): Eukaryota > Viridiplantae > Streptophyta > Magnoliopsida > Poales > Poaceae > Triticum > Triticum urartu. Next base: position 41,803,984 of record NC_141875.1, read on the forward strand.
TGGCAATAAAAATCACATAAAAGAATGAGAGCTTTCGGTGGGATCACAGTTGTGCGTGCGTGCGTGCGTGTGTGTGTGTGTGCACTATTTGATGGCCATCCCATTGTGGTGGCCATCATCATCGCTTTGCCAGCTCGCCGCCCTGCCCTCCAAAAGACACCTCCAACACACTCTACCCCGCTCCCCGGGTGGTAGAGACATCGCCTTATTGCCTTGCGCCAACTATCCTAACCGTGTTTCCTTATGCTATATTTCCTCATTTTCTTGTACAATCAATGCAATGATCACTCTGGTCTCAAGCCACTCATATATTGATTATATATATTCTCTGCGCATACGGGGCTAACTAATGTTGCTACGGGATATGGGAGTGAACACATTGTTGTGGTGATATAATAGAGTTAATGCAATACATACATCCTTTAAGTTATGATTGAAACATTTTTCTTATATGAAATATATTAATGGTTGACAGTCCATGTTAAACATGAGACATTCTATTTTTGATGGTAAATTAAAGTTATTTATGCAACTTATACCCCTGTTCCCCCAAATACAATATGTTTTGTCAATCCTTGATGAAATTAACGAGGGGCTAAGTAGGAACATTGTTAACAAATGTGTATTGGAACTGTAGATAAACTGCATTTGGGTGAAGTTAAAAATGCCAAGAGTACATACTCACATACTCATGTCCATCTAGTCGCTAAATGAAAAACTTGGACGTGCTTACGCTATCAACACGCAGGTACCAACTATTTTTGTTCAGGCTTCATTAGTCATTACTTTTGATTCGTCTACACGTACATGAACCAATGAGACACACAATGATAAAATCGTTACTACAAAAATTGCCGAAAAAGTTGGTTTACAAAGATATAAAAAAGGTTTGATCTCTTGCTTATATTATTGGAATCTCCATTTCTTCTTGGATCACTTCAATGGCGTTTATAATTAACTAAATGAGACAACAACAGTCGTTGTCGTCATTGCAAAAGGTCCCAGGGACCGGCGGCATGTCGCTGCCGCCACAGAACTTCTTGCACCGTTCATCGGTGCAGTTTGGGAAGTGTTTGGAGTAGCACGAAGCCGGCAGAGGAAAAGCACGGGGTTTATCCATCTGCATATGGGGCGTAAAGAAACGAACGATTAAAAAAAATGTACAGATTAGATATCCAATCTGAAAAAAATTGTTTCATCGTCTGGTCTCAACCACGACAGTGCAAATGGACCAGCCGGCTACGAGAAAGCGGCGCTTTGGTCTTTGATTCTTGAGGGGCGCAGCCGGCCCCGATGTCTTGAAACGCCATGGGGGGGATGATGAGGCTACCCGTGGCTAATTACTCTGACAGTAGTCCCCGAAACTGGTGGGGCGCCGCGACTGAAAGAGGCGAGGGGGTTCAGTAGCTTCCTATTCTGAGTGCTTCATTGATCTTATTTCGTCCGTCTTCCGGAACGCCGACTGCCAGGAGCCGGACATGACCAGGCAGACCGCCTGGAGGTTTCTGAAACGTCACGGCGGGAGCCAAGTGGCGCGTCAGCCAGGCGCCAGGCTCGTCGCCAGCTATCTGCGCGCCATGTGGCACCAGCCGGCCAGGCCGCCTGCCAGCGCGTGATGGGACATCGCCGCAGGCCAGGGCCCACCACTACCGGGCCTCGGCACGCGCGTGGATCCGCTGTGGTCGAGGCAGACGGTTGGGATTCCGTGGCGTGATTACTCCACGCCGTTACTGCGCGGTTAATGCGGGGTCGTGGGCACAGTTAATCCCATGATCCCCATGCCCCGTCCCCTCGGCTTCACAACACAGGGCTATAAGTAGGGGGAGGAGGGGAGCGGCTCTGGCTCGCGCGCCCTCCTCTCCCTTTGCTCTGCTCTTCCTCTTCTCTCTTTCTGCTGCCGCCGCACTCCCGCAACACGCCGAAGTGCCGCCGCGGCCCATCATCACCAAGCCCGGCCCTTCCGCCACGCCGTTGCTCTGTCAACCTCGAGCTTCCATGGCGCGAGCGCGAGCCGGCGACTGGGACGGATCAAATGTCATTGAAGACCACATCACATACCTCCGCAACATGCAGCGGCTGCCCAGCGAGGGCTATGTCAAGGCGCGCGTCCCGCCGGAGAAGGAGATCTCGCCGGTGCTGGAAGAAGGCGAGCGCGTCATCTTCCGCTCCCATTTCCTTCAGGGCTTCGGCCTGCCGGCGAGCGGCTTCCTCCGCTCCTTTCTCCAATTTTACCATCTCCAGCCGCACCACCTCACACCGAATACAGTGGTGCTGCTGTCGGCCTTCATCACGCTGTGTGAAGGCTACCTCGGCGTTCTCCCCACACTCGAGCTGTGGGGGGAGTTCTTCTACACCAAACTTGGCGTCTCCGCCAAGGAAGAGGCAGCTCAGTCGTGGTACGGCGTCCGGGAGCCGGCAACCGCTTCCCGTCCATCACCTTGACCCAGTCCGTCAAGTTGTGGCAGAAGTCGTACTTCTATGTGAAGAACGTCAACCCAGCGTTGGACTTCATCAACCCGCCGGCCTACGAAGCCGGCCCGCCGGCTGAGCCGCGCACCAACTTAAGGAGATGACGGACTTGGAGGGCCTCCAGGCGTCCGACTTGCTGACCGCCTTCGTGGTGCGCCGGGTTCTCCCTCTCCAGGGCCGGCCTCACATAATCAATCAGTTGAGTGGGCACCGAGACCCGTGACGACTGTCCACCCGGGAGATGCCGGCCACGGAGGTGGCCTGTGAAGGAAATATGCCCTAGAGGCAATAATAATGTTATTTCCTTATATCATGATAAATGTTTAATATTCATGCTAGAATTGTATTATCCGGAAACATAATACTTGTGTGAATACATAGACAAACCAAACGTCACTAGTATGCCTCTACTTGACTAGCTCATTAATCAAAGATGGTTATGTTTCCTAACCATAGACATGTGTTGTCATTTGATTAATGGGGTCACATCATTAGGAGAATGATGTGATTGACATGACCCATTCCATTAGCTTAGCACCCGATCGTTTAGTATGTTGCTATTGCTTTCTTCATGACTTATACATGTTCCTATGACTATGAGATTATGCAACTCCTGTTTGCCGGAGGAACACTTTGTGTGCTACCAAACGTCACAACGTAACTAGGTGATTATAAAGGAGCTCTACAGGTGTCTCCAAAGGTACATGTTGGGTTGGCGTATTTCGAGATTAGGATTTGTCACTCCAATTGTCGGAGAGGTATCTCTGGGCCCTCTCGGTAATGCACATCACATAAGCCTTGCAAGCATTACAATTAATGAGTTAGTTGCAAGATGATGTATTACGAAACGAGTAAAGAGACTTGCCGGTAACGAGATTGAACCAGGTATTGAGATATCGACGATCGAATCTCGGGCAAGTAACATACCGATGACAAAGGGAACAACGTATGTTGTTATGCGGTCTGACCGATAAAGATCTTCGTAGAATATGTGGGAGCCAATATGAGCATCCAGGTTCTGCTATTGGTTATTGACCGGAGACGTGTCTCGGTCATGTCTACATTGTTCTCGAACCCGTAGGGTCCGCACGCTTAAGGTTTTGATGACAGTTATATTATGAGTTTATGCATTTCGATGTACCGAAGTTTGTTCGGAGTCCCGGATGTGATCACGGACATGACGAGGAGTCTCGAAATGGTCGAGACATAAAGATTGATATATTGGAAGCCTATATTTGGATATCGGAAGTGTTCTGGGTGAAATGGGGATTTTACCGGAGTACCGGGAGGTTACCGGAACCCCCCGGGAGGTATATGGGCCTTAGTGGGCTTTAGTGGAAGAGAGGAGAGGTGGCCAGGGCTGGGCCGCACGCCCCTCCCCCCCTAGTCCGAATAGGACAAGGAGAGGGGGGCGGCGCCCCCCTTCCTTCTCTCTCTCCTCTTTCCCCCTTCCCGAATCCTATTCCAACTAGGAAAGGGGGGGGGGAATCCTACTCCCGGTGGGAGTAGGACTCCTCCTGGCGCGCCCTCCTCCTGGCCGGCCGCACCTCCCCCTTGTTCCTTTATATACGGAGGCAGGGGCACCCCTAGACACACAAGTTGATCCACGTGATCATATTCTTAGCCGTGTGCGGTGCCCCCTTCCACCATAATCCTCGATTATATTGTAGCGGTGCTTAGGCGAAGCCCTGCGACGGTAGTACATCAAGATCGTCACCACGCCGTCGTGCTGACGGAACTCTTCCCCGACACTTTGCTGGATCGGAGTCCGGGGATCGTCATCGAGCTGAACGTGTGCTAAAACTCGGAGGTGCCGTAGTTTCGGTGCTTGATCGGTCGGGCCGTGAAGACGTACGACTACATCAACCGCGTTGTGCTAACGCTTCCGCTGTCGGTCTACAAGGGTACGTAGATCACACTCTCCCCTCTCGTTGCTATGCATCACCATGATCTTGCGTGTGCGTAGGAATTTTTTTGAAATTACTACGTTCCCGACAGTGGCATCCGAGCCTAGGTTTTATGTGTTGATGTTATATGCACGAGTAGAACACAAGTGAGTTGTGGGCGATATAAGTCATACTGCTTACCAGCATGTCATACTTTGGTTCGGCGGTATTGTTGGACGAAGCGGCCCGGACCGACATTACGCGTACGCTTACGCGAGACCGGTTCTCCCGACGTTCTTTGCAGATAGGTGGCTTGCGGGTGACAGTTTCTCCAACTTTAGTTGAACCGAGTGTGGCTACGCCCGGTCCTTGCGAAGGTTAAAACAGCACCAACTTGACAAACTATCGTTGTGGTTTTTATGCGTAGGTAAGATTGGTTCTTGCTTAAGCCCGTAGCAGCCACGTAAAACTTGCAACAACAAAGTAGAGGACGTCTAACTTGTTTTTGCAGGGCATGTTGTGATGTGATATGGTCAAGACATGATGCTAAATTTTATTGTATGAGATGGTCATGTTTTGTAACCGAGTTATCGGCAACTGGCAGGAGCCATATGGTTGTCGCTTTATTATATGCAATGCAATCGCGCTGTAATGCTTTACTTTATCACTAAGCGATAGCGATAGTCGTGGAAGCATAAGATTGGCGAGACGACAACGATGCTACGATGGAGATCAAGGTGTCGCGCCGGTGACGATGGTGATCACGACGGTGCTTCGAAGATGGAGATCACAAGCACAAGATGATGATGGCCATATCATATCACTTATATTTGATTGCATGTGATGTTTTTCTTTTATGCATCTTATCTTGCTTTGATTGACGGTAGCATTATAAGATGATCTCTCACTAATTATCAAGAAGTGTTCTCCCTGAGTATGCACTGTTGCGAAAGTTCTTCGTGCTGAGACACCACGTGATGATCGGGTGTGATAGGCTCTACGTTCAAATACAATGGGTGCAAAACAGTTGCACATGCGGAATACTCAGGTTATACTTGACGAGCCAAGCATATACAGATATGGCCTCGGAACACGGAGACCGAAAGGTCGAGCGTGAATCATATAGTAGATATGATCAACATAGTGATGTTCACCAATGAAACTACTCCATCTCACGTGATGATCGGACATGGTTTAGTTGATTTGGATCACGTAATCACTTAGAGGATTAGAGGGATGTCTATCTAAGTGGGAGTTCTTATGTAATATGATTAATTGAACCTAAATTTATCATGAACTTAGTACCTGACAGTATCTTGCTTGTTTATGTTTGATTGTAGATAGATGGCCCGTGCTGTTGTTCTGTTGAATTTTAATGCATTCCTTGAGAAAGAAAAGTTGAAAGATGATGGTAGCAATTACACGGACTGGGTCCGTAACTTGAGGATTATCCTCATTGCTGCACAAAAGAATTATGTCCTGGAAGCACCGCTGGGTGCCAGGCCTGCTGCTGGAGCAACACCAGATGTTATGAACGTCTGGTAGAGCAAAGCTGATGACTACTCAATAGTTCAGTGTGCCATGCTTTACGGCTTAGAATCGGGACTTCAACGACGTTTTGAACGTCATGGAGCATATGAGATGTTCCAGGAGTTGAAGTTAATATTTCAAGCAAATGCCTGGATTGAGAGATATGAAGTCTCCAATAAGTTCTATAGCTGCAAGATGGAGGAGAACAGTTCTGTCAGTGAGCATATACTCAAAATGTCTGGGTATAATAATCACTTGATTCAATTGGGAGTTAATCTTCCAGATGATTGTGTCATTGACAGAATTTTCCAATCACTGCCACCAAGCTACAAGAGCTTCGTGATGAACTATAATATGCAAGGGATGAATAAGACTATTCCCGAGCTCTTCGCAATGCTGAAAGCTGCTGAGGTAGAAATCAAGAAGGAGCATCAATTGTTGATGGTCAACAAGACCACTAGTTTCAAGAAAAAGGGCAAAGGGAAGAAGAAGGGAAACTTCAAAAAGAACAGCAAGCAAGTTGCTGCTCAAGAGAAGAAACCCAAACCTGGACCTAAGCCTGAAACCGAGTGCTTCTACTGCAAGCAGACTGGTCACTGGAAGCGGAACTGCCCCAAGTATTTGGCGGAAAAGAAGGATGGCAAAGTGAACAAAGGTATATGTGATATACATGTTATTGATGTGTACCTTACTAATGCTCGCAGTAGCAGCTGGGTATTTGATACTGGTTCTGTTGCTAATATTTGCAACTCGAAACAGGGACTACGGATTAAGCGAAGATTGGCTAAGGACGAGGTGACGATGCGCGTGGGAAATGGTTCCAAAGTCGATGTGATCGCAGTCGGCACGCTACCTCTACATCTACCTTTGGGATTAGTATTAGACCTAAATAATTGTTATTTGGTGCCAACGTTAAGCATGAACATTATATCTGGATCTTGTTTGATGCGAGACGGTTATTCATTTAAATCAGAGAATAATGGTTGTTCTATTTATATGAGTAATATCTTTTATGGTCATGCACCCTTAAAGAGTGGTCTATTCTTATTAAATCTCGATAGTAGTGATACACATATTCATAATGTTGAAGCCAAAAGATGCAGAGTTGATAATGATAGTGCAACTTATTTGTGGCACTGCCGTTTAGGTCATATCGGTATAAAGCGCATGAAGAAACTTCATACTGATGGGCTTTTGGAACCACTTGATTATGAATCACTTGGTACTTGCGAACCGTGCCTTATGGGTAAGATGACAAAAACACCGTTCTTCGGTACAATGGAGAGAGCAACAGATTTATTGGAAATCATACATACAGATGTATGTGGTCCGATGAATGTTGAGGCTCGTGGTGGATATCGTTATTTTCTCACCTTCACAGATGACTTAAGCAGATATGGGTATATCTACTTAATGAAACATAAGTCTGAAACGTTTGAAAGGTTCAAAGAATTTCATAGTGAAGTTGAAAATCATTGTAACAAGAAAATAAAATTCCTATGATCTGATCGTGGAGGAGAATATTTGAGTTACGAGTTTGGTGTACATTTGAAACAATGTGGAATAGTTTCGCAACTCACGCCACCCAGAACACCACAGCGTAATGGTGTGTCCGAATGTCGTAATCGTACTTTACTAGATATGGTGCGATCTATGATGTCTCTTACTGATTTACCGCTATCGTTTTGGGGATATGCTCTAGAGACGGCCGCATTCACGTTAAATAGGGCACCATCAAAATCCGTTGAGACGACGCCTTATGAACTGTGGTTTGGCAAGAAACCAAAGTTGTCGTTTCTGAAAGTTTGGGGCTGCGATGCTTATGTGAAAAAGCTTCAACCTGATAAGCTCGAACCCAAATCGGAGAAATGTGTCTTCATAGGATATCCAAAGGAAACTATTGGATACACCTTCTATCACAGATCCGAAGGCAAGACTTTTGTTGCTAAATTTGGAAACTTTCTGGAGAAGGAGTTTCTCTCGAAAGAAGTGAGTGGGAGGGAAGTAGAACTTGACGAGGTAACATTACCTGCTCCCTTATTGGAAAGTAGTACATCACAGAAACCTGTTTCTGTGACACCTACACCAATTAGTGAGGAAGCTAATGATAATGATCATGAAACTTCAGAACAAGATACTACTGAACCTCGTAGATCAACCAGAGTAAGATCCGCGCCAGAGTGGTACGGTAATCCTGTTCTGGAAGTCATGCTACTAGATCATGATGAACCTACGAACTATGAAGAAGCGATGGTGAGCCCAGATTCCGCAAAATGGCTTGAAGCCATGAAATCTGAGATGGGATCCATGTATGAGAACAAAGTATGGACTTTGGTTGACTTGCCCAATGATCGGCAAGCAATTGAGAATAAATGGATCTTCAAGAAGAAGACTGACGCTGACGGTAATGTTACTGTCTACAAAGCTCGACTTGTCGCAAAAGGTTTTCGGCAAGTTCAAGGGATTGACTACGATGAGACCTTCTCACCCGTAGCGATGCTTAAGTCTGTCCGAATCATGTTAGCAATTGCCGCATTTTATGATTATGAAATTTGGCAAATGGATGTCAAAACTGCATTCCTGAATGGATTTCTGCAAGAAGAGTTGTATATGATGCAGCCGGAAGGTTTTGTTGATCCAAAGGGAGCTAACAAAGTGTGTAAGCTCCAGTGATCCATTTATGGACTGGTGCAAGCCTCTCGGAGTTGGAATAAACGCTTTGATAGTGTGATCAAAGCATTTGGTTTTATGCAGACTTTTGGAGAAGCCTGTATTTACAAGAAAGTGAGTGGGAGCTCTGTAGCATTTCTGATATTATATGTAGATGACATATTGATAATCGGAAATGATATAGAATTTCTGGATAGCATAAAAGGATACTTGAATAAGAGTTTTTCAATGAAAGACCTCGGTGAAGCTGCTTACATATTGGGCATTAAGATCTATAGAGATAGATCAAGACGCTTAATTGGACTTTCACAAAGCACATACCTTGACAAAGTTTTGAAGAAGTTCAAAATGGATCAAGCAAAGAAAGGATTCTTGCCTGTGTTGCAAGGTGTGAAATTGAGTAAGACTCAATCCCCGACCAATGCAGAAGATAGAGAGAAAATGAAAGATGTTCCCTATGCTTCAGCCATAGGCTCTATCATGTATGCAATGCTGTGTACCAGACCTAATGTGTGTCTTGCTATAAGTCTAGCAGGGAGGTACCAAAGTGATCCAGGAGTGGATCACTGGACAGCAGTCAAGAACATCCTGAAATACCTGAAAAGGACTAAGGATATGTTTCTCATATATGGAGGTGACAAAGAGCTCATCGTAAATGGTTACATTGATGCAAGCTTTGACACTGATCCGGACGATTCTAAATCGCAAACCGGATACGTGTTTACATTAAACGGTGGAGCTGTCAGTTGGTGCAGTTCTAAACAAAGCGTTGTGGCGGGATCTACATGTGAAGCGGAGTACATAGCTGCTTCGGAAGCAGCAAACGAAGGAGTCTGGATGAAGGAGTTCATATCCGATCTAGGTGTCATACCTAGTGCATTGGGTCCAATGAAAATCTTTCGTGACAATACTGGTGCAATTGCCTTGGCAAAGGAATCCAGATTTCACAAGAGAACCAAGCACATCAAGAGACGCTTCAATTCCATCCGGGATCTAGTCCAGGTGGGAGACATAGAGATTTGCAAGATACATACGAATCTGAATATGGCAGACCCGTTGACTAAGCCTCTTCCACGAGCAAAACATGATCAGCACCAAAGCTCCATGGGTGTTAGAATCATTACTGTGTAATCTAGATTATTGACTCTAGTGCAAGTGGGAGACTGAAGGAAATATGCCCTAGAGGCAATAATAATGTTATTTCCTTATATCATGATAAATGTTTATTATTTATGCTAGAATTGTATTATCCGGAAACATAATACTTGTGTGAATACATAGACAAACCAAACGTCACTAGTATGCCTCTACTTGACTAGCTCATTAATCAAAGATGGTTATGTTTCCTAACCATAGACATGTGTTGTCATTTGATTAATGGGACCACATCATTAGGAGAATGATGTGATTGACATGACCCATTCCATTAGCTTAGCACCCGATCGTTTAGTATGTTGCTATTGCTTTCTTCATGACTTATACATGTTCCTATGAATATGAGATTATGCAACTCCCATTTGCCGGAGGAACACTTTGTGTGCTACCAAACATCACAACATAACTGGGTGATTATAAAGGAGCTCTACAGGTGTCTCCAAAGGTACATGTTGGGTTGGCGTATTTTGAGATTAGGATTTGTCACTCCGATTGTCGGAGAGGTATCTCTGGGCCCTCTCGGTAATGCACATCACATAAGCCTTGCAAGCATTACAACTAATGAGTTAGTTGCAAGATGATGTATTACGAAACGAGTAAAGAGACTTGCCGGTAACGAGATTGAACTAGGTATTGAGATACCGACGATCGAATCTCGGGCAAGTAACATACCGATGACAAAGGGAACAACGTATGTTGTTATGCGGTCTGACCGATAAAGATCTTCGTAGAATATGTGGGAGCCAATATGAGCATCCAGGTTCCGCTATTGGTTATTGACCGGAGACGTGTCTCGGTCATGTCTACATTGTTCTCGAACCCGTAGGGTCCGCACGCTTAAGGTTTTGATGACAGTTATATTATGAGTTTATGCATTTTGATGTACCGAAGTTTGTTCGGAGTCCCGGATGTGATCACGGACATGACGAGGAGTCTCGAAATTGTCGAGACATAAAGATTGATATATTGGAAGCCTATATTTGGATATCGGAAGTGTTCCGGGTGAAATCGGGATTTTACCGGAGTACCGGGAGGTTACCGGAACCCCCCGGGAGGTATATGGGCCTTAGTGGGCTTTAGTGGAAGAGAGGAGAGGTGGCCAGGGCTGGGCCATGCGCCCCTCCCCCCTAGTCCGAATAGGACAAGGAGAGGGGGGCAGCGCCCCCCCTTCCTTCTCTCTCTCCTCTTTCCCCCTTCCCGAATCCTATTCCAACTAGGAAAGGGGGGGAATCCTACTCCCGGTGGGAGTAGGACTCCTCCTGGCGCGCCCTCCTCCTGGCCGGCCGCACCTCCCCCTTGTTCCTTTATATACGGAGGCAGGGGGCACCCCTAGACACACAAGTTGATCCACATGATCATATTCTTAGCCGTGTGCGGTGCCCCCTTCCACCATAATCCTCGATAATATTGTAGCGGTGCTTAGGCGAAGCCCTGCGACGGTAGTACATCAAGATCGTCACCACGCCGTTATGCTGACGGAACTCTTCCCCGACACTTTGCTGGATCGGAGTCCGGGGATCGTCATCGAGCTGAACGTGTGCTAAAACTCGGAGGTGCCATAGTTTCGGTGCTTGATCGGTCGGGCCGTGAAGACGTACGACTACATCAACCGCGTTGTGCTAACACTTCCGCTGTCGGTCTACAAGGGTACGTAGATCACACTCTCCCCTCTCGTTGCTATGCATCACCATGATCTTGCGTGTGCATAGGAAAGTTTTTGAAATTACTACGTTCCCGACAGCCTGCATGGTGAACGAGAACGCGAACCTCAAGCTCTCGGAGTCGGACTGGCAGTTCGGCAAGCGACCGTACTCCCGTGCGCATCCGCCTCCTGCTGTAAGCTCCCGACTCTCCTTTCTTTCTTGTTTTTTTCTTCTTCTGCCGAGTTCTGCTTTGCTGACTGATCAGTCGGACGTGTCGCAGTTCCTCACGACCCAGCAGGCAGCCGACGCCCTAGCGCAAGGCCAGGAGTACCTGCCAAACCGAGCGGTGAGCGAGCGGACGACCCCGACTTGGGGGCGGCCGCCTTGGAAGACGACGCCACAGGCGGTGGCGATAGGGTAGGCAGCTCCGGTGGAGGAGGCGACGTCAAGACGTGGCCAGATGACGACGAGGAGGAGGCCGGGCCGTGCCGCCAGCCGGCTGCCAGCAGGGTGGGGCCACTTGCACCAGGCGGCACATCGAAGCGCCAAGCCGGCGCACAGCTGCAAGGCGGCCGACCGAAGAAGCCCAAGGGTCGGCCGCAGCGACCAGGCGGGAGGAGGCCACCGCGAAGGTGACCCGGTTCCAAAGGGCCCCGAAGCAGCCGCCGACGGTGTCCGCGTAAGTGCTTATTCTTCGTTGTGTTCTCTTTTGTCTTTTTTGCAAACCTCCTCTGAGTTTGTCTCGTCTTGCTCGAATCAGGGCCCCGCTCTCGCTTGAGCGGTCGATCTCCGCCTCCATCATTGGGGGGATGGAGGGATCCGCCAACACCCGCCGCATAGACTTGCCCGCCAACCTCCAGGAGGCGGCGGAGAAGAACACGCGGGAGGCGCGCGAGGAGAAAGAGCCGGCGGAGAAGGCGAAGGCGGACATGGCCAAGGCGGCGTAGGAGGAGGCGGACGCGGCGGCCAAGGCCCAGGCCGATGCCGCGGCCAAGGTCCGGGAGGAGGAGGCGATCAGGGCCTAGGCGGACGCGGCCGCCAAGGCGCTAGCAGGAGCAGCCGCGGGTGGCCAGGCTCCATAGCTGGTCATTCCGCTACGCTCCATGCGGCCGGAGACAGAGATCCCGGCGCCGACTGGAGGAGCCGGCAATGACTAGTCGATCATGCGGAGGGAGGGAGGCGACGCCGCCATCCCGAGGACGGAGGTGTCCCAGCAGACGCCGGCTGCCGAGGCTCGGGGCAGTCGGCCTGACACACCGTCGTCGCCTCGAGTTGGTAGCAAGCTGGTGGGGGGCGACTCCCGTTGTCCACACTCCAACGCGCCAGCGTGTGACAAGGGCGACTTCAGCGCCGCGGCCTCAGGAAGTCGGAGCCTCAAGCTCATCGGCCCCAGAAACAAAGGCCATGATACGTCTCCAACGTATCTATAATTTTTGATTGCTCCATGCTATATTATCTTCTGTTTTGGACATTATTGGGCTTTATTATACACTTTGTATTATTTTTGGGACTAACCTATTAACCGGAGGCCCAGCCCAGAATTGTTGTTTTTTTGCCTATTTCAGAGTTTTGGCAGAAAAAGAATATCAAACGGAGTCCAAACGGAATGAAACCTTCGGGAACGTGATTTTCGGAACGAACGTGATCTAGAGGACTTGGACCCCACGTCAAGAAAGCTACCAGGAAGCCAAAAGGTAGGGGGCGCGCCTACCCCTCCTGGGCGCGCCCTCCACCCTCTTGGGCCCCATGTTGCTCCACCGACGTACTCCTTCCTCCTATATATACCTACGTACCCCCAAACTACCAGATATGGTGCCAAAAATCTAATTCCACCGCCGCAACCTTCTGTACCCGTGAGATCCCATCTTGGGGCTTGTTCCGGAGCTCCGCCGGAGGGGGCATCGATCACGGATGGCTTCTACATCAACACCATAGCCTCTCCGATGAAGTGTGAGTAGTTTACCTCAGACCTTCGGGTCCATAGTTATTAGCTAGATGGCCTCTTCTCTCTTTTTGGATCTCAATACAATGTTCTCCCCCTCTCTTGTGGAGATCTATTCGATGTAATCTTCTTTTGCGGTGTGTTTGTTGAGACCGATGAATTGTGGGTTTATGGTCAAGTTTATCTATGAACAATATTTGAATCTTTTAAATTATTTTATGTATGATTGGTTATCTTTGCAAGTCTCTTCGAATTATCAGTTTGGTTTGGCCTACTAGATTGATCTTTCTTGCAATGGGAGAAGTGCTTAGCTTTGGGTTCAATCTTGTGGTGTCCTTTCCCAGTGACAGTAGGGGCAGCAAGGCACGTATAGTATTGTTGCCATCGAGGATAACAAGATGGGGTTTATATCATATTGCATGAGTTTATCCCTCTACATCATGTCATCTTGCTTAAGGCATTACTCTGTTCTTATGAACTTAATACTCTAGATGCATGCTGGATAGCGGTCGATGTGTTGAGTAATAGTAGTAGATGCAGGCAGGAGTCGGTCTACTTGTCTCGGACGTGATGCCTATATACATGATCATACCTAGATATTCTCATAACTATGCTCAATTCTGTCAATTGCTCAACAGTAATTTGTTCACCCACCATAAAATACTTATGCTCTTGAGAGAAGCCACTAGTGAAACCTATGGCCCCCGGGTCAATTTTCCATCATATTAATCTCCCGACAACAAGCTATTTCTGGCGTCGTTTTTATTTTGCTTTCTTTACTTTGCATCTTTATCATAAAAATACCAAAAATATTATCTTATCATATCTATCAGATCTCACTCTCATAAGTGACCGTGTAGGGATTGGCAACCCCTTATCGCGTTGGTTGCGAGGATTTATTTGTTTGTGTAGGTGCGAGGAACTCGCGCGTAGCCTCCTACTGGATTGATACCTTGGTTCTCAAAAACTGAGGAAAATACTTACGCTACTTTGCTGCATCACCCTTTCCTCTTCAAGGGAAAACCAACGCAGTGCTCAAGAGGTAGCAGGCCACTAGTGTCGTCCCGCGGCAGTGGACGTCTGGGGGCGGGACGGGCATCTTGAACAAGGCTGCGCAGGAAGTCCACTCCCTGCTTCAGGCCCAGGGCGACGCCCTCCAGGACTACACGAAGAAGTTCTTGGCGCCGCGAGCTACCGTCCGGGTATGCTCCTTGTGCTTTGCTTTCAATCTTTGCAATCTTCCGTCGGGGCGCGCCAGCGCACCCACTAGGTGTAGCCCCCGAGTTCCGGGCCGGCTGCTGAGCAGGCGGCTCGGAACTTAAAGGTAAGTTCCAAGTGCCGACCCTTTCTTTTCTTCTGTTGATTCTGTTGCAGGATTACCACAACATTTGAGCGGCCGCCTATAACTCCCAAGCTCGGGAGCTGACCAAGCGGAGCGCCGAGCTGACCGACAGCCGGAGTAAGCACTCCACTCTTCATTCTCGCGGGGGCGCGCCAGCGCACCCGTGGGGTGTAGCCGCCGAGGTTCGGGCCAACTGCTGAGCAGTCGGGTCGGATCTTCTGGCAACTACTTCTTTCCTTGCTTCTTTCATTGAATTGCTCAATCCTTAGTCTCGCGGGGCGCTCTAGCGCACCCACAGGGTGTAGCCCCTGAGATTCGGGCCGACTGCTGAGCAGTCGGGTCGGATCTTCCAGCAACTACTTCTTTCCTTGTTGATTTGCTGACCTCTTCTCTCTCTTGTCTTCTGCAGGAGCCAATGCCGCCTTGCGGCGGCAAATGGGCGAAGCTCAAACCACGCTGCACGCCAAGGAGGAGGAGCGCCTCAAGATGGAGCAGGACGAGACCGTCTGGCCAAGCAGCTGGCTGACCAGGCGGACAAGCACCAAGCGGAGTTGCAGAAGCTCAAGGATGCGGAGGAGGCCCTTCAAGCCGAGTTCGAGACTCAGCGCTCGAACTGGGTCGAGAAGGAGAGGGCCCTATCGGCCGACTTCGGCAAGGTCGAGGACATGCTCGATGGTAAGTTGCTCTTTTCCTTCTTCTTCCTCCTGGTTTGTCCTGCAAGTCGGCCTCCGACTTCTCACTTTTTTCTTCTTCCCTTGAGCAGAATATTTCCCTGGCTACTTTGTTGCCGTCAGTCAAGCCGCCGAGGCTCATCGCGACGAGCGGAGGCTGGCTGGCGTGACAATCGTGCCCAACGCCCCTCGGACTCTTGCCGAGCAGATGCTTGCCATCCAGGATCATCTCCAGCCGGCGCATCGGGCTCTCCGCACTTGCAATGGCTATGATTTGTACGGTTGATGTATTAAGCATGTTCGTGCCTTGTTTATTTCAATACTACACACTGTGTGATGTTCAAATATTATCGTGTTCAGCTCAATTCACCAATACCAGCAACAAACTTACAATTCATGACTCAAGATATCACTAGAGATGCTGCCCATTTGCTATTTTTAGTGGATGCTAACCCTTTCGCACTTAACATGCCTGTCCATGTACTTACGCAGGGTCATAACGGCCGATGCTTTTGTTTGCCGTCGAGGTGAGCTGCATCCCGTGTCTTACAGTATTTCACATAATTTGTGCAATTGCAATTTAACTTCTACCCATTTACTGGTTGCCTGTATGTACACATGTTAGTGGCACTGGTCCACGCTTCGACCCGAAGGAACAGCTCGCCTCCGCCGTCGCTAACTTTGGGCGAGATCTGGCCAAGATGAAGTGCCCCAGCAACTACCTCTTAGGACTTACCAAATATGTACTCACCAGTTCAATCTTACCAATACCAGTTGCAATTAATGGCTATGTTCTATACGGTCGATGTATTAAGCATGTTCTAGTAAACATGCCTAACACTTTTTTGCTACTTTTCCTACCTCTTTATAGACATCTGGGCCATTCTCTGCTCTGGCAGCACCTGCCTTGTGATGTTTAACTAAGCCAATTGCATTTTTATCAGTACCGGTTTCAATGTCTATTAAGCCTATTGCAATTAACAGTTGAATCCATTTTTAAACAGTTGCATTTCAATGGCTACAAACTTACAAACATGACTTAGGATGTTGTTAAGCCTGTTGCAATTAACGGTTTTATCCATTTTTTTAATTTGTCCATTTGCTACCATGCTACTCTCCGCAATGAAGATATACTAGAGATGCTGCCCCATTTGCTTTTTTTGGTGGATGCTAATCATGTTGTACTTAACATGCTTGTCCATGTACTTACGCAGGGTCATAACAACCGATGCTATTGTTTGCCGTCAAAGTTAGCTGCATCCCATGTCTTACAGTATTTCACATCATTTGTGCAATTGCAGTTTAATTTCTACCATTTACTGGTTGCCTGTAGGTACACATGTCAGTGGCACTGATCCATGCTTCGACCCGGAGGAACAGCTCGCCTCCGCCGTCGCTGACTTTGGGCGGGCTCTGGCCAAGATGAAGTGCCCCAGCAACTACCTCTCAAGACTTACCAAGTATGTACCCACCAGTTCAATCTTACCAATACTATTTGCAATTAATGGCTATGTTTTGTACTGTCGATGTATTAAGCATGTTGTAGTAAACATGCCTAACACGTTTGAGCTATTTCCCTACCTTTTTATAGACAACTGGGCCATTATCTGCTCTGGCAGCACCTGCCCTGTGATGTTTAACTCTACCAATTGCATTTTTATCAGTACTGGTTTAATGGCCATTAAGCCTGCTACAATTAACGGTTGTATCCATTTTTAAAGAGTTGTATTTCAATGGCTACAAACTTACAGAACATGAATTAGGATGTTGTTAAGCCTGTTGCAATTAACAGTTGTATCCATTTTTTAATTCGTCCCTTTGCTACCATGCTACTCTTTCAAAATGAAGATATCACTACAGATGCTGCTGTTTTATTACCATTTGCTATTTTTGGTGGATGTTAACCCTGTTGTAGTTAACATTGGCTTTCCATGTACTTACACAGGGCTACAATGGGCGATGATGTTGTTTGCCGTCGAGGTTAGCTGCATCCCATGTCTTATACACCATCTATTCCTAAATATAAGTATTTTTAGAGATTCCAATATAGACTACATAAGGAGCAAAATGAGTGAATCTAGATTCTAATGTAAACTATATCTATAATTCTATATACATCCGTATGTAGTTCATATTGAAATCTCAAAAAGGATTGTACTTAGGAACATAGGTAGTTGTATTTTACATCATTTGTGCAATCTCAGTTTAGCCTATAACATTTACTGGTTGCTTGTAGGTACATATATGAGGGGTATTGATCCACGCTTTGATCCCTTTTGCGTATGGGGCAATGAGATATTCATGAACAAGCGTCAAGTGAGGAAACTAAGAAAGATTGTTAGGCGAAAGAAACGAGTGATTGGAATTAAGCTCTTTATTTACACTTTGTCGAAGACAACAGTGAACTTTAGGATGGTAAGTAATGTGTTGCCTTTTCCCCCTGCCCACAACAAGTTACTCTATTAGACCTCAGTATCTGATATTTTTCTCTTTTCAGTGGTTTCCGAAGCTATTTACCGATGATTGCCTTGCAAACTACATGACCAGAGTGGAGGCAACTAAGGTTAAAGTATATAATTCATGCTACCATGATAATGCTTTAGAAGTCTTCCTGAAGGTGGTGAAGGATGGGCGGGCGATCGTCACAAGGGTTGGACAAAAGTGGTTCGTTCCTATGGCATGCAGGAAGGCACATGATGACCCACAAGTATAGGGGATCTATCGTAGTCACTACAAGAAATATGTCAACTTGTGACCTTGACTATTGGTCACCGAAAGGTCATTGTTTTTCATTTGCGACCTTTTTGTGACCAAAAACAGAAGGTCAAAAGCTGGCAGTCGTAAACTGAAATTAACGACCTTCTCTGTGAGAAGGTCGTAGACGTTTACGACCAAAATATGCCTATTGTTTTGTTTTGGTCACTAGCAACCTCCCCAGGCCACGTAGGCATCCAGCGTGGCAAGCTGATGTGGCACAAGATTCCGCCCGGTCCAATTCGGTATCCTACATGGGCCTAGCCCATTAATTCAGCCTATTAGTGTTTTTTCTCATATTAATTTTGGCTAGGTAGATGGGCCAGGCCCAACAATTAAGCCTTCTCATTTTGGGGCCATGGCCTTTTGCGCTAGAAAGTTTAAGTTTTTTTGTAATGTAAAAAAGGTCCACTAGTCAAATGGGTCCCAGATGTCAGGTTCAGGTACGTGGGTCCCAGCTAGCAAGTTCTTATTCTTCATATTTCAATTTAACAGTAAATAAATAACCAGTATTTAAATTGGCACAAACAAAAAACACACATAATACTCCAAATATTATCAGCCAGATTCAGTACAGAGCTCCTATTGTACAAATAACATATACTTTACAAGCTCTACACATAATAAGCTCTAACATATACAAGCTCTACATGTGTGTAACACCCCGGATATGATTTACCCAATTTGTACTCCAACTCTTGCTGTTTCCGGCCTTAAGTTATTTTATTTTCTCGGGTTCGGGTTTTTGTCTCCATGTGTTGTTGTCGTTGTCATGCATCTCATATCATGTCATCATGTGCATTGCATTTGCATACGTGTTCATCTCATGCATTCAAGCATTTTCCCCGTTGTCTGTTTTGCATTCCGGCGCTTCGTTCTCCTCCGGTGGTCATTTCTACCTTTCTTTCGTGTGTGGGGATTAAACATTTCCGGATTGGACCGAGACTTGCCAAGCGGCCTTGGTTTACTACCAGTAGACCGCCTGTCAAGTTTTGTACCATTTGGACTTCGTTTGATGCTCCAACGGTTAACTGAGGGACCGAAAAGTCCTCGTGTGTGTTGCAGCCCAACACCCCTCCAATTTGGCCCAAAACCCACCAAAACCCTCTCCATCATCTAGAGCGTTCGATCACGATCGCGTGGCCGAAAACCGCACCTCATTTGGACTCTCCTAGCTCCCTCTATGCCTATATATACCTTCCCCATTCCAAATCCGGATCTCTCCCCCGTCCAAACCCTAAAAATTGCCCTTCGCCGCGCCGGACACGTCCGTCCCCGGCCGGACAGAATCGCGCCGCCGCCCGGGCGAATCCGCGCCCGCCACCTGTCCCGCACCGTCTCCCACCGCACCGGCCCGCGCGGCCCGGGGCAGGCCCCCGCGGCCCGCCTCTGCCGCCACTCGCCCGAGGCCGCGCCTCCCTCGCCGCGCCGCCCGCGCCGGCTGCCGCCTCCGCCGAGACGCGCCTCGTCGCCGGTGCCGACCCCGCCGACCGCCGCACATCGCCGCCCGTCACCTTTCTCGCCGGCGCTCTGCCGCGCCTCCTCCTACTCCGGCAAGGCCGCGCCGCCACCACCCGGAGCCGGCGAGCCCCTCCTCTTCTTGGCAAGTCCGGCGACGCCCCCTGCTTCTCCGGCAAGCTCCGGCGACGTGGCGACGAACCTCGATCCGCGTGCAAACCGGATCCAGATCTGGAATCGGTTGACTTTTATCCCCGAAACCCTAGTTCATATGCCCTTGTTCATCGTGCCGTAAGTTTGCATCCGTAGCTCCGTTTCGCGCATATAGCATATCCAAATGTTCTCCTCAGAGAGCACATCATTTCATCTCATTGCATCATTTTCATTTCAGTTCATCTTGATGCCCGAAATGCTGTTAGAAGAGTGCTACTTGAGATAATTGTCAGATCTGCTGCTCCATTTAGATATTTGTCATTTTTTGCCATGATTATTGTGTGCATGATATGCCCATGAGCTCTTCATGTGTTTTGTTAAGGGTTTTGCCATCTTTCCAGAGGTGCAACCCATGTATTTTTGTGATGTGTGTGGTGACTAGCACAAGCTTGCAAAGTGAGGCATTTGCTAATGCTGATTTCAGGGACTTAGCATTTCCACTAAGTCCTTGACCTGTTTATCTCATATGGCCATATGTTCATGTTGTTTCCTAGTGATCCGTGCCTCTTTTGAGGATGATCAGTAAGGATGTTTTGTTAATCTTGTAGTGCTCTATCCATCCATGTCTTTGTTTGTAATTATGGAGCACCCTAGCTTGAGTCAATCGAGCTCTACTTTTGTCATTTCGTGAATCTGGGCAGATTGTCTACTTGTTAGCGATTTTACCGATGATGTTGTAGTTGATCCGTGCATGCTATGCTATTGTTCTTGCCATGTCTAGCTTGTATTGTGTGTATTCTTGATGGGTGCATGCTTAGATTGTCATGACTTGCTCTGTAGTGAGTGCATCGAGCTCGTAAACATGCCTACTTGATATCTGTTTCAGCATGCTCCAGTTTTCACTAAGTCCGAGAACTGATTATGTTTTTTCCATGTTCACATGCTTGCAATTGTATTTTCTGATCCCTTTTGGCTCAAGGTCACTAAGGGACTTTTGTTAAGCTCTTTGAGTAGCTCCATGCCATGCTTTACTTTGCCATGTTCAGGTCCTGTAGCATGTAGTTTTGTTGCTCCGAAGAGTGCTATCTGATCTGAAATTCCAGACAAGTGTTAATTTCACTAAGTCTGAAATCTACTTGTCAAATGCATTTTTGCCATGCTTGTTTGAACCTGTTAATGGATGAATTGACCGTAGCTCAGTGCTAGACTTTTGTTAAGCGTCATGAATGGATTCCTGCCATGTATTTTGATGCCATGTTTGGGTGCTGTAGCATGTTCATCTTGTTGCATTTAGATGGCTACTTGCTGTAAATCGCAGAACGTGGTCATATTTGAATTGCTTGCCATTTCCAAACCGTAACTCCAATTCCGGCGTTCTTTATATCGTTTTCAAGCGATT
Source organism: Triticum urartu (assembly GCF_056163025.1). NCBI lineage: Eukaryota > Viridiplantae > Streptophyta > Magnoliopsida > Poales > Poaceae > Triticum > Triticum urartu. The sequence goes on from NC_141875.1 coordinate 41,825,056, forward strand.
TCATCTCATCTTTCCAGTGGCGCACTTGGTTTTCCAAGTTGATGCCAGGTTCATGCATTCCTTGTCAGATCTTGCATATGCATCCCGCATCGCATCCCGCATAGCATACCATCCTTGCATCATGTCGTTTGAGTTTTGCACGTGGTTGATTGTGTTCCGTTTGCTTGTTTGTCTTGGTTGGGTAGAGCCGGGAGATGAGTTCGCTAACGAGGAGCCCGTTGAGTTTGCTTTCGAGGATCCAGTCAACTCTGACAACTTTGCAAGCAAGATGATCATACCCTCGAAATCACTACTATCTTTGCTTTGCTAGATGCTCGCTCTTTTGCTATGACTATGCTACGATGCCTACCACTTGCTTATCATGCCTCCCAAATTGCCATGTTCAGCCTCTAACCCACCATGTCCTAGCAAACCGTTGATTGGCTATGTTACCGCTTTGCTCAGCCCCTCTTATAGCGTTGCTAGTTGCAGGTGAAGATTGGAGACCGTTCCTTGTTGGAACATTATGTACTTGTTGGGATATCACTATATTTATCTTGTTATCTTAATGCATCTATATACTTGGTAAAGGGTGGAAGGCTCGGCCCCTCACCTAGTGTTTTGTTCCACTCTTGCCGCCCTAGTTTCCGTCATATCGGTGTTATGTTCCCGGATTTTTGCGTTCCTTACGCGGTTGGGTTATAATGGGAACCCCTTGATAGTTCGCCTTGATTAAAGCTTTTCCAGCAATGCCCAATCTTGGTTTTACCATTTGCCACCTAGCCTCTTTTTCCCTTGGGTTTCCGGAGCCCGAGGGTCATCTTATTTAAGCCCCCCCGGGCCAGTGCTCCTCTGAGTGTTGGTCCAAACTAGAGTCCTGTGCAGCGCCCCCTCGGGGAAACTCGAGGTTTGGTTTTAGTTGTATGGGGCGCTCATCTGAGTGTGCCCTGAGAACGAGATATGTGCAGCTCCTATCGGGATTTGTCGGCACATTCGGGCGGTGTTGCTGGATTTGTTTTAACCTATCGAAGTGTCTTGTAGAACCGAGATACCGAGTCTGATCGGAACATCTCGGGAGGAGGTCTATTCCTTCGTTGACCATGAGAGCTTGTCATGGGCTAAGTTGGGACTCCCCTGCAGGGATTTGAACTTTCGAAAGCCGTGCCCGCGGTTATGGGCAGATGGGAATTTGTTAATGTCCGATTGTAGATAACTTGAACCTTAACTTAATTAAAATGAATCAACAGTATGAGTTACCGTGATGGTCTCTTCTCGGCGGAGTCCGGGAGGTGAACACGGTGCTGGAGTATGCTTGCCGTAGGATGCCCTCTAGTTACTCGTTCGTGCTTTGCCTCCTCTTCTCGCTCTCTTTTGCGAACAGGTTAGCCACCATATATGCTAGTCGCTTGCTGCAGCTCCACATATTTTACCTTGCCTTACCTATAAGCTTAAATAGTCTTGATCGCGAGGGTGCGAGATTGCTGAGTCCCTGTGGCTCACAGATTACTTCCAAACCAGATGCAGGGCTTGATGATTCCGCTCCAGGTGACGCGCTTGAGCTCAAGTGGGAGTTCGACGAGGACTCTCAGCGATACTACGTGTCTTTCCCTGATGATAAGTAGTGGTGCCCAGTTGGGGGTGATCGGGACCGTGTCGCATGTTGGGTTATCTTTTATTTTGGTGCAGTAGTCGGGCCATGAGTGTTTGAATGTTGTAATACTATTTATGTACTTTGTGTGACATGGCGAGTGTAAGCCAACTATGTATCTCCCCTTTATTATTTATATTACATGGGATGTTGTGATGATTGCCTAACTTGCGACATTGCTTTCAATGCGATTATGTCTCTAAGTCGTGCCTCGACACGTGGGAGCTATAGCCGCACCGAGGGCATTACAAGTTGGTAATCAGAGCCTTCCCCGACCTTAGGAGCCCCATTGCTTGATCGTTATTAGCGGCCGAGTTGTGTCTAGAAAAATGTTTTGAGTCATTTAGGAATTATATATCGGAGAGTTTAGGAATTCTTTTTACTTCCTAGTCTCCTCATCGCTCTGGTAAGGCATCCTGACGTAGAGTTTTGACTCTTCTCTTCTCAAATTTCACTAAATTTTTTTTAGGATCACGCGGGTATCTTGGCATCGTTCCGATGGTTTTATGACGAGAACATTGTCTTGGTGCCTCCTGTCAGGGGTTTTGTGGAAGTGTCCCGGGCAGTTGAGCTCTGAGGTGTTGTCGTCATAATTTTATCGTTGCAGTTCTCGAATACCTGAGTTTAGTACGCCGACATCGAAAATATCTTTTATATAGTTCGTTGGTGAGATAACCTCGACGCCACCCAGTACTGGGGCGGGAGTTCGGGAGTATCGCCATAACTTGTATAACGGATGCTTTTCGAAGGTTGAGGTAGATGGTTTTCGAAGTTTTTCTCGGTTATGTGTTGAAGGATGGATACAGCTGGATGTAGGATTTGCTAGATTTGGGTGAGATATTATGCTTCCCCTGTATCCCCAACACTTGATTGCATAACCGGAAAGGTTCGGGAGTTTCATAGGTGGGAATTCTCGTAGCTCTAGTTCTTCTTCCACGGATATTTGGTTTGAGATTGGGATTTCTTACCGAGTATTCGTTCTTGATCCGTACCTTATTGATTTATTTCTCCACCTAAATTCTAAGTGGCTTCTCAATTTATGGATATGTGACCATTTCAAGAGGAATGCATTCGTTCATTTTGTTCGGATGTGAAGACTTTATGTTGCAATTTTCATTCTGTTGGATTCAGCTTCATTTTATCTGTCAATGTGCTAACGGTGGTCAACCTCTTCAGGATGGCTCCCGCTAAGAGCACCAATCAGAATCAGAATCAAGATCGGCCACCACCTCCACCTCCTCCGGAGGCATGGCAAGCTGTGATGGGCGCAACCAATGCAAACACACAGTTGATCATGCAAATTCTTCAAGAGCGAAATCAAGGCAACCAAGGGAACCAAGGAAACAATCAGAATCACTTTGCTACACTCAACCAGTTCCTTGCTAACGGGCCAAAGACTTTCAGCAATTGTGTTGAGGCAACTGATGCTGACGATTGACTCGTGGATCTGTGCAAGCATTTCGAGTGCAGTAACGTCAGGCCTGAGGACTTCATCAAGTTCGCTTCCTTCCAACTCAAAGATCAAGCTGCAGAATGGTTCCAGCAGTACAAGGATTCCAGAGGTGGACGTGCGATTACCTGGGATGAATTCTGTCAAGACTTCAAAGCTCATCATATCCCTCAGAGCGTGGTTGAAAGCAAGCGTGAGGAATTCCGCAACCTGAAGCAAGGCTCTTTATCTGTCTATGACTACAACAAGTTGTTTCAGAAGCTCGCCCGCTTTGCCAAGCAGGACGTCCCTGATGAGAAGAGCATGATATACCAGTTCAGGGGTGGTCTCAGAGAAGAAATTCAGCTAGCTCTTGTTCTCTTCGAGCCCTTGAGATACGATGAGTTCTACAACATGGCACTGAAACAAGAGGCCGCTCAACTGAGGTGTGATGCTTCCAAGAAGCGAGTCAGAGATGCTACTCCTTCTTCCTCTACTCAAGTGGCCAAGCAGCAGAAGTATTGGCTTCCTCCTCCTCCGTTCCGTCAGCCGTATCAGCAGAAGAGCAAAGGTGGCAGTGGATCTTCCCACCCACCCAACCCTGGCTTTCAGAACAAGACTTCGTCTCAAGCTCCAAGATCGAGTGCTCCGTATCACCGTCCGCTTTCAGAGGTCACGTGCAACAAGTGCCAACAGAAGGGTCACTGTGCCAACAAATGCTTCAATCAGAGGCGTCTTCCTCCTCCTCCTCCTCCTTAGAGATCAGCAAGTACAGCTGTGGTCAAGCATAACCCCAAGCACGCCAAGGTCAATATGGTGAATGCAGCCCAAGCAGAGGACTCGCCAGATGTGATTATGGGTAACCTTCCTGTTAACGATATTCCCGCAAGAGTTCTTTTTGACACTAGTGCATCGCATTGTTTCATGTCGAGACCTTTTGCATCTAAGCATGATTTTGTTACTCAAGTGTTGTTGAAACCATTGGGTATTGTCTCTCCGGCCCGTCAAATGACATCTTGAGTATGCGTTCCGGATGTTACGATCACTTTGGGTGACTATAAGTTCTTGTCCTCTCCAAATGTTCTTGGTGACTCGGATATTGATCTTATTCTCGGAATGGATTGGCTTTCTAAGCACAAGGCTCAGCTTGATTGTGCAGCCAGGCAGATTCAATTGACTCATTCGTCTGAGGATGTAATTGTCTTTGCCGCTCATGATGATACCATCCGTCTATTTTCTCTCAATGAGAAGGGTGAACTGGATGCTATCTCGCAAATTCCAGTCGTTTGCGAATATCAAGACGTCTTTCCAGAAGAGCTTCCAGGAATGCCTCCGCACCGGCCAGTTGAATTCGTCATCGATCTTGAGCCTGGCACGGAACCAGTGTGCAAGCGTCCTTACAAGCTCGGACCTGAAGAGTTGAAGGAGCTGAAGAAGCAACTCGATATTCAAGAAAGAATGGGTCTCATCCGGCCTAGTTCTTCTCCGTGGGGTTGTGGTGTTCTTTTTGTGAAGAAGAAGGATGGAACGGACCGACTTTGTGTTGATTATCGTCCATTGAACAAGAAGACCATCAAGAACAAATACCCACTTCCCAACATCAACGAGCTGTTCGAACAACTCAAAGGTGCCCAAGTATTCTCCAAGCTTGATCTCCGTATGGGTTATCATCAGATTCGAATCCGTGAGCAAGATATTCCCAAGACGGCTTTCAGGACAAGCTATGGGTCATATGAATACACTGTCATGTCTTTTGGCCTCGTCAACGCTCCTCCGACTTTCTCTCGAATGATGAACTTCATCTTCAACGCCTACACCAATGACTTCGTTTTGGTCTATCTCGACGACACTCTGGTTTTCACGAAGAACAAGGAAGATCATGCCAAGCACTTGCATTTGGTGCTTGATAAGCTCAGGGAACACCAGATCTACGCCAAGTTCTCCAAGTGCGAATTTTGGCTCGATGAGGTTCTTTATCTTGGTCATATCATCTCTACCAAGGGCATTGCGGTGAATCCTGAGAAGGTGTCTGCAATTGTGAATTGGGAACCTCCTTAGAACGTGAAGCAACTCCGTAGCTTCCTAGGTCTCGCAAGCTATTGCCGAAGATTCGTTGAAAACTTTTCTAAGATCGCGAAGCCTCTCTCAAATCTTCTCCAGAAGCACGTCAAGTACGTTTGGTCTCCGGAGTGTGACATTGCTTTCAACACTTTCAAAGAAAAATTGATCACTGCTCCAGTTCTGACTCCGCCTGATGAATCCAAGCCGTACGAGGTCTTTTGTGATGCCTCTCTCCAAGGTCTTGGCGCAGTCTTGATGCAAGAGAAGAAAGTTGTTGCTTGTACCTCTCGCCAGTTGAAGCCCAACGAGAAGAACTACCCCACTCATGATCTCGAGTTGGCGGCAGTTGTGCATGCTCTTTTGACTTGGAGACATCTCTTATTGGGAAGAAAAGTGGACATCTTCACTGACCACAAGAGTCTCAAGTACATCTTCACTCAGCCTAATCTCAACCTCAGGCAAACTCGATGGGTCGAAATGATTCAAGAGTATAATCCGAGTATCGAGTATACTCCAGGCAAGGCCAATGTGATTGCTGACGCTTTGAGCAGAAAGGCTTACTGCAACAGTCTGATTCTCAAGCCTTATCAACCCGAGCTTTGTGAAGCTTTCCGCAAACTTAATCTGCAAGTTGTTCCTCAAGGTTTCCTCGCCAACCTTCAAGTCTCTCCTACCTTGGAAGACCAGATTCGCCAAGCCCAGCTTCTTGATGCTATGGTGAAAAAGGTGAAGATTGGGATTGCCAAGAGTCAACCCAAGTACAAGTGCTACCGCCTTGATGACAAGGATACTCTCTTCTTCGAGGATCGTATTGTTGTGCCCAAAGGTGAACTTCGTAAAGTGATCATGAACGAGGCTCACAATTCTCTCCTCTCCATCCACCCTGGGAGCACGAAGATGCATCAGGACCTCAAGCAGGCTTATTGGTGGACTCGAATGAAGCGCGAGATTTCTCAATTCGTGAATGAGTGTGATGTCTGCAGAAGAGTGAAGGCAGAACACCAAAGACCAGCGGGTCTCCTCCAACCTCTTGCCATTCCAGAATGGAAGTTTGACCACATTGAGATGGACTTCGTGACTGGGTTTCCAAAGTCCAAGCGTGGCAATGATGCTATATTCGTTGTCATCGACAAACTCACCAAAGTGGCTCACTTTCTGCCTATCAAAGAGTCAATCACTGCATCTCAATTGGCGGAACTCTATACCTCTCGGATTGTCTCTCTGCACGGTATTCCACAAGTGATCTCTTCAGACCGTGGCAGCATCTTTACCTCCAAGTTTTGGGATTCTTTTCAGAAGGCCATGGGCACCAACATCCGCTTCAGCACATCTTTCCATCCTCAAACTAGCGGTCAAGTCGAGCGTGTCAATCAGATTCTTGAAGATATGCTCAGGGCTTGTGTGATCTCCTTCGGCATGAAGTGGGAGGATTGTCTTCCTTATGCTGAATTCTCCTACAACAACAGTTTTCAAGCAAGTTCGGGCAAGGCCCCATTTGAAATTCTGTATGGCAGGAAGTGCCGTACCCCTCTCAACTGGTCTGAAACTGGTGAACGTCAACTTCTGGGAAATGACTTAATCACAGAGGCAGAGGAGATGTGCAAAGTCATTCGAGATAACCTCAAAGCAGCCCAATCCCGCCAGAAGAGCTACTATGACAGTAAGCACCATGATTTGGCTTTCGAGATCGGAGATCATGTTTACCTCCGCGTCTCTCCTATGAAAGGTACTCGCCGCTTCGGTATCAAAGTTAAGCTTGCCCCTAGATACGTGGGACCTTTCAAGATTGTCAGCAAGAGAGGCGATCTCGCCTATCAACTCGAGCTTCCTTCAACTTTCCAAATGTTCATGACGTGTTCCATGTCTCTTAGCTCCGAAAGTGCTTCAAGACTCCTGACCGCACCGTCTACTTCGAGGACATTGAGCTCCAAGAAGATCTCTCTTATCGTGAGCACCCAGTTGCTATTCTTGAAGAGACTGAACGCAAGACTCGGAACAAGTCAATCAAATTCCTCAAAGTCAAGTGGTCACACCATTCCGACTGTGAAGCTACCTGGGAACGTGAGGATCACCTCCGTTCTGAGTACCCAGCATTCTTTCAGTCTTAGATCTCGGGAGGAGATACTTTCGTAGTGGTGGAGTGTTGTAACACCCAGGATATGATTTATCCAATTTGTACTCCAACTCTTGCCGTTTCCGGCCTTAAGTTATTTTATTTTCTCGGGTTTGGGTTTTTGTCTCCGTGTGTTGTCGTCGTTGTCATGCATCTCATATCATGTCATCATGTGCATTGCATTTACATACGTGTTCATCTCATGCATTCGAGCATTTTCCCCGTTGTCCGTTTTGCATTCCGGCGCTTTGTTCTCCTCCGGTGGTCATTTCTACCTTTCTTTCGTGTGTGGGGATTAAACATTTCCGGATTGGACCGAGACTTGCCAAGCGTCCTTGGTTTACTACCGGTAGACTGCTTGTCAAGTTTCGTACCATTTGGACTTCGTTTGATGCTCCAACGGTTAACCGAGGGACCGAAAAGGCCTCGTGTGTGTTGCAGCCCAACACCCCTCCAATTTGGCCCAAAACCCACCAAAACCCTCTCCATCATCTAGAGCGTTCGATCACAATCGCGTGGCCGAAAACCGCACCTCATTTGGACTCTCCTAGCTCCCTCTATGCCTATATATACCTTCCCCATTCCAAATCCGGATCTCTCCCCCGTCCAAACCCTAAAAATTGCCCTTTGCCGCGCCGGACACGTCCGTCCCCGGCCGGACAGAATCGCGCCGCCGCCCCGGGCGAATCCGCGCCCGCCACCTGTCCCGCGCCATCTCCCACCGCACCGGCCCGCGCGGCCCGGGGCAGGCCCCCGTGGCCTGCCTCCGCCGCCACTCGCCCGAGGCCGCACCTCCCTCGCCGCGCCGCCCGCGTCGGCTGCCGCCTCCGCCGCGACGCGCCTCATCGCCGGCGCCGACCCCGCCGACTGCCGCACGCCGCCGCCCATCACCTTCCTCGCCGGCGCTCCGCCGCGCCTCCGCCTACTCCGGCAAGGCCGCACCACCACCACCCGGAGCCGGCGAGCACGCCGACGAACGCTCCCCGGCGAGCCCCTCCTCTTCTCGGCAAGTCCGGCGACGCCCCCTGCTTCTCCGGCGAGCTCCGGTGACTTCGGCGATGAACCTCAATCCGCGTGCAAACCGGATCCAGATCTGGAATCAGTTGACTTTTATCCCTGAAACCCTAGTTCATATGCCCTTGTTCATCGTGCCGTAACTTTGCATCCGTAGCTCCGTTTCGCGCATATAGCATATCAAAATGTTCGTCTCAAAGAGCACATCATTTCATCTCATTGAATCATTTTCATTTGAGTTCATTTTGATGCCCGAAATGCTGTTAGAAGAGTGCTACTTGAGATAATTGTCAGATCTGCTGCTCCATTTAGATATTTGTCATTTTTTGCCATGATTATTGTGTGCATGATATGCCCATGAGCTCTTCATGTGTTTTGTTAAGGGTTTTGCCATCTTTCCAAAGGTGCAACCCATGTATTTTTGTGATGTGTGTGGTGACTAGCACAAGCTTGCAAAGTGAGGCATTTGCTAATGCTGATTTCCGGGACTTAGCATTTCCACTAAGTCCTTGACCTGTTTATCTCATATGGCCATATGTTCATGTTGTTTCCTAGTGATCCGTGCCTCTTTTGAGGATGACAGTAAGGATGTTTTGTTAATCTTGTAGTGCTCTATCCATCCATGTCTTTGTTTGTAATTATGGAGCAACCTAGCTTGAGTCAATCGAGCTCTACTTTTGTCATTTCGTGAATCTGGGCAGATTGTCTACTTGTTAGCGATTTTGCCGATGATGTTGCAGTTGATCCGTGCATGCTATGCTATTGTTCTTGTCATGTCTAGCTTGTATTTTGTGTATTCTTGATGGGTGCATGCTTAGATTGTCATGACTTGCTCTGTAGTGAGTGCATCGAGCTCGTAAACATGCCTACTTGATATCTGTTTCAGCATGCTCCAGTTTTCACTAAGTCTGAGAACTGATTATGTTTTTTCCATGTTCACATGCTTGCAATTGGATTTTCTGATCCCTTTTGTCTCAAGGTCACTAAGGGACTTTTGTTAAGCTCTTTGAGTAGCTCCATGCCATGCTTTACTTTGCCATGTTCAGGTCCTGTAGCATGTAGTTTTTTTGCTCCGAAGAGTGCTATCTGATCTGAAATTCCAGACAAGTGTTAATTTCACTAAGTCTGAAATCTGTTTGTCAAATGCATTTTTGCCAAGCTTGTTTGAACCTGTTAATGGATGAATTGGCCGTAGCTCAGTGCTAGACTTTTGTTAAGCGTCATGAATGGATTCCTACCATGTATTTTGATGCCATGTTTGGGTGCTGTAGCATGTTCATCTTGTTGCATTTAGATGGCTACTTGTTGTAAATCGCAGAACGTGGTCATATTTGAATTGATTGCCATTTCCAAACCGTAACTCCGATTCCGGCGTTCTTTATATCGTTTTAAAGCGATTTCATCTCATCTTTCCAGTGGCGCACTTGGTTTTCCATGTTGAGGCCAGGTTCATGCATTCCTTGTCACATCTTGCATATGCATCCCGCATCGCATGCCGCATAGCATACCATCCTTGCATCATATCGTTTGAGTTTTGCACGTGGTTGATTGTGTTTCGTTTGCTTGTTTGTCTTTGTTGGGTAGAGCCGGGAGACGAGTTCGCTAACGAGGAGCCCGTTGAGTTTGCTTTCGAGGATCCAGTCAACTTTGACAACTTTGTAGGCAAGATGATCATACCCTCGAAATCACTACTATCTTTGCTTTGCTAGATGCTCACTCTTTTGCTATGCCTATGCTACGATGCCTACCACTTGCTTATAATGCCTCCCAAATTGCCATGTTCAGCCTCTAACCCACCATGTCCTAGCAAACCGTTGATTGGCTATGTTACCGCTTTGCTCAGCCCCTCTTATAGCGTTGCTAGTTGCAGGTGAAGATTGGAGATCGTTCCTTGTTGGAACATTATTTACTTGTTGGGATATCACTATATTTATCTTGTTATCTTAATGCATCTATATACTTGGTAAAGGTTGGAAGGCTCGGCCCCTCGCCTAGTGTTTTGTTCCACTCTTGCCGCCCTAGTTTCCGTCATATCGGTGTTATGTTCTCGGATTTTTGCGTTCCTTACGCGGTTGGGTTATAATGGGAACCCCTTGATAGTTCGCCTTGATTAAAGCTTTTCCAGCAATGCCCAATCTTGGTTTTACCATTTGCCACCTAGCCTCTTTTTCCCTTGGGTTTCCGGAGCCCGAGGGTCATCTTATTTAAGCCCCCCCGGGCCAGTGCTCCTCTGAGTGTTGGTCCAAACTAGAGTCCTGTGCAGCGCCCCCTCGGGGAAACTCGAGGTTTGGTTTTAGTTGTATGGAGCGCTCATCTGAGTGTGCCCTGAGAACGAGATATGTGCAGTTCCTATCGGGATTTGTCGGCACATTCGGGCAGTGTTGCTAGATTTGTTTTAACCTATTGAAGTGTCTTGTAGAACCGAGATACCGAGTCTGATCGGAACGTCTCGGGAGGAGGTCTATTCCTTCGTTGACCGTGAGAGCTTGTCATGGGCTAAGTTGGGACTCCCCTGCAGGGATTTGAACTTTCGAAAGCCGTGCCCGTGGTTATGGGCAGATGGGAATTTGTTAATGTCCGGTTGTAGATAACTTGAACCTTAACTTAATTAAAATGAATCAACAGTGTGAGTTACCGTGATGGTCTCTTCTCGGTGGAGTCCGGGAAGTGAACACGGTGTTGGAGTAATGCTTGCCGCAGGATGCCCTCTAGTTACTCGTTCGTGCTTTGCCTCCTCTTCTCGCTCTCTTTTGCGAACAGGTTAGCCACCATATATGCTAGTTGCTTGCTGCAGCTCCACATATTTTACCTTGCCTTACCTATAAGCTTAAATAGTCTTGATCACGAGTGTGCGAGATTGCTGAGTCCCCGTGGCTCACAGATTACGTCCAAACCAGATGCAGGGCTTGATGATTCCGCTCCAGGTGACGCTCTTGAGCTCAAGTGGGAGTTCGACGAGGACTCTCAGCGATACTACGTGTCTTTCCCTGATGATCAGTAGTGGTGCCCAGTTGGGGGTGATCGGGACCGTGTCGTATGTTGGGTTATCTTTTATTTTGGCGCCGTAGTCGGGCCATGAGTGTTTGAATGTTGTAATGCTATTTATGTACTTTGTGTGACGTGGCGAGTGTAAGCCAACTATGTATCTCCCCTTTATTATTTATATTACATGGGATGTTGTGATGATTGCCTAACTTGTGACATTGCTTTCAATGCGGTTATGTCTCTAAGTCGTGCCTCGACACGTGGGAGCTATAGCCGCATCGAGGGAGTTACAACGTGATACTCCAAACTTTCTCCAGAAGCTCTACAAGTATGGCAATCACAGTTACAAGCTCCACATGTGATACAGTTACAAGCTATGTTCTTCAGCATGGAGCTCCTTCAATAACAATCACAAACTAGGCACCTACTCCTGTCAGGACTGGGCCAACAGAACGGTGATATGCCTTCCACGGTCACCTTGATACATGAATCAACAGAGAAGAATTAGGAAAACTGGAGCCAATATAGCAAGAAGAGACCATTCAAAAAATGACAGCTATTTATATTAGAATGACGACACAAATTCAGCTAGTACCATGATTTTTGTTCTCCGGCTAGTTAAAATGAGATACTCATTCATACAAGAAAATAGAGAAAAATATGAATATGTATTGCACAAGTGTGAGTCGTGCAAAAAACTTCACTACACCAAATTGCACCTAAACAATAATACCATTCTACTACCACAGCAATCCATTCAACAGGCAAGATCAAACATTACTAGTCAGAGTATGTAGGCTTAACATCACTAACATCACAAATGCACGAGAGAATAAAGGGAACGAAGAGAGATACCTAAGGATGATAGCATCGTGATGATTTGGATTGAGTTAGCATCTATGAGGAGGTGAATTATCGCCATGGTGTGCTTGATGATGCACACAGCCATGATCTTGCCACCGTTGCATCCGTGCGCTAGATGAGGGGGGTACCAATGCATTCAAGTAGAACAAAATCACCATCGTTAACCCACGACTTTAACTACAAACTAAGTATGTATCAAGTAACAACGAAAACAAGTTGAGAAAAACACAGAAAATAATTACTTCATGTCATGCAGAGTTCAAACTGAATAAACACATGCAAAGTTCAAACCAAATAAACATATGCATGATATTGTCCTACAGATGAAAGAAGGACAACATCTATAAGGTTAGCCGAGCTTAATAAAGACATAGAGAGAGAGAGAGTAAATGTTCTCAGGTTAGCCTTAACATGGCAGCCTAACTTGTACTTAATTTTGAGCAAACATACATATCAATACAGGGTTAGGCAAGATAGTAAAGAAAGACATAGGTGCTAGAGTTAGAAAACACTGGTGATACAAGTAGCATAAGCATAATACATCACAGTATATTTGTTGTGTGGATATATACATATAATTGGCCATCACTTTATCTTCCAAATTAATAGTTACCACAGTGAAAACCTTGACAAGAGAAGATAAACTTTGACAACACAAGGTGAGATGAAAGATAGCAAACAACACATGCCAGCCATCAATTTTTATTCTACTGAACAAATTGGACAACAACCACCTATTTTGTAACAACTTCAGTTAACTTGGGAGAAATCCAACCAAACCAATTGATAAACAAAATTCTACTGAATTTTGGGGCATCAAGCAAGCAACTTAATTGGCAAACAATGAAATCAAGCATGTAAGAAAATTTGGAGCAGCACCAAATCAGGGACCAAGCGTAGTAAGCCAATATATTATGAACATTTCATTCAGAAAACGAACAAGTTCATTAGAATGATAACACAAATTCAGCTATGACAATGCTTCGTTCTCCTGCTAGTTAAAATGAGATACTCATTCATACAAGGTGACAAAAGAAAATAAATCATTTTACTAATAGCATGCAAAATATCAATGTTCTATTCTTATCAGCTTATTCTTATGCATAAAGCAACTAAGGAAACCAAAGAGGAGCACTAACTAGCCTGGAGCTGGCCAAATATGCGAATGAATCATACTAGTTCGTAGAAATTAGGCTACAACAGATCATTGATGGTAAATTATAGAAGGAAAAAGAACATCTACTGCGGTGGCGAGGCAGTAAACGAGGCAGGCAGAGCAGAGCAGGGGACCTTCTGGATATCTCTCATAGCATACACTTATGATCTCAAACAAATAGATGGATATAGCATCAGTCATGCAAATGGAAGGAAAAGAGGGAGTTTGCGGCAACTTACAGCATATCGATCAGCATGTCCGTCATCTCCTACTATGTGACATGAAATATGACTGCACTGTACATGGGAGAAGATCATGCTTCCGTAAGCACTCCAGCAACAACAATCCAGGGCCTTCTTCTCCTGCACGTTGTTTTTCTCCTGGGCTTGCTCCTTCTTCTCCTGGGTGTGCTCCTTCTTCTCCTACAACAGCAGCAACAGCAGGTTAATGACAACAGTAGTTTGACAACAGCAGCAGGTCAATAACAAAAAACAGACCAGAATAAGATGCATCCAAACGATTCTCAACAGGAATAAGATGCATCTACAAACCAGAATACCTTGTCAAGTAGCCAAGCATGATCTAATCTGGAAGGGCAAGATTAGCAGGCAACGCAAATATTTAACAAGGTAATTCAGGGTCAGAGCAAATTGGAGATGCAAGGGGTCGTCTACAGAAGCACCCAATAGGAATCGAACCTACATGAGAAGGCCCCGCGAGGAGGCCTTCAGTATTTACCATTAGACGATGGGCACTTTTGCATCTCCAATTTTCTCACAATACTAGATCATATTATGCATCTCTCTAAACTAGAGAGAATTAACTTGCAGAGGATAGTGTTAATTCAGTAAGGACTGGCAAAACTAGTTTCGCCCAAGAGACATACATACACAGACCAAAACAACCAGTTCATCTGACAGGCTCGAAATCAAACCAAGCAGGGCGCTAAGGCAAATCGAATCAAGCTAAGGCTACATGATTAACTATGAAACCGAGCAGATCGATCCATCTATCACAGCGCGCGGTCGAGCTAGAGATGCGACGGCATAAGGGTGAGAGAAATAATCACCGACGGTGAAGGGCGGAAGGGCGGTGAGGACGGGTACCTGGATGGGTGGCCGCCCGGTGATGAGGTGGGGGAGAGAGGAAGCGCCCTCGCAGCCGCGGTGCTTGCCGGTCTTGTGGCAGCTCTTGGAGGCGATGATGGCGGCGACGCGCATGGAGACGGCGTTCTCGCTGCTGCGCATCCTCTTTCGGCGCACCTTCCCGCGCCGTACCTGGGGGCGGTAGAGGTCCCGCGAGATCGGGGTGACGGAGGCCGGGATCTTCCTGTCGGCAGAGGTGGGGGATAAGAGGGCGGCGAGGACAAGGATCAGGGCCAGGAGCCGGCGGGAGAGGAGCGGGGCGGCTCGGAGGGCGCCATCTCTGCCGCACGGCACGACGCGGCCGGAGCCGAGCCTGAGCTTTCTACCTCGCCCGCGATTCGCCCGTGCGCTCGCTCCCCGCTCTGCCTCCGGAAGCGGGAGCGGGAGTGGTGGCGGCGATGGGGAAAAGAGAGCGGGAGCAGTGGCGGCAATGGGGAAAAGGGAGCGGGAGCGGCAGCGGCGATAGGGATAAGTGATCTAGGGTTTCGTGGGTGGACGAGGATGAGAGGGAGGGGGCAAGAGCAACAAGGAAGGTGTGTTCTGTCGTTGGATCCGGGCACATCCGACGGTGCTAAGCCATGATCCGCGTGAGATGGTTTTGGACCAATCAGAACGCAGTAGCCCTTCGATGATTTTAAGACCATTTAAATTAGTCATAATCGATTGAAAATAAGATGTTAAATCATGTTTGCTATTTGACGGACTAGGAAATTTATAAAAAACAAATAGAAATCAAAAAACTTTGCATTGTGTCACCAAGTGTGACCTACTTTTCAGTAAGAATAACAAACTTTGAATAATGCAAATATCATAAAAAAAATGTTCTCAGAAATGAGTTTTTTGTAAGAAATTTATTTTCTGAGTGCCCAAAATGATTTTTTATGAAGAACCTAGCAAATATTTGTTGCAAAATTATACCAAATCAATTCTCTAAAATACTAGGACATATTTAATGCACAATTGACCAAATGGTTGGTTGTAAAAAGTTTTGATCCACCTCTGATGAAAAAGACAAATTTCCGTTATGGCCACACTCGCATTGTGTCATTATATGTGGCCAAGTTCCCAAGAAAAATAACAAACTTGTAATACGGTAATTATTTTAAAAAAATGTTCTCAGAAACGAGCTATCACGTGTGGAGATCAATGGCTTTCAAGCCAAATGATCAATCTTATGGCCACATTCATGGCATAGTTTGTTCAAATGATCTCATATTGTGCACAAGGGTGCATATTGGAATGGCAAACAATGTTGCCTAAGGAAGTTTTCATTTTATTTGGATGAAAAAACCATTTTCCATTTTTTGAGTGCCCAAAAGGAGATTTTTTTGTGAAGGACCTCCAAAATAATTGTTGCAAAATTGGACAAAATCATTTTTCTAAAATACTAGGACATATTTAATGCACAATTGACAAAATGGTTGGGTGTAAAAAGTTCCACCTCTCGTGAAAAAGACAAATTTCCGTCGATTCGGTTGGAAGCGGGTCAAATTTGAACTGCAGGTTCCTCATAGTTTGCTCTTTATTTTTTCCAAAAATCATTTCTAGGTACATAATTATCTATTTAATCATAGAAACACCACAAAAATCCAAGATTCAACCACTAGCTAGGAACGGTCATTCCCTCCGTTTTGACCGCATTTTGAAACGGGCATAAAAAATTCAAAAAAATCAAAAAATTGGGAAACCTTCGCATTGTGTCTTTATATGTGGCCAAGTTCCCAGGAAAAATAACAAACTTGTAATACGACAATTATTTTAAAAAAGTGCTCAGAAATGAGCTATCACGTGTGGAGATCAATGGCTTTCAAGACAAATGATCAATCTTATGGCCACATTCATGGCATAGTTTGTTCAAATGATCTCATATTGTGCACAGAGGTGCATATTGGAATGTCAAACAATGTTACCTAAGTAAGTTTTCATCTTTTTGGACGAAAAAACATTTGCTATTTTTCGAGTGCCCAAAAGGAGATTTTTTTTGTGAAGGACCTCCAAAATAATTGTCGCAAAATTGGAAAAAATCATTTTTCTAAAATACTAGGACATATTTAATGCACAATTGACAAAATGGTTGGGTGTAAAAAGTTTTGATCCACCTCTCGTGAAAAAGAGAAATTTCCGTCGATTTAGGTGGAAGCGGGTCAAATTTGAACTGTAGCTGCCTTGTAGTTTGCTCTTTATTTTTTCGAAAAATCATTTATAGGTACATAAGTATCTATTTAATCAGAGAAACACCAAAAAAATTCCAAGAGTCAACCACTAGCTAGGAACGGTCATTCCCGCCGTTTTGACCGCATTTTGAAACGGGAATGAAAAATTCAAAAAAAATCAAAAAATTGGGAAACTTTCGCATCGTGTCATTATATGTGGCCAAGTTCCCAGGAAAAATAACAAACTTGTAATACGGCAATTATTTTAAAAAACTGTTCTCAGAAACGAGCTATCACGTGTGGAGATCAATGGCTTTCAAGCCAAATGATCAATCTTATGGCCACATTCATGGCATAGTTTGTTCAAATGATCTCATATTGTGCACAAGGGTGCATATTGGAATGGCAAACAATGTTGCCTAAGGAATTTTTCATTTTCTTTGGATGAAAAAACCATTTTCCATATTTCGAGTGCCCAAAAGGAGGTTTTTTTTGTGAAGGACCTCCAAAATAATTGTTGAAAAATTGGAAAAAATCATTTTTCTAAAATAATAGGACATATTTAATGCACAATTGACAAAATGGTTGGGTGTAAAAAGTTTTGATCCACATCTCGTGAAAAAGACAAATTTCTGTCGATTCAATTGGAAGCGGGTCAAATTTGAACTGTAGCTGCCTTGTAGTTTTCTCTTTATTATTTCCAAAAATCATTTATAGGTACATAAGTATCTATTTAATCAGAGAAACATAAAAAAATTCCAAGATTCAACCACTAGCTAGGAACGGTCATTCCCGCTGTTTTGACCGCATTTTGAAACGGACATAAAAAATTTAAAAAAATCAAAAAATTGGAAAACCTTAGCATTGTGTCATTATATGTGGCAAAGTTACCAGGAAAAATAATAAACTTGTAATACGGCAATTATTGTTAAAAAGTGTTCTCAGAAATGAGCTATCATGCGTGAAGATTCATAGCTTTCAAGCCAAATGATCAATCTTATGGCCACATTCATGACATAGTTTGTTCAAATGATATCATATTGTGCACAAGGGTGCATATTGGAATTCCAAACAATGTTGCCTAAGGGACTTTTTATTTTATTTGCATGGAAAATTCATTTTCCATTTTCCGAGTGCCCGAATTGAGTTCTTTTTGTGAAGGACGTACCATATATTTGTTGCAAAATTGAACCAAATCATTTTTATAAAATATTAGGCCATATTTAATGCATAATTGACAAAATGGTTTGGTGTCAAAAGTTTTGATCCACCACTTGTGAAAAAGACAAATTTCTGCCGATTTAGTAGGAAGCGGGTCAATTTTGAACTACATCTACCTTATTGTTTACTCCTTATTTTTTTCCCAAAAATCATTTCTAGTTACATAAGTATCTATTTAATCATAAATACATGTTTTGGTGGCGATACATCGAGGTTTGGATGTGGCCCAGGGCCCCAACTCCAAAGCGCGTAAACTCGCATGCCCGTCGCGTGGTCACCGCGTGACCTTGGCGTTGACATGCGTTCTGGGAGGCCTAGGCATGTCTAGTGGGTTGGTCACTCCCCAGGTAGGTGCTAGGAAGAAAATTACAACAGAAGAATCTCACGAGGAGATTGACCTATGCTCAAAGATGAATTAGCAGCCAAGTGTTTGACTAGCGGTACGGGAAATGCGCATGGCCAATGGGCGTGAGTTTTGGCTGAGGGTGATCATCTACTAACGAGAATGTATTCACAAATTTTGAGCTCAAAAGGAGGATCCTAGGTGGTACTTGCTTTGCAAAGTACCACGCTGGACAAAAATATGAATGTTGAAGCTGGGCTCAAAATAATGAATGGATTGAGCTGAAATTTGGTGGAGGATGGTTATTTGGGCATAGGAAAGCATTGTAGAAAACTGATACAATTTGGACATGCCAAAGTAGTACTTCCTTCACAATGCTCTTCTATGGAGAGAAACTTGGGAAAACTAGTGAGAGAGACTGGATGAATGAAATGAGCTCAAAATTGGTGTAGGTAAGTTACATAGGTATGGTCATGTGTTGGTAAATTTTCAGATCATTTGGGTAAGCCTAGCTAGTACTTACTTCACAAAGCTTCTCCCGAGGTAGAAACTTTGGAAATTTCTTGAGAAAGATTTACTAGGAAAATTGAGCTGGATATTATCATGTGGAAATTATTTGGGTATGGAAGAGTGCCCAAAAAGTTTGAGGGTAATAGGAGGGGTCTAGATAACACTTGCTTTGCAACATGCCAATTTGACCATAAAATATAAATTGAACCTGGGCTCACATAGATGATTTGACAGAGCTGAAATTTGGAGGAGGGTGATAATTTGGGCATATGAAGGAACTGTATAAATTTCATGTCATTTAGATATATATAAAAGGTACTTCCTTCACAATGCTTCTAGGTGGACAAAAACTTTGGAAATTTTCCGAGGAAGATTTGCTAGGAAAATGGAGCTGAATTTTTTCATGCGCTAATGATTTGGATAGGAAAGGGTGCCCAAAAATTCCAAGGGCAATCAAGAATATATAAATAGCACTTCCTTCATAAAGTGCTGTTGTGAACAGAATAGGAAAATGAATATTGTTGACTTAGTTTTGAACTAGGCAAGGAAGTATTTTTACATATTTGATGAATATATGACCCAAATAATTTATGAGATTTTTTTGGGAATTTTGGGAATGACAGAAATATAGGTTGCTTCACAACCTAGGGCAAAAATTTACACATGGACATGACACATAGGCAAAACTGATGAGGTGGCGCCAAGTCATACCAATCCACCACAATTTACAAGGTTATGACCATCTATATTGGTCATGATCAGCTAGAAATAAGGCAGCGGACTAGTGCTGTCTGCTTTATGACCATTTCGTGTAAGGAAATTATGACCTTTCTGACCAAAATGGTCGCAATGGTTTAGGGTTTGGAGCCCCTCGAACAGCTTTTGACCAATTGGTCTCAAATGGTCATAGATCTATGACCAATTCTTCCAGGGTCACTGACAGAAGGTCACTAGTTGACATATGTCTTGTAGTGAGTCCTTTCGATAAGTAAGAGTGTCGAACCCAACGAGGAGTAGAAGGAAATGACAAGCGGTTTTCAGTAAGGTTTTCTCTCCAAGCACTGAAATTATTGGTAACAGATAGTTTTATGATAAGTTAATTTGTAACGGGTAACAAGTAACAAAAGTAAATAAAGTGCAGCAAGGTGGCCCAATCCTTTTTATAGCAAAGGACAAGCCTGGACAAATTCTTATATAAAGGAAAACGCTCCCGAGGACACATGGGAATTACCGTCAAGCTAGTTTTCATCACACTCATATGATTCGCGTTCGTTACTTTGATAATTTGGTATGTGGGTGGACCGGTGCTTGGGTGCTGCCCTTCCTTGGACAAGCATCCCACTTATGATTAACCCCTATTGCAAGCATCCGCAACTACAAAAGAAGTATTAAGGTAAACCTAACCATAGCATGAAACATATGGATCCAAATCAGCCCCTTACGAAGCAACACATAAACTAGGGTTTAAGCTTCTGTCGCTCTAGCAAACCATCATCTACTTATTACTTCCCAATGCCTTCCCCCAGGCCCAAATAATGGTGACGTGTCATGTAGTCGATGTTCACATTACACCACTAGAGGAAAGACAACATACATCTCATCAAAATATCGAACGAATACCAAATTCACATGAGTACTAATATTAAGAGTTCTCCCATGTCCTCAGGAACAAACGTAACTACTCACAAATCGTATTCATGTTCATAATCAGAGGGGTATTAATATGCATAAAGGATCTGAACATATGATATTCCATCGAATAAACCAACTAGCATCAACTACAAGGAGTAAGCAACACTACTAGCAACCTACAGGTACCAATCTGAGGCTTTGGGACAAAGATTGGATACAAAAGATGAACTAGGGTTTTAGAGGAGATGGTGCTGGTGAAGATGTGGATGGAGATTGACCCCCTCCCGATAAGAGGATCGTTGGTGATGATGATGGCGATGATTTCCCCCTCCCGGAGGGAAGTTTCCCCGGCAGAACAGCTCCGCCAGAGCCGTAGATTGGTTCCGCCAAGGTTTCGCCTCGTGGCGGCGGAGTTTCGTCCCGTAAGCTTGCTTATGATTTTTTCCAGGGTGAAAGACACCATATAGCCAAAGATGGGCACCGGAGGCCTGACAGGGGGCCCACGAGGCAGGGGGCGCGCCCAGGGGGTAGGGCGCGCCCTCACCCTCGTGGATGGTGGGTGGCCCCACTCCGGTACTTTCTTCGCTCAGTATTTTTTATAAATTCCAAAACTGACTTCCGTGGAGTTTCAGGACTTTTGGAGTTGTGCATAATAGGTCTCTAATATTTGCTCCTTTTCCAGCCCAGAATTCCAGCTGCCGGCATTCTCCCTCTTCGTGTAAACCTTGTGAAATAAGAGAGAAAAGGCATAAGTATTATGACATAATGTGTAATAACATCCCATAATGCAATAAATATCAATATCAAAGCATGATGCAAAATGGACGTATCAACTCCCCCAAGCTTAGACCTCGCTTGTCCTCAAGCGGAAGCCGATAACGATAAATGTGTCCACATGTTTAGAGATAGAGGTGTCGATATAATAAAATACGAACATGAGGGCACTGTGATCATTCTTATAACAGCAACATATATAAATATTGTCATATGATTTCTTATGCTCAAGTAACAATCTATTCACAATGTCAAGTATGAATCAGAAACTTCATTGAAAACTAACGAACTGTAATCTCGGTCATTGAAGCAATTGCAATTTATCATAACATAGTAAAGAGTCAATATAAGAGCTTTTCAGCAAGTCCACATACTCAACTATCATTTAGTCTTTCATGATTGCTAACACTCACGCAATACTTATGGTTATGGAGTTTCAATCGGACAAAGAGAAAAATAGGGGCTTATAGTGTTGCCTCCCAACCTTTTACCTCAAGGGTAATGTCAACAATAATAGTTCATGCTAACTTACATCCAATTGGATATATATCAGGATCTTTCCAACACAATGTGCTTGCCAAAGGATAAAATATAAAAAATAAAGGTGAAGATCACCGTGACTCTTGTATAAGGGTATAAGGCAAGAATAAAAGATAGGCCCTTCGTAGAGGGAAGCAGAGGTTGTCATGTGCTTTTATGGTTGGATGCACGAAATCTTAATGCAAAAGAACGTCACTTTATATTGCCACTTGTGATACGGACCTTTATTATGAAGGTCGTCGCTTTTATTACTCCCATATCACAAGATCGTATAAAGCTTATTTTCTCCACACTAATAAGTCATACATATTTAGAGAGCAATTTTTATTGCTTGCACAATGACAACTTACTTAAAGGATCTTACTCAATCCATTGGTAGATATGGTGGACACTCATGGCAAAACTGGGTTTAAGGATATTTGGAAGCACAAGTAGTATCTCTACTTGGTGCAAAGAATTTGGCTAGCATGAGGGGGAAAGGCAAGCTCAACATGTTGGATGAGCCATGACAATATACTTTATTTCGGATATAAGAAAACATAACCCATTACGTTGTCTTCCTTGTCCAACATCAACTCTTTAGCATGTTATATTTTAATGAGTGCTCACAATCATAAAAGTTGTCCAAGATAGTGTATTTATATGTGAAAACCTCTATTTCTTTATTACTTCCTATTAATTGCAATGATGACCAAAAACTATGTTTGTCAACTCTCAACAACTTTTATTCATCATACTCTTTATATGTGAAGTCATTACTCTGCATAAGATCAATATGATCTCTTTTATTTCTTTTTATTATTTCTTTTTCTTACTTCCCTCATGACCATAGCAAGATAATCAAGCCCTTGACTCAACACTAATCTTTATTATATATAACTCACGGACTTGATTACATAGAAGGATCATAAAGCAAAACTCAAAACTAAATCATACCAAAACTTTATTCTACTGAATCAAGATATTACTAAAAGGATCGAACTAAGAAAAACGATTAAAGATAGAGATGTGATGATGATACGATACCGAGGCACCTCCCCCAAGCTTGGCAGTTGCCAAGGGGAGTGCCCATACCCAATACTCAATTCTCCTTTACTGGTGAAGAAGATGATGGTGATGATGGATAGTTCCACATCGACCGTAGGAGCTCCTCCAGCTTGCGGATAATGCCCTTGAGTGTGGTGATATGCTCCTTCAACAAAATATTTTCACGAGTGAGATACTTGTTTTGTATGCGAGCTAACTCAATCATCTTGAAAGCTTCAATCTCAGTTGGGGTAAGAAGATTGTGATGAGGTTGAAGGATGTCTTCTGCTACTGCCGGAGCTTGATCCTCCATGGCCTTCTTGATCCTATCATCCTTGTTGATCTCCTTGGGTTCTTCTCTCATCAGCTCTATCTTCATTAGCCAAGCATCGTTGCCTTCATTGTTGGAGGAGGGTGACTACATGATGCCTGGCCTTGACAACTCTGGTAGAAAACAGCTCGAAACAAAAACAGAGGATTGATACGTCTCCAACGTATCTATAATTTTTGATTGCTCCATGCTATATTATATACTGTTTTGGACTATATTGGGCTTTATTTTCCACTTTTATATTATTTTTGGGACTAACCTATTAATCGGAGGCCCAACCCAGAATTGTTGTTTTTTTTGCCTATTTCAGTGTTTCGAAGAAACGGAATATCAAACGGAGTCCAAACGGAACAAACCTTTCTAGAACATGATTTTCTTCCTGAATATGACCCAGGAGACCCACCCTATGCCAAGGAAGCTTCGAGGTGGGCACGAGGTAGGGGGGCGCGCCCTATACCCCCAGGCACGCCCCCACCCTCGTGGGCCCACCAAAGCTCCACCGACGTACTTCTTCCTCCTATATATACCTACGTACCCCCAAACGAACAGAGACGGAGCCAAAAACCTAATTCCAGCACCGCAACTTTTTGTATCCACGAGATCCCATCTTGGGGCCTGTTCCGGAGCTCTGCCGGAGAGGGCCGTCATCACTGAGGGCTTCTACATCATCATAGCCTCTCCGATGAAGTGTGAGTAGTTTACCTCAGACCTTCGGGTCCATAGTTATTAGCTAGATGACTTCTTCTCTCTTTTTGGATCTCAATACAAAGTTCTCCCCCTCTCTCGTGGAGATCTATTCGATGTAATCTTCTTCTTTTTGCGGTGTGTTTGTTGAGACCGATGAATTGTGGGTTTATGATCAATTCTATCTATGAATAATATTTGAATCTTCTCTGAATTCTTTTATGTATGATTGGTTATCTTTGCAAGTCTCTTCGAATTATCTGTTTGGTTTGGCCAACTAGATTGGTAGTTCTTGCCATGGGAGAAGTGCTTAGCTTTGGGTTCGATCTTGTGGTGTCCTTTCCCAGTGACAGAAGGGGCAGCAAGGCACGTATTGTATCGTTGCCATCGAGGATAACAAGAAGGGGTTTATTTCATCTTGCATGAATTTATCTCTCTACATCATGTCATCTTGCTTAAAGCGTTACTCTGTTTTTAACTTAATACTCTAGATGCATGCTGTATAGCGGTCGATTAGTGGAGTAATAGTAGTAGATGCAGAATCGTTTCGGTCTACTTATCACGGACGTGATGCCTATATACATGATCATGCCTAGATATGCTCATAAATATGCTCAATTCTGTCAATTGCTCAATAGTAATTTGTTCACCCACCGTAGAATACTTATGCTCTTGAGAGAAGCCACTACTGAAACCTATGGCCCCCGGGTCTGTTCTCATCATACCAATCTCCATCACTTTAATCTTGCTTTGCTTTTTACTTTGCCTTTTACTTTTCACTTTGCATCTCTATACCAAAAATACCAAAAATATTATATCTATCAGATCTCACTCTCGTAAGTGACCGTGAAGGGATTGACAACCCCTAATCACGTTGGTTGCGAGTAGCTATCGTTTTGTGCATGTACAAGGGACTTGAGCGTGGCCTCCTACTAGATTGATACCTTGGTTCTCAAAAACTGAGGGAAATACTTACGCTACTCTGCTGCATCATCCTTTCCTCTTCGGGGAAATCCAACGCAAGCTCAAGAGGTAGCAAAAAGAATTTCTGGCGCCGTTGCCAGGGAGTCTACGCAAAAAGTCAACATACCAAGTACCCATCACAATCCCTATCTCTCGCATTACATTAGTTGCCATTTGCCTCTCGTTTTCCTCTCCCCCACTTCACCCTTGCCGTTTCATTCGCCCTCTCTTTCCCAATCCCCTTCTCCTTCTCTTTATCCGTTTGCCTTTTTCTTGCTTGCCTTTTTGTTTGCTCGTGTGTTGGATTGCTTGTTTGTCGCGATGGCTCAAGATACTACCAAATTGTGTGACTTCACCAATACCAATAATAATGATTTCCTTAGCACTCCGATTGCTCCTCTTGCCAATACTGAATCTTGTGAAATCAATACTGCTTTGTTGAATCTTGTTATGAAAGATCAATTCGCCGGCCTTCCTAGTGAAGATGCCGCTACTCATCTGAATAGCTTCGTTGATGTATGTGATATGCAAAAGAAAAAAGATGTCGATAATGATGTCATTAAATTGAAGCTATTTCCTTTATCGCTTAGAGATCGTGCTAAAGCTTGGTTTTCGTCTTTGCCTAAAAATAGTATTGATTCTTGGAACAAGTGCAGAGATGCTTTTATCTCCAAGTATTTCCCTCCCGCTACGATCATTTCTCTTAGAAACGATATTATGAACTTTAAGCAACTTGATCATGAACATGTTGCACAAGCTTGGGAGAGAATGAAATTAATGATACGTAATTTCCCTACTCATGGTTTGAATTTATGGATTATTATACAATTTTTTTATGCCGGATTGAATTTTGCTTCTAGAAATCTTTTAGATTCGGCCGCGGGAGGCACTTTTATGGAAATCACTTTAGGAGATGCTACTAAACTCCTAGATAATATTATGGTTAATTATTCTCAATGGCATACTGAAAGATCTTCTAATAAAAAAGTGCATGCGATAGCAGAAATCAATGTTTTGAGTGGAAAGATGGATGAACTTATGAAATTATTTGCTACTAAGAGTGTTTCTTCTGATCCTAATGATATGCCTTTGTGTACTTTGATTGAGAATAACAATGAATCTATGGATGTGAATTTTGTTGGTAGGAATAATTTTGGTAACAACTCTTATAGAGGGAATTTTAATCCTAGGCCATTGTAACACCCTCGATGCGACTATATCTCCCACGTGTCGAGGCACGACTTAGAGGCATAATTGCATTGAAGGCATATGTCACAAGTCAGGCAATCATCACAAACATCCCATGTAATATAGATAATAAAAGGGATAACATAGTTGGCTTACACTCGCCACGTCAATCAAGTACATAAATAACATACATCATCCAAACACTCATGGCCCGACTACGGCGCCAAAAGGAAAGATAACCCAACAAGCGACATGGTCCTGATCACCCCCAACTGGGCACCACTACTGATCATCAGGAAAAGAAACATAGTATCGCTGAGAGTCCTTGTCGAACTCCCACTTGAGATCGAGCGCGTCACCTGGAGCGGAATCATCTGGACCTGCATCTGGTGTAATAGTAATCTGTGAGCCACAGGGACTCAGCAATCTCGCACCCTCGCGATCAAGACTATTTAAGCTTAATAGGTAGGATAAGGTGAAATATATGTGGAGCTGCAGCAAGCGACTAGCATATGAGGTTGCTAACCTATTCGCAAAAGAGAGCGAGAAGAGGAGGCAAAGCGCGAGCGAGAAACTAGAAGGACAACCTGCGCAAACATAACTCCAACACCGTGTCCACTTCCCGGACTCCGCCGAGAAGAGGCCATCACGGTAACTCACACGGTTGATTCATTTTAATTAAGTTAATGTTTAAGTTATCTACAACCGGACATTAGCAAATTCCCATCTGCCCATAACCATGGGCACGGCTTTCGAAAGTTCAAATCCCTATAGGGGAGTCCCAACTTAGCCCATGAAAAGCTCTCATGGTCAACGAAGGAATAGACCTCCTCCCGAGACGTTCCGATCAGACTCGGTTCCTCGGTTCTTCAAGACATTTCGACAGGTTAAAACTAGACCAGCAACACCGCCCGAATGTGCTGACAGATCCCGATAGGAGCTGCACATATCTCGTTCTCAGGGCACACTCAGATAAGCAATCCGTACAACTAAAACCAGCCCTCGAGTTTCCCCGAGGTGGCGCTGCAAGGGGCTCTAGGTTGGACCAACACTCAGAGGAGCACTGGCCCGGGGGGGTTTAAATAAGATGACCCTCGGGCTCCGGAAACCCAAGGGAAAAGAGGCTAGGTGAAAAATGGTAAAACCAAGGTTGGGTATTGCTGGAAAAGCTTTAATCAAGGCGAACTATCAAGGGGTTCCCATTATAACCCAACCGCGTAAGGAACGCAAAATCCGGGAACATAACACCGATATGACGGAAACTAGGGTGGCAAGAGTGGAACAAAACACTAGGCGAGAGGCCGATCCTTCCACCCTTTACCAAGTATATAGATGCATTAAGATAACATGGCAATATAATGATATCACAACAAGTAAATAAATGTTCCAACAAGGAATGGTCTCCAATCTTCACCTGCAACTAGCAACGCTATAAGAGGGGCTGAGCAAAGCGGTAACATAGCCAATCAACGGTTTGCTAGGACATGGTGGGTTAGGGGTTTGACATGGCAATTTGGGAGGCTTGAAGGCAAATGGTAGGCATCGTAGCATTGGCATAGCAAAAGAGCGAGCAAACTAGCATAGCAAAGATAGTAGTGATTTCAAGGGTATGATCATCTTGCCTGCAAAGCTGTCAGAGTTGACTGGATCCTCGAAAGCAAACTCAACGGGCTCCTCGTTAGCAAACTCGTCTCCCGACTCTACCCAAACAAGACAAACAAGCAACACGAACACAATCAACCACGAGCAAGGACCAAACAATATGATGCAATGATGATAGGCTATGAGGGATGTGATGCGTGATGCATATGCAAGATGTGACAGGAAATGCATGAACCTGGCCTCAACTTGGAACTCCAAGTGTGCCACTGGAAAGATGAGATGAAATCGCTTGAAAACGATATAAATAACGCCGGAATCGGAGTTACGGTTTGGAAATGGCAAGCGATTCAAATATGACATCGGTCTGCGATTTACAGCAAGTAGCCATCTAAATGCAATGAGATGAACATGCTAAAACACTCAAACATGGCAACAAAATACATGGCAGGGATGCATTCAAGATGCTTAACAAAAGTCTAGCACTGAGCTACGGCCAATTCATCCATTAACAGGTTCAAACAAGCATGGCAAAAATGCATATGGAAAACAGATCTCAGACTTAGTGAAATTAACACTTGTCTGAAATTTCAGACCAAGTGGCACTCTTCGGAGCTACAAAACTACACGCTACAGGACCTGAACATGGCAAAGTAATACATGGCATGGAGCTACTCAAAAATCTTAACAAAAGTCCCTTAGTGACCTTGAGCCAAAAGGGATCAGAAAATATACTAACAAGCACGTGAACATAGCAAAAACATCATCAGTTTTCAGACTTAGTGAAAACTGGCACATGCTGAAACATAACTCAAGTAGGCATGTTAACGAGGTCGATGCACTCACTACGGTGCAAGTCATGACAAGATAAGCATACATCTATCAAGAACACACAAAATTCAAGCTAGACATGGCAAGAACAATAGCATAGCATGCGCGGATCAACTACAACATCATCGGCAAAATTGCAAACAAGTTGACATTCTGCCCAGATTCACAAAGTAGCAAAAGTAGAGCTCGATTGACTCAAGCTAGGGTGCTCCATAATTGCAAACAAAGACATGAATGGATAGAGCACTACAAGATTAATAAAACATCCTTACTGATCATCCCCAAAAGAGGCACGGATCATTAGGAAACAACATGAACATATGGCAACATGGGATAAACAGCTCAAGGACTTAGTGGAATTGCTAAGTCCCTGAAAACAGAATTACCAAGTGCCTCACTTTGCAAGCTTGCACTAGTCACCACCCACATCAAAAAAATGCATGGGTTGCACCTCTGGAGAGATGGAAAAACCCTTAACAAAACATACGTAGAGCATCAGGGCATATCATGCACACAATAATCATGGCAAAAATGACAAAAAGCTAAATGGAGTAGCAGATCTAACAATTATCTCAAGTAGCCTCCTTCTAACAGCATTTCGGGCATCAAGATGAACTCAAATGAAAATGTTGCAATGGAATGAAATGATATACTCTCAGAGATGAACATTTTGATATGATATATGCATGAATCGGAGCTATGGATGCAAAGTTACGAGGCCATGAACAGGAGCATATGGATCTAGAATTTCCGAGGACTTTGTGAAAAAAACGACCTAGGGTTTTGGATTTCAGATCTGAGATCCGGGCATGGATTACGAAGTTCGCCGGAATCCTCGGAGCTCGCCGGACAGGACCGACCGGAGCTTGTGGTGGCGAGGAGAAGACGGCGGGGCGGCGCGCTCGGTCACCGGAGCGCGGCGCGGTGGCCGGGCGGCGGAAGCGGCGCGGTGGGGCAGCGCCGGCGCGAGGAGGCGGTGTCCGGCGGCGATGGCGCCACGGCGGCGCGCAGGGCGCCGGTGATGAGGTCACTGGGGAGCTCCTCTCCCTGGAGCTCGGCGCGGAGGAGCGGGGGGGGGGGGGGGGAACCGGCCCCGCGGCCTGACGCGGGCCCCGCGGGCCGGCTGCGGCGGGAGGCGGTGAAGTGGGCACGGCAGCGGCGGCGAATGAGGAGGCGACACGTGGCGGTGGCGGGGTGGATCCGGACAATGTCCGCCGGCGCGCGATGAGGTGGATCTAGGGTTTTTCGGGAGGAAGGGGAAGGAGATTTCGGAGAGGGTCTTTATATAGGCATAGAGGGAGCTAGGAGAGTCCAAATTGAGCACGGTTTTCGGCCACACGATCGTGATCGAACACTCTAGGTGATGGAGAAGAGTTAGGTGGGTTTTGGGCCAAATTGGAGGGGTGTTGGGCTGCAACACACACGAGGCCTTTTCGGTCCCTCGGTTAACCGTTGGAGCATCAAACGAAGTCCAAATGATACGAAACTTGACAGGCGGTCTACCTGTAGTAAAGCAAGGCCGCTTGGCAAGTGTCGGTCCAATCCGGAAATGTTTAATCCCCACACACGAAAGAAAGGTATAATTGACCACCGGAGGAGAACGAAGCGCCGGAATGCAAAACGGACAACGGGAAAAATGCTCGAATGCATGAGATGAACACGTATGCAAATGCAATGCACATGAATACATGATATGAGATGCATGACAACGATAACAACACACGGAGACAAAGACCCGAACCCGAGAAAATAAAATAACTTAACGCCGGAAATGGCAAGAGTTGGAGTACAAATTGGGAAAATTACATCCGGGGTGTTACAACACTCCACCACTACGAAAGGATCTCGTCCCGAGATCTAGGACTGAAAGAACGTCGAGTACTCAGAACAGAGGTGATCCTCGCGTTCCCAGGTAGCTTCACGGTCGGAATGGTGTGACCACTTGACTTTGAGAAATTTGATCGAATTGTTGCGAGTCTTGCGTTCAGTCTCTTCAAGGATAGCAACTGGGTGCTCACGATAGGAGATATCTTCTTGGAGCTCAATATCCTCAAAGTTGACGGTGTGGTCAGGAGTCTTGAAGCACTTTCGGAGCTGAGAGACATGGAACACATCATGAACATTTGCAAAGTTTGAAGGAAGCTCGAGTTGATAGGCGAGGTCGCCTCTCTTGCTGACAATCTTGAAAGGTCCCACGTATCTAGGGGCAAGCTTCCCTTTGATACCGAAGCGACGAGTACCTTTCATAGGAGAGATGCGGAGGTAAACATGATCTCCGATCTCAAAAGCCAAATCACGGTGCTTACTATCATAGTAGCTCTTCTGGCGGGATTGGGCTGCTTTGAGGTTATCACGAATGACTTTGCACATTTCTTCTGCCTCTGTGATTAAGTCATTACCCAAAAGCTGACGTTCACCGGTTTCAGACCAGTTGAGAGGGGTATGGCACTTCCTGCCATACAGAATTTCAAATGGGGCCTTGCCCGAACTTGCTTGAAAACTGTTGTTGTAGGAGAATTCAGCATAAGGAAGACAATCCTCCCAGTTCATGCCGAAGGAGATCACACAAGCCCTGAGCATATCTTAAAGAATCTGGTTGACACGCTCGACTTGACCGCTAGTTTGAGGATGGAAAGCTGTGCTGAAGCGGATGTTGGTGCCCATGGCCTTCTGAAAAGAATCCCAAAACTTGGAGGTAAAGATGCTGCAACGGTCTGAAGAGATCACCTATGGGATACCATGCAGCGAGACAATTCGATAGGTATAGAGTTCCGCCAATTGAGCTGCAGTGATCGACTCTTTGATAGGCAGAAAGTCAGCCACTTTGGTGAGTTTGTCGATGACAACGAATATAACATCATTGCCACGCTTGGACTTTGGAAACCTAGTCACGAAGTCCATTTCAATGTGGTCAAACTTCCATTCTGGAATGGCAAGAGGTTGGAGGAGACCTGCTGGCCTTTGGTGTTCTGCCTTCACTCTTCTGCAGACATCACACTCATTCACGAATTGAGCAATCTCGCGCTTCATTCGAGTCCACCAATAAGCCTGCTTGAGGTCCTGATACATCTTCGTGCTCCCAGGATGGATGGAGAGGAGAGAATTGTGAGCCTCGTTCATGATCACTTTACGAAGTTCACCTTTGGGCACAACAATACGATCCTCGAAGAAGAGAGTGTCCTTGTCATCAAGGCGGTAGCACTTGTACTTGGGTTGACTCTTGGCAATCCCAATCTTCACCTTTTTCACCATAGCATCAAGAAGCTAGGCTTGGCGAATCTGGTCTTCCAAGGTAGGAGAGACTTGAAGGTTGGCGAGGAAACCTTGAGGAACAACTTGCAGATTAAGTTTGCGGAAAGCTTCACAAAGCTCGGGTTGATAAGGCTTGAGAATCAGACTGTTGCAGTAAGCCTTTCTGCTCAAAGCGTCAGCAATCACATTGGCCTTGCCTGGAGTATACTCGATACTCGGATTATACTCTTGAATCATTTCGACCCATCGAGCTTGCCTGAGGTTGAGATTAGGCTGAGTGAAGATGTACTTGAGACTCTTGTGATCAGTGAAAATGTCCACTTTTCTTCCCAATAGAAGATGTCTCCAAGTCAAAAGAGCATGCACAACTGCTGCCAACTCGAGATCATGAGTGGGGTAGTTCTTCTCATTAGGCTTCAACTGGCGAGAGGTATAAGCAACAACTTTCTTCTCTTGCATCAATACTGCGCCAAGACCTTGGAGAGAGGCATCACAAAAGACCTCGTACGGTTTGGATTCATCAGGCGGAGTCAGAACTAGAGCAGTGATCAATTTCTCTTTCAAAGTGTTGAAAGCAATGTCACACTCCGGAGACCAAGCATACTTGACGTGCTTCTGGAGAAGATTAGAGAGAGGCTTCGCGATCTAAGAAAAGTTTTCAACGAATCTTCGGCAATAGCTTGCGAGACCGAGGAAGCTATGGAGTTGCTTCACGTTCTGAGGAGGTTCCCAATTCACAATTGCAGACACCTTCTCAGGATTCACGGCAATGCCCTTGGCAGAGATGATATGACCAAGATAAAGAACCTCATCGAGCCAAAATTCACACTTGGAGAACTTGGCGTAGAACTGATGTTCCCTGAGCTTATCAAGCACCAAACACAAGTGTTTGGCATGATCTTCCTTGTTCTTGGAGAAAACCAGAATGTCGTCGAGATAGACTAAAACGAAGTCATTGGTGTAGGCGTTGAAGATGAAGTTCATCATGCGAGAGAAAGTCGGAGGAGCGTTGACGAGGCCAAAAGACATGACAGTGTATTCATATCAACCATAGCTTGTCCTGAAAGCCGTCTTGGGAATATCTTGCTCACGGATACGAATCTGATGATAACCCATACGAAGATCAAGCTTGGAGAATACTTGGGCACCTTTGAGTTGTTCGAACAGCTCATTGATGTTGGTAAGTGGGTATTTGTTCTTGATGGTCTTCTTGTTCAATGGACGGTAATCAACACAAAGTCGGTCCGTTCCATCCTTCTTCTTCACAAAAAGAACACCACAACCCCATGGAGAAAAACTAGGCCGGATGAGACCCATTCTTTCTTGAATATCGAGTTGCTTCTTCAGCTCCTTCAACTCTTCAGGTCCGAGCTTGTAAGGACGCTTGCACACTGGTTCCGTACCGGGCTCAAGATCAATAATGAATTCAACTGGCCGGTGCGGAGGCATTCCTGGAAGCTCTTCTGGAAAGACGTCTTGATATTCGCAAACGACTGGAATTTGCGAGATAGCATCGAGTTCACCCTTCTCATTGAGAGAAAACAGATGGATGGTATCATCACCAGCGGCAAAGACAATTACATCCTCAGACGAATGAGTCAACTGAATCTGCCTGGCTGCACAATCAAGATGCGCCTTGTGCTTAGAAAGCCAATCCATTCCGAGAATAAGATCAATATTGGAGTCACCCAGAACATTTGGAGAGGCCAAGAACTTATAGTCACCCAAAGTGATTGTAACATCCGGAACACATAATCGAGATGTCATTTGACGGGCCGGAGAGACAATAGCCAACGGTTTCGACAACACTTGAGTAACAAAATCATGCTTAGATGCAAAAGGTCTCGACATGAAACAATGTGATGCACCAGTGTCAAAAAGAACTCTTGCAGGAATATCGTTAACAGGAAGGTTACCCATGATGACATCTGATGAATCCTCTGCCTGAGCTGCATTCACCATATTGACCTTGGTGTACTTGGGGTTATGCTTGACCACAGTGCGACTGTCCGTTTGCGCAAGCTCGATGCCATGCCCGTGCTGCCGCCACTGCCTCCCACGCAGGCTACACCCAGGGTTGGATCTTCATCTTCTTGTCCTTACATTTGCTTGAAGCCCGGGGACCGCCCTCCAACGAGGGCGTGAGGAAGTGCTGTGTCGGTTTGTCCAGCGGCGGCTAGGTTAGGAGCGAACCAGACTAGAGGCTGGAGCGAATGAATTGGGATTTTTCCTACTGTCGATCGATATGGGAGGCGCTCGTTTGGGCCGCGAGCCTGCTATAGGGCCTGCCTTGCACTTATGTTATTGGCCCATCCAAATTGAAACATTTTTCTTCATTTTTTGCATTGCCTGCTCATGCGTTGGGACGAACAAAACTAGCATGGGCCAACCTGGACGACTCAAACTAGGTACACACTTTCCAGCCACCTGAGGCGGCCGCCCGTACCAGCCCCTATGGTGGTGTCGCCCCTTTTTGCGTGTATGATTGGATAGTGAAATATATTCCAGTGGTGCTTTTGATTTACCCACAGAATGGTTGAATTGCTTGTTTCTATGAACTGAGTTCGCTAATAATGTGAAGGATGCCAGTCTTTTCATCCTACTGCAGATTGCTTAGATCTCGATATGCCAAAAGTAATCGCATGAAATATACAGTAAAAGCCAGTGTGATGTGTTTGGCTACAACTAGTCTGTCTACACGTCCTCATATAACATATCAAGGATGCACCATCTTACCAGATTAACCATTCGACTTACCCATGCAGTGTGGGAAGAAAGAAGTATTGGGACTGCGTATCCAAGCAATTGATGCCATGGACTCCTTCGTACAACCTTGTAAGTGAAAAAGAAGTTGCAGTGTGCATGTACAAAGAACTAGCATAAGTTCAGTTACCTGCTTCTCGGAATTTTAGTTAGCCACTTATTGAAAAATTGTTCAATTACGTTGCTTGGCTTAATTTAGTTTGCTACTAATTACATAATGGCACAGCCTGTTAATCATATTGTAGACTGCGCCTATCTATGTATTTGATACTTGCTGTAAAGAACTACCTGTTTTCCTTAACTTAAATATCTACTTGTTTGTTTAACTGCTTTGCTTCTACAACAGCGGGTTACAATGCTGTTAATAACTACTTTTCAGCATCCAATTGAAACTCTTTAATTCCTTGTTTGTTTAACTGGTTTGCTGTTATAACTCCCAGTTGAGATGTTTTGCTAACTTCAACTTTTCTGAATCCAATCGGAACTTTAATGGCAAAACAGGTTAGCCCAAGATCAAAGAGCGAGGTCCCCATGGACGTTGCATCATCCCACAGCAGTGGCACCGGCCCAATCGTGCATTATGAATTGCCAACTGCTGATGCCCTAGAGGCTAAACTAGTGGTAGAAAGAGATTCTGCTTCTGCAGTTAGAGATGAAGTTGACATGTTGAGGAAGAAAACAACACAATCACAAGCAGTACTCAAGACAACCATTAAATATTTGGTGGATTTCAAAACTAAGCAAGCTGAGACTGACCAGATTGTTAAGGTCCTGAAGGAAAAAAGGAAATTAAATTCTTACTTAGTAAATCATAGGTGAAATGTTCTTTCCATAGTTGAATAACCTTTGTGTTGTCTGTTCATGTAATCAATCAAACCATTTGTTTTAGAGATCATGTAATAATTGTTTTTTTTGTTTTTTTGTTTGTAATTTTATTTGAGCACAAGTCTATATTAATTGATAAGACTCGGAGACATTTCATTTGGATTGCTGTGCCAGACCTACAAATATGCCAATCGGGCTGAATGTGCATTCAGCAATAGTAGTATAGATGGACCATAAGTGGCACGCATCGGAAAGGGCCAAGATGCTGGCTAAAAAAAGGATGTTATTGTAGCCAAAAAAAGTACAGCGGCCTGGATTATGTATGTTAGTTGATATTATTGATCCATATACTCTATAAGTGTTTATATGTCTGTTAGTTCCGTACATTCTTGGTTGATTGACTCGGTATTTGAATCTTGATACATCGCTTGTGTACATATCTTAATGGGAGTACACATTATGCTGCGTGTGACATTTGAGTTGGACATGAAGTGTTCCAAATATTCGAATTCACCTTAAACTGGATTCTAGTTTCTGAATTTGAGTATCGGCATTTGTAAACCATATTCATATATGACAATGGAATACATCTTTGTCGTCCTTTTGAAGATATATAAAAACACATAGAATGATTTATAAAGATTCATATAGGAATACAAAATGGATTCGAATTTAGTTGCCAAGGTAAATGTGGATGCTTATTGTCCCAAAATTCAAAAGAAACAACAAAATGTCCACTCCCACATCGGCTGCCCAAAGCTTAGTGTTTGGGAGATGGAAATTACTGTCTACCCATTACACGGACAATCCATCGGCCCGATTTCCACTCCTCTAAATAGGGGTAGGTTAGTAACTTCAATTAGACGTGACACGACCGCCTTTGAGCCCATTCCAACCCGGTGGGCGTCAAACATGGGCGGCAAAACTCATTTGTTTCAAGCTCGTCCGAAAGACCTCTGTTTCTCCCTCCATTCCCCATTCATACACGATGGGCGGCAAAACAAACTCTCCTCGTCCAAAATAGATGTAGGCTAATATTTTAAATAGGGGCAGATGTGTAACTTCCATCAGACGTGACACAACCGCCCTACCTGTCAGCCCCGTTCATACACCATGGGCGCCAATCGTGGGCGGCAAAACACCCTCTCCTCGCCCGAAATAGTTACCGGCAAATATTTGGGAGATGCGAGATTACCGTCCTATCCCCAACCGACGAGACGTCCAAATTTGAAACGGGGGATAAGTTCGTAACTTTCCCATATTTCAGACAGGCGCGTCCCTAAAACATGGTTCCCTGTACCTCTCCCTCCATTTTCCCATTCATACACCGTCCGCGCTAGAACACCCCATTCCCACACGAGCCTCCGTCTGCCATCCCATCCATCACCGCCGTCCTCCACCATATCCATCGCCACCGTCCTCCACCATGCCGGAGCGCCTACCGAGACCGCATCGTCCACTGCTAGAGATGGACCTTTCTCATCCACGACGACGGACCAATAGCCTTGCATCGCGTCCTCTCGCTTCATCGGCGACGTCATCCTCTTTGCCGG
The DNA here is from genome assembly GCF_056163025.1 of Triticum urartu. Taxonomy (NCBI): domain Eukaryota; kingdom Viridiplantae; phylum Streptophyta; class Magnoliopsida; order Poales; family Poaceae; genus Triticum; species Triticum urartu. The sequence continues at coordinate 41,861,638 of NC_141875.1, forward strand.
GGCCGCTCACACGACCTTCTCTTCCATCGCAACGGGACTTATCCCCTGATGCACCCGTCTACCGTCGCAGATCTGCTTCAATGCCACCGACAGCCATCGCACCCACGATGCCTACACGGCGCCGCAAGAGAGGTGGTACTTCATATCTCCTCAACTTTTGATCTCAACCAGAAAATAGATCTTAACTTGGTTACTCTACTTTCTTTTCAGCTCTTAGAATTTAGTTCTTAGTTCGAAGCAAACAATGGATGCTAAATATCATTTCTCTAGTTTGCAGCTTCAAATCTGCCATGGCACAGCCATAATACGGTTTAATTGACCATGCTTAGGGTTTAATTGATCATGTTGGTTCTATGGTGGTTTGTTTAATAGAAATCAAAGGGGAAACCCTCTTTTGCTAAAAATATATATGCTTAGAGTTTCCCCCTTTTATGATCACTATACTATTAGAATACGTGCTTCGTGTCATAATAACACTACTCCACCCATCAAGCTAAACAAGCTTAGTTGTTCAAATAAGAATCTGATATTATTAATATAGAGTTGTTTAATTGGTCAGCTAAATGTTCCTAAATTAGTTTCCAAAATGCATGTTTGCCGCTCGGGTGTGTATCTCTGTGTGTGTTTTGGTCAGCACGGTTGGGGAGGTGAACTTTGCATATGCAGGGGTTTATAGGGAGACACTCTCCAAGTTGAAACCGCAATGCATTCCATCGATAATCTGACTACTTTTTATGTTTTCATGAATCTCAGGTTCTGAACAGCATCATAATGATTATGAGCTTGCGCGCATGAAAAGAATAAAGCAGAACAATGCCATGGCTGTCAATCTTGGCATTAAGGGACTGAAATCAAGTTTGGATGCAATGCAATGCAAACACTCTCCACCTACAGATTCATGCTCAAAATATGATCCTAACAGTGATTCTGAGCTAGAGGGAGACCTAAGTCAATGTAGCTCCCTAGTGGAGGAGTCAGAGGAAGATGCCCTATCTTATTCACCCATCAAGGTACTTGCTCTAACTTTCCAAGGTTACATTGCTCGCACATATCTTGCAACTAATGCTTTGCATTGCTTCTACTTTGTTGAACTGCCATTAGCTTAGTTTACACATCGTGTATGTGAATACGCCCTGCCTATCCATTTTCAGTACATATTCCATCTGTCATCATACCATATTTATCCATTCAAATGATGTTCTTGTGTATCAAACATTCAAAAGGAAGAGGGCGATTGCTGATCGTGGAGGAGCACAAGCAAAGTATTTGGAAAAGGTAGTGGCACCTGATAAATCAAATAGCCCATTAGGTGTAGTTGCAATATCACCTGACCCACAAAATACCCCAACTCTAGCAGACTCTAGCCCTACTACACTGGTCATTTCTGATGCCCCAACTCAGCAGACCCCAACTGCAGCAAACAGTATGATTATGCCAGTTGACGTAGCACCAGCTGTACGATGCAAAACCCCCATTCCAGCAAAGAGTACACCAAATCAAGTTGCCAAATCCCTTTTCGAACCAGAGAGAGCCCCAATTGCAGCAAATAGGACCCCTGTTCCATTTCTTCCCAGTTTAGAAGACGAAGCTTATGTTGTTGTCAGGAACTTTGTGCGCATCTTTCCTTCATGGAAAGTTTATATCGCAGACATAGAACAATTTCCAGTCTTGCTCCGCAACTTACGCGTAAGTAATGTACTAATGTTATTCATGGTCATTACTGCATATGCTTCTGCTGACAGAAGACACAAGATTTCATCCTTTTAAATAGGCGAGGCGCAAACTGGATTGTGATGACGAGCAAGGGTTGGTTGTGCTTTTCAAGCACTCGTTGATGAAGTATCGTTCCTACCTGAGCCAAGCGCACTTCGATGGCAAGCCTCTGGACGAAATTTCTGTAAAGTCTCCGGTGCTACATTTATCCGACGGTGACTGGAATAATCTTGTTACAAATTGGTCTCGGCTGCAGCGTAAGGTACTATCTATGATATCACATCACAATTTGAACTACATTTCTGCATTTGCCTTAATGTCTCACTTGTAAGAAAACTGTTAGCAGAAGAGCATTCGTTCTCAAGGGACCACAGAATCTCGCAACTATACTGCACACTGCATTGCTCTTGTGAGTACCTCTTGCCCTGTATGACCATACTTACTTTCATAGCTGTTTGATTATGTAGCATCACTGCACATGTTAGCCTCGTAATCGTCCATTTGGTGGACATTATAAGATCTGTATGGACTCTTACATAAATTTAGAATCAACCCAATGCTTTTGAAGAGGTTTAGCTTGCAGTCCTCTTGTAAGGACTGAACGTGGTCTATCACTGTACTTACATTAACAGCTACTCCCTCCGTCCCATAATATAAGAACGTTTTGTACAGTACACCAGTGTTCAAAACACTCTTGTATTATGGGAAGAGGGATTGGTTCATTTTGTAGCATTCTGCATCTTATCTCCCTCGCCCACCATTTACTAAAAAAAGATCAGATCTATATTTAATCTTACCAACAAGTAGAATACACAGACAATGCCTGTGCAGAAGTGTAGCCCATTGCTCTTGTCAGTACATTTTGTCCTGTAACGCTTGTACCTCCAGGGATTGGTAGTTGATTATGTAGCATCAATCTACATCTTATATTCATTATCCTCTATCCCTTCCAGTATTATCATATCTATAGTTACTCTCTACAAAATGTACAGTACAGACAATGCTTATGAGAAGATTCTGTGCTGAAATTCTTGAGTTATCCTTCCCTTGACAAGGAGAAGGGCATTATAAAGACGGTGTTAACTGTTAATGTAAGTCAGTCATTCTAAAGCCTTTATCCTCAACTGCTGTTTAATTTGCTCATACTCCCTATCGTTTACTACTGTTTAGTTTGCTGTTTCTACCAAAATGCATGTTCGTAAGAACCGTAAGTTCTAAGTTTTACTTGTAAAACCAAATTCCTTATTCATACCATGCACATTACTTAATACTCCCTATATGTATGCTTGTTTTTGTGGATCTATAATCTAGTGTGTGGTGAAGTAGCCCACGTTTGCACCTTGTCATCTCCTATTTTATCTTACTGATGTGGCTGATGATATGAACAACATGCCATGCACATTATCCAAAATAGATACAATGATTTTCTTTGCCCTTCGTCTATGCTTGTTATGTTGACATGGTAATCCAGTAGTGTGGTGAAGCTCCCCGCATTATGAACAATGCCAAATTATGCTATTGATATTTTGAACATACTCTTTATTTTCTAATTTGAAATTGGATAGAATTGATAGAACAGTTATCATCTTTGTTTATACACGTGCAAAACCTGTCATCTCTCTGCTTTGTTTCAGGGTGATATGCCTGATGGCATGCACAAGTCTGCTGAAGGCTGTGAGACAAACCCAACATATATTGCAGCAAAGAAGGCAAAACATCTTGGAGATAGCGAGACAACCCCAAAGTCTTGTCTTGATGCAGTGTTCAAGTTACTTGAGACTAACAACCAGACAAGCTCACAGAATTTGTTGTCTGAATCAGTTTGACTTCTTCAGTCCCAAGTTCTAGCAGAAAGGAATTCTGCAACTCAACTTCGACTTGAAGTCCTATCTCTAAGAAAGATTGTGGAGAACACCAATGAGAACCTCATCGCTAAACAGCTACACCTGGAAGCTATGACCTACATGCTAGGCCGGTCTCACGGCCTTGCTCAGCAGCTTGCGCAGCAGTTCCCCCGCAAGGCTAACCTTTCTTGAACTATCTTGGAAGTGGTCTCAGTTTAGTATTATTTTGTTACGCTGCAATGGTGCCCAGTTTTTGTAATCTGCTTCTTCGTTGCGCTTTATGATCACTAGTGGCGAACTTCAATGCCCAGTGGATGTAATATACCTTAAATCCTTTATTGTATAGTGTAGGTTTATTCTTAGTTACTATGTCGTAATTTCTTTATTGTATAGAGTAGGTTTGTTCTTAATTCCTACTAGTTACGCAGCAGCCCGAAATGAACCCCGGCCCATGATTGTGCGAATCAAATCATGGGCTTTTAACAGGCCAAAATTGTCTGGGTCCTTGTTTGGCCCAATCAGATATCAGCTGCGAGCAGGACGGATGCAAACCAGGCCGTAGTTAGGCCCAACTATTTGACGGGCTTTTAACAGGCCAAAATTAATATAGGGCCGAAATGTTAAACGGGCCTTTAATAGGCCAAAACTAATATTAGGCTGAATTACTAAGTGGGCCTTTAGCAAGTGGGCCCAAAAGTATAGTGTCCAGTTGACGGGCCAAATCTGATATGGGCCATAATTGAGCCCAAAGCCTCTTAAAGGGCCAGACCTGATCTGGGTCGTAATTTGGCCCAGAACATGGTAGGATTTTAACGAGCCGGATCTCATATGGGCCACTATTAGGCCCGGAGCGTGGCAGGCCATTAATGGACCAGATCAAATATGGGCCGGCATTTGGCCCAAAACATGGCAGCCAGTTAATGGGCCGGCCTACTAGGGTCCTCAAAATCTTGTGGGCCTACAGCTGGGCCGGCCCATTAATGTCGGTGAAATCTCGTGGGCCTTTAGCTAGGCCGGCCCATTATGACCCGCAAGAATCTTGTGAGCCTTTACCTGGGCCGGCCCATTATGGCCCGCAAAATCTTGGGGGCCTTTAGCTAGGCCAGCCCATTATGGTCCGCAAAATCTCGTGGGCCTTTAGCTGGGCCGGCCCATTTTGGTCCGCAAAATCTTATGGGCCTTCAGTTGGGCCGGCCCATTTAAACTTGATGGGTCGGTCCACGTGTCAACATATCATAGGCGCGTCTCGCCCATTGGATGAGTGACACATGTGCCAACGCGGACCTAACACGAGTCTTCTCCAGCCAATGATGATTTTACACGTGGAAAATCCCCATTGGTCGGGGCTGTTAACGGGTTATCGGATCCAAAACCCGACCCAATAGCTTAACGGTGTTCCGTTACGGTGGATGCCACGTGTAGGTCACCCTTGACGAAAGCACTTCTGTGACGCGCGATTTATCATCATGGAAGTGGACACTTCCGTGATGATAATTTTGGTAATGTCATGCAACACTTCTATGACAGCACAGGTATGACTATCTTGATTCTATCATAAATTTGTCATGGATGTACATGCATGACAAAAAATGCGACCTACTATGAGAAACACATATCATCACGGAAGTGTATTTTTTTGTAGTGTTGGGGTGACTGTGGTGCTTGTCGTGAGGGAAGCTGACATCTTTCCTCTTTTGAATCGCCATGCTGCCAAGTTCAGTGTTGGGTCCATCTGTAAACTCTGCACGACGGTTTAAGTAGAAGAAATCCCTAAACAATTCAACTGTGGTATCCTCTTGAAGATAAGCCTCGCAAAATACTTGGAAATGACAAACATTGGACATAGAGTTTGGGCCAATGTCCTGAGGGTGGAGTTGGAAGTTAGCAAGTACATCTCGGAAGAATTTTGATCCAGAAGGGCTAAACCCTCGGCTCAGGTGATCAACAAAGACGACTACTTCTCCATCCTTGGGCCCAGGAGGATTTTCTGGACCAGGGACGCTCCACTGGATAACTTCTTTCTTTGCTAAAGCGCCAGTTGCGACACATCCCTCTAGTTGTGCTTCTGTAACCCGGGAAGGAACCCGGTTACAAGCGTAAAAATTGTTTGGCCATTGCAATGAAAGGCTGGAAAAAGATAAATGCCGGTTTAAGATTTATGATGGGCAAGCATAAAGCGATGCAAGATAAGCAGAAGCAGAGGTATATGCACATTGTTAAACCGGAGTCTGATACTGCTAAACCGGAGTTTGATATTATTAAATCGGAGTCTGACAATGGAGAAGGTGCAAAGATAAATGAATCGGCGGTTTAAGAGGGGACTAATGATACCTACTGGATTATTATTCTTCAAAAAAGCTAAACCACCTACATTGGTATGAAAGGTTCAGATCTAAAATACCTAAGTGAGGGAAAAACAAGTTTCACAAATTGGTATGATAATTTCAGATCTGCAGTATGACAGAAAACTAGCATATACTCAGACCTAAACTTCAGGTGTTTAAGCAGTTCATCAGGTTCAGATGAGTTTTTCCATTTGAAGGGGATGCTCTAATGAGGAAAAATGGATCTCTAACTACAAAGGCACCGGAAAATATCAGATCTAACTTGCCATTTGCGCTACTGAGAAGAACAGAGAAGAACAGCTCTAGAACTTTGAAGAACTCTGAAGAGTGCAAACCCTAATGATAAGATCTAGGGTGGAAGGAGAGAAGGCTTACCAGTGTCAAAGGAACAGCGGAGAGGCGCCGCGGTTTTCTGGTACAATCAGGGTGATGCAGCGGCTGGTGTTGGGGCTGATGCGAAGGTCGACGGCTGTGGCGGAGCTCCAACGTTCAGGCGACGCGAGGAAGAGGACGATGTGAAGGGGCACGAAGGGGAAAAAGGAAAAGTACCCTTCGGCTTTATTTATAAGGTGAATGGATAAGTGACATGCGTGAGAATCGAGGAGCCCAAAAATGAGATACGTGACAGCTTTGTCGCCTCGATTGTTGGAGGCTCATTAATGGAGGTGAGATATATACCATTTTTAATAACACGTGACGTCATGGCGGTTTATCATGATACTGGAAGATGATGTCATGGCGGTTTACAAGATTTATGCGAAGGTGCTGAAAGAAGAATTTTTCTCAAGTGTTTAAGATTGACATGAACCAGTTCAAATCAATCTGGGGCCTAATGTTGGGGATATTACTACTAGGTATAAACCGGCCAGGAGAGGCCGGGTTATCCCCATAATGATTTATTTGTATGTGAGGCCCATGTAGACAAGGATTGTAGCGCTTTATGAAGGCCCAAGGCCCAAAGGCGGGTTATGGCATGTAGACATAAACCGCCATATCATATGTAACTTGTGTTGTAAGATAAGCAAGGTAGAAACTGAGCCGGACATGTTTATGAGCCGGCCTCGGGATTCTGTAAACCTCTGGGCATCAACCTGTGTATATAACGGGACGACCCGACGGCGGTTTAGGGACAGGAAACAACAACTCGAGAGCCAGGCATAGCGGATTCGCTCCCTGGTCATCGAAACCCTAGCAATTCCACAACCACTGGATTAGGCCTTTACCTTCACCACAAGGGGCCGAACCAGTATAAACTCTCTGTGTCCTTTGTCCGCTTTAACCCCTTTAAGCTAACCCGTTGCGATGGCTCCACGACTAAGTCCTTTCGCTAGGACATCTGCCGTAACAAAACCACGACAGATAGGCTTCCCTGTTTGTGCCCCTTTCGTGCTGGATGTGTGTGCTAATTCTTCGTCCTCTGATGCCTCTGTCACTTCAGAGACTTCGGACTCAGTGGACTGCATGCTATGCTTTTTCTCCACTTCTTCTTTGTCAGCTATTCCATTTGATTCTAGCATCGTGCCCCCTATAGTTTCTTCCCCTTCGGTGCCAAATGTTTGTGCTAATTCCTCATCCTGAGCTAGCTATATTTGTTCACTTGTTTCGCTGAAGGTTAATTCCTGAAAGTAACATTACAAGATATAATATAGTTAGAATTAGAACTATTTGGGACATAGTTGAAAAAATATATATGCCTGTGTCACCTCGGATTCAGTGAATCGTGAGCTCTTCTTTTTCTGCACTTCATCTTTGTTGGCTATTCCATTTGATTTAGCCAGCTTGTCCCCTATAGTTTCTCCCCCTTCGGTGTCGAATCTTTGTGCTAATTCATTGTCTTGAGTTGGCTGCATTTGTTCACTTGTTTCCTTGAAGGTTAATTCCTGAGAGGAACATTACAAAGAATAATTTGTATGGAGGATATAAAATAATTATAATTAGAACTATTTGGCATAGTTGAAAAGAAAGCATGCCTTTGTCACTTCGTAATCAGTAGCATGTGTGCTATTTTTTTCTACTCCATCTGTGTCGTCTATTTCATTTGATTCTTCCTCGCTTACTAACTGAAACACACAATAATACAATATTATACAGTACTTATAAAACAGAAAATATTATTAAGGTGAGTAAAGAATTATAGGCATGATATTATTATACTACAAATTACATATTGTTTAGTCCCACCAGAATAAAAATAATAATGACATGTGAAAATAAAAAACGTCTTTGTCAACTTAGAGTATCACCTCATTAATCTCCATATTTTCTGTATCATCCTTGATGGGTTGTTCTTTTATTGCCTTTGTTCACTCGGTGTTCCTATCCTATCTTTGATTATGATGCCTTCAATCTGAATATTTTGTGTATGCTCGTCCACTAGTGTAGAACCGGGCTACAGCACCGGTTCGTAAGGGCCTTTAGTGCCGGTTCTGCAACCGGCACTAAAGGGTGGGGACTAAAGGTC